>NC_070626.1:24699310-25314310 GCF_947347685.1 Pleuronectes platessa
TTATATATATCTTTTGTTTAGGTGTATTTATAAAACTGAGAAGAACACGCGCCACGTAGTTTTGAAATTAACCCAATATACGTGCGCTCTCCTATTTATTTTTCATATTGTAATAATTAATGATCTAATCCATCTTAACGTGGGCTCCTAACAGCTGCGATCAGTTTATATAGGTCCGCTCCCTTCCGCTCACAGCTGAGGTTTAAAAAAAAAAAGAAGTAGTGTGCTCGTAAATCTAAGCGCCTGCGTTACCATAACATGCGATGAAATCATTATTTGGCGACGTGGTGTCAGAAAGTCTCTCATCTCGTCTGTCAGGAATCCAATTTCCTTTTATTTACATCCACAGTATAGATTAATTACTCCTCCCGACCGGTAGCCTGAAGGAATTAAGTTATGAGATCCTCGGGAAGGCTCCATGATTAATCCATCGCGGCCTTTATATGCAAGGAGACGAAAGAGGAGAGAGGAGGGAGGAGGTGAGGAAGTGAGGCACTTAGCCTAGGATAAAAACATTGTTACATCATAATAATAATAGTAGTAGTAATAGTAATAATAATAATAGTAATAAATATGTCCTATTCAGTTCAATGTCATTACATTATCTCAAAGCACTTAAGGCCGAGACCTTACCAATTTAAAGAGAAACCAAACAGTTCCTACAATGACGAAACACTTTGGCGACTGTGGAGGGAAAAAACATTGGAAGAAATCTCAGGCACAAGCAAACTCAATGTGCTGCCTCGACCGGTTGGGGTGAGCAGAGAAAAATAGGGTAAGAGAGGAGAGGTGGGAGAGAGAGAGAGAGAGAGAGAGAGAGAGAGAGAGAGAGAGAGAGAGAGAGAGAGAGAGAGAGAGAGAGAGAGAGAGAGAGAGAGAGAGAGAGAGAGAGAGAGAGAGAGAGAGAGAGAGAGAGAGACCATGGGAACAGTTGTTTGACTGTCATATTTATGCTCTGGTACTTAATGTAAATTAACAGTGCATATTTACAAGTGTAATGATGTTATCCATGATAGCATCACCACCAGTCAGTAGTAGTAATAATAATAATAATATGAACAATGTTCTCGAGGGACAGAGAGAGAGAGAGAAGCGTTACTCTGAGGTTGGGAATATTTCTTGAGTTGTTGGAACTCATAATAAGATAAATAATAATAATAATACTTATGATAGTAATTTATCTGGGGCGTTTATTATTCTCTGTGATCATAACAGCGTCAGACAGGAAACCCAAAGCATCATGGGATGGGACCATAGGAAGTGTGGATCATTTGATGGGGGGGATATAAACAAATATAATGGGCGGAAAGGCCCTTCCATGCAGACCCATGCAGATAGTAACGATAGCTACATGATCATGTGATGCTCTATCGATAGAGCCAACAGGGTTATGATATCGGCGAAGCTCCTGATGAAAAACAGCCCCCCCCCCCCCCCCCCCCCCCCCTTCCTGATTAATAGAGGACTCTGTCGTAACGGGCTGACATATGGCGGGCGAGGCAGCTGGGGACGGCACCTCAGGCTTCCCCTACGGCCATTAACATATTAGAGGCTATTGAGCAGCAGACAGTCCGACTTGATCCAGCGGGCCCGCGCACACAGACGGAGCTGTTTGATGCACATTTTCAATAATGCAGCACCCTGCTTTGCGCGCGACCACGGCGCCGCGCGAGGTGCCGAAAATACAAGCGCGTGTGCGTGTTGTGTCACTCAATAATATTGTGCTCGCTTGTGAGACTCTGATGTCACCAGATTAAAAAAATTGTAATAGACAGATGGATGCATAAAATAAATATGGATAGATACAAACATGGATGTGTGGATACAAATTAGAAAGATGAATAGATAGATAGAGTATTAACATTAATATGTTGTGATGTTTTGTGTTATGTTACTCAATAATAGTGTGTTCCACTGTGAAAGTTTGCTGTCATCAGATTTGACCGAATAGTAATAGATGGATGAATTCAATAAATATGGATATATAAACAGATGGATGGACGAAAATCCTACATAGTTCACACAATAAGGACAAAATACACATATAATAAATATAAAGTAAACAAATAATTCCACACTTCTGAATAGATGCTTGAACAAATGGATGAGCCAGAATTTATTTCCATTTATTGTTTCAGAATTTAAATAATTGGAGAAACCTGGAATTTATCTTCAAAGTTTCCCTCGAGTAACACATTTTCTGCTAGGATATAAGTTTATCTGCTGGAAACGCTGTAGAAAAATCCTTCAAAATAAACGTCGTGCAGTTCATCCTTACAGCCTCGTTTAAAAAACAACGTCCCTGTATTTCTTTTCTTTTTTTCACACTGACATTATTTCGAGGCAGCTCCAATGTGGACGTTTTGCAATGATCTACAACCTCTCTTACTCTGGAATATAAAAACTATACTAGATCAATAAAAGAATATAGTGATAAGTTAATGAACGACAAAGTGACTAAAGACAAAACTAAAAATGGGTTTACTCACATTGAGGGGAAAAGGCTCTCTCTTCAGTCCATGTAACCAGGAGCTATAAGAGAAGCAATAAAGCAGCAGCAGCTTCCTCCATCCGGCTGCTTCCCCCACGAAACCCCCGGTAGCTCTGTGAAAATATTGCGTTTTATATATCAGCAAGTCCTGATTAATATTGCATCATCTGATTTAAAAAATTTAATGTTTTCTTTTAAATGCAGCGGAACGTGAGTGCAGCCCAGAAGAAATGTCTGAGAGGGAACAGATTTACCTGGGGCAGGACAGTGGTCATTTTCAAAACACAAATCAACTTCTCTTCTTCCTGGTTTTATTCATCCTCTTCTCTCCCAAGTGCAGGTGATGAGTTATTGTGACCGAGCTGGGAAATGTCATTAAATGTTGAAAGGCGGTAACTTGATTTTTAGTTCAGTCATTTCACAGCCTATATTCTGTTGTAATTAAACACTTTAATATACGAGCATTTAATAATTACATCAATTACCTATAAGTCAACCCCACAAACTGAGATAAATTAAATTATAAATGTATTTAAATTAACTTTCTTTCTTCCAAGTATTTGTGGAACAGATTCCATTATAAAGATATGTATTGTTATTATTTTGTTCTAAAGTAATCAATATTATTTATATTCTTAAAGAATGGTGTATTCAAAAGATATAAAAAATGCAGGAAAAGTTGCAGAGCAAGTTAAGAACAAGAGATAAAAAAATCCTGACAATCATTCATTTCGAAAATGAATCGAATCCCAAATTATGCAAATGTCCTCATCAATAAATTAGACAAACTTCATCAGACCATTATTTCGATTCATATACTTCTAATTTCAATAATGCAAATCAGAAAGAAAGGCAAGAAATTTAGCTTTTTTTCCAACATGATACCAAAACTGAATCTGAAATTTAAATAACATCTCCACGAGTACAAACATTTTTTTCACACATTAAATAGAGAGTTGTGTCGAGTGTCGGCACCAATCACCACCAGGAGAAATAGGCGTTTAGTTTTCTTTCTTCAATTTATTAGAAGATTGCTGGAACACACCTCCCTGTTGGATTTGGCTCACACAGGATGAACAGTACCAATGAAAGAAAGGACAACAGAGGAGAGTGGAGGAGGAGTGGTGGGATGAGAAGAGGGAGGGAGACAGTGGGACATCTTCTTCTTTTCTTTTTTTTATATCTTCCACGATGCACATGTCGCTGCAGGTTTTTGTAAACATACTTGTGCAGAAAGTAAAAATTATTACTTACACAACCGTAACAAGTAACACGACAAACAACGTGGTGATCTCCATGTGAAAACAGGCATTAAACAGTGACACCCACAACATGAGGTCTTATCAGCAGACAGCTCGCTAGTGACTCTTCTCCCAATGCATAGTGTTCGCACTGCAAACTCACAATTTCGTAGGTTGTTGTTGGATCAGAAAAGAGTTTCGCGCTCTCTGGGTCTTTTCTTTTGAAAAAACTTCGTGACGCCAAATGTTGACCCTATAATTTATGTCCAAAAGACAGGAGCTCACCTCTGACACGTGATAAAGTGAAGTCTGTATATACAAAAAAAACATTTCGACACAAACCTAAAGGGTCTTTTCTGTGCAAATTCAAAATAAATATATCTATAGATGTGACAGCCCTGCAGGAGGCTAAATTACCGCCCGTGGATTTCATGCAGGCCTATTTATTTTTCCCGTTAGCCATAAAAGTTCGCAACTAAATTTGAGTTCGTATAGCAGCCTCCAAATAACATAAATAAATAAATAAATAAATATACAGATGAATAAATGAACACATTCATGAATTATTTCTATACCAACAACGACAGAAGATATAACCAAACAGAAGAACACAGTTCAACATTCAATGAGGTAATTCGTAAATGGCTATACTTCAAATAATAGGCCTATCCGGAGAAACATAACTCGCTATATTATCAAGCAAATCACCTCTGTCCACGGGTGTTTATTTAAATAAAAAAAAGGCAATGTCAAACTTCTTCCCCTCGATAGCAACTGAGCAGAATTCGAGTGATCTGTTATTTGCATACTTCTCATTCACCGATAACGTGAAAATAAAACCAGATATAATATGAAGCCTTGTAAAACGGGAATCTAAAGCCCACATGTGCACCAACGTGTAAAATATCGCTGGAGACGAAAAGACTGAAAATGGTGTCTTCGTGTCCCTTGGTCCCCAAATTCAGTCCCACAAACTTTTTTTGATCCTTTTTTATGTTTTTGTTTGTGTCTCTCTTTGCTCATCAGTGAGTGGCGGAAAATTTCAACCTCTTCTGTTTCTGTCTTTGGTTGCAAAACCACACGCGCACCACATTTTTTTTCAAGTCCAACTTTTCCGCGATAGCTGCGATTTTCTCGGACGATGGTCGCGGCTGCACGGCGAAGTACGCCTCCAGAGACCTCTTCTCTGGGGCCGCTATCGACGTCCGCTTGCGTTTCTTTTCCCCTCCGTTGAAAATGTCCGGTTTGCTCATCTTCTCCCGCTGGGCCCCCTCGGCCTCCTCCAGCCAGGCCTGCAGGATGGGCTTGAGCGCGATCATGTTGTTGTGGGACAGAGTCAACGACTCGAACCGACAAATTGTACTTTGGCTCAGTGACCCCACGCCGGGGATTTTGAGATTAGCCAGGGCGCCGCCCACGTCCGCCTGGGTCACCCCCAGCTTGATCCGCCGCTGCTTGAAGCGCTCCGCGAAAGCCTCCAGCTCCCGCGGGTCCGTGTCCGAGTCCGTGATTGAGGGGAGTCCGTTGTTATTGAGCCCTGGGCCGCATTGAGTCCCCCCGTGGTGGCCCGGTAAGAGCCCGTGGTGGGTGAGAGGCGAGTTCATGCCCATAGCCTGGTGGGAGAGGTGGCTCAAGCCGTGCATGTGAGAGTGCGGGTGTCCGGAGGGGGTGGAGAGGAGCCCGCCGCCTCCTCCGCCTCCTCCGCCACCTCCACCGCCGGTCCCGTCGTGCGACATGAGGTTGAGGGACGGCGAGCCGATGTGGTCCATGATGTCCGGCGTCTCCAGGTTCTGGTGGTGGTGGTGGTGATGGTGGTGGTGGTGGTGGGCCAGTGGCACGGTGGAATTCGACGAGCAGGGCACCGCGCTCATCGTGTGGTAGGTGGCGTCGGGCTTGTAGGGGTGCGTCTTGCCCTGGGACACGGCGATGTCCACAGCCGCCAAAGCCTCCGCCCGGGCCAGCAGGGTCTCATCCAGGCTGGCGAAAATGTTGTTCTGCAGCTGCGAGAGTGGAAACCATGAAGAGGAGAAGGGGGAGAGGGAGAGAGGGGCAGGGGCACGGAGGCGAAAATGGGGAAAGAAAAAGACAAAATAGAAGAAAGGAAGGCGGCAGAAGAAAGAGAAAAAACATAAATAAATGCATCTGTCAGTCGGGACATTTGGCAACACACAACAGAGCCGGATTATTCCTTCAGAAGCGGCAAGTCATAAAAATTAATACAAAAAAAAGAGTAAAGCCGAGCTTTGCGTGCAGCATGCTTTCAAAAAGATCACAGACTCTTCCAGTGATCGCCGTGGAATACATGAAAAAAACATTAAGTGCGCGTCTTGGCTGAATGTGCCTTGGAGCAGCGCTCGTTATTACGCACAGACCGCGCTCGGCGCTACATGCAGCCGAAGCCCGGAATAAAAACAGGAGAAAGTGGAAGTTTTGGGGATGGGGATCATTTACCTGTGGAGCTTGTAGACAGGCTCTCCTTATAGCTTCCGAGCTGGAGTGCAGCGTGGTGTACTTGTGCTCGGGTAGAGAGGGATGCATCGCGAAGTGCGGCTGTTTGCTGTTCATGGACATCATCTTGGCGAGCGTCTCCAATTAAAGTGCACGGGAAAGAAGAGGGGGAAGCGGCTGCCGGAGCTGGAGAACAGTCATAGATACACAGCGGATCCTCGCTGCCGATCCGGTAATGACGCGCCGCTGCAGTTCGCCGTGTTGTGCGCCGAGGAGCAGCCTTGAGCCCGGAGATCACAGAGATGCCTGCAGTCTCTCAGACGCACTTATCTGTCTACTGTTTCCCACTGCTGGGGATGAGAGAGGCTCTTACACCTGAGCGCCTCAGATCTCGTCAAGCCCCTGCCCGGCTGCTCTCGCGAGACACAAAGTGCCAGAACAGTGAGCAGGCTGACAAATAAAAACTGCTCACAGGGCAGGCAGGCACATCTGGAGACGAGACGCCTGCGCCCTTTTATTTTTTATAAGGGCTCACTCGTCTCCGTCCTGTCACGGACACGCACAATGTCCAAACGTCTTTAGGCCTAATTCTTGACTTAAGAGTCCGTAAACCTTTGACCTCACTGTTTATTTTCAGTATTGGTCCATTTTTAAGTATTTATTTGGATTTAGGAAATAGCATTTCTGGGGATATTGGTACACAATATGTGTCCAAAATAGGAGTAAGCGCAGGAAATATCAATGTAAACCCAGGGAAGATGCATAATATGGACGCACAAATATTGCTATAATATATTAATATGCTATTATTTGTGTATTTATTTTTCTACCAGTTGTTCAAACGTGTGTTGCATGGTTTCCCATTAGACTGTGCTCTTGTCCCACTTGTCTCTCATCTTAACCCTTTGGAAGTAATGAGGCCTCGTCATTAAGGGCCATCGTCGCCCGACGAGCATTAAACAAATTGATTTAATACACCAGCGTCACCTTGTACACAGTCTTTACCTAAATTAATTAATCCCAATGAATTAACACTTCATTTATTCGAAACCACCGCGGTTACGCAATTAAATTTTCATGCGGCGATTAGAGTATATGTGAAATATACATGATATCGTTAAATTTGCATAATAAATAAGGCTCTTTGTGCTACAATGGAATTAACTGTGTGCGTGTGAGGTCTCTTAATGTGTGTGTCGCTATAGGCTACGACAAGATTTCACCGGCATGGAAGAGGCCCGGCTTTTAATGGCAGCAAATTATTAATTAGTACAGTCTAATGGAATGGAAATAATCAGAAGGAAATATGATTTTTAAAAAGTTCTAACTTGTTCACTAAATATTAATCTAAATTTCCACTGAAATAAATAAGAAATTGAAGATTAATCCCAAAATATCAGGCCAGTGTAGCCCATGGCATCCTATGACTGATCATCACTGACTGAGCTTTGAGGAGACTTGAATCATGCAAAAGATGAAAAAACACAATAGAAAATTAAACCTCATACATTGCATTACTTTTTTATTTCCTAACACACTCTTATGTTGCCATATTTAATTCAAAATGTCATTCTTTCATGATAGTCATCCATCTTTCAGTATTGCATGTCATCATAAAAAGATTACCATGTTTCCTGAATCGCTAGAAGTGACCGACACGTGACATTTGAGAGGGCTGGAGGAAGACTCTGCACCAGGAGTGATGCACTAACACAGACCAACACCAGAGTGTCTGTTTTAGTTTTGCTCAATAACAACGCACACATGATCAGACTAGAGTTAAGATCGGCCTTAATGGCTATTCAACCGCTACCTAGAGCCACAAGCACACTACACAAATAACTATCTGAAAGACAATATGACAAAACATGTGTGACCGTGATGCTCAGGTGTAGATTAATATCAAGCGACATGAAGTTAATGTCACCAGTCGTGTGTACAATGTGAAAGTGGACACATCAGTGTATGGCACTGTGGGAACACACAGGTCTCGCCCCTTTAAAACCTTCTTCACATGAGCTTGGAAAGTTTCGTGGGACTGCTTGTGCTGAAAGGACTGTGAGACTTCCTCTTGGTTGGCTGACTGATGATGAGTGTGTGTCTGTCTCTCGTTGTGTTCGCAGGTTTCCCGTTGCAGCTGAAAGAGGAGGAGGGGCTGACGTGGTCGTGGTCTCTGCCTGCTGGACTCGGGGAGCCGGAGGGACCTTCTTTGTTGTCTTCCAGCGAATCGAACAGCAAATCGAAAGACAGCTCTTCAGTCTGGGAGAGACCATCGTCCTCCGCGCAGTCGGAGACATTGACCCGACTGTCCCGACCCGACACCTGCGCTGCAAAAGCTTCCTCCGCCGCGCTTTTTGGGGACACGTTGTCAATCGAGGTGCCGTCCGCGTCGTCCCCTGATGGGTGGTTCGTCTGGTCATTGTGGGTTGACGTGACGCCAGGGCAGGTTTGGGGTTCTGGGATTAGTGTGTGGCCCAAGTCCGCGGCAGGGGACGGGCCCAGGGAGAGCTGTGATCCCCTGCTACTGCAACTCTCTCCGTCCAGCATCATGGAGTCCAGCTCGGAGATTTTGTCCAGATAGGCTGCATCCATGGAGGCCTCGCTGGACATCTGGTAGCTCTCAGGTTCGTCAGCTTCGAGGTCGGTGGAAGTGGATTCTTCAACCGGGCTTTCTATACTTGGACCTGGACACGGCTGGTCGGTCGAGTTAGGTCTCGGCCAATCGCCCCAGAAGTCAGCCTTTGAGGTTTCCACGTCAGTTGTCGGGGGCAAGCTTTTAGTGTATTTGTCGAGGATGTTGAAGTGGTTCTCGATGGCACTGTCCGTCTTACCAAGATTTGGAAAATCTTGAAAATCGAGCTTCCTCAGATAAGACCCGGGTTTAAATGCGACTCTCTTTTCACGGATGCCGGGGCTTCTCAAAGTCAGGGAGCGGAAAGCCGACGACGGAGTGGTGGGCAGCAAGTCACAGGAGCTGTTCTCCAAGTCCTCGCTGGTCTTATCCGCAGCCAGGTTATTATTAAACTCTTTGTGGTCTGCAGATGGCACAAAGGTCAAACTGTGATTCCTCGAGATGGTTCGACACTCTGTCTCCGGGTTGCTGCAGATTGACGCCCTCTCATTGTCACTCAAGCTTCTCATCATCATGCTGATTTTCTGTTCCCGTGTGAGAGCCTCCGTCACAGCCTTGCTGCTCCCACAGCCTTCCTGCCCTTCAGGACACCTCTTATCCGACTTTGGGACCCGAGACTCCAGGTCTTCAATGTACTGGTCACTGCGCTCCAGCGCCCTCTTCAGGTGGTCCACGTCACGCTCGTACAGCTGGATTTTAGCTTCCAGTGCTGCCACCGTGCAACGACCAAACCTGGGGGGGGGGGGAGATAGTTTTGTTTCTTTAAATTGTCCAAAGATCATTGTTACAGAAATACCAAATAACATTTACCCGAGTGACAACTTTTGTAATGCATTTGAGAAAAGATATTGATTTTGAAAATAAAATGAATAACCAATATATAAATAAAATGGTCTCGAGTTTGTCTTTAGGAATATCCCTTTAGCTGCTGTCGATTTGAAATAAAATAAGGTCAAATAGACAAATTACAAACTTAAGCAACAAGTCACTGCCTCCAGCTTCAGCCTTTTTCATTCGAAAAACAATAAACTGAAACGGAGCAGCTTCATTGCAGCTTATTTTGATAGTTACCTCATGGCTTTGAGTTAGAGGCCGATGTCAAACACTGTTTTCAAACACGATACATAAATGTGTGCGTCATTAACACAAGACAGAAACTTACTTCTGAGGAGATCTGCTCACCACCTCTGCCTTCAGTCTCATGTTCTCTTGTACAAGGTCGACATTTTGAGATCGTAATGCCTTGTTTGCCTGAGGATGGAAAAGGAACACATTTGCAGTAATTTAAACATTATTTCTCAAATGTAACAAGACAAAAAAAAAAAAAATCAATCGGGTATAGCCTTTATGCTTTAGACAGAAACATCAAGTAAGCTGATCTTTATTTCTTATTGATGGATGGTAATGTTCGCCTCATTACCCCCAGGTAAAATCTGTTGTAGCGAGTATTCTTTTAGACGGAAACATGCAGATAACTAAGTTTTCAAATCATTTAACGCAAGTGAAAAGACAAAGATATTTGTAGCAGCTACAGACAGTGCTAGTAAATATCAGCGCAATGAATTAATCAATACAGGCAACAAACCTCTTTTAGTTTGTCCATATCCTGTTTTACTTTATCGCAGACATCTGTGGCGACCCGCAGCCGGTTTTTCCATTCATCCACGACACTGGGGTCAACGCTCATGTCCTCTGACTGCACTGTCTCAATGCTGCAGGGATCCAGAGCCGTTCTCAGTTGTGCCTCCAGACTTTGATTCTTGATTTTCAGCTCCTCGTTTTCTCTGATGAAACCCTCAATGTCACCCTGGTAGAGGGAAATATTGGCAAAAGGAAAACAGAGTGACAATTAAGTTACATTGAGTTACTAACATGGCGAAAAGTGATCATGGAGACTATTAAAACATGGATTTGTCCATTTAGCCAACAAGAAATCTGGGGAAAAAATTGATCTCACAGCATCTGACAAAATCAACTGTGGCATAGGTAAATCACTAATGTTCCAATGAAAGAAAAACAAGTAACTGCTCCAGAAGTTCTGAGTCCATCATTGCAGAACATCTGTATTGATTGATTGATTGATTATTTATTTAAGCCTCAGAAAACACATTGAGGAATAAGACCCTCATTTACAATGGTGCCGAGGGTACAATGAACAGTTAATACATTGAGAAAATAAATAAATGAATAAGAAGTGAAATAAATATGCATATATAAATACAGCAACACATGGGAAAAGGTCACAAACAATCAACCCTGACGATTCAATAAAATACTATAAAATACTATGGTTAAGCCTAACCCAACTAACAGTTACAATCACTGCAGGAGAAGCCAGCCGTACATGAAACAAGACTCGAGAATTCCCTTAATGAAATACATGAGGCCAACTTTAAAGATTTTTGGACCTCATTCCAGGTGAAATGTGCCTTATAACAGAAAGCTGTCTTCCCCAAGTCAATGTATCAGTGGATGATAGCTGAAACTTCACCTGAGAAGACACTGCTTATGAATTTCTGTTGGTAAAGCCCATGAGAGTCTACCTAACAATCTAAATCTACCTCAAACTAGTTGTTATTGCTTTAAAAATATATAAAAGCATGTAACAAATAGGCAATATAGCACACGGCGTGATGAACTTGTACCTCATACTCCCGTAAAAGCAGTTCTCCTCTGGTTTTCCGGAGACATTTCCTCATGGAAGGGCTGTCACTGTGATCACTCTCATTGGTACCTCCTGTAAGCACAGAGGGAAACTAGGGTGTAAACAGGGCTCACATCCCTTTGAGAGAGGCAACAAACACACTAAGAAAGCAAAGGCAAGTCAGGTTTTACATGAAAAGTCAATGTAAACCGAGATTCCCAAGCCTACCTAGAGAAAGTTGTATTAGATTTGATGGTAAAACAAGTCTTAAAGCCCTTTGAGCCTTTCCTAAAGTGTTAAATCAAAGTTTTATATCAGCACAAAGACCGTCTCAGTAAATGTTTCCAGTTGTGTTCATAAAATGGATATCTAAGGTACTTTCATCTCTTAGAATGAGTCTTTTTAAACCCCATTATTTTAATTTTATCAGACAAACTGGTGCATTAGAGTCTGTTAAAGTTCAGGTTGCAGGGAGAAGATAACTGCGGCAATAAAAGCTCTGCTGACATTTCTGTTCTCAAAACTGTCCCTTAATCCCTGCATGAAATAGTCCATTGAAAGATGGAAAAATACAAATCTTAATCCAGCTGCATGCAGTGTGCGAGTATCAGTGTGAAGAGTGTACCAGGAATTGAGTTTGTGTGATCAAGATCGTAGAATCACACACTGCACAAACAAACACACATTCAACAAGGGATTCATTTCATTTCATTGATTAGATTCCTACGCTTTACGAGTCCTGTTGGGAAACTTTTGTGTAATTCGGACAGGGACAAACACATAATATATATATATACACTGAGACAATGTCACAGAGGCAGGTTTTGTGGTGTTTCCGCTAATAGCTTGATTGAGGATGAAACCTCAGCTAGAAGGAGAATTTATATCAAAAGGAGCAGAGCTGCTAATACCACACAAAGTAAAGTTTGTCTTCATGATCCATCGCAGGGTGGATAACTGATGTGATACAAGATCCAGCAATTTGACTCAGTATCAGATCACTGTCTGATATCAGTATTGGCCTACTTGAACTACAGCCAGGTTCATCACTTTCTCGGGTCCCCTGGAAACATTTCCCAATTTGCAGCGTGTTTTATGTATTGCGTGCCTTGTGACTTTGTGTAGCGAATGTGTCATCAGGTTGTTTTCCAGATAATCCAGAGTTAAGTGCAGGTCTGAAAGCAGCGTAAGAGAGGAGGCTGCTAATGCCTGCTGTCCTTGTTCACACGATCCGAAGTCTCTCTGTGTTGTTGTGCAGCTTAAACGCTTAGTCAAGGAATTAAAAACGGGTTTGAAACTCATTTTCTGATCAGTTACACTTGTGTTGCTTCTGTTTACAGTTATGTGTCTCAGCCATTTCCCTCTGCGTGTGACTCAAGGCTCTCTCTTCCTCTGCTCGTGCTTTGTTTGGTTAGCTTGACTTTTTTATTCTGGAGCTGCGGATCAATGGAGGAACACAAACACTACATCTGCGACGTTAACAACAGGCTCGACTTCACCGCACTGTGTGAGCTGCTGCAGGCGGATCGCAGCCTCGGATCGCTGTTGTTGTGTGTGTCTGCTTTGTGTGTAGCTACCCACCGATGATCTCTCTGCAGGGGCTCTCTGCTGTGATGGGGACCCTGCAGGTGGGACACTGGCTCGCCTTCTTCAGCCACATTTCCATGCAGGACGAGCAGAACACGTGGTGGTTGCCACATATCACCGGCTGCCTGACCTGCACACACACGCAAACATGTTTACTCCGCCGCTTCGCTCACAACGCTAAAGCCCGGAAGCGCCACGAGCTGGTCACGTTCGGCTCCGCGAACTTAAGCCGCGACAACTTTAGCTCTACCAGGAAGCGGTATTCATTTTATCCCGCGTCATCACGGAAGTTGGCGGGTCCAGAAACACGTCGGCTCTTACCTTCCCGAGACAAATCTGGCACGAGATCGGCAGAGTCATCGAAAGCGTCGACGTCTGGTAGTTAAGAGCCATGATGTGAAGTAACACACGGACACACGCAACCTCCGGGGAGCAACAAATCTCCCGACATGTCCCGCGGCTCTACGCGCCGAGTCTCGCAGCTACGGAAAGCCCGAAAGGCCTAAAAAGGGCTTTTCGCGTTGTGACCAGTTTGGGGCGGAAGTGCAAACATGCAACATGCAACATACAACCTTGCAAAAACCTGATGTGGTGCAGGTTGTTGGAAGTGAGGCTGTTATTACTTGAACTGTATGGAACACAGCAGCAGGAGTGACAAAGACACTGAAGGCTAAACACCAGGATTTTAGATTGACAGGTCTTTTAGAAAAGAGCAGGCTAGATTTATTATGAGATCATTAACTTCATTAGAGACATTGATTTAGCTGAAAGGACATAGCAGATTTTTTTCGTGATTGTATTCTTCTGCCTGATCTCTTGTTCCACACTCCAGTCCTGCTGGTGGCGGTAGTGCGCCTGTAACGTGGTTTACCAGCCGCCAATGAACACTAGAGAAGAAAAAGCAAAAGAGGAGGAGGGGGGGGGGGGGGGGGGGGGGGGGGGGGGGGGGGGAGACAGTGACACATAGACTGCATTTAAAAAGGACACAGCTCATGTTGTTTTTTACCATCACTGTTGTTTCTCAGTCAAATATGAACACATAGATACAATTGAAGTATATTTACATCTGTGAAGATTGAGCAGGTTCTTCATGTTTTAGTCAGGCACAACTTTCAGCTCGGGGCCCAAACAGCAGCTGAAAGGTAAGAGATTCTATTCTCCACTGGAATTGATGGTGTAGCTTAGCATTTATGGTATATTCAACGTTATGGTATAGTTTAGGTGTGTGTGTGTTTGCAGTTCACCTGGACAGATTAAAATGATATACCTGTAACTGTATAGTAAAATGTGACAGTGGAATTTAAATTCAGGCCTATGAAGGGTGAATTTTATTGTTTCATTCAAACCCAGAGTCGGAAGTTGCAAATGTCAGTAGTCAGAATTTTGACGGAGGTCAGTGGAGCCTCGACCCCCGACTTCAAAATCCAACATGGCCGCTCCATGGCCGCTCCATTCCATTTGGGAAAGCATAAGCTTTTACTGTAGCACTTAGCACTACTGTCATTAAAGTTGTCTTACACATAATACCGTCTAATTATGGTCTGTGGACGTGTTACTACGGTGTTAGTATTCGTGCAATGCCACGTGATGTGTGATTATGAACTGGTTTTGCCAACAATGGCTAACTGGCTAAGGTAAATTGTTCCTGTGCATCTGGAACGCTATCAACTCAGGTTATTTGGGTGTGACCTCAAACTGAGGGCCGAGCTCCGAGGTGTAATGGAACGCGGCATAACCGACCCCTGAGTCGGAAGTTGCAACTGGAACCCCCCCCCCCCCCCCCCCCCCCCCCCTCAAATCGCCAGCCCAGACTTCAAAAACCAAGATGGTCTGTGTATCAACAGTAGTGAAAGCAGAAGTTTTTTTCACCCAAACAGTGAGAGAAAAGTTGTGTTATAATTGTCTGCGGGTGGAGCACTGTGAGTATCCACAACAGCCACTCGAAGCCATCATTCAATTTTGTTGTTAACATCAAATATTGATTAGTGGAGCTGCTGATACAGTAGAGGTTTAATTAAATATCATTAAGAAATTAAAAATACTATTAGAGATGTGTCAATAGTAAATGTCATTAAACATTAAAATTGGAATGAATCTGTATATCCCTTTTCCCTATAACAAAAAAAGCTGGGAGCTCTTATATAGAGTCTTGAAAATTCACTGACATGTAAAATAAATGATATATTATATCTGTAGATGTCCATAGGTCTAAAGTAAAAATAGAACTTGATCAATCGTACTGTCCAGTTTGTCACATGAAAGTTCAACACATATCCTGCTGCGGTTTTTCACTCAATCAATTAATAACTGTCTGAATGGCAGATATGATTAATTCATTATCTAAAAATTCCTCTATAAATAAAGTTCCAGTGGTCTTATCCAGTGTTACTTTATTTTCAAGCAAGCAAATGAACATAAGTTAGAATTTTACTTTGGTTATTGACTTAATTTTCATGTTCAAATACCTTGAAATATCAACAAACCTATCAGAGACGCATAATTAAAACTTTAACACACAATTTAGATTTGATTTCAGCAGCGTTAGGAACATTGCATATAAAGCTGTACATTATACTATAACTTCTAGCAGATAAACAACCATGCACATTGAGAGAAAAACCTCACCAAAATCTACAAAGCCTCCAGTCATCCACAGGAAGTGCTGAAGTGGAGGTATGATTTGCATGTCAAAGATTAAAATGGATTAAAAAGTCAAACTAGAATATACAGTCCCAATTCACTGAGGTTTAAAGGGGGTAAAAATAAATGGATACATTTTATTCTTGCAAATACAGCAGCATACAGATGCTTTTTATTTGGGTTAAAATCAGCTTGTAAAAAATACGGTTGTTCTTCGAGTAAACTCCTCATATTTTTATGCAGGGAAGTTTTTGCAAAACTTAGCGAGTAGTTGTCACTTAACACAATGTTAGCTATCAGTACTCTATTTTTTGCTGGTATTTTATTTTATTAAAATTATAAACTACAACAATACCTAAGAGCCATTTCTTAATTGTTATATTAAACAGTAAAACTCTTCAAAACATACATTTCTGCAACATTTCATTTCCTTACTTTGATGCCACAACAACACATTCCTTCATTTAAAACTTGCCCATAATGAAGAAAGCAATATTTTTACAAGCCTTCGCCTCCGATGAACAATCTAATTTATAAATAACAATGCTGAGTGATATAATATTAGCATAATTTCCACTACAAATATTTCAAATTACATCTCCACCGTAGTTTAGCCCTACACGGCCATTACTCATATCAAAACCAACATGTCCTTCTCTTCATCGTGTCTCAGAGCAGGACATCTTCTCAGGATGTAATATGATTACAATTGACTGACTGCAAAGTAGCTTGTCCACCGATCCCGGTTTAAAAAGACCAGTAGTATTTGTTTGCTTGTTTTCAACGCAACGTTAAATGGATCACAGGCCACCACTTGTTCTCGCTCATTTTTCTTACATTGTCTTATGAAAATATCTGGAGTAGTTGAGGTTAAATAAGGTTGAGATAGAGGTCAATTTAGTTTGAATTCCAATGAACATCAACTTTAAAATGAGAATCATTTTTTCTTTAAAGTATGCAGACTTTTGAAACAGTAGAAATATGCGAAAGTAAAATATTCAAATATTTTTAGTAATATTTGTGGTTTGTCTAAAAATAAACTGTGTTGATGTTTTTGCAGTGTAGGCTTCCAATAAAGCCCAAATTTATCTCCATGTCAGCATTGACTTGAAAGAGCCCCTTGTCAGAGACTCTTTCCAGAGTGCTGTAGTAAACCCTCAGACTCTAACGGAATCTGTTTTGTGAATTTCTTACTGGAGAATTTGCCCAAAATAACCAACAACAGGCTGAAATGAAAGAAAAAATGCTCATTTTCGACAAGCACCATTGTCCCTGTGAGACTGTATTGCTTCGCAACAGGCCAGTCATTAATTGGTGACAGTCGATTAATCACAGCTGCCACAGACGGCTGCAACTATTGATCTTGTCCCAGCTCTTATTTTTCATCCCTAAATGACACCGATTGCCAGATTTGACCAGCATGTGTAATGGACAGTGAAGAACCAATGACCCGAGTGTCAGTCTTGTCACTGGTCAGGATCTGGGCACCCCCACCACCCCCACCCCGTCCCTGGCAAATAGCATCTTTACCATTTAGCTTGGAAAGGTTTAGACTGCCCTAAGAGCACAGCAGCGAAACAGTGCGCTCTGGTGCCCAGATGACCTTTTCTGTTTAAGGCTTAATCTCTGACAAATGCTTGCTTTAATTAGCCTGATACCCCCTGCCTGAGCTGCCACCCCACCCAGCTCCTCTCTCCCAGCTCCGTCGCTCCGTCTCTGCTGCTCTCTGTCCTTTGGAGATTCTCAAACAGGCACTGATGCAGAGCAATGAATCAATTATTCAATTTAAAGAAACATAAAAAAAATACTATATCATTTAATGAGTTTTCTGTATTTCTAAGCAAAATGCTTTATTTGATATTTTCTCTTTTCCATCTTGGACTCTGGGAAATTATTATGTCAATTTCTTTACTGTTTTCTGATGACCTACAACTAAACAAACTACTCGATTGATCGAAAAATAATCATCATTAATCATTAATGAAAATACTTTGCAGCCCTGCAGCAGTGGGATCTAAATAGGAATGAAATGACAAAATATGGGAAATCTGTAGCTGTTCTATAAGGAAAGGATGAGAAAATAATGATTTTCCAAACTTACAGAATATATAATTATGAGAAGGTTCATTAAAATAACTTTAGTACCATGCCTTAAAAGTTCCAAATGTTATATCATTTGGATTATTTTATGTTACTTCATACAGAAGATACGTACATACAGTAGATTTGTTATTTGTCCCTATAGGGAGATTGGTTTACAGCAACAATCACAGCTCATTTTCCACACAGATATAATCAACCCTCACACCTACATTGCAGCTTAAGCAGCTCTGGATTGATGGAGGTAGCCATTTGGTCCATAGCAGATATAGACATCCTAGTTCTATGCGTATTTAAAAACTGCTTTTGGAATAAAGTACATTTTTTATCTCTTATTTGTAAAAAGCATCATCAAGATGGGAGCAGTTTAAATGAGGAGGCGAGAGGATGCCTTCTCATAACTCTCATTGATGCTTGCCCTATTCGTGACTGTGTCTCTGTAGTTTCTCTATAGCAGTACGAAATAATTCAACATAATCTTTAATGCCACGAATAATGAAAATCCAACAGTATCTGAAAGTGTGCCATAAGAGAACAACGCACCGAGAAAGACTTAATGAGCAGAGAGCATGTACGTAAAAAGATTAGCCAGTGCACATTAGGAGGTCTGAGATAACATGCAACATCTACCTGCAGGCCTCAGCTATCGATTAGCCGCTATCACAGACAGTTGAGTGTATGCAAAAATCAAGAGAATGGCAGAATTAAAAACTAGTGCATGAACTGGAAAGCACCTTTAAGCAATTTTAATCTTATCATAAGAGCTTTAATGGGGAAATTAGGTAAGATTTGAAAAGAAATGTACACTCCACAAAGATGCTGATAAATGAAAAATAAAATGTCCTAAGAAGGTTCAAGTAAAATCGACAAATGTTGCTGAATGTTGTCCAACAACTGCTGAAATGAAATCCTCTCAAATCCCCGGCTTTAGCCAGATTGTATACAGCAGAACGTGCATCCCTCCCACTGCAGCAGCAAACACAAGTAAAAAAGATGCACAGCCACAAATCCCTGTTTTATTGGAAAGAGGCCTAATTATTAGGATGTAAGTCAGGCTCTGACTGGAGGGCCGTTTCCTTGATGCGGGCCGGGGTTTATATTTATCCCCTCCTATGCAGCTACAGCAGCAGTGCCACCATCTCTACCGGCAGTGTGTGGCGCTTTTATTACATCGCCCACAGGCAGGTTCAGCCCTGTCACAGTCTCACACACACACACGCACACACACACACACACACACACACACACGCACACGCACACGCACACAGCCTGCAGGACCGGCAGCGAGTTGAGTCGCCTCCACAGCAGAGTTACCCCACATCCCCATGCAGCCCCACCAGGGCCCCTGGGACCGTGGAGGGAGGGAGCGGGTATTATGGTAATACTATAGCCTGCTGCTCCCTTCCCTTCTCCTGCAGCACAGCTGGGAAGGACCATCATTACAAGTATTGTAGCAATCTGTTTAAGAGGGACACATTTGGAGAGGTTGGGTGACAGAGAGAGGATGAGTGCTGCATACATAGATCACATAAAATATGATTAAAATGTGTGTGAGGGGACCAGGGATAAAATGCAAAACTTGTTATGAACACCTTATATCAAGTCTACTGTCAAACTGGCCGGCTGTAAATCTCTATTTTCCCCTCTTTACTTTTTTTTATTTTATTAAAGGTTTCTTGTGTTGAGCTGGTTATATCTCAAGACAGAGGGGCCTGTGGCACATAAGGAATAAATAGGACATAAAGTACTTGAATCTCTAATGCCTCATATAGCTTTACCAATCTATATTGTAGTGTGTCACGAGCTGGAAATCCATTAGAAAGTGTCAGAAATCAAATAGCCTTGCAATAGTGCAACTGTGCTGCTCTTATGTCAAAATTACCCCAATTTCATTCAAAAAATGAAAAATTGTCCAACCAATTATGTTGAGACACAAATTAAATCCAGGAGATAAATTTATATATATATCATCTTTATGGTAATTGATAGAAAGCAATGATGCTTAGTGAAGAACTCCCACAACACATGTCTCAATGCTATTTTAAATACCTGTATGGCAATAGATTATGGATAAGGAAAGTCTGACCGCCTACGCCACTATTCTGGTTCAGCAGTTATGAACTTTGATGGAGCGGTCAGTCACTCACTGTCGGATTGGGCCGCTCAAAGCCATCCATCCACCTGTCTTGTTGTGGAGCAGAGGCTGTGGTTCAGAGCCTTCCTCAGACTCCATCATCCTCACTGTATTTTTAGGAAACGCGGCTATCCATTACATCCCTTCTTCTCCCCTCCCTGTGTCCTCCTCCTCCTCCTCCCTCTATCTCCAGCGCCGTTTTGTGCAGAAAGTTTCGATTGATAAAGCGCAGAATCTATAGGAGCACGTGCAGAGGTGAAGGTCACTGAATGTTCTGAAGATGAACTATTAAAAATGCATATTATGTCATTATTCCTGCTGCCAAATAACTGGAAACTATATATGCCACGAGACAGAAAGTGATTTTCTTTTTTTCTCTCTTTTCTTTTTTTCTTTTCTTGACCTGACAGAGGGCACGTGAAGAGGAGAGGATGGAGGGAGGGAGGGAGAGAGAGAGGAGAGTGGTCTTTGAAAAAACTGCTTCAGTGCACTAATGTCCCTGAAACCTGAACCTTTATTGGATCTGAAGGGCATTATGAGACAGGGATCCTCCACAACCCTGTGTTTAAAGGTGAGGATTGAAGGGGAGAATATTACTAACAAACTAACAGGAGCCGTGTGTAGAACATCATGTTGGTGGAAACACAATTATATTTAAGAGCTGTGTTGTGTTAGTTTTAACGAAATGAGGCGGTGAAACAATGTTCCACGAAGACATTTGTCAGCCCTCACTCCCCCCATCTCCTCACCCACACCCCACACACACTCACACTCACACACACACACACACCAGGAGGCCTTATTAATTATTTGTAGCCACTTGACTTCATATTGTGCTACCAGTGGCTTGGTCAAAGATTATAATTACCACTTCCCTGTTTGTATCATTTTCCATCTCTTGTGCTTTTAGTGCCGTATTACTTCTCTTGTCCCTCTCTCTCTCCCCCTCTCTCGCTCCCTCTCTCCCGTATACACAAGACCAAAAGTGCAGGCACATCATTTATTGATAAGACAAAAAGAATGTAATGAAATTATCAATGTTCTTGAATTAATTATGAACATGATTAAGAAAGCTAAAATCTCAGGAGCCAGTCTCTCATTACCCATTCACTCTTAGGGATTGCTTTCATTCAGGGAAGGAGAGGACGAAAAAGCCTTCCAGCAGAGCCCATTCCGGCTCAGCCCTTCTCCCTGTGTGCCTGTCCCCTTGTCTCTGCTGCCGGGCTGATTGACCAACCCTCCGATGGAGGCGGCTGCCGGCCCGCCTGGATCGGCTCTCTTGCGCCCACGCTTGCTGCGGTGATGTGGCCAAGCCCGGCGAGCTGCCCTGTGGCCTCTGACGTTTACGTGGAAAAAGAGAGGACGTGCCTGTTCTGCTACCTGCGTTCAAGTTCGGGGGTCTTGACCCTACTGATAAAAGAAACACTGGAGGTAAGTGAAACTTCTCAGACTTAAACTGCTTTTAGGAAACATTTGTCAGTTGCATTTGTCTTGGTGTAATATTTCCTCTTTTCTATCTATTAACTGCTAGAAAAAAATAAAAGCTCCACTTTTATTACACTACATAAATATTGTTTGGAGTCACAGAGTCAATGCTTTTTTTTAATTATCTTAATGACCAGAAAACATTGTAACATTCATTTACATTTATTGTTGTATCAGAAGTAAAAGAAAAAAAATAATTGATTAACCTTTTCTGATATTTGTTTTCCCATGGGTAAAAAATATTAAAACTAAAACATTTACAGAACTATCTCTTTAAATTGTTCAATTCATGGCACATCCAAACTGAATTATTTGTATTTATTATTTTAAAAAAAATGTGTGTCAGTCAGTCAAAGTAAGACTTTAATTTGACATAGATACTGTATACAGCAATACCTCACTTAAATTAATAGCCTGCTTTTGCAGTAATCCACAGTCAAATCATGATGTTTATAGTTTTGCCTGATCGATCTCTGCTGAAAATGTTACCTATGAACAATTTGCAAGCTCTGACGACTTATTTGTGTCATGGAACATCATTTTTACAGTAGCAGTGCACGTTAAACTAATTTCAGTGACTGTTTGTCCATTTATATTCTGTGAGAGCAATAGAGATGCTCTGCTGGAGCTCCACGTCTTTGGTTCAGTCTATCTTTCTTCTTCCCAGTCACATGGGACAATATATGGGGCAACACTCCCCTAAGTATTGGGAGTTTCAAACAAAGTCTCAAACCCACCGTCTCTTTCCTGCTCACACCATCTCTGCTTATAGCTGTCATCTTATCCTTCTATGCACATACCCGTCAAAAAACCATCCTGTGCACACACACACACACTCACATATGTTTAATCATACTGTACAAACCAGAAATACAAACCAATGCATGTGTTTCACCTCCCAATACAAACAGTATGAACACACTCCTGCACATGGACTGTATTACAGCAACAAATACCCTGTGTTTACTCTTCGTCGAGAATCCATTGTTTTTTAAGACCCTCTGAAGTGATGTTTTAATTATCAGTGGCAATTTGAACTGACTTCACACCTTTATGAAAACAAAAAAACGTGTTGTGATGCTCGGCCTTCCCGCTGTAAAAGCTTTTTTTTTCCTTCTCCAAAATATTTCATGATTTCTGCTGCAGTATCAAGAGGAGGGACGATTTCGCAGGAGGAGAGAGAGAGATCTCAGGGGTTAATGGCAATCCTCCTGTCCTAGGGATTGATCCAAGTATTGGATCGCACATAAAGCTGCAGTTACTGGATATTACCCGGCCGCTATCGGCCTGCAGTGATGGCCTGGATAAGAAGTGCTTACCAAAGAGGATGCACCTTCAGGGCAGATACAGTTTCCCAGCCCTCTGGGAACAACAACCACATGCCTGCTGCTTGCTCAGGAACTTTCTACCTCATCGAGTAAATCCAGGGGCCTTATCAAGTTACTGGTCTACTGAACTGCCCAAAACAACGTTTAAAGCTGCTCAGATTTTGAACTGCGCAGGGGCAGGGCAGTAATTAAATGGCACCTGCTCTTCATAGATAAGAGCGTTGATTATTAGGTTTGTTTAGCTTGTGTTTCATGTGGAACGATGTGGGGTTATCGCAGATATAGTTGTTTTGCAGAATGCAATTTAATAGATTTTTGCTGGGTTAGATTGTAAAGTTGCTGAGTTATTGTTTTCACGATCGTAAAGTTTACTTTGTGCTTCATGCAGCTTTTGCTGCATTTATCTTGACTCATTATTGTAATTGCTTAAACCCTTTAAATGAGCGTGGCTCAAGTAGCTGTCCGCGACCTGCCCTGTCTCTATTCCCTCTTGACATTTTACTTCAGACTTGCGTGGGGGTTAGCCGATTCCAGATCTGTGCCGGGGTGGCCAGCTCTACCCGTGAGCATCTGCTGTGTGTCTCTCTGTGGTATTACCCATTAAAACACCTGGCTCATGCCACACACCCAGAGCCCAGATGGCAGCTAAGCACGCTAATTATTTCAACACAAAACTCTGATGTCCCTCACCAGCACTGTGGGGCCACTTTGGCGTTCTGCATTTCTCTCTCTAGCTCCGCCGAAGAGGATGTCTGCCATCGAGCTATAAAGATGTCAAGTGGCTACAGACAGGCCCCAGTACAGTGCTTGGCATCCAGATGTAAGGTTGATCGTATGTGGTTTCCTTCAGAGACATTTGGCGCTGGCAGGACGGTGCATTGTCTTTGCCCTCGGTGCTCATTGACGCAGATGTATGCTCATTATATTACAGAGTTGACGACAGCATATATACCCACCAGAAAAAAATGCTGATTCCAATCAGGAACTGAAGTGACTGTAAATGTTTTTTTTTCATCACGAAAAAAATATGAAAACTAGAATAAGTAGCTTTTTGATTATCAGGCAGGCATTCCTCCTTGTGTGTGTTTTTACACAGTGACTGATCGCTGTGAAGGGTGTTTCTGTTTTTGGGAAATGTGTATGTTCCCCAGATTCGTCATTGTTTCATTCATTCCATAGACTTTATATGTAGATAGTTAAAGCCATCTGACACCTTATGCGATTTTGAGCTAGAGTCTGTGCCGTAGTCACTGTGGAGATGAAGCTGTGGTAGCGCCAACGTTTTCAAACGATCAAATAACTAATTAAAACCAGAACGAACAATTGAACATACATCAGTGTAAGAAGAACTACCTAAAATGACGTACCCCAACTTTGAGATAAATGTATTTGACATGTAATTGACCTTTTTAGTTTGGTCCATGTCCCATCCACTAACATGGAGGGGGGTGTAGTTTATGACCTATACTGCAGCCAGCCACCAGGGAGCGATCATGAGGATTTGGCCTCACTTCAGGCGAGCTGTCATGTCGTCTGTCTTTATATATGAATCACTAATTCCTGGTTTGCCCTTACAGACGTGTTGTCTCCAGACGACACAGCGCTTCAGGATCACTCACGCTCCTCTTCTAAAACACTGCTGTTGGATTTTCACATCATCGAGAACACAGCATGTCCTTGTTTCAATTACATCGGCAATCTCATATCATATAATTTACCCTGTTGGTGTATGTGTGACAGGCTCAGCTCTGTTGATTCACAGGCCAAGACTGTCAGCTGTGGGTTACACGCTCTAAACAATAGTGCACTGCTGGCTTTAACCAAATTATGCCTGGTGGTCCAGTAACGGAACAGTATCAACGTCTTTATCTGACATCAGAGACTGCAGCTTCTCTGTACATCTTCTCTGAGCTTGATGAAGTGTGGCCATTAGGAGCCATCTCCTGCATCCGCCGCTGCAGCCGAGGCAGAATTGGTTGTGCTTGATAAAGCTGGCACTTAGAGCAAGGTGCAGGCCCCACAGCGATAACCTACTGACACCAGCATTAAAGACTCCACCAATGGAGAGGGCGGCCTATGTCTTGATCTATCGCTTCCTGTTAGAGGAGAGTATTGCTGTAACTGGTGTATTTGGTATTTTTGTAGTTCTGAGTGAAGGCGTGAAGAATAAACCTCCATGGATTTGCATGGAAGATTGATAGAAAAATTGGTAAGGAGGTTGAAAGAATATGGATCTTCTGGCCTCGCAACTGACAAAACAAATTGATTCTCAGGCACTGACATACACAAACAAACACACAAACACATACACAACTTGTGACATCGATTCTCCAGTTTCACTTCTGGTGATTAAGTAAAATTAAAAGAAAACAGGAAAGTTTTCTGTATATTGTCAAAATTGCAGCAGACTTTCTTGAACTTGATATCTATGAATTTACACTCCTCTCCAAATTCTCTCTGTCTCTCTGTCTTTATGTCTCTCTCTCTCTCTTTCCCTCTCTCTCTCTCTCTGTCTTTATGTCTCTCTCTCTCTCTCTCTCTCTCTCTCTCTCTCTCTCTCTCTCTCAGTATGAATTGTAAAAATAATTAAATTATTTATAACTAATGTGTTAATTAGTTAATGTTAGACAATAACTTCTGTCTGTCAGAAAAGTCAGTGCAAAGGCAAGCACAATATAGACATTTACACATAAAGCAAACTGCAAAGTCTTGTTGTGTTTATAGTCCTAAAAAACTCGGAGACAAATTAGCCGGGGAAAAAAAAGCAATAAAGACTCTAATTTGTCCCAGTACGGTTCTACCTCGTCCTTTCACCCTCCTCCTCCTCCCCTCTCCCTAAAGTGTATCCCATCTGCTTTGGGGACCTCTCCCCAGCATGCAGGAGCGGGATAAGCACACCATTTCCCTGTCAATACTTTGCTATTAGCCTCTGCAGATCCATATATCACTGCGCTTTAGGCTATGAGCTGGCGCAGGGTGTTCTTCTTATCTGAATGGCCGAGGCTGAGGTTCTCCTCTCTGCCCTGCACTTTGATTTATCCGACCAGTAGGTTAATGAGAGATGGAGCCTGCCCCTTCACTCGTAGCCCGAGGGGCTGGAAACATGTGCATGTAAAGGGCTGGAGTGAAGTGGGTAGGGGGATTCAGCGCGGTGTCCTAAAATGCCACACAATATGCTCCGTGTTTTTCTAAAGCATTATCAGCAGTGTCGCAGATAAAGACACAAATGTGAAAAAAAAACTATCTTGTAATATTGAACAGCTTAAAGTGGTCAAATTGCTTCATTAGGGACTTGGGGATCATAAGCTTAAAGGGATAGTTCAACATTGTGGAAAATGTGCTCATTTGCTTTCTCGCCAAGAGGGAGATGAGAAGATTGATATCACTCGTTTGTCTTTTAACTAAATATGAAGCTGGGCCCAAGATCCGCTTAGCTTAGCATAAACGCTGGAACCAGGGGGAAACCTTAGACTGCATGTATATGAATATGGACGACATGACAGCTAAAGCATCTTCATCGCCCCCTCTTGGCTGGCAGCGGTAGAGGTCATAAATCCCACCTCCTCCATGTTCATGGACGGGACATGGACCAAACTAAAAAGGTTTTCCTGTAAATTTGGTTTTAATTCGATATTGGATGCTATAAAAATGGGGTCAAACCTCATGATCAACAGCTTAGACATACTAAAGACTGGTCGAGAATGAGCATCAGCAGGTCCTCACTCTGAGAGGCAGCTGTGGCACAGGGGGTCGTCCTCTAACCAGAAGGTCGGCAGTTCAATCCCAGTCTAACCCCATTCCACATGCTGAAGTATCCCATGGCAAGATACTGATTAGCAGAGAAACGCATGGCATAGATAAAACAACCACATTAGGCGGGTTTCACTAGTGGGAGGCCATTGAGGAATTGTGACCTTTAACCATTTACACTGCCTACTGGTGAGTTGGGGCACCTGCATGGAGCTAAACCTGGCAGGCTAAAAATAAGAAGCCGGTGGGATGACATGGCCCTCTCCACCCTCCACATGTCCACAGTGAAGCTGGTTAGTTTGGTCGGTGGGCTGATCCCTTCATCACGGCATCTCACACATTTAAAACGCAGACCCTCGTGTTTACCAGTATTTATAGACAAGGTTTGACATGAGTGTAGTAATTGATGACACGCGACAGTCCTAAAAAGAGCTGTGCTGCTTTTAGACACTTCTCTGTGTCAGTGAGTTACACTGCCTGTTACATCAGTGAGTTTATGACCTGCAGATATTTGGCCTCAATCCAGGAAGAAACTGTCTAATGAGCAAGCTGTGTCAGTGTCTTCGGCAGCTCCCTCTCAGCAGTCTGCCCGTACGGTTTGCAATGTGTGTGTGTGTGTCTGTGTGTGTGTCTGTGTGTTTCTGTGTGTGTGTTTGAGAGGCAACAGAAATTCTCTGTGTTGAAGGCATTTAGCTGTGGGATAGAGAGGGAACCCACACGCACAACAGGGGAAGACAAACCACTGCCAGATAAATGTCCTACTTAGCTATTACACTTGTACATTTCAACAAGGAGGCAGACCCCTCCCTCTGCTTTCTTTTCACACACACACACACACACACACACACACACACACACACACACACACACACACACACACACACACACACATACACACACACAAACGCACACACACTTTCCGTGAAAATATCTAGCATATGGTCGGATGCTTCTAGCTTATATCCCAAGGCCAGATTCCCAGCTGGTTCCCTGGGAGAACAGAAAGAAGGGTGGAGGGGAGGATGGTTACAGAAGAGAGGATACAAGGAGGGTGTAAAGATGAGAAAAGACGGAGGTACATTGTAAGTGATGGAAACAAAGAGGGGAAGAACATGTGATAGACGTGTGGATAAAAAAAAGGGAAAGAGAGGAGGAGATGAAGGAGGCGGTCGTGTGACTCACATACGCCATCGGCCTTTATGGCAGATATATTATAGGTTCTGACTGTTAAGTACCTGATAATTAGTTTGCCTGTGAGGCATCAGACACCATGCATCTGTAGCCACTAACAAGGCCCTATCAGGGATGAGAGCCTTTCCCTGTGATTTACACGTGCTTTTACAATGATGGTGCAACCCTCACACATCACATGTTGTAAAGGCTGCAGAAATGAAAACATCTCTGACGCAGAGAGACACTGACTGCTCTTATTTTACCCTAAAAGAAAACAAGATGAAGGTTCAATATGAAAATGGGAAGCAGTAGTTTAACCAAAAGAAAGAAGAGAATAAACACATATAATTATTAAAGACCTGGATTTCCAGATCACTGCTATTATTCGTGTTTCTGAAGGTCATATACATATTTGTATTGATCAATCCACCTGCATGCTCCAGTCATGGGTCCACTCTGTCTATTGAGTGGCACTCAGAGATTATAAAACAGACTTTAAGGATATAATTAAGAGAAAATATTATTATATACAAATATAGAATGTTTTTAGAACATAACTTACCAACATTGATGCTACTGATACTGGGGTCTTTTTTTGCAGGAAAGCAAAAGCTTGAGTTTCTATTTTTGTTTTGGAGATTTTCTTCTTAAACAACAACCAAACATACAAAAGATGTTTGTTGAAGTGATGTGCACTTTATGGTAAGTGTTGCAGATAAAATAAAAAATTTAATGAAGGGGTGCCCACAGGTCACCTGGTTGGTTGGCACCCAAAATAAAGAGGTTCAGACTCAGCTCTATGCTACTTGTTTCCCCTGCTCTCTCTTCTTTAACACTTATTATGTCCTATTCAGTAAAGGCTAAATTATTTATACAAAAAAAAGAGTAAAGGTACGGCATGATATTTATCATTCATTTGAACAAAAAGAATGAGAATACAAACATCATTTCTGATTAGACTAAATATTCAATTGATCGCCTACAAGTAACAAGACGTTATAAAAAGGATGCGTATTGAATATCACAGAGGGACAAACACAACACACAAAATACTCCAGATAACCATAATTATTGTGTTACAGCCTCTAGATTTAGTTCAGCTGGAGCTGCAAGCAGCCGTTTTCTTCTGCTGCTGCTAATAATCCAGCCGCCCTGCAGACATCTTGATTATCGCTGCTCCGCGTTGTCTTTTAACTCGTAATAAATTGCAAGAGAACCTTGTCTTGCAAGGGTTAATACTGACTCCCATGCACTATTGCTCCGACATCCATCATGTTTCTCCGTAACCAGATCATGGCTTCAATCACTGGGAAGATTAGATAGTAGTCTATTAATCTCCCATATTAACCAGATCCATTTGTGAAAGCAAACGGCCCAGAGAGGCCATCCTTTCACTTGTTGTCTCTAAATCTGATTAGCAAGCATAACGACATGTTGCTGAGGGTCACAGGAGATATGGATCGGTCCCGCCTGCGTCTCTGCGCTCACTGACTCGACCGAGTGTTGCAAGAATGAACAATTTTATGTTCAAGGACTCGTGGGATTGCTTGTTGTAGTCACCTAGTATATTGGATGAGCCAGATAATGGGCCAGTGAGTTTATTTGCAGTATTTTATTTTGCAAATCAAACCTCAATATGTTTTTGAGGAATTGTAGCAGAGCCTCCTCACACCCAGTATTATACATACTCTGTAATTGAAAAAACGCATTTCTAAAGCAAGTGGAAATATCATTGGTGTCTGTTCATGTATCAACCCGTGTAATTCTAAAATCAGACTAAGGACTCTTTAATAAACAAACACAACACATTGTCTGGGCAGACTGGCTTCCCAGATGGAGGTCTAAATAAAAGACTAGAAGTCTCGTCTGTGATTCTGTGCTGTGATGATGAATGTGTGACCAGTGGAGCAGTGTCACTTAGATATTTTATTTAAGAAAAAGTCACTGTGTAAAAATACCAGTAAATATCATACACTACAAATTCAACTTCAAGTAAAAGTGTGAAAGAGTTTGGAGTCAAATATAGTAGTCACACATAATGGAGAAGTGGAGTAAAAGCATCAAGCAGCATACAATGAAAATACTCGAGTAAAGTACAGTTAGTGATCGAGTATGTTTACATTCTGCCACTGTATGAACTTGCATCTTTATTGTCAAGTGTTTTAAACAGTATATGCAAAGAAAAGTAGAAGATGCAAAATCCAATCACAATCAAATCAATGCAATGAAGCCACATTTAAATTCACTAGATATGGATTTTATTTAAATCAGTACCAAGTTACACACTTAATCGATATCAGTCCCCTAAGCATTTCTTCTTTTTATCAAGATCCATGAATTTTGCTCTGAGAAATCAACAAAAATACCAAAAAATTCAATGTTAAAGAACATAAACGAAAATTGTCCTAGCTCTGACCCGTCTCAGATCTGCACCAACATTTGATGTAAACTTCTCTGACCCATACCAAACCCTTACACACAGTTTTATTGTAATCCATCAAGTAGATTTGCATAATTTCGCTTAAAAACATTAAAACAAACAAACAAACAAAGGGACAAGCATGAAAACAGCTCTAATGGATACTTTGGATGAATAGAAAAATCACTGTAATCAAGCTAAAAACAAAAGTTGACAAAGTAGAGAAAATGTTCATAGCAATTGTGCCTCACCAGCGTTAAAAGGAGTAAGTTTGACCCGCGACCCTTTCAGAGGTCATGATGTCAGTGATGAGGATGATGAGTACGTGGATGATGTCACTGATCTTTATTTAGCCCTCTTACTCCAGCACACACTGGAGGAGAGCTCGCAGCAACATTGTGTCAGGTGTCTGGTTTCTCTCTCTGACCTGGCCTGGAGGAGGAAGAGGAGGAGGAGGAGGAATCTCCAGTTTCAGGGAGCGTGGGGACAGATCTGTTTACTTGGGGAAGTTAATTGATTGGGAGGAAAGCTGGTTTGGGGAGAAGGAAGAAAAGTGGTGGAAGGGGCAAAAGAGACGAGGGTCAGCAGGGTATTGATCACGTGACTGCTCCTGCCATAACCTCCGATATGCTTCTGTGCTGTTTATTGCACCGTAATGCCAAATAAGATTGTTTCTTGTAAAAACAGCAGAGGAAAAACAACATGTGTTCGATGAGGCCAGGCCAGTGAATCGTTAAGAGTTGGTTCACTCATTAAGATCAATTTTTTGTACCTTTTTCATTAACACTTTGGCCTCAGCAAAGGTTACCGTGTTTTTCTGTACTAAGTGAGCCTGTCAAGAAAATGTCTTTATTGCAATGCATTAATACTGGGGATTGAAAAAATTGCAATTTGTACAATTTGTAAATACAGTAAATGACAAGTACTGACTTGACAAGACTAGAATAATAGTTATAATAATAAAAGAAACCTTTGATTTATTAATAAATTAATACAATCTTAACCGGTTCGGTTTTATTTGTACTTATTTACTGTTAAATATTTTAATCTAAATATGATTAATACCGAAATAAATTAAATAAATTATATGTATTTATTCCTGAATACCCTTTAATCTATTCCTGCTAACTTCCCCATGCAATAAAATAAGATTTTGTATTTTGGAGATAAATGCATCTCATTCAGCTCTGCTTTAACTGTGTCCTTCATTGTTATGATATTATTATTGTGATACTATATCGTAATCAATATTGTTATATTTGTGAACTCTCTCATGCAGCCTGAGCAAGCTACAAAGAGACAGAAAACGAGCAGAGCTGTGTGCATGTGATGGAGAATGAAATGCAGAGCAGTGGAGGGCCGTCTGCATGCCATCCACTTTGTATTGGATAGACTCCATTAATTATTGAACAGCAGGGCTGCTAGCTATTATTACAGAAAAACAGTGGACTGCATCTTTCCTCACACGTGTATGTCCGTGCACGCCTTGGCCTCTCGATCTCACCGGCCACCGTGGAGCTCACATCTTAAACAACCAGGGACACGCTGGATGTGTCATATTCACAGAGCACGGTGCAAGACTGTCTGTGCTGAACATGCAGTTAACAGGTTAATGCAGATGAGAGACAGTGTGGATGAAAAAGTGAGAGAGAAGCATGGTTTGTGTCACTGTCAGGGGCAAATACTTTGCACTATGCAGGATGCTTTAGTGTGTATGTGCAGGGAAAAGAGAGAGAGAGAGCTATGAGCACACAGGTAGAGAACAGGAGCGAATGCCTACAAGAGAGAAGAAGGTGAGGGGGAAGCGGCTGCTCAGATTTGTTTGCCGTGTCATTTATAGTTCTCCTCTGCTCGGTGTCGGTGCTTCCTGACCAGATGGATCTTTCCCTGGTATTCACTTGGAGGTTATGGTTTTAGATTGAGGGCAAAGCCCAGAGCCGGCTGTTTGTTTTTGAAGGAATCCATTGTCAATACAGACGCAGCAGGCCTGGGATTGTTTGCAGAGTTAATAGTAGTTTGATGATGTCATTCTCAGTGACCTGGACAGAAATTGACCCCTGTTGTGTGAGTATGTCTAAAATGCCACCTGCACAATTATGGCTGGAGTGTCCCGGGCTGGCGTAGGTAGGGTGTGTTTTAGCTGTGAGACACACACACACACACACACACACACACAAACAAAACACACACACGTGAGCGCACACACACAGAGAGAATGTGCACTGCTACACTTTAATTTGCTGACCCGTACCTCCACATCTTCTGAAAACATGTTCGTTGAATGTCAGTAGAAATTAGGTTCCCAGCGGTGATGATGAAATAATTTATTCATCACGAGCAACTTGGAGCATTTCTCTGTGAACCTTTCTCAGATATGTATTGGCTCCTTTTCCCCCTATTTCATGGAAGTAGAGGATCAGCTCTAAAATAAGACATTTTCAGCAGAGTACTTTAGACAGCTTCAGTTTTTTTGCTTTTGCATTTACACAAGCAGACACAGAAAGAAAGAGTCTGACATTTCCAGGTATCCATGCCAGACTGCAAATGTATTCATCAAACACTCACCTCTGTTACACCTGTCCATTCGTCTTTAATGCAGATCGTTTAAAACCTGTTTTGATCAAATGTTGTGACGGCAAAGGAACAAACGCAGGTTTCCTGTCTTGTGTTAGTTTTATCCTCATTGTTGTTGATTTGAAAAAATAAAAAAAGAGGATAAGAAAAGGGGAGTAAAAGAGAAAGGAGCAAAAAGGGCAAATCCTCCAGAGAGATGCATAATTCATGCTCACAACAAACCAGTGTGTGTGTGAATGAATAGTATGCTGTCGGATGATCACTGTGTATTTGCTGAATCGCTGTCTCCGTGTTTTCTGGGTTCAGGTATCCAGACAGACTGGATTTAGCCCGGGCCGGTACCTGAGCCGCTCATGGAGGGATTCTCTTTTTCTGCTGTTGAGGTGTGACATTATTTTTTTCAGAGCATCAAATTACAAACTGGCCTTTTTCTTCAAAGGACTTTTTTTTTGAATATGCATATCTTTATATCTACAACTATAAATCTAAATCGCTCTCGATAAATATATTTGTACTTCAATTTCCTGTCTGTTTATTAGCCTGACATATTCTCCATCCCCAATGTACCATATCTGTAATGTGTCGATATCAGTCAATATTTATCGGATCAGCTGATTTATTGTCTACCTCCAGGTTTGTCCTCGTATTTTTATAATATCAGTCTATTTTTGTACTTTCTTCTCTTGGTAAGAAGTTAGTAAACGAGGCATTTACACTTAAAAGTCCTTTTGCCTCCATGTGGTGACGAGCCTCATTACCTTTATCTTTATCCGGTACTTGTTGAAGTGAACATAAATAAAATCATCTTAAACAGGTGCTCTGTACAAAGCTTCAGTCGGTTGCAGCCGATGAATGTGAGTCTTGAAACAGACGAGACTTCAGATGATTGTACTTTGAAACTTCTGTAATAAAGCGTCTTAAAACTTCCTCCTCTTCTTCTTCTTCTTCTTCTTCTCCAACAGGCTTTCAAGTTTTACTTTTTGAAACTGGCGTCTGGTCCAATGAGAGCTGCAGACTGACCTACAAGCAAAACAAAAACATCTGAACTTGCATGTGAGTTTCATATTTCCACTGAGCTGTCCATTTTCAGCAGAAAAAAACTGCTGAGGTCGGGGAAGAAAGAAGTGTTTACTGTTAGATTCACCTTTTTGTTTTTTTCCAATTCATACATTTGTCTTTTTCCGCATGTACAGTTTTACTCTAGAGACAAACAGACCTGACTGAAGCAGACAAAACGGGTCTTCTTCTATCTCATTTATCCCGAAAATACAGTTTGAAGTAATTATATTTGACAAGGACAACACATACATCTCGTTTATTTGTATACTGAGCTGCATGTTGTTTTAAAGTATTTGTACTCGCTGTGGGACACGGCTGCAGTCGTCACTCCGTCATGAATTATAAAGAAAAGAGGATTCCCGAGCGTGTGAAATGGCATTGTTCACAGTTTGTGTCACATCAGTGCATGTTTAACTAGGCAAAACAAAAGCTTTTCAATATTTCAGTGTGTGCGGGGACTGACAGAGTGAGGAGACACCGCTGCTCTGCCTCCTCCCGTCTCCTCCCGTCCTATCTGGTGTCCCGTCCTCTCCCGTCCTCTGAAGAGCTCTCCCCTCCTCTTAGATTACACACCGCAAGAAAACACAGGCCTCAAAAATCCATCCCCGTCCCAGCAGCTCCGCGTCACACCACCACCACAATGAAGCCAACAAGAATTGACTCACAAGCATCCCTCCTTCCCATTTATCACTTCTCCATCTGTCCCGTACCACACGCTACATTAGCTCCGGCGCGCAGCCCTGTTAAGCTCCCTCCGCTGGGTTTGAATAGTGTGTGCTAAAATGCAGTGTTAATCAAACTCCAAACAGGTACACCAGGGTGTGGGTCTCAGAGGTCCAGTAAAAAGGCTGCACTACAGGAATGATTAACTGGGGGGCTGTTGAACAGATGTGGAAACGGAGACACGTGAGGAACACAGAAATTCAGAGGGATGAGAATGTTGAGGAATAAGAGCAAGTTTGTGCCTTTATATTTATTTACACTTATATGCAGCTAAGCAAACTTGGACCATCAGGCATTGTTATTATCTTGGTGCCGAACAGATGGACACGTGTTTGTCTGTCTCTTTGTTTCGTGTCCAGAGTCTTTACCACTCCTGACAATCCACTTTGTGTCCTCGTACGGGGACTTGTCTGATTAGACATTGGCTAATTAGGTCTGACTTGCCGGGCTTTTAAGTTACACACCCCCATGAATGAGGCCTGGTTCAAAGTGGATGGATGAGACAGTTACTGTCAAGCAGGGGACACATGTACTGATGGGACACTACTATGGGGCAATGGTTTCCAGTCTGTTAGGTCCCATTCCCCAATTCGTTACGTCGTTGTTCCGACTTCGGTGTTTACTTTAAAATGTGAAAAACAAAACAAAATGTACTGTATTTATGTGTTTAGACTGTTTAAACTACACCTTGACACATCTTTACAATATTTACATAACGAAGAACAAAGACCATGTGTGACAGATATATAAATAATTTAAAATTGAAGAAGGTTGTGACTAAAAGTCTGGTGTTAATCCTTGTCATAAGCAGTTTGCCAGTGATAAAGGTTTACATTAAAAGTTGCTATTTAAAGCTGATTGTAAAAGTATGTTAAGTGGTTTGGAAGCGATGATGTCGGCAGCTTCTAAACCAAAATTCTGATTTGAGCTGGTCTTCAGTTGAGAACACGTTTTTCCGATTATTACGACGTCACATAAATGCATCATAAGGCCCTCCTAAAAGGTCACAAAATAAATTGGGATAGTAGAGAGATCATTTATTAACTATTCTATAATGATGCAGTTTTCTTGTGAAATCCTGGATACATCTACCCTCTTGTTGAATATGATTCAAACTAAATAGCACCATATATGCAAAAGGTCATAAGTTGAGTTAACAATTGCTGCCGTCTCGCAGTCATGGGGGATGGAGCCGTGGGATCAACCAATCGTGAGTCGGCCTCATCTGTCAATCATGATGTTTCGCCCTGTTTTTATAGCATCAAATAACTACTTAAAACTTACTGGGGAAATGAAAACTTGAACATGTATCAGTGCAATGAGATCTACCTCAAATGACAAAAAACATCTTTGAGGAAAAATGATCTAACATCTATTTTGACCTTTTTCTTCTGATGGCAATGGTTTAACATTATTGCTGCTATTTATCAGTTGATGGCCACAGATTGTAAAGATAAAATATGAAGTATTAAACAGATTTTTTTAGGAACAAAATGCCTTTAAAATCTGAACAGAAACACAGGCACAGCATTGTGCAAAGCATCATAAGTACAGAGTCATCAAACAACCAGAGAGGGACTCCTCAGTGGTTCTGAATCAAACCGTCCCACTGGTTGAATCCCCTCATGCTGATACAGTACAACACAACCGGGATGGATGTATCCTTCAGAAAATCACAGTACGGATGAGCAGCGAAAAAATGTCGAGACGAGGAGAAGAGACACAAAACGCAGGAGTAGTCAGATATTAATCAAGACATTTTAACTTTGTCATGAGAGCGTTTGCCAGCTGCGAGGGGCTCAGCCGACGTGTCGCCCGAGGGTGTGACAGACAGGAGGGGAAGTAATGCTATCACAGCGTTTGATCACAGGAACAAAGGTATATCAGAGAGGGGCTCGTATCTCTTACAGCTGTTCACAATCTGTCACGGGGCTTATTTAGATATTGGTGTAAATGGGCTGTGGGAGATTCCACTGTGAAGATGTGAATCCGAGCTCCTTTTAAAAAAAATTGCTTTTCCAGAAGTCAGAGCAGAATCTAGATAAACATGCGCAAGTCAGGTGGCAAAACATTATCCTCCCAACGCTGTGTAATTGTGTGTTAATAGGCGCCCCAGTACAATTACTTGGCCTGCACACAATGGAGGTCTAATCAATGTATGGATTTTCCCTCCTACTGTCAATGATGAAAATGGCATCTATAATCAATTAGTGGGTGTTCGGTGATGAGGGCCTGCAGAGTGCTGACGATCAGCAATAATATTTCCCTCATCTGGTTCCTGTTTGAGGGAGAAATGACTTCAGAGCTATTACAACACATTTCAGTTTCCCCACATTATTTCTATCCATGTTTTATCTGGAGGATTTGAATGTCTTTAACCTGTTTGCTCTGTTCAAGGAGATGCAATTTTCAACTCATCTATCTTTCAGGGATTTTTACCCCCCCTGGCTTCTCCCTGCCGGTCCCTCTCCCCCCCCCCCTTCCACAGGGTGAAGTCTGATGGATCCTGGTCCTGTTGTATGCAGGGAACACAGCAACCTCTCCTGGACAAAAAGGGAAAGTAGCAGGAAGTGAGCTGAAGCCGGCAGAGCAGACGTGTGAGTATCAATCACATCAATCTGACAAATTTGAGGTTGAGAGAAATTACGAGAACGCCGCAGGAAATTAAACGGCATTTTATTATCCTAACTGTATTCCTGCCGTGCGGTTATAGATCCTGAAGTTGACTTTTATTGACATCTCATAGGAAATGTCTGGCATCCCATCTCAGCAGATAACTAACCAGCGACTCGACTGGAGGAGGATCTTATTATTGCCTGGGGAAATATTTCAAAAAGTATTCCTTGATCAATGCGTCCGAGGAGTTTGCTTTGACGGTACGCTGGTGAGCTAATCAGGCAAGAGGGATCAATGGAGTGATTGTCACGCTGCCTTGCGTTCCTTCCATCTCCAGATAACTACAATGTAAATGGCTGGGTACTAAAGGAAAGCCTACTGGGATGCATACTAAACTCCGCCCGTGCTGCATTGTACACATGGGAATCTCTACAGACACTTAGCCTGTTCTTAATCAGTAGTGTTTGAAAAATAGGTCCCTATTACACAGCCCTTACTGAGCCTCTTATCATCATATTTGTCAGAGCTGCTTTATTCATTTCCAGATCAGTTTCCTCAGACTGTAAACTTTACAGCCCTAGTAGCAAATCCTTGTGGTGCGATCCTTATTGTTGCTGATGGGCTCTGAACCTCTCTCGTCCTCCGTCTCTGCCTCCCGTTTCCTCCTCTTCTCTCTCTCTCTCTCTCTCTCTCTCACTGGCATGAAGAGCTACAGGGGCCACCAGATGCTCTCACAGCCTATTTGTCTTGTCCGTTTCACAGACAAACTAATTGCTAAACAAAAGGAGCCGGCGTGTCCTGTCGAGTACCCTTGTAAATGCTTTACTGCCACGGCCCCGTTCTGCCCCACTAGTTAAGTGCCTAATTATAAAAGGATCACAAAAGAGTCTGATTAGGGATGGAGTGGAGGAGGAGGAGGAAGAGGAGGAAGAGGTTTTGATCCTGTAGTCTACACGGGGCAGCTGACACATTTAGCTCAACATAAATGTCTCGCTGCCGAAACTGCCCAAAGGCATTCGGCTAACTCTTTGTTATTGTTGTAATAGAGTGTGGAGCCCTGTAATGTGTGGTGCTCTGATCTGAGTCGACACGTTCAGACAAAGCAGAGGTGTTTGACCATTGTTGTGATCTGCCTGCAACCAATGATTATTTTTATTATCGATTAATTTGCAAATAATCTTCTTGATGAACTGATTAATCTAAAGTGTAAAACACGACAGAAAAAATCTACAGAGTGTGGAATCTCTAGTCGTGTCTTTTTTTATCCATCAAAACTTAAAAATACCCCAAAGATATTCAAGTTACCCTCACAGAAGACCTCTATTACTTAATATTCAAATACAAAAAGTACTCACAACACAGAATAATGTGCACCAGTATGATATCAACTACTACTGTATACAGTATATAACACTATTACTGGATTATTATTGCTTCTGTATCTACTGCCTTGTAGTTAAATCCTTCCCCAATCATACCTGAATTTTTTTCATCAAGATCCATGAACTTGTCTCTGAGAGATCAAGGGAAATGTTGAAAAACATGCCCTCTTGCAATGTTGTAGAAAGAGAGAAAGGAATTCTGGATCTGTTCCCTGATCTAAATCCGTGGAAAATCCCTGATTAATGTCTCATCCTTCCATCAAGTGTCATGGTAATCTGTCCTGTAGTATTTGTGCAACCTCACTAACAAACAAACAAACATTGGATAAAGCATAATCTCCATGGTGCAGGGAATTAAAACTTTCACGTAAAAGTGAAAAATATACTTGAGTAAATTCATTACGTATAATATAATAAGAAATCTACCAAAAAATATCATTTTTGATGATGAATCCATTTAAGTTTGGATATTTGGATATTTCTTTAGGGCTGGGTGACATGGCCAAAAATGATATCAAGATTTTAAAAATGTACACATCTAGATATTGATAATTATCAATCAGTTTAAAGACTCTTCTGTTCTTTATGAATAGAAAATGTCAAACACTTGATAAACAGGTTGATCAATTATGTATCGTTAGGAATTTTGTTATATTGATGAAAATTATATTTTGAAAAATTATATTTCGATAATTATTCATTTTATGTCATCACCCAGCAGTGTTATGTTTTTTAATTTTAATCAAATGTCTGACTGATTGTTTCAGGCCTCATGTAATCCATCTGTAGAGCAGCAGGGACAGTTTGAAATCTACTACAACACCACTACCTTCTAACATGGATTTAAATTACAACAGAGTTGAGCCTCTCTGACAGGATGAGCCTCACTGAGGTAGTGCTGCAGTTCATGCAGGGATATTGGATTTGACTGTACAGTTGTTTTCGTTGTTGCAGGTGAGTTTGTGTCTATTTGGAAACAACGTACGCTGAAAAGGAAAATAAGAAAATGCTTCTTTTGATGTGTGTTTGCCTATTACTGTCTTTGCATCGGTGAAAATGTGGCCCATCACCTGAAGACGTGTTCAAGTATGTGCGTGTGTGTGTGTGTGCGTGTGTGTCTGTGTGTGTGTGCATGTGCGTGTGCCTGCTCTGTCTGTGTATTGGTCGAGAAAACGGAGAGCCCCTGACTCCCTATCTTGACAAAGTTGGGTAATTAACGACAGAGCCTATTAAAGGGAGAATATTCAGCCAGTGATAAATGGCTTTAATAACAGGGCTGTGTTCTCTCTAACAGAGACAGATCCTCCCGCCATCGTCTCCCTGCCCACCAGATAAAACTACCCAGATTCCCATCTCAACACCCTCTTCATCTTGCCTTTTCCAATTGCCAGTCTCGCTCCTTTAGTGTTTTCTCCATCTTTGTTTTTGCTTTTTCTCTCTTTTCCACATTTGCTTTTGCTTTTCTCTCAAAGATTTCATCTTTCTGTCAGCCGTTTTTCCACTTTTTTTCGTGTATGTAATTTCAAACCTAAATCTCAATCTCATCTGAAAAGCTTATATTTTATCAGCCTGTAGACAAAAGCAAACTGTGCACTGGATGTGCACATGTATGACACTTAATAAGCTCCACCTTTTGGTCTACCTGCATGCGTGTTTGTGCCATTGTGCATATTTGTCTTGTAAACCATCGTTAGCCTCTTTGTGTTGGGGCCATGCAAATTGGACAGTTAAGAAGCGCCAGCGCTGATTTATGTGGCCGTGCAGCGTTTTAACAGGGGCTGTGCCACTGCTTTATGTGTCCTGGTGGGTTTAGGGGCAAGGGCTGACCACGGGGGTCACATTCATCACAGCCCTATATTGTGAGATTGGTCCAGATGTCTGTCCTCATTAGAACAGACCGCTCGCAAAGTAAAAAACATTCAAATATGAAAGCCACTCGCCCCAAGTACGGAATCTAATAGGTGACAGTGTTGTAGAGTAATTGCAGTGGAAGGTATGTGGCATGAAGATTGTCAAGCAGAGGTGTGTACATTTAAAGAGCCAATCCCAGCTGACATGGGATGAGAGGCGGGGGTTCACCCTGGACAGGTTAACAGTGTATCACAGGGCCAACAGACAGAAGCCATGTCTACACTACCACAGATATTTTACCCCTTCGTTTAAAAAAATATCCCCACACGACCTTCGTTTTATAAAATATGTCCGTCCAGTTGGGTCAGGAGGTGGCGATAAAATCTACATTAATGATCCGTCAATTACCAGAGAAGAAGATTGTGAGCATGGTCAGTGAGCTTAATATCCTGTCAAGTGTAGATCTGTGTAGCACAAAGAGACAGTGTGTCCCAAACACTCCATTTTACATGAACACAAAGAAACTGGAGTCTTTAGAATGCGTTTGTTGATATTCTGTGACCTAAAATGCAGTTTGCGTGAAGACGAGAAGTTCATACGCAGAGGGAAAAGTTTGTTTTGTAAAATAGTCGCATTAGTGTGGACAGAGCCAGAGAGAAACTACTATTAATGCTCATATAGGCACCAACGGTTAATTTCTCCTATTAACCTCAACCCAATCTGCATGTTTTTGGACTGTAGCAAGAAGCCAGAGAAAACCCTCACAGACACAAGGAGAGCATGCAAGCTCCACACAGAAAGACCCGGCAAATCTAGGATTCAAACCAACAACCTTCTTGCTGTGAGGCACACCCTTGGGTCAGTTTAAGGTGGGGACTTGTCATGCTTCTTGTTTAATGTCTTTTGTACAAGAGACACACACTACATCTTTGAATAAATAGAATTTTAAGGTTGCTACTCAAAGCAATGAAAAACAACATCTCTTTGCTCGTGAGCAGATTTCATTTTCTCCTGTGGAAGCTGCTCCTTATGAAAACTGTTGACAGCTTGTTTTTTATGAATCGCATAGTGTAAATGAGACAATAAAACCGAGGCTATCTGCGCTGCTTGAGACGACTGTGGCTACCTGAGAGAATAGATGGTTTTCATCATTTGGGTGAAGTGACCCTCTGTCTATCATCTAGTGAACTCAGTTCGACAACACTGGCAAAAACGTACCTAACACTGTTTTCCTCACATTGATACTAAATGACTTTTCCCTGTGACTTTGGGAATCCCTTCTAAACAAGATTTTAACAGGATTATGACTATTTCTACATTTCCTCACCATGAACGCATGTGAAAGCTTGAGGCATAAGTATTTTAATAAGTTGTATAAGCAAAGAACGGAAAGGAAATGTCACTGAGTAGATACAAACACCAGCCAAGACCCAATGGTTTCTTTGAATTCAATCAAGCTGCACCGAATTGCAGCAATTCATAGATATCTGCTCCCTTAATGTGCCTGACTTCTTTCATCAAGATCTGTGAATTATTATGTAGAAAAACGTCCCATTTCATAATGTTAAAGAAAGTTAAAGAAATTCCTGGATCCTGATTCAGATCCACAGCTAAATTTAGAGGCTTGTTTTTGTGTATTCTTGCAAAAAAACAAACAAACACATGGGCGACTACAATAACCATTGTCCGAGCCGAAAAATATATTTAATATTTATTTAATTACAGTGATTTTGCTATTGTTATCATGATTTTCATGCATGCAGCTGTCTTTGGGACCCAAACAATGAGGAAGTGATGTCATAACCCGTGAAGGATGACAATGATTGGTTTGATTGTTTGTGTTCACTTCACTTCACAGATTCAAAACGGACTGGAATCTAGTGGAGAAAGTCCAAAAAATAACATTGAAGATTGGAGTTTGGCTTCAGGTTTGGGCTGTTAAAGACACACACGCACACAGACACACACACACACACACACGCACACACACCCGCACACACACGCACACACACACACACACACAGACACACACACACACACACACACACACTGACACACACACACCTATCATGCCAGGTCCCTCCCCACGCACCGAGGGACCTTCGCTCATACAGAGGTTGTAGTATTAGGCGCTCTCTCACAGGACCAAAGGCAGCAAGTCCATTAAATACACATGAGAGTCTAATTAGGGCCCCCCTCGTGCAGCGGGCACGGAGGTAGGAGCCATCGGGGAACGACACTGCCAAGACCCTGACACCCAGAGAACACGCTCCGCAAATTAATAGAGAATGACCAAGAAGCATCTGAGTGAGTGACTGGGACCTCTGCTTCCTTCGAGGCAAAATGTTCAGCGCTGATTGCTCTCATTAAATTTGTTAGAGTGATATAATTATAAAGACAATATGTCTGGAAAGATGCGCAGCCTCTTGGTGTGTGCGGTTAGTTTGCACTCTGTGGTAAATTCAATATGAATGTTTAATATTTATACGGTTCATGTGACCTTTAAATGATACCAGGGAGAAGACATCGTTTAGAACAGAATATGTGTTTTAGTTTGTGGCGTCGTTTTTACCCATTTCCTCTTCTTATTTAAAAGCATTAAACATCTTCTGTTGTCGTCTTCCTGTGAGTGATACTCAGCCATTTTGAACAAGATTAACATAACTGATCATTCTCGCAGCTGTGATTTGTTCTTGGCTCATGCACGGAAAAGAACTCGACTGTATTTCCCATTATAATTAGGTGGATAATAACACTGGATGAATTATTGCACTTTTGTTATTCAGGAGGAAAGTCTTTCCTCTGCGTGTCAGATGAGATATTAGCGTGGACATAATTCTTATTCTGGCAGCGGCACGGTGACTGATATTATTTAAATTACACCTCCTTGGGCAAAGTATTCGGAAATACTCTGCAGATGGGAATTCATCAGAAAACGGTGTTGAGAAAATGAGGGACATCAGGGTTTGATTACACTGACAAAAATCTCCCTTTTTTTTCCCGGGGTATTGATTAATGTTGTTAACAACTGACGTCTTTAAAATACTGAGAAGTGGCTGTGACCTTCCATCCTGGTGTGTTTCACCACATCTGTTCAACTGATGTAATTGATAGATTCAACAGGAAAACACCCTTAAAGTCAAAGTGGACACAGGTCAGATTCCAAATTAATGGCAAATATAAATTATAAAACTCCGATTACTCAGCAAAATTTGATCTTGAATCTGTATCTGCCAACTTTAATTTGAACACTGCAGTTTCCCCCCGTGTTTTGAAAGCAGCTGTAGTCAACAATTAAAAAAGTTATTAATTTCTAAAAGGGGTCATTCATTGTAAATAAAAAATGTACTTGACGTGTTCTTTTTAATTGGGCCTATAGACTTTTTTTTATCACCCCCTGGTGGCTAACTACAATATGACCCCCGCCTCCTCCATGTTAGTGGATGGGTCACGGGTGCATCATAGACTCTATATAAAGATGGATGAAACATCTCCACTTCTGCCAATTATACAAAAACGAGGGCAAAATACCCTAGTCTGCACTGTAGGGACCAGGGGGCGGAGCTACGGCACAGAGGTCCTGCTGATACACGTATTTCTCAGCTGTCAATCAGGACATTACACCCAGTTTATTGCATACAATTTTATTTAAAGAACAAACTTATTGCAAAAAATTAGCACTTTAACATACATTGTTGTATTTTGACTTTTTGTGGGGGAGGCCCTTAGACTTTAAACAAAGATGGACACTTGAACATACATAAGTAAGATAAGAACTAACTGAAAAAACACAATGCATCTTTGAGAAATATTTATTATGTACTCGCATTTTTTTGTTTGGTTCATGTCCCATTTGCTAACAAGTAGGAGACAGCTGAGACTGACTCCTGATTGGTCGGTTGGTAGGCTGGCTCTAAACGACATCAGCAGGGCAAGATGGCGGCTTTTGTATCTGTATTTTGGCTTCATTTCCGGATAGCAGGAGGAAGTGGAGACGCATCATCCATCTTTATATTCAGACTACGATTTTGCCAAGCTACTGACTAACCTAACCATGATCCCACATAAGAGGAATGAACACAGTATAGCTGGATAGAGGAAGAGAGAGAGACCCATGTCCCAGTAATGTGTTTCACCTGTTCCTGTCATGTTGTGTATCTGTGAACTCCAGCAGCCTCCACACTTTACTCCACCGCTCTGCTCCGCTCTCTTCTCCTCTGCTGTGACAGCTTTGGCCTTTCAGCGCCGAGCCGTTACCACTCGGGCTTCACATTTTAACAAGAGCGTCATTAACGTCATCTCGCGGAGCTTTCTGTCGTAATGACTGACAGCTGCTTTGACACTCTCTGCCTCATTGACTACACACACACGCACACACAGTCACACACACATGTGAACACGTAGGGGCCGACTTACAATAATGCAATAATAAAAATGTCAGCGGCTCCATTTAACTTTATTGGTTTTAAAGCCAGTGGCTAAGAATTTTTTTTTATGGCCCCCTTCTTTAAATATCTTACGGCGAGAGACCTGTCTAAATTGTATTATACATTTTAAACTAGTATATGGCGTGAGTTACAATTGTGCAGCACACGCCCCCTCTTTATGGGACACAATTCAATGTAAATCATTATGCAGATAATATACTTGTCCTCATTGGCGGCCACTACTGTATGCTCCCACAGATGGGAAATGACCATGTCGGCCAAATGTCCTTCTGTCTCGTATCCAACAGACTCATTCTGTTCACCTTTAAAATGCCAATATATCTGACACATGCCTCTGTTAGGCGTCGAGTTGTGCTGCACATTGACTGACCTTTGACCCCACATCTCCGGCCAGCAAGTCGTAATCCAAACGCCAGCGTACCTTTCGGTTTCTGGCGCTGTTCTATATGCCATAACTGAAATAACAATATAATGGGATAACGTTAGCATTTTAACATAAACCTGCCATTTTCCGGAGATTACAGCCACTTGTGAGGAAGGTTTATGTGTCTGGCCGGTTCTGTACTTTGGTAATAACCGTTCTCAATCCGGTCTATCTGTTCCTGTACGTACCGCTCGGCCATAACTGCCATTGCCTCAGCTGTCTGGTTACAGTGCCTCATTAGCCCCGACTTTTTCAATGACCGTGAAGACATCAGAGGCAAAAAAACCAGATTGTCACACATAATCCCCCCAAAGAACAATCAGAACCACCACAAAGCAGGCTTCATGCCATTCCACCGATATATTTAATAATTCACTACGAGGAAAACTCAGATTCCCTAAAGTACCCAAAATGAATTACATTGTGGATTATCATGTAATTATGGATCTTTCCCAAGTCTGATAGAGCTCTGAATATTTCATAATGCAAAGCACCATCTTTGTTGAGGAAATTATTTAGGGATCGCGCGCTCGCTTGGTTCACTGCGAGGCACCGGAGAGCAGTAATTGGAAGTCTCCAGTGATTCAAAGATGAGCGCGCCTCCTCGATAACGGTCGACCATTACTCCTCAGTCAGACGCCCCCAAAAACCAGCAGCTACTGTCCCCACAGCTATCGAGTGCTCGCCACTAGCCATGTATAAATCACACTCTTCCTACAAATGTGCAATTTTGTGTGTTTAATACAAGGAAACGTATTCACAGTCCCACCTGGGATTTAGCTTGGAAACACAGAACTCAAGCATTTCGTTTATCCTTGAAGTGATGGGGGTAAAGATCATGTGAGGACAGGTACAACTACCAGACTCTGATATCAGTATCCGACAATGAGACCATTCTTACCCCATGAAACAATATAAACATCACAGAGGAAAAACAAAACAACCAAACAAACCAGAGGTTGGACAAATGACACACTTTACACGAACGCTCTGACTGGGATGTAAAAAGAATAATTTTGTCGCCTCTAGAAAACATATGAAGAAATGCCAGTTTTGAAAAATGCCATCTTTAAAAGGCAAATCTAAATGTCAGGGAGACAGATCCTTTACACATAGAGAGCGCTGCCTTCTGGGCGTAACGCAGGAAGGCGTGAGAATAATATTTTTTCCCAGTTGAGATGAACTGCAATTACCCGGCATCGAGCATACAAAGCAGTGCGCTCACTGCTGCACTCACATCGCCCGGAGAGCAGCGTGGTCACAGTTTGCAACATTACTCGGGAAAGCAAAAGAAAGATGAAACAACAAATAGCAAAGAATGAGCCCCAAAAAATGTAGTTTCTTAATGTCACAGTGGAAAATATAAGACGTAAGTATGTTGTAAAATATTATGAATTTAGTTTCAGGATTAGTGCTCCACTGATTGGTCAATTTACCAAGTCCGTCGACAGAAAATGAATTGCAAATGATATTGATGGTTCCAGCTTTTCAAATATCAGAAGCTGTTATTTGTCTTTCTTGTTTAATATTAGAATTAAAGAAAGAAAGCTATCTGAAGACGTTCATTCCAGGTTATTGCTGTATCTTCATTTGATAGTCGACTCATGAAAAAGCTCTAGAAAAATAACCTGTCTACTCTGTGCAGTGCAACATGGAAACATAGTAAATCAGTACTGTGACCTTTTTAACCCATTTAACATTTATAAACATAAGGGCTACAAACATTCAGTTTTTATCACCCTGTGACTTTATAAGCACTTGAAGATATTCAAAATATGTTGTGCTATTTATTATTACAGTAATTTACTGTATTGTTATTATATACTTATGGGTGCCGATAGGAGGATATATAATTGTTTACCAATAGATGACAACTACAGTAGTGTGTTACAATTATTTGTTCTTAAGTTATGCGTATAAATGTGAAATGATAGGGTTTCTATGGTGTATTGAAATGTAATTAATTAATATAATTCATGCCTATTTACCATGCACTCTTAAAAATGTGTGTTTTTTTTATGGGAACTGTTTGGGTGTTGTGTGTATTTTGTAACGTCTCTCTAACGTTTTATTCCATTTTTTTTTTAAGAAGTCTTAAATTTAACTTGATGCAGAAACCCTGAGCAAAGAGATGTCAAATGTGCTCTGATGAAATCTGATTGATTCATCAGAGCTCCCTGTTTCACATCATGAAACTTCATGACTTCACCCATGTATGAGAACTAATGCGTGTAAGTGTGTATTTAAGCGTGTGGTTATGTCTGTACTCCTATGTTTACTTGTGTGTATGTATGTGTGTGTGTGTGTGTGTGTGTGTGTGTGTGTGTGTGTGTGTGTGTGTGTGTGTGTGTGTGTGTGTGTGTGTGTGTGTGTGTGTGTGTGTGTGTGTGTGTGTGTGTGTTTAGAGTCTGGCTCAGCTGTTGGCGTGGGGTCACAGCTCTTGCCCAGAAGAGAACACAGATGAAGCAAGTGGAGCAGCAAGAACTGTTTGCATCTAAATTTTGCATGTCGGTGAATGTCAATCTCATGAATAAGCAAAAGGGGAATAAAGCCTTTCCTGGTTTGTTTCTGAAGTTTATCCGTATGGAAAACATCAACACCCCTCAGTGGGGGGACGAGTGGTGAGGCCTGAGTGATTCAACCATCATCAGGGAGGCTCCTGCAGGTAAGTAACTGGATGGAGAGCACAAAGAAAGAAGAGGAGGAAGAGGTGAAGGAAGGAGAGGATGCAGGTGGAGTCAGGGGAAGCACGGTGAGAGAGACGGAGCCTCGTCTGTTCCTGCCGTCCCAGGTCAGGGGGTTTTATATTAATGGCTGAGGTCATGTGTCAGGTCAGGGAGAGCTAATCTTAACTCTGAGGGCCGCGGGGCCCGTCCAGCCCACGGGGCGTTTAGGTATCTCTTCGACCCGGCAGAGAACCACCGGGCTCTTCTCATAGCATGCAAATGAGACAGGAACAAATGTCCCATCACTTCTGGGCCTCCGTGTCCCAAAGTGCTTAACACTCGTCCTGTCAGCCCCCCCCCCCCCCCCCCCACTCCAGCTGCTTCACACACAAAAAAAGGCCCTCCTGCACCTCCCTCACTCTTTGCCTCTTCCTCCTATGTTCTTTAAATGAGCTTTCCAACTCCACTTCTTTCTCGCAATTCAATTTTACAAGGCCATTATCTCGGGTGTAATGTGGAGGTTAAATATATCGGGGCAGACGTTATGTGAAAATAATTAGTGCTAATGAATAATGCACTCGTTCAGCGGATGAAGGATGGTTGTCAGGGTAATGGAGTGCAGGGGAGGGGCCCCCTCTGACAAATGAAATTAAAATATTTAAACACTGTTTTACGATATTAGCGCTCGCTCACACTCACACACTCTCTGCTACCGACTGGCCACACGGAGCAGGGAGGCCTCGATCTGACACCGGTTGTTACATTACTCATGTGCAACATCCGTCTCAGCGGAGATGGAACCTGTGACACGAGGAGGAAATGACCCTTTTTACAGTACACTCACGCCACAGCTCATCATGCCTGCCCCGATGATCACTTCGAGCACATCAGAGACGCCGATCATATCGACAGCCGCTGTCTGTCCGCCGCCTCACATTTCATTCCCCCTTTATTTATCGCAGCGACGACCATTCAGCCTCTTACGATCTCATTCCGCACCCATCATGTGACAATGAAGGATGCAGGCTTTAAATGGGCCCAGTTTACAGCACCCTCCCAGCCAATTGGCCCACCTGAATCAATAACATCACTGATAAATTGCAAAGCATCAACGGCATTTCATCAAGACGTGAGATGGTGAGAGGAGGGTCGAGGAAAGTGCCTTTGACAGGGGACAGGAGTCTAATGAGCTAATATGTTCAGAGCTTCATGTGCAGAACTCTGGACGGTTTGATGACACAGATGGAACTGAAGAGGGTCCGTGTAACAATCAATTCAATTCTCTTTATACCAATATTACCAATCAGACACTTAGACCCCGTCCTATCAGGTTGTCCAAAACAGAAAGCTAAACTTATAAATGTTCTATTTCCTACTTTTCTCTTTTTCTATCCAACATTTTGAAAATGGAAAACGGTTCCAAAACCTTCATTTTACATTGTTCTAATGAATGAAAAACAAAAAATGTATTAAATCTTTCTTTGTGGAAAAACTGAAAAGATACATTGACTGAAACGCTTCCAAGTCTTTCTGACTATAGCCAGTAGAGCTCCTTTGCCCTGGTTTTGAGTTGTGGGATGTTTCTCTGAGATTTCACCCCCCAGCCCAGGACAATGGGAACGTGGATAGACTTTCATTTGTGGCAAAGAAAGGTAGAGTATGATAAGATTGGAATTCAAAGGACAATATGAACAGTACTTAGCTACAAATGTCGAATCATGCAGGTCTTCGAGTTGTGGTTATATTCAGTTTTCACGGGACAATGGGAAGCTGTTATTAAAGAAGAGGCTGAGGGCACTGAAGTGTCCCGTCCTGCCCCTGGGGCGTAAGCAGGGACGCACCACAGCAGCCTCATCTGACAACTCTCTTTATTTATCTCATAGTTTGCCGATTGGCGCCAGATACATTTGACTTGTAAAACAGAACCTAATTGCGTTCCGTCGTATGCAAGCCACACATCAAACAGTAAGTTACAGTGAAAGCAGCGTTCTCTCTCTCTCTTCCTCTCCTCCCTGGACGCCACACACCAGCAACACTGATTATAACAGGGATATTAAAAGGGAATTACAGCGAAACAATTTACACTTAATGTAGCAGTCACATGAACAGGAAGAAGGATGGACAAAGATATGGCGGTATTAATAATACATGCTTTAATTAAGAAGCTGGGAATGCAGGGAGGAGGATCAAGGCACCGGGGAAAGAAAGACAATGGGACAAAAGCAGTGAAGGGGGGGGGGGGTAATGAGAGAAAGACGGCTGAAAGAAGAGAAGTGATGATGAGAGAGTGACTCGGAGAGAAAGTGTAAAACACAGAGCGGAGAGTGAAAAGTGGAAGGAGGCAGAGGACGGGAACATGTTGCTGTGGGTTTTTTACACCGCCGCACCGTGATTCATGGGCAGTAAATATGCAAAGCCTGATGGCCATAAGGCAATCAGAGGAGCGCCACTCATCTACATGTTGCACAGTGCGCTATAATCCATCTGAGGGGCCGGGAATAATGATCGCAGGAAGCAGAAATAAGAGCAGGGTCTGTTTATTACCTCAGACGGATCCATAATGCATACAGATGTGAGGGGGGGGGGGCCCGCCGCAGCCCCTGGCCAGAGGACTCCATTGGAAAAGTGCAGACAGTAATATTGTTTTTAGTGTAATGAAAGACGATCTGATTTAAAACGCCTATTACGGCAAATAAGTCTGCTGTCACTGAAGTTTTAACACGAGTGCTGCAGAGCCATAATGATCATTGACAGAGAGTGGAGAGAGAGTGAGATACACAGGGAGAGGAGTTGATGTGACGCCTCGGAGGGAACAGTAGGTTCACCGATAAATCACAGGACATAGAGGAGAGCGCTAGCCTCGGCCAATGTGGGAGCGGCCTGACTCGCAATGCAAAAGAAAGTGATTTAGAAAAATCCCTGATCCAGATCCACAGTTCTTCCCTGACCTGTGGCGGATGTAGGATATTCAGGGGGCCACAAAGGGGGCCACAATTTACACAGAGGGGGCCATTTATATGTCCAACAATTGTGCACGATTCCTGATTCAGTAAGATGTACATTGAAGTCACTCCTTTTTTTACTGTTAGCACTATGGCTTTGAGCAACATCATTTAATATATTTAGAAAATCATTCCCTGATCGATCACTTTTTGTACTTTTTGTAATCACCACCCTGCCGTTGGCCCCGCCCCTTCTCCTGAGCTATATTCTGCATCCTTGCACCAAGTTTCCTGGTTTTCCCTTTAGTAGTTTTTGTGTTATCTTACTTAAAAACATAACCTCCTTGGCTGCAGTAATCATTCAGTATGGATGTATACGCATATGCAGTGAAATGTTATTTGGTCTAAAGATACAAATATAAGACTTTTGCGATGGTCCTGTACTAATAAAACCTTTCACCGACAATAAAACAGTTCCTTCAACTATATGGTGTTATTGTGTTTACTTTTCTTTATTTGCAAAGAGACACACACACACACACACTAACGCACACTCTCAAACACAAAGACCCTGCTTCCCTGTCTCCTCACAGAGGACATTAACACCAGGATCTCTCTGCTGCTGGAGTGAGTAATAAATTGTGTTGAACATTGATAAACTAATGCAATTACCTGCAGGGCAAGCAAGTCAGCTAATTTAAAGATACCAGGTCGGTTCATGGGGCGGGAGGCTCTGAATTGGCCCCAAGGGTGAGAGATGGCGCCTTTATTACATCTGAGGGGTCAGCCTGGTAGCACTGTATTAGGATTGATCTTTTGATCCCGGCCTGGAACCCCCCGTACTGTACCAACACCATTTGGCGGAGGGAGAAAAACAGTTTATCTGGCGCGAAGGGTTAACTCTGCAAGCCGGGCCGCCTAATTGAGCGCCACACATCCCAGCCACACAGCAGAAACAGGAACCTGGAGGGTCGTAACAAGCCCGGCGTAAGTTATTCACCTAATAAAGCAAGCAGATATCTAAATGAGCCATTGAGCCGGCCAGAGGGAGGGAGACCATTAGGCCGTGTGGACCATGGGTACATATTTGTATATCTGCAATTGCCCTATCATTTGCATATGGCTGACTATAGGATTGTTAGTGGTGCTTGTACTAAGGGCCCTAATGACACGACACAACGACACTGTACTCGTTCAGAGCGACGTAAACAAGTCAGATCCACGTTCGAGCTGAATACCACTCTCATATCTGTCCCTTTGAATTGAGGGCTTTCTAGCCAGCAGCCGCTTAGCTTAGCTTAGCACAAAGACTGCAGGCAGGGGGAAACAGCTAGCCTGGCTCTTTGGCATAGTGGGTTCAATCAAGATTACAGTGACAAGTCCTGCAGCTAATTTACACAGGACAGTACAGCTTATGTGCCTTAGGTCTGTTACTGGAGTTTCAAAAAGCTGTTTACAAATTTGTACGACATCATATTTGGCTTAATAATGTCTAACATTCTAACATTCTAACAAAAACTCTATTTTTTCCAATTGTGCAGTTACTGCATTTTGCCTTTGTAGGGCAGTGTCGCCCTTCTCCTTTTATTCTCTCGCCACAAAGTATAGAGGTGCGATATCAATCCTTCATTATTACAGTAACTTGCTTCTATTGAGTTATAAGAATTCCAATGACTCAACATGGTTTAGAAGAAATACATAAACGTGTGTTTGTATCTATGAGTAAAGTATTTAAGTACTTTAACTTTGTATAATGAGAAAAGTCCAGTCCCTTTCTTTCTTGAATAGTTCTGTTGTTTGATGAATTGACACACGACAAACATGTAGAAAACGATCTATAAATACAGATAAAGTTCCAAATTACAAAATATTTCCACATATACAAGATGTCCACACACATCCTTACAAATAAAACAATAAATTGCTGGGCTGTATTTATCCAAACTATAAGTGCAGAGTACCAGGAGGAGGTTGGTATGTTGGGATGATTCTTCAATCCTCATATCAAAGAGCCCAGGAAGCACTGACCCCTCATCAATGACCTGTTATCCCACACTCGTATTTGTTATGTTGCTCAGTTGAATCAATAACATAAGGTTGCCACTAATCAGAGTCCTGTGGCCGGGGGTCAAGGGTCAGCCTTTAATGTGACCTCTGACACATAATTAAATTGCCATCTTTAACCTCAGTTACAACCTGTCAGGGAGCATTGGATTACATGCTGCAAATCACTGCACCAATCAATGGCAGGCGAGAGGGCAGAGGGGGCGGGGCCTGCCGTGCCCAGCAGTGGCTGCACGGAGATTATCTTTAATGAAGTTGAACTGTACACTGATCATGTTACTGTGAAGCCTAACTCGATTCTGAATGACATTCTGCAATAACACTGATCCTGACAGGGAAGAGGAGGCAGCAGTTAAAGGGATAGTTCACAGAAAAATGTTAATTCACTCATTATCTACTCAGCACTTTGTTGATGAGCGGAGGGTGGAGTGTTCGAGTCCACAGCACACGTCTGGAGTCTCAGGGGTAAACAGCGTTAAAGCCAAATAACAATTGGAGTAAATAGGAGCCCTTCTTCAGACGTGATAATACAACAGAATAGAATCATAACATGCCTCCATATGTGGTTTCATCCAAGTGTCCACATGCCACAACTTTCAAATTCACCTTAAAACGGTGTCATCTACACCGTGTTTTTAGCCTAAATGTTCACCGATGAATTTTCATTTGGTCTTTTAAGCTGATTTGTTTGCAAACCAACATCAACATTCATTCAGTCATTAATCTAATGTTCACTCTTGTAGCTCAGGTTTTAGCCTCAAGTCCTGAAGGAAATGTCAGGTTAATACTTAACCACAGCCACTTTAAGTTTAAATATGAGGTACTGAGTATTTTCTTCTATTTTTGCAGTCTTCTACTTATAGCTCATTACATTTATACGGCAGCTACAGAGTTTTCTAGAGGAAAAATTTTTACTCCCACTGTTTCCATGTTTTCACTTTCAGTAGTGAACACAGGAGCCGTACATCCCTCTGTTTGCATCATGCTTGTTGATTTATTGATGGTGTTTCTCTGGGTCACTGAGGACCAGACGAGGCTAAAGGGCTAACGCAGCAGAATTTCCCAACAAACTCGCGCTGATGGAAAGGTGCGTTTGTTTTCATGTGTCTGAGAACTAACAAAGATTTTTTCAAGTTATATAAACAGGTGAAGGATTAGAACCGAGGCCTCCTTCTTCACACAGGCACTGGTTTCACACCAGAAGGGAGGGAAGGAAAGAAAGGTGTCCCCGAACTCAAATGATGCTGAATGACTGTGCTGATTATGATTTAGAGGCTGCTGGTTTGGTTTCAAACTGTGCCTTGCTTTGTGGCCGGGGGGGCACTGTGTTGTTTAAAGGGTTGTCGGGTTATAAATACTAAATTAATCATGCTTTTGCTCGACTTGCTGGGGACTGAAATTTGCTTATGAAGGCCCATGATCACATCAAATATTAATGGCTTTACAAAGAAGTGGCATTGTAGCGCAGGGGGCAAGGCGAGTGAGAGCGTGGAGCGCAGGGGGGGGGGGGGGGGGGGGGCACTGTTGATTTGAGGTCAGGGGCAGCGTCCTCATGTCTTCACCTCAGGCGGTTGTAGGTGACACACGAGTGAGAGACCAGAACAAGACACTGCCGTCCATTATCCGTCCATTACGATGAGCGCTGTACGTGTAATTCTACAAAATTGCTTAAGTGGTGATCGGTGTTAATTGGCATGCGGCGATGTGTTTGTGTTGTGAAAATGCAGCGATAATATTCAAATGAATCTGAATAAATACATTAGAAGTGCTTAATGTTATGCATTTTCCCAGTCGGAGCATATCCATATGACCGACTTCTTAAACCCCGGGGGGGGGGGGGGGGGACTTTCGAAAAGAAACTACAATCATCTCCACTAACAGGCGGCAAATCTCCAAGCAAACAAAAGTAACAATTTGAACACACTTTTTCCTTTTCCCCCCCGAAGTGAGACACATTTTAGATTTCATATCCTTTCTCCACACGCTAAGAAAGAAAAGAAAAAATCATCACAGCTGAAACTCATTCCAAAGTTTACCCTCATTTGTCTCTTTGACACAAATCAGAAAGTAAAGATTTGTATCACGGACGACACGGACGCTGTTAAATTCGTTAGCCCATCTCTTCCATCTCTCGCACGGAGCAGATAGACGTCCTCCGGCCTCTGAGACACAAAAGGAGGCGGCCGGAGCTCGCAGACATTCCTGCATGCCGGTCACATCAGCACCGAGGTGGCTGTAAACGACACGGGGCTCGGTCCTAAATCTGTTTATTCATGTGACGCGTTCCACACTAAACAATTGTCAGGAAGTGTTGGCGTTTGTGTCAATCAAACCCGGGCTCGTGACGAATAAAAGCCACAGGTTTGTCGACACAAATACACAAACACGCAGGTAAAAACTGCGACAGCTTTGTGTGGAGGCCAATAAACGCCCGGCGTGAGTGTGGTGGAACGGCAGGAGGTAAATGAGACGACGGGAGGGGGCCTTTAACACTCCCACACCGAGAGGATGGAGGGATGAGGGAGAAGAGCTTAAATGAAAAACAGCAGATATTCTACGAGAGCAAATCGGATTTCTCACAATTATCTCTGTGAGCGTGACAGGCACCAGGGGGGGGCGCAGGAACACTGACCCGGTGGACACTGATTGGGTTATTTGTCCTGGCTCACTCCGAGCCGAGAGATCGTGGACAGCGTCTCTGCAGGTGGACACCAACCGAGTCCAGACAGCAACGTCCCTGCCACCTAAACACAGGGACACATATTTACTTTAGTTTGACGGAAATGAAAGGGTGGCCAGTATTAACCCATGTGAGGTGGTCAGACTGGGAAACGCAAAGGGAAGAGACGCACACAGATCCACACTTTGATGTGTCAAAGTGGGAAAAGCAGAAACTAGAAGTGCACACGTCCACCAAGGCCAAACCGCCCTCGTATGAAAACACGTTTAAATTCACTGGATCCAGATCTTATATTGGATCTGCACCAAGTTGCACACACAAACCATTTGTAAACCAACGTGACCTGTGACCACTGATATCTGGTGAAAGTGAAATGTGCCAGATCTAATGAAATTCCCTACGGGTAGACCTGAGGTGTCACATTCAAAGTAACATGACGTTACTGTGAATGTGACCTTTGACCTCCTGGCACCAAAATCGAATCAGTTCATCTTTGAGTCCAAGTGAAGGTTTGTACCTAATTTGAAGACATTCCCTCAAGCTGATTTTATGGTAGCATGTTCAACAAACACTTAAAACATACTTTGTGGCCTTGACCTTTGACCTTAGGCTACCAAGATGAAATTCAAGCTCAAGTGAATGTTTGTGTCAAACGTGAAATGATTCCTTGATGGTGTTCCACAGATCCGTCCTGTGTCGTGTTGGCATCTGAGAGCGGTGGTGGACCACAGTGGAGGTGGCAGCTGATGGTGGATCCTGATGGCGGCAGTGGATCCTGATGGTGGATCCTGATCATGGTGGCAGCTGTCCGTGGACTATGATTACAACAAGACTGCTTGATATACAATGTCTACTCACATACTCTACCATTACTGACAATAATCCATCAGTTCATTTACCTTCGATTATGCTACAATCTGTTTATTCTAATCAATGCTGTAAATACTCGTATCTTTCTGATGATTTCCTTTTCAAGTGGCATCTAAGGAGAGGGATCCTCACATGTGGATCTCTGAGGTTTCTATGTTTTTTTTTAACAGGTTTTTATTTTGTAATTTTTTCTCACTTTTGAGGGTTAAGGGCAGAAAATCTCACACCTTATTAAAGCACTATGAGACAAATTGTTATTCGTGAATAAGGCTATACAAATTAGGGATGTCCCGATACAACTTTTTCACTTTCGATACGATACCGATATTGTAGCCTTGAGTATTGGCCGATACCGATATCAATACGATACGATATAGGCACAAATCATACATATATTTATTCCTTATTTTGTTGTGTGGAATGTTAGAAAAGGCTTGATAAAGTGATGTTACTGTTACTGATGTTGTAGTGATATAACAGAAAACAATAGTCAGCAACAGTAGGTATAGGAAAAACTGACCCATTTATTATTAACCAATTGGTTACATCAATTTTAACCTTCAACATAAGAGTATTACCTCAACAAATCCAATGAAAACAAAATGTTATATTTAAAGTGCAAAATAACCACTGGTTACCAACATCATTATACAATTGAATAGAATAAATTAAATTTTAAAGTGCAAACAATTCAAGTTCACTTCAGTTATTTTTCTACTGTCAGCATATGTTGGAAACAACTGTGGGCAGGGACAAAAACAACAAAAACTATAGGAATAATGTAGCGAGGTTCGAGGTGCTCCATTAAGCGTTTAAACCCGACATTACTCACCACCGACAGGGGCTGGTCATCAAGCACAATAAACTGGGCTATCTTTTCTGTTATGGCCATTGCCTTTTTGCTGTCCCGTGGTAGTTTGTCATAGCCTGGATGCCAGACGAATTTAGCCCCGCCCACAACAGATTTGGTCGGGCAGTTCGGTCTGGGGTCGCTCCATTGGGAAAAAATTATGGCCGGACTGGGCCAATCAGATTGTCAGGGCGGGCTTTATACGATGATTGACAGATGATCAACGGTGACGTAAACCACGTCACCAAAGTGCCCTCGGGTTGAATTCGTTTTCAACAAACATGCCTGCCGCTGGCGAGCTGAGATGTGTAGATGCTGCCATTGAGTCTGTTTTAGAAGACATCGACAGCGCATTCATTTTGAAAGAGGAACACAGAACGTGGAGGCGACGCCAGAGCACCGCGCTAATCCCTATCGCCCCGGCGCTTGGCTGTTCACACCGGACACTGAAGCGACGCTGAACCGCCGGGCAGCGCTAATAATATCACCTGTTGATCCAGAAGATCGCTGCACGGCTTTGTGCCAGTCACACCGGAGGCTGAAGCACCGCGCTGCGCCAAGGCTGCCTCGTGGTGCTTCAGCCTCCGGTGTGACCGGCACAAAGTTTTAACATGGGAGTGGATGGGAGCCAGCTGTTATTTAAGGCTTGGCGCTGCGCTGAAGCGTCCGGTGTGAACCCGGGTTAGTAAATAACTCACAATGCGTTGCTTAGCATACGTCACATACTACGTTGCTCTGATTGGTTGTAGGTCTATCCAATTGAGCGAAGAGGAATTTTACTTCCTGGTCAGTTGAAACACGCCCCATAATTTTTTCCCAATGGAGCGACTCCAGACCGAACTGCCCGACCAAAATGTTGTGGGCGGGGCTAAGTTCGTCTGGCATCCAGGCTAAGTTTGTCACGTCTTGCAAAGCTTTCGGCCAGCGTGGGTTGCTGAAGCGAGCCAGAGGCTTGTTGCTTCGCCTTGCTGCTCTCGCGAAAATCCTCATGTTCTTTTTTGTGGTGTTTTTTCAAATGTGCGATGAGGTTGCTTGTATTGAACCTTCCCGGTTCTGTCCCTCCACGGGACACTTGCGCCTGACAAATGTTGCATTTAGCTGCAACGTCTTTGTCCGAGTTTACGGTAAAATACTTCCACACAGCCGACATCACTACACCTTGCTGCAGGCACACACGTTGTCGTTGTTGTGATCACGTGGGCTGTGCATGCTGGATCAGAGACGCTCTTCTTCCGCGGCCGGCACCAACGTTAATTAAGGGGCATTACCACCTACTGTGTTGGAGTGTGATCAAACCAGAGTCACCTATTATAGAAGTCCTGGAGCGGTAAATGGACAGCTTATATCGGAGCGCTTATATCGGAGTTTTTAGATTCAGTCCGATAAAATCCGATATTCACTTTTTTGGCTGATATCGGACTGATTTCCGATATCAATATCGGATCGGGACATCCCTAATACAAATACAATTTGATTGATTGAATGAGATCAACTTCACAAGGCAAAATATTTGCGAAATGTAATCGGTTCATACTTGAGTTCACATGACCATTTGTACCAAATTTGAAGAAATTCCCTTGAGACATTCTTGTGGTTTATCACGTTCACAAGAATGAGACGGACGGACAACCCGACATCAACCCGACATCAACCCATACAAACATCCATCTCACAATATTACAGAGAGGGTCAACTGAGTCAACTTCTCTCTACAAGCGAGGAGATCCTCAATGAACAGATCTTCTTGAATACTTGTGTTTCTATAACATGAGGTAACCAGGAGTGTGATGTGAGGTATATTTCGTCACCTCTAAGGATCTGGGTACCTGGCATATGGTCATCATACCGTTATATATATATATAATTACAGTTTAGGGCTAAGCTTAAACATTACTTTGCCTTAGATTAACTAGATTTATCCCTGCCTTTCAATAGGGTTTTTAAAAGGACATTTTACTGATTTCCTAGGGAACAATCCTATTCAGGGGTAAGATTTCAAGCATAATCATTTGTTTGAAATGAGTCAAAAAGAAAATGTATTTGTAACCCCAATGGGCAATAGAATATATTCAGATGTGGGCTAGTTACCAGGTTCGTACGGAGGGAAGAATAAAAGGACACACACAATGATCAACTGGAGCCACTGATTACGTTTAGATGAATTGTATTGGCTTTTAGAAAAATAATAAAATAGATTCAAGTGCAATCAGTAATATTCAATTTTCAATAATAATCAATATCCGGTAACATTAGAACAATTCAAAACAATTTCTTTTAAACACCAATAAATGGCTGCGGAATGTCCATAAGGAAAAATAAAATAAAAACAAAATAAAATCCTTGCAAGTGTTCTTTGGTTCAATGTACTTCAAGTCAAAATGTCAGGTCGTAAGTCAAAAAGTTAGTCAATGGTCACGTGTGCGCTTCAGAACGTGTTCACCTGATGGGAGGTGATGCTTCTCATACAGGTCATCCGATCCACTCCTTGGGATAAGGAGGTGTTTTCATCACTAGCTCGCCACCCCTTCGTCAAGGGGAATTCGATCCAATCTCTCAACGGTTTCAAGGGATTCCAAAAAACCTAGCCTATATGAGAACAGGCTATTACTCTCATGGCCATTATAGATATCAAAACATAGTAGTAATATGAATTAATTATCTTCTTTAACTGCACAGCTTTTTTTCCATATTAAATGTATTCTAAATGTAATCGTTTGACTAAATATGAGTTATATATTTAGTTATTCATTACTTCACTTCTTAACCATTTGTTAACATAAAACACATATTACAGGCTACACCTGAACATTAAATTAAGTGCATACAGAACATACATGCTCAAATGATAAACATAAAAAACACCACAAAAGTAAAATACACAACAGTCAGGTTCACATGCTTCCTACAGTGCCTCGTGTTAAGACATGGCATGGTTAGCGATTAGCGTTAGCATTAGCGCTGTGAACTCACCAAGACTCCGCCGAAAATAATAAAACTCCCGACGCTCATTAATTCGGTCTCACTTCGGTTCCGTTTCCTTCAACTTCCACTTCCACTGCTTTATATAGTTTTATAAACACAGTTTCTACAGTTATACTAGTTTTACGACTTCTACTAGTTTTCTCTGCTTGTCTCTCGTCTGCTCGTGTGTGGCTGCGCATCGACGACAGCTACGTGAAAAGGCGGGGCTTACTTCCCTCTACCCAATCGTAGGTCTGCATCCTTAGATACAGCCAATTAGACTCCAGTATACTCAATCACTAATGGACAGCTTAATTAACCAACAGGTAAACGATATGTGAATGCAGGGAATGGTTCAGAAAGGGGAAATCGAGAAATAAGTATATATTATATGGAAATAAAATAATGATAGTAAATGATAATAAATAATAATTATAATAAACAGGGCCCAATTGTCTACAAGGTTACATATTCAATGTTTACAAGAACTATGATCTGGTCCCATCTGTGCAATAAATGATTATATGTAAATTAAAGGCATTTACAGATGCAAGTGTCCATTTTCTAACAAATGTTGCTATTAACAGAAAGTGGTTTCTTCATTTGCAGTGAAGAAAACACTTATCTTCTCTCGGCCATCGTAACCATGTAATCCCACCCCGGAGCGGCAGGAGGCGGTGTGGAGCATAAGACAACACCGTGGTAGTCTCGCACTAAAACAGAAGCAAGAAGTCCCTCAAACGTGTATCCAACATGTCCGACCTCAAGTGTTGTTACTTGCTGAGACGCTACGAGCCCGAGATCTTTTTATTTCACTGCCCGCACATTAAAGCTGTCCAGCGACGGTTGAAGGAGCGTTAAAGCTACAAAATAACGCAGAGGAAGAAGAAGCTGACGAAGAAGAGGAGACACCCGTTCAATAAAGACACGGAGGCGGACTCTGACTGTACATCGTGCCCACTGACTTCAAACAGCGCTGCAAACGTTTTGCCTGCCATATTAGTGCCACTGATTTCCCCCGAAGGACACATTTCCACGTGGTGGTTTGACCAAATTAAAACTGTTGTTGTAAAAACTCTTGAAAGCGACACATTTACCAATATGAAACAGGCATTATCGTTCCTTATTAGCATGAATGCTACTAGCCCCCCTATACCCCAACCCCCCCCCCCCAGATAGATCTAAATTGATGTAGATAAATAGGTGTACTTTATTTTTGTAACACGCAGTTTCAGAAGCATCATCAGGGATTTTTCACTCAAACCGTTAAGTTTGAATTTAATGTTTATCTAAATTAAACTTATACATTTAAAAAAAAAAAAGGCATTTTCTGAATTTTTTTGAACGTTATCACTCAGGCTTTGTTCCTTTGATGAATGTCACTGAAGGTCACCAAAGCAGCAGCCATATACCTTTGAAGTCTGTCCCTACATAAGCGTCAGTTTTCAGTCAGTTTTCAGTCAGTTCTCTTCGGAATACTTGGCTCGTTGCTCCTGAACTCTGTTCTTGCTCCTGAACTCTGTTCTTGCTCCTGAACTCTGTTCTTGCTCCTGAACTCGTTTCTTTGGATTTGCCTTTAAGAGAACTACGATTGATTTGAATCAACATGATCCCAACACACGTGGGGTTTCTCGGCGCTGCCTCCTACGAGTCCGTCAGCTGCGTCACTGCAAACCTTCAAGCCTTCGTGACGGATCTGAGTCACGAGGACTTGGACGTTGAGGAGAACCTGCAGGAAATGGTTGAGCTCATTTTCAAGAGGGCCGTGAAGAAACCAGACTCTGCTGCAGTCTTCGCGGAGCTGTGTCAACACCTCTCAGAAGTAAGTGATGCATCTATGACTGGAAGCTACTTTATCCTGTTTCTTACTTAGTTGGACACCTTGTATTTGTATGCAGGTTTTAACCTTAATTGAACACACTGATCACTATGTATGTATGTATGTGAGTTACATTAGTGTTAATATTTTTTTATGGTTTTCTCCTCTTCAGGTTGAGTTCCAATCCTTGTCTGACTGGTCAGCCAGCGTCTCCTTCAGGTCTCTGCTGGTTAAACACTGCCAGGCAGAGTTCATGAAGAACTTGGACAAGGAGGGCATTCATCTAAAGAGTTGGTCCTGCCTGGAGCCAGTCCAGGACGTGAGGGTCATCGACCGGCTGAGGGAAGAGCAACAGAACACCAAACCTTCTGGTCGCTTCCTCAATATGCTGAGGTTTATTGGGGAGCTGTTCCTCTCCAAGGTGCTGGCAGAGAAGTCCATGCACTGCTGCATCAGGAGGCTGTTGCAGAAAGGAGACGGGCCGTCTCTTGAGGGCCTCTGTCAGCTCCTCCAGATGATCCAGCAGGACCTGGAGGTGGTGACGGAAAAGGAGGTGATGGACACCTACTATAACCAGCTGGACCATATCGCAGAGAAAGGGAAGAGGGCACCAAGGCTCTCCCTTTTGTTGAGGGAAACAGTGGATGCCAGGAAGATGGCATACTCCACCCCCCACTAAGTTTTTAATGCAACTTATACACTTATACAACTTATACAGTGATATTTGTAAATGGACACTAACCCCCCACTGCAACCCCTGCTCCTACTCTGTATAATTTGCACTGGGTGACATCATGTCTGTACTCTGTTTGTGGTTTGTACTATGTTGTCGACTAATGAATAAAATGTTTTAAATTTAATTTGGGTGTTTTTATGTCTTGCATGCAGCTGCCCTCACATTTCAATTAAAACACATGTGGGAAATACAACTTATACAACTTTCCCAATAATCAATGAAAAGCACAGATGCCTGGAGAGTTTCTGGGACAACATTTGACAAAAGTACTTATCCTGAACTGAACATCAAATCTAAATGAGAATTCAGTAAAAAAAACATAATTGATGTCATATTTTATCTTCTAACAGCTGGTTGTGTACCACAAGTTTCACTTCAAGCTGTGAGGATATTCAATATAAGCCTCTGGAGAGTGATATTTATGAACGGACAAAAAGCTTGGCTTTATTATATCATCAGCAAGAGCATGATATTATTTGACAAGGACAGACAAACTGCAGCTTTGTGTTAAGTAACACTATTTTCAACCAATCCTTTAGACATTTCAGTGCATGTTTAATAAATACGGCATCAGAGGTCAAACTCCTAAAATTGGCTCAGTATCGTCTGCTGAAACTCAGAGACTCTGTCTGTGAGCTTATGTTTGTGCACTGGACTAAAAATGTGTTTCTTTTGGGAGACAAACTCGCAGCATATTTCAGGATTCCAGTAGCTTAAGTGTGACAGTTGTTGCATGGATGGGTGGGCCTGGCCTGCCAAAACGTCCTATGCACTCACTGCATGAAAAGTTGTGCAACAGGCAGTACTGCACCGATTGTCTTCCTTGGCCCCATGAGCTTCTTCGAGTTATGTAAATATATAGTCATCACAACATAGGCATTAAAATTAAGGCATATTACAACAGTGCTTTAAGGATTTATTTCTCTCATTTGTACACGTATAAAGAATATATTCATCGCTTCATGAGTTCCCAGATAATAGGATAGACAGACAAATAACTGAGATTATTCCTGAAAAATGAGCAACTGAGAATTCTAAATTGCAGGACAGTCTGACACTGGGTCCGCACAATACTGTCAGTGTCGGCTTTACTTAAGAGCATGCGATTCTGCTGTCTTCTTGCCATATCATGCACCAAAGAATGAGGCTGTGAATGAATAAATAAAAGAATAAATCATAAATATTAAGAAGTTGGGGAGACCAATTCAAATGAATGGAGGTTAATCTAGATCAGTGGTTCCCAAACTTTTTACAGTCTCGTACCCCTTCAGACATTCAATCTCCAGCTACGTACCCCCCCCCCCCCCCCCCCCCCGACGCACGTATACAGCCTATAACACTTGAGACTTTGAAATTGTCAGGGATTTCAGGACTTATAATAATCGTAGATGACAAAATAATGTCATCTACGAAATTCTTAAGGATCAATTAATCGATTGTCGATTAATTATGCCCATCCCTAGTTTTGACTAACGGTCACTAACCTACCTGTAACTTTTTTTGGCAGTGTAATTATTTTGCTGAATATGGGTATTTTTGGCAATGCGAGTTGGCTATTCAGACTATTTAATATTGCGCGATTATTTATAGCTCAGTTTGAAAATGTAATGGGCTTTTTCACTTTGAAAACGCAGATAAAATGTTCTCCCCACGTACCCCCTGAACCACTTCGCGTACCCCTTGGGGTACATGTACCCCAGTTTGGGAACCGAGGCCTTACATTAACCAAAATAATAAAATAAGTGATTCAATAAGTTACATCAAACAAGTATCACACTCAAGTAAAGTTACTTGAAACAACTAAATGTGTATAAATATAGTATTTTAATACAGCAGTTCTTAGTTTACAATAAAAGTTTACATTGTAAAATGTTGGAGCCTCATGGAGGAAGAAGACCGGGGGCTGGAAACTGCCGACATGTCCTGCAACAAAAAGAAAAAGGTGTTATTGTTTTATTGGAGTCTGGATTATAAATGTTAAAGGTTAAATACATTTCCGCTGTTTGCAAATAAAACATTTACAGACTGCGTCATGTTCTTACCTTGGGCGTTAAAATCAGGGCTGAATATTCAGTTACCTTACCGACCCAACATTTGAAAAATGTTGATAGGATTTTTAGGATAGTTTGCTCTTTTGGGGAAGAGGAAGTTTTTTTGTTTTTTGAAATGGTCTTTTTCAACACGAGTGTTGTTGTTTTTTTAACTGCAATGTTGTTTTTTTGTTTTTTTTATTCTTTTTTTTCTCTTTTTTTTTTTCTCTGCAGTTTGTTTTCAGACCATTTCAATTCTTTATTTTTTGTACAATTCAAAGTAAAGCCAAGAAGTCAGAAGCCAAGCGTTCATACAAATCATTTAAACCCTGACATAAAATATTTACACATGAGCATTTTAAGTCAACCTCATACTATGCAGCAGAAGCTACGGCCTGTGATGCTGTGAAATTAAAACATGGGTTTGGTTTTCCTTAAACTGAGAGTTTAACAAATGTGTCTTAATTGGAACAGGTGTCACATGTCCAGACAAAGTATGTGTTCTGGGAAACAAAATAACTCAATCAAAAGAAAAAAAGTTCTAGTTCTACATTAAGATCATTAAAAAATTCACCATTGCTGCATCTGATACACACATTAAAATTAATCAAACTCACAATGTTCTTTTGCTTGTTACATTTTTGTGAGAAAAAAAACAACAATTCATGACTTCTAAACAGGCATTGAAATCTAATAAAGTTGCTGGATTGTTGCTCCTTTTCCGCACCGGTTTGCCCAGAGACGAGCATGTGACTGATCTTCATCTGCGCCAGGAGCGCGGCTCGTTGTCGTCCTCTTCCTCGTCGTCGTCCTGCAGCAGCTCGTTGTCACTCAGGGACTCTTCCGGGTACTGAGGAGGAAAAGAAAAAGATTCCAGTTAAACTTTCAGCACTTCACTTTCAACGTATATTCAGAAATCCTCAAGGGGGACAGAATTCTCAGTTTGACAGTGTGATGCTGGCTGTAATGTTTGATGGCTCCCTCTTGTGTTCTCCAATTGTACAACATCAAGAAGTAAGCTGATCTGAACAGTTATCTGACCAGAGACTTTACCATACATATTCCCTTATAAGTAAATACTTCCAAATAAATATTTGTATCAGCATGAAGGGCGACAATGGATGAGACGTGGCAGACCTCCATCCTTAAGACTTATCAACTTTACAGAGAAGCTGACACAAATCATCAGCTTCTATAAAAGAACAATTCCATTCTCATTAGAAGTTTAAAATCGAATAACCTGAATTGAAGGTCTTGAAATTTCATAAATATGTAAAAATTATACAATCTAGATGTTAATTATATTAACGTTCATTTACCACTACTTCTAATGCATACAAAAAAATTATTATGGAAACCAACTGCCTCTTTTTTAAGTTTGCAAGATAATGTGGAGGATCTTAAATGTAACTTGTTGTAACTCTGAATAAATAAAAGATATTTAAGCAAAGTGAGTAATGTCCACAAACCTCATCCTCATCCTGTTCTGCCCCATCAGCATCGGCAGCACTGAGAGACATGGCAGGTTTGTGCCACGACAGGCGTAAAGTCTGGTTGTTGAACTTCACTCCATGAAGAGCCGCCTACAGGGGGACACGGCCGAGGGGAGACAGGTGAGTCAGGTGCAGTGGAGCAGACTCGACCGCGGCGCTCAGAGCTCCAGTCAAGATAAATCAATACAGAGGAGGAAATGTTTCACCTGTTCAGCCTCTGCTCTGGTCTTAAAAGAGATGATCGCCGACTGGTTGTTTTCATTTATCCGTCCGTCTTCAATTTCTCCAAATTGCTTAAAAAATCATGAACAGACAACATTTCAATCAATGAATCCTGTTCAACTGTTGCAACAATAGAAGATGCATTTCTAAGAATTGATTTCAAGTACCAGGTAAAATATTACAGAACAAATCCTAAGTGAGTGTTATGGTGCTGGTTTCTCTTGGTGTTGTTGCACCATTAGAGAAATGCTTCAGTCGTTTCTCAGTGGACTTACAGCAAAGTGTGGCAGCAGGTCTACGCAGTCGGCCTCGGTGAAACCTGAAATCTCCAGCACTCGTGGCCGATGGTCCACGACTGCGTGCACGCCTCTTCCCCGACCTCTGGAGCCCCTCCCCCGGGCCCTGTGAGCCCCGCGGCCACGGCTGTGGACCCCCCTGCCTCGCCCTGGTGACAGGAGTCCTCTTTTAGCTGCCTGAATTAAAAAAAACAAAAGCAGAACATAAATGGAAAGATGTAAAAGAGAGCACAAATATCTGAATACCATTTGAGGTTGTCAGAGCACAAGTTACCTCAAACGGCAGCTGTGTGTTTTAGCACTTTTAGACAGTTTTGTCTTTCAAGTGCAAGTAAATACCTCAATTTGAAGCTGGGTATACTTGATCTTCAGTAATGCGGTGTCCTCTCCTGCCTGAGTCTTCGTGTACAGGTCCAGCTCCGCATCCAGCAGATCCTTCTGTGCCTGGAAGGATTAAAAACTCCTTTCACTTAGCACTTTTAGATGATTAACGTTTTTATATCCAAGGCCTACATAGAATCTAAACTTCAACCTCACAATCTATTGGTTTTGAAGAGTAGGATTTTTGTGTTGTATGGATGGAGGAAGCTGGTGGAAAGTCTACCTGAGCCTTGCTCTTGTTGATGCGTAGTGGGTTGTTGTTGCTGAATGAGATTCCCTTTATCTCCTCCTGCAGTTTGGTGATGCTCTTGGTTAACGTGCCCAAAGTTACCATGATCATGGCTTTGTCCTCGGCCCTCATTGCTTTGTTCTTCTCTATTTTGGATATCAGGAGCTGCAGAAAGAGAGAGAAGTTAAAATATTAGCTGCTCTATATTACTTCCTCTTGAAGCACACGCAGTCAGCTAAAGGTCACATGGTAAGAAACAGATTATTTCCCTCACAACTACATTTTGGGTCAAAATTAGCTCCATGACTCGTTGTTTAATCCCTTTTTAGTCGGATCACACAGTGCACGAGTCACATGTCGGAAAAACACCTTTCGACACCTCTTGGTTAAGCTACACAAACAAATCAAAGCCGTCCACTGCCTGGCTCAGGGACTCTGTCGCCTCCTGTTGCTTTAGAGATGAGTCACACTTCTTTCATAGCTCAAATTTTGAGAATAATTTTGTGTTGGAAGGTCCCAGATCTAAATGCTGTCCGTTGATAGGGACACTTAATTATCAAAGTTTTTATACGCTTCTCATTACAGATTCTCACCTTTTGTGTCTCAATGTGCTTCTCCAATATTTCATGCTTCTTCTTCCGTACGTCCTGCTGTAGTCTTAGAGCTTCCTGTAAAATGGGTCAGGTTTTCAGTGTGAGAAATCTTATTTCTTGCTTCCCTCAGAGTATCTCTTCTTGCCGTTCCCTGTTTTCTCCTCTCACCTGTTTCTTCTTCAGGGCATCCTCTGAGGTTTTCTGGGCTGCCTTCAGGGCAACAGGGTTGTACACTGTTTTTGTGAGACCCATGGACGTAGAGAACACCTGGCAAAGGGGGAGAAAAGTGATCACACAAAGGTTTCAACACAATTTGAAGTAGGACGATAGATTCTCCAAGAAACAAAAATTTAGAGCAGAGGGTTACTTTTTCGCCAGGAGCTGCTGGTTTTGAGGAAAAGCCCAAACGTTCCTTCACTGACACTTTAGATGGATTCTTCATGAATGATAAAAAAAAAATACATCATGTTTATACCCACATTTTGACAACTGACAAGTATATGCAAGAACCCTACATCACACACACCTGAGCGGCTGCACTGGAGTCTTGGGAGGGCTCAGAGTTTGCAGGGAGCATTGGTCCAAGGCGATCTTTGACTGACTGCTTCAGAGAGGTAGCTGAAGGCTGCTGAGCGACAAAAGAGGTTAATCACAATATGTCTGGATTAATGAGGAACATGAAACAGTTCTGATATTTCACTTTTCTGGTTGTGCTGAGCTTTTGGCTGCATCTGCCTTTTCCACTTTATTTAGACTTTCCTAAATAAATCGCCTCTTCTTTACCGCTCTAAAAACAGAACTTGCCAGTCACAGGGCAGCACAACTAATGTTTTGGAGCAGCAAAGAAGAAGTGATTTCAAGGGAAAGAAAAGCAGTTTTATCTGGGTGAAACTAATGTACTTGGAAGACCTGGTATCAGATTGGTAGATGGATTCAGTAACTGGCCAACTCGATGCTTGTAGTCTACTACTCATGATTGACTATGTTAAAATCAGCTTTTACCAGTGCTGGCTGGGTCTGTGGCTGCTGCTGCTGCTGTGGGTGAGACTGGCCATGTACATCATTCCCATCCTCACGGAACCAGTGCACCCTGATGAAGCGGTTGTTGAGAACAGCCTCTGTGCTTTGCATAGCTCGCTTGGTCTCATCTGGAGACGCAAACTGGATCAGTGCCCCCTCTGGGTCGTTCTGGTAGGCCACCTGTAGAAAGAGATCAAAATGTCAAATGAATCAGGCATTTGAAGAATATTACACAAGCTGTAAATCCTGGATCATTTATCTGAACTGGACCTGAACATTGTAAGGTTATCGAATGCACATGAGTAACTTAATGAGGTTATATGAGGGATAGAACACAAGAAATGCAGCTCAGGACACTTCACACGTGAACTACTAATAAATGAAACATAGGTAGAAAATCACAGTTGAGGAGCACTGCAGCCACCTTGTGGTGAGAAACTGTATAACTGCAACTGGCTGCTCCCCCATAACCCTAAACTGTGTTTTTTCAATCTGTGGCCAATTCGACAACTCAACCTAAACTCTATGATGCAATTCTCTCCTTAACATCCTAACTTTCCCAATAACTGAGTTACTACTTCAGAGTCCAGACATTTCCTTTCAGGACATAAATCAGATCTCTGATGACTGTTTTCCAAAAAGTGATAGATTAAAAAAAATAAAATGTACTAACATGGGTATAGCCAAAGTGGAGATAGTGAGTGATTAAAAAACAGTTACAAAGACAAAACTTAAACCGCCTCTTCAAAATCTAAAATAAAACTAAACTCTGTAGCGTTTTTGAAATCCCTTCACCTACATACACATCGGTGACCTATTGAGCAGCTTCATTGTTTGCACGACTCAGTAACTAGACATTTTCCTGATCACACGTCAGAGCTGTGACTTCACGCCTGTAGCGCCGCTGCACTGACCTGCAGGTTGACGATGGTGCCAAACTTGCTGAAATGTTCATTGAGTTTGCTGATGTTGTTGAGGTCAGGGGGAATTTGCCGAACCAGCAGCTTGGTGTTGGTAGAGAAGGGAGGTCTTTTGTGGTAGCCCTGGTGGTTGGGATTGTTAAAGTTGGGTCTGAGCAGAGAAGGGAAATTATAGAATAAGTCAGTGAGGAAAATATTAGTCATACATCAGTTGAATTTGTCTTAAACGATATGTTAAGGGGGAGCATATGACTTGTTTTATCTTGAAAAGGGAAAATGTGTCTTACTTGTCAAACCAAGGTTTCTTTGAGAGGAGGCCTCCATCGTGAGAAATAGCTGGTCTCTTTCTCGGATCAGATTCCATTACAATCCGCATACAGTTGTTAGGAATCTTGTCTGGTGAGGGACAAATGCTGACAGATCAGTTTGGAAACGACATAACACTCAACACAAATACAGACCCATGTAATAATGGTGTTTGCTTTGTTTGTGAAGCAGCAACAAGCTGCACACAGGCCAAAGGACAAAGTGTGACAATATGTTTGGAGACAATCTAGTCAGAGCACCGATAGCTCTGTTAACGAGAACAATACCTCTCTTTGGCTGGTCCACCTCCCCCATCGTGAGGCCAATCAGGTTGGGTCTCTGGGCATTGACCCTGTGGCGGTAGATTGGTCTGGGGGTGTTGGTGATGCTGGGAGCTTCAGGATTGTACACATCTGTTTCATAGTTGTCTGTTCAGCAAAGAGGATTATTTAATTCATAAAAGCGCAATGCAAGATACATTAACAGTGATTCATAAATACTAAAATAATGCCCTGTCCCAATTCACCCCTTAGCCGTACCACTTCGCCCAACCCCTTCGTTTAGCACGTGATCATGAAGGGATTGTGTTGTCCCAGTTCGTTATGTGATTTAGGGGGGCTGGCCTCCTAGCCCTTCAAACCTCCGCTCAAATGTGGTACATTCAGAAAATACCAGTGAAGGGCACTTCATATCAAGGACCATGGGAGAGGAATTGGAACAGGGCCTAAATGTGGAGCTTTACACACGGCCATTACCGGTGTTGAAGAGCGGCCCTGGAGGCTGAGGAAGTGAGGGTCGCATCCCAGAAGTGACGATGGTGGGAACAGAGCTTGTGATGGAATTGGGAGGAGCATCCATTCCTGATGGTTGCAACGGAGGAAGTGGAGGAGGCGGACCTGTGTCGGACAGAACAATATAAATAACACAAGCAAAACCCCAACTTGACAAACCAATTTGACCTTTGAATGATTATATTAACCTGCCACGGCAAAAAACACATGTCTAAGTTAGTGTAATAATGATATTTTCCCCATTTTGTTTGAATTCAGACCAACGAATACATAAGAGCATCCAAACTGTAGCAATTCAAGTAAATTTCTCTTTCCTGGCAAAACATCCACTAACTCAAGACAAGCCGAATAAACCTGAGTGTCGACACAGGCTCAGTAATTCTGTTTCTTATCTTCTGTTCTGACATTTAAATCTAGGGACTAAATCACATAACTGAGATAAAAATCATAGGATTAACCAATAATGAAAATAAAAATTAGCTTCATCACTACATGTATTTTCTATCTACCAATCTAAACTTAAAAATAGTTCTCATGAAGGTTTACACAGAAAAATATACTTATTAATCAATTATAAGTAGTAGTATTGGATATCTGCTGATAGCAGCAGCTGAAAGTTCTACACAGCTTTGCTAATGCTAATGTTGTTTGCTATTGATAACGAGAGTAGGAGCTGGGTGAACCTGCACTGACTGAGTTTGGTTGTGTTCCTATAAACTGAACTCATACCTGCAACAGGTGGAAGGCTGGGTGGAAGGGCACCCGGTGGGGGCACAGGGGGCCGCAGGTTCACAGGTGGGGGGTTCATGAGAGGTGGTGGTGGTGGGAGCCCAGGTGGCGGGGGGCCATCCACACCAGAGATGGGCGGAGGTTGGAAAGGCAGCATATTGGGCAAATTGACATCTTCCACAACGACTGGGTCACTTCCATGGTCAAAAGGACACATGTCCCCACGCATGCAGAACCCCTTTTCTAGAAAACACAGCAAACACAGGTAGAACATCAATCACATAGAAATGTAATAATAAAAACAGCATGTCTGACCAACTGCCAAACGTTTTGCCAAGTTTTCTTACCATCATAGTCACGACATCGATTCCTCAGTTGAGGAGGAGGTGGCCCCCTGCCAAAGGGGACACGATCAACAGGGAGATCAGGGCAGAAGTCTGTCCAGCTCTCACTGCTGTTGTTGCTGTGATGGTGTGTGGGGGCGATGACTGTGATGGTGCTGCTCAGTGATGGCACAGGGAAGTGTGTCGTGGTTGCAGTGGAGACCTGGGATGCTGCAGCGTAGCCGTCACCGCTCTCTGGCCTCTCCACACGTTCATGATCGAATTTCATTTTAGCAGGATCTCGTTCTGTGAACAGACAGTGGTGATGAATAATAGTAAAACAAGACTGGGTCTTAGAATGTGGCTAGCCCATGTGTGGTACATGTGCCAAATTGAGGATGTGGTTGAGACCTTGGGAGTAAACGACTACTTGAAATGGGATGTACCCAAAGGCTGTTCAAAAACATGGAAGATAGTGTAATTTTCCTATTGGGGTGTTCATGACATCACACTTCATATTTGCATTCAGTTGAGTCTCAGACGGTTTTCACCCTTTATCTATTTGCTTCTCTCTGTGCTCACATATGCAGTGTTTAATCACAGCCAAGTTCCGGATAAAGCTTGTTGTTTTTTCTGTTTCTATTGTCAAGCAAGAATGAAATAGTGATTAAAACGCGGTCCATTAATACCAAATGTGATAGTATTAGTGATAAATTAGCTGTCCGAACTGTTCTTGTATTGGTTTGAAGTTTAAATGCTTTGCTTTGTGCTGATACAGCTTCGTAAAAAGCAACTAATTGAATAAAAAGATATATAATTCATAAGCAAGAGCAAATAAATCAGAGTTCAAGAAAATCCAATACAGACCTATTTTAAATTTAAAAAAAAAAATTAACTACATATCAAACCATGTGTGTTCAAGGAGCTGCTTGGTCAGTTGTAGTCTAAATAAGTCAACTTTGTAACCAACAGGGCGGCACAGTTGTGTTTCTTAACCTGGGCTTTGGAGTCTTACCTCGACTCCTGCTTCCAGACCTGGTTCTGCTGTGGGACCTGCTCTTGCTGCGTTCTCTGTCCCTCTCTCTGTCCCGGTCTCTGTCTCTGTCCCTGTCCCTTTCTCTGTCACGGTCCCGGACGCGGTCCTTGCTCCAACTGCGGCTGCGGCTACGACTGTAGCTGCGACTGCGGCCTCTCCTGCGATTGTAGCGTTCGCGGTACGAGTCCCTCCTCGGCGGGACGCGGTCATACTCTCTCTTCCTGGAGCGATCGTCCCTCTTGCGGTCATCGACTCTCCTGAACATGTGGATAAACAACGACAAAGTAATTAGCTAAATGTTATAACGAGCTGAAGACAAACTGTTCAACGGGGAGCCGGCACGCACCTGCTGTCTCTACTGTAGCGAGAGGTTGATGGTGGAGGGCTGTGATTCACCCGCCGAGAGAACTTCTTCTCCCGTTCTTCATCCCGGTTTATCTGAACAAAAAAAGGGCAACATGGCATAAATAACATGTATTTAAGAGAGCCAATGACGTGCGAGTTCCTCTGGTTTAAAGCGTATCATAGGTTGGAACCATAGTATGATGAGAAAATTACCTCATCCTTTTTCTGCTCGTCTTTCTCGACTTTGCCCAGAGAGGATGGATGCTCTGGCGGTGGGAGGTAGCTTTTGTTGTTCACGGCTTCGAACAGCTTGTCCACAAAAAGCTGCGTCTCTGAAAAAGAAGACGATGAAACGAAGCAAACATTCGATTACATTGATGCTTGTTTATATCCTTCAGCTGAAACAGATATAAATAAAAGGAGGTTTTTGTGAAGCAGAGGATGAATTATCCAAGTCAATGCATCTCTCCTATGTGCACAGAGCAACTGTTTGCATCCGTTTTAAGTTTGACATGAGTCCGCATCGTGGTGACCCCAGTGGCCCGCAGGTTGGGGCAATAATACATGTCAGTGACCAGGAGGGTGAGGGATTTACTGACCTTTCTGAAGAAATACATCCAACTGGTCTATACACAGGGCTTTGAGCTCCTTCTCACTTTTATCCTTCTTCACCAGGGCAACGACATACTTAGCGAGGGCGGAGGGGTCTGCATCACAGCTGGGAACGAGAGGAGAACAACCCATAAACACACGGGAGTAACGAATACATGACCGGGTTTGGCTGCTTCGACAGGGGAAGAGCAGCTTGTGATGCTAATGGCTAACGCTACTTACATGGGCTCAAGGGTCTCAGACAGCCATGTTTTCAAGGCATCGAGGTTTTCAATGATCATTTTAGACGCAGCCACACTTCCACCGCGGCCTCGGTTAACGCCACCGGGAGAATGTCACTCGCCGAGTTCCTCACGTTAAGTGGTGTCACACTTCAGTATTATTTGATCTGGGCCGGGGCGTCAAAAGCAGCGTTAGCTACACTTAGCTCAACGTTAGCCAGGCGAGCTAGCTAGTTGGCGGAGGTCTGCTCCAGGCCCCGAGCGCGCGGTTTGATTCCTCAACTCTCGTCATACATGTGTTTTGCAAGTAAGCATGGAGCGAGAGCGGCATCGGTCAGAGTTCAGGCAAACACAACATGGCTTTTGGGAGTAATATTTAACTGTTCAACGTGAAGAGAGATCCACGCTTCACTTTCCACTGTATCTCCTCACGCCAGCTAACGTGCCATGGCCACTATTTACTTCCGCTTGTGGCTCTCGTCAGCGAAATCTCGCGAGAGGTAGACGGGCCTTCCTGTTTCCGTCAGTGACGTGATTGCATCCCTGCAAAACCAACATCACCACAAACTGCTGTAAAATCATCATGTTTTAATAGAAACATTATAACCTTCATAACATGGGTCAAAAATGACTCTTAATCATTTCCTGTGTTATTTCATGCATGAGAGTTTCTTTACTATATGTTTTAAATAAATGTATTTGATCATTTTATATTCTAAGTGATCATAGAATATTTTGTTTTTGATGACCACAAACCATTATTTTCGTTTTTCCTTTCTTACTTTGTAAACAAACGTAAATGTTGTAATTCTTCTTTATGACTAGTACTCGTGGCAGAAACTTGGAGTATGGGCAGACAGGTCTCTGGTTCATCTCTGGTTCGACTCCACGGAGAAACAACAAAAAGACGAACCTGGATTGATCTGTCCAAAAATCCAAGAGGATTCTCCCTACCCTGTCTAGTGCCCCTGAGCAAGGCACCTTACTCCCCCAACATCTGCTCCCCGGGCGCCGTACATGGTCGCTCCCTGCTCTGTGTGTCCTTCACCAGATGGGTCAAAAGCAGAGGTTAAATTTCCCTACCTGCATGAGTGTGCCTGTCTGTGCATGTGTTTGGGATAAATAAATGCATCTTAATCTTAATCACTACATGTGGCTACAACTACAACTAGCTGTTAGCTAGTTAGCTTCTTTTCTGGCTAGCTAACCTTTGCTAGATCAACAAAATAAATGTCAAAATATAACATTATATACTAAATAGTCTGATCGATATGCATTTGAAAATATGCATTTGGTTTTCTTTATCCAGAGTTTTAGTATGGCAGGTCACAATCATTTCTGACTTACAGTTGTAATGGTCATGAAGATGCTCTATGCAGAACAAGATGAAGAACATGAGGAGGCAATTCTTGATCTTGACTCTGAGTCTGAAATCTGTGATGTTGAGGATCTAAACTACATCTACAGGGTCAAGCTGGAGTTGTGTCTTGGAATTTGGCTTTCCTAAATGAAGAAGGCCCCTTTGATGCATAAAGAAGCTAAAGGAAATAAATCAATTAAAGTACTTGAAATAACAAGGAATTTTATTGAAAAATCTGTGGCTTTGAACATGTTGAATCATTTCTTTATTGTAATATCAGTGTAAATTTAAAACTCCTGAAAAGTATTATGGACAACACACAATGCTATACAGTAAAAAATTAAGATATACGAAAGGGCATGTAAATGGTCTCAACGTCACCGCAGCATGATCCTTCAAAATGGTACAACCCAGCAACGACTTGTTCCTTCTCCTGTAACATACACTTGCCCTCTTCATAACAATCATAATGGACAGTAACAGTTGATCTGATAAAACACTAGTATTCACACAAACAGAATACAAAGCTAAATGAATGAAGACATTTTATGCAGATATATGGTGTGAAGAAATATATATATATTTTCATTAGCTAAAATACTTAGTTTATAGTGGTTCATAAAGGATGATGAAATTACATTTTATTTAAAAAGTTATACGACTTTTCCTTCAAATATATAAGTTTACAGTATGTTCGGATTAAAATCATGTAATGCCATTTAGGTGATTAAACAGAGAGACAAAAAGATAACCTGATAAAATAATTTGGCTTACAACACCATGGAAACATTTAAAACAATATATACATACATACAGTTAATTTCCAGTACATTCACGGTTGCCCTTGAACATCACCAGTGATTTGCTTTCTCATACTTATGAAGGAAACAGTGTGTTTGTTATAATGTGTATGGCCACATTATTTCATACATGCATGTATTGTAACAAAAAGGAAACAAGTAAAGACCAGAGTTCAGGTTTCCATTCACTATTTTGAATAGGATGAATGGAAGGAGTAACAGTCCAAAGAATCTGATTTAAACTAAAACACATATTGTATAAATACAAACAGTTTTTTATCATTACATAATTGGTCCATGACTACAGTTGTGTGCTCCTCCCTCACAAACATGAGGTGAGAAACATTTCTTGCCTGAGTAAAACCTCAGTCTGAGCTCTAAAAACAGTGGAAGGTTTACTAAAAAGCAGTGTATGTAACCCCGCCTCACCAAACAATCACGAATCAGCTCTTTAAAAGATGTACAGTATAGTCGACCTGGTGCAGAGGGAGTCAGCATCTAGTTTTCCCTGTCGATGAGCTGCAGGTGAATGGGAGAGGCGGGGCAGAGCAGGCCGTGGGTCTTCGCCTTGACGTCAGCAGTGAGAGGAGACGCCACAATGGTGAACTTCTGAATGAGCTGCACAAGAGGCCAAAGACAGAGGTCAGTCATACTGTGCGACTCATTTCAATACTGACACATACATCTTGTGGGGGAACTGGTGAGTTTCTCTGTACATTTTAAAATCTTCACCTTATAATGTTATGATTTTGCCCCTTAAAATTGTGCTGAATTGAATACCTTTTATTATAATGAATTCTTCTTTTGCCATGTTTTTGTGTGAAGCACTTTGTAACCTTGTTTAGATAAGTGCTATACAAATAAAGCACCTTGTAAAGATTGTCACGCCTTATGAGGCAAACTGAGATTTGTGAATATGGCTCATCCAAATAAAATTTACTTTTCAAATGTAAAAGCAAAAAGATCTGGAGTAGCACAGCTGGGAAAGATTTAAAACTTTTCAGGAACTGTGCGGGCTGTGGGATTTTGGAACTGGCCAGTTAGACTCATTTTTGTTTGATGATAAGAATAACTCTATTTAATGTTGAAGGAGTATTAGCATCATTCTGGGTCTGATTTAGACTGTATATAAAGTTAGATGACATGACGGCTCCCTAAAATGAAGACAAAGCATCTTGATTTCCCCCTGGTGGCCAGCTGCTGTATAGGTCATAAACCCGTCCCCCTCCATGTAAGCAGATGGGACATGGACCCAAATAAAAAAGCTCAAAATACTTCAATTCCCAAATGCTGCTGATCAGACTATGGCTCCACATGATGGCAGCATTTGTATCAGAGATTCTTTAACTTAGTTCCTGGACGGTAAGAGGATTGGAGATTCATCGTCCATCTATGTAAACAGTCTCTGGCTTATACTGTAAACCTTTATGGAGTCTTTGGGAATAGCTGTATGCCTGACCCAATAATAAAAACACAATCCATATATTCAAAGACAAGTCTGAAGACACTTTGTGAATGTGTGTGCCCCAGGGTGGATTCATATCCTACCCTTGTGAGGGCGAGATGCATCTCCAACTCTGCGATTCTCCTGCCAATGCAGCTCCTGATGCCATAGCCAAATGGAATGGAGCCAAAGTTGTCAACACGATCTGTGGAATCTTTCCTTATCCAGCGTTCTGGACAGAAGTCCAAAGCACCAGCGAATCCCTCCTCGTCCAAAGATGTGGAGTAGTGACAAAGAGCCAACTGAGTCTGCACAGAAAACAGGGAAAACTTCAGTGGTGTTATGAAAACAGCTGGGCTATTGTACAAGCAGCTGTACAGGACAGAGAAAGAGATGTATGAGTAATGCAAGATCATGTTACATCTGGTTCCACTGTAATGTGTTTGGCTCGCTCATACAGTAAAACTTTCTCTTCGGCACATGCACACTCCTGAGGACTTGCCTCTATTCGGTTTCTATCGGTCTTACCCCTTTGGGGATGAAGTATCCGCCCACCACCAAGTCATCCTGGGTAATCCTTCCGTTGCCAGGGAGAACTGGAAACAGCCTGCTCCCAGGGAGGGTTGCACAAAGACGGTTATTCAACAGCATTAAACATTGATCTTCTAACAAGGTTAATTATAAGAGAATTTGAAAAGCCTCACAGAGAGATAGATGTTTTTATGTGAACTTATAGAACAAAGCCCCACACAGATTCTTAACTTGGACAAAACTATACACTAATCAACCAGGGAACAGAATAAAAACTTTTATAGTATAAAAATCAAGGGTATCTGCACCTGAGAGTCTCTTTGACCAGCCCTCTGATGAGAGGCAGACGGGGGACGTCTTCAGCTGTGGCGACGGCTCCAGGTCCGAGAGCCGCCGTCACTTCTGTGAAGATTTGCTCCTGCACATGAGGGTTTTGTGCCAACAGGTAGCAGGCCCAGGAAAGAGTGAAGGACGTCTAACAGGACAGACAAAAAGGACATCATTACACATTTGGCTCTATACAGTACTGGTGTTGGCAATCAAATCTCTGTGGAGATGTTGCCTTTTTTTGTGGGGGACGTTTTGCAACAGTTTTGACTTTGACTGCATCTCAAGCAGATATAAGAGTTCCTGAGATGTTGCGCAAGTGTTTTGAATCAGCGAGGAGCTTGGAGGGAGAGGGGGCTAATTCCACATGATCAGCAGACACTCATGACCACTCCGCTGGCGGCAATCTCAGCCCTTTATCCCTCGTCTTACGTCACCCATTCTCATCCACTCTCATTCAATTGTGCCTTGATTAAATTTACTCATGTGTCCCGCAATTAGACATTGCAGCGCTGATAAGAACCAATGAGGGTACTCTCACAGTACAGTAATCCTGATTAATTGGCAGGTGATGGAAATCAGACTGAATTTTAAAAACATGTCTACCTCCCTCAGTTCTTTCTAAATGTCCTTTACGACACATCTTGTACTTTCGCTCCGTCATCAGACCCACCCTGATGGTTTTCATTTCCTCTTTCCTCCTTTTAAACCCACTCCTTTCAGATATCTCACTGCTCTCAATTGCCCCATTCTTCCTTATGTCTGACTCACCACTCATTGACATTTAAATGTAACAGTTAAGGGCAGATACTATGAAAACAGGGTGACACCTCTCCTGTACTCACACGATATCTTTACAAACTGTTAAATATGCCTCGTCAGCCCAGCCCTCATCTTTCCATCTTCACTTTTTACCCACGCCAGGAGACCATCATTTCACCCCTGTCAGCTGGTTTGTGAGTTGGTCTGTTTGTTTCTAAAGAGTATCAATAAAGGTAGAACCTCTTGAATTTTGGTGCGGAACCAGGATTTTTTTGTTTAATATTGTGAGATAAGTTGTTTGGCTACATGTTTGTTGATTTTTCAGAAACTTATTCATGTAATGGGTGCAATCTCCTACACATCCAAATAAAAGTCAGGATCTAGAGAACTGAAATGTTGTGTCGTAAGGAGACTGTTGAACCTTGGCGGAGGTGCGCTCTCTACTGAGTGACCGTCTAGCCTCCGCATGCATTCAATGACATATGTGGGTATCAGACTAGCAAACATCACACTGAATAGACCACAGAGGTCAGTCTCAGGTCAGTGTCTCCCAGCAGACTGATGATAGAAAGCGAATCTACCCATCTATATGCCCCTCCTCAGACCCTCCCTCCCAGTGCGTCGTCGCCCTCTCCCCATCTTCCCAACTGGCTCCTAATCAACCCCAGCTGGCACAGACGCTGGCAACACCTCAGACAAAGGCCGAGAGGAATCATATGACAAAAGCTCATCCGGACACCGCTCTACGGGACTCAGGGCCTCTTCCCTTCACCCCCCCCCCCCCCCCACCCCCCACACACAGACACACACACATCTTGTTTTAACCCCTCCCAAACACCCATTGTACACCCAACTCTTTTTGTACTCCTCCTTCCCCAGTCTTTTGCTTTTACACGACAGCGTCCCTCTACCTCCGACTCACATCATTATTCTCCCCGCTCTTCTCACCTCTGCCCAGTCTGTGCTGTAACTCTCTCTGTGGCTAACGTCTCCTGACAGCTCTTGTGTGCGCTGGGTAGAGGCAAATGCACCAAGAGGTCAGGTAATGGCTCAGCTAAGTCGACCCCCTACCAGGACGTGGCCGTTGCAACATGTTCAACAAAAACACACACACACACACACCCTTTTATCCTGTGGCCCCCCCGGCTCAGCACAAAACACTCTCCACCCATAATTCGTATTAATCTGACAGTACCCAAAACAAATTATACAGTAACTGCGCACCAATGCTCACAGTGTGCACAGACACACACCTTTGAGACATTTGGAAAATCATGCTTAGTGGGTTTGGTGTGTTATTAGGCACCAGATGTTTTAGTCCCACACATATATTTTTTTTATTTCAAATATTTTCTGGCTCTTGCTAAATTGCAGCGTGTGGGTGTGACTGATGAGCCAACAGGCGGAGGCGCCAGCGATGCAAAAGTAACATCCTGGGTCTAAATCTGACCCAGGATCTTAGCTCCATGTGAGCTTCCTTCTCCCTCCCAGTGTTTCCTGTGTTCTATAATCTACCAATTAAAAAAGGTGAAAAAAAATCGAATATGGAAACATTGGAACACACAACACAGATGTCTTGTAGGAAGAAAAAAAAAAAAAAGAAAAGACAAAGCCCTCTTGTGTGGATCTAACAGACGGAGACAAACGACGAGAAACTAAATATGAGTGAGAACAGGTTTGTCAGTGGGATACGGTGTAACCCCACGATTCACTGCTCTGACCTGACGCTGGCACAGCTACAGAGGCACGGGTTTGGCGCCAGAAACCCAACCTTTGAAACTCAACACTGACTCAGACACACACACACACACACACACACACATGCGACTCCCAGCCACCGCACCTTCTGCACCGCATCACCCCTCTGCACGCATATCATCTAACACTTATGCATCAACACACCGTGTCAACACCGGCCAGCAGCATCTCTGTTACGTTGGCGTAGATCTCCTCTATGTTCATCTCCCTGGTGACGAGCATGTGCGTGAGCAGCCCCCCCTTCACCTCCTCTCCCCGCTTCAGCTGGGCCTCGATATCTTGGAGCCTCTTATCGACGTGAATACGGCCTGGGATCGGACGGAGACAGAGAAGGAGGGATGAATGGAGAAGGGGTGGAGGGGAGCAGGGGACGTGAGGGAGGGTAGCGAAGAAAAGGAAAGAGCAGAGGGAAAAGGCTTATGTAAGAGGGACCCCTTACTCCCACAGTTTTCATGGTGGAGCAGTACAGATTTATATGCAAATCAACATTCCTATCTATTAAAGCCAGGCGATTTCTCCGAAAAACATGAACCCGACCTGTGCTTTACTGTTTCTAGTTTGCAGAGGACCACAGAGAGAGAATTATCTTTACACACTGAGGAGTATTTATATACTGACTCATTGGAATGGGGGAAAATACACTGTTGAAACTTAAGTTTATACATATTATCTTTTTTTATATATATGGGAAAATAATCTTATGTGCCTTTTAAAAGTCTCAAAACGACCTAGACACTCTTAAAGAGCCATTACACCAATTTCACACATGACAATCGATATATTTGTCAATGGGGGAAAGCTCCTCACTTTGTGAGAATAGTTGTGTAATGTGTTTTACAGTTGTCCTGGTAATGGGAGTACAAATTCATAACTAAGCCCTCGTAGAATGCCCAAAATATCTACGCACTGAATTTGAAGAGGCCATCCCAGGAGCTACAGAATTCCGCCCATGGCTTAGGGATGAGAGGTCGGAGCCACTTGGGGATGGCGCCGGCGTACATGGTTGTCTTAAAGGAGCTGAACATGAGGTTCAGTGCGCTGATGTAGTCTTGGGTTTCCCGGGGAATCTTGTTTTCCAAACAGCCAAGTCGACACTCGTACAGAATAGCTGCCACACCTGTAAAGACCAAAAGAAAAGGGAGAAGGAGACGGTTACAGTGTTTTTGTGTTGTGTGAAGATACAAAGCTGCAACAAGGATTATTCACCAGACCTAAACAAATGTAAACACATCAGTGCTCTGTGCCATTTTGCATCATGGTAACTTCTTTAGTTTGGGTAGCACCATGTGCCAAATCTACTTTTGAGAGAATTGATGACCATGGTTTTTTCCTATCCATTTCTCTTCCTGCATAACTTTAGTTTCTTCTGCCCGGTGTTCACTTCACCCACCTTCCATGGCATATTTGAAGAACATGTCGTTCACGTTGAAGACCGTTGCTCCGTCAGGCGAGCGGCTCCGCAGAGTATAAACCCTCTTGATCAGGTCGTCCACCACTTGGTTCACGTCATCGGAGAAGACCGCCACGTCCCGGGGACGCATGATGAGCTGTCTGAGCACCCCCCGCATCTTCAGCCACTGCTCCCCCTCACTGGAAAACAGGTGACTAGGTGAATTTTTGGCATTCCCATGCAAGCATTCATTGACAAAAATAGAAACACATCCTAGCAGTTGAGAAGACTGATAGTGGTATTTATGATACCTGGGGAAAGTACAACATCTCAGTTTAAATGCTGACTGGCTAGTGCACTAGAAGTCGGCTGATCCTGGATATGTAGCCCACACACCCACATTTAGTCCCATCTACACGTTAGAAATTAAAGTGGTCACCCTGACAAACCCCTAAGTCATTTATTTCATTCAGACTCAGGAGGTCAAAGGCTGCAGGAGACTCACGCTGAGATTAGGCCAGTGGCTCTTCCACTAATGTCTCTGTACTCCTTCCATGACTCCATGTTCGCTCTCTGAGGGGCTGGGCCCTCGGCCCTCAGCACCTGAGCCAACAGGTCCCGGTCTGCGATCGAGACCACCATCTGAGGTCCAAATCGGGACTTGAAAATCTTCCCATACAACTTCCTGTGGTCCATCTATAAAGCAGAAGAGAAAACAACAAGGCAATGGACACATTTCTTCATTCACGTAACATAAATGGCTTTTGGAAATGGGAGAAAATCCAGCAGTGACTTCACTCCATGAAACTGACCCAGCTTTTCTACAATCAAAATGTAATTATGAACACATGCTGGTTGTTAGATTATATCCAGATTTTAGCAAAGTAGTCTCTAAATGTAATATTAAATACTTTAAACCAGTCTGATTCCTGCAAACTGACCAATAACAAAGCCCAATCACATATTAACCAATTCAATCTTGTTGTTTCAGAGACCGTTTAAAGGGAAATTAAAAGTTAAGAAAAATTGTTTCCTTAAGCAACTATCCAACTGATCTCGACTTAAATTAAAAAAGAAAACAATAATAAATGTCCTTTCTATTATTATATTGCATATTGAAAAACATTCACCCCAACAACAATAGGTAATACAGAAAAATCCCCCTGATTAAAATCGGATATCAATAATCAATAAGATATAAGTTGTCGGAATGGGGGGAACACACACACAGACCTTTCTTACAAAAGATGTGTCACAAAACAAAATGTGAGATTGTCAGTTTGTGTCAACTTTCATCAATAAGGACTTATCCTGCAGGTCAAGAACATATGTAACAAAACCTATTATGAAACCTTTCTCACTGGTAAAAACCGGACAGAGGTTTTGTTCTGTCTCATCGTTTGACACCTCTGGACCAGATCGTTTCAGAACTAGTTCATCTTCTGCAGCTTGGATGGAAGAAAATACTGTCAGTGATTTATGCAACTCACTTGATGACCATTCCCAAACTCGTGCAGTGGAGTGGAAAACCTCAACCACAGACCAGACCTCTGGTGCACTTTTACGCAACAGTCTGTGCCACTTTACGCATGGGCGGGCATATTTTGTATAGAGAAAACAGAGGCAAAACACGCGATGAAACTCCAAACACATCATTACCTGTATTTCATGGATTCTGCTGAACCCGTCTCTCCAGAAGAACTCGACCAGGTTGGAGAGGGTGCTCGGTCCCGGCATCTCCTTCAGACTCTTCACTTTCTCACCGACGTTCGCCGGTGTGACCAGAGGCTGGCCCATGGCCTCCTCTTCGGCCGTGGAGATTCCCAATGCTTCGCTGGCTGCAGACTTGTGTAACGCGCGTAAAGTGAACAGCTGCTTATTCAGCCGCTCGCCCTGAAAGCTCGTCCTGTAGACTGTTGCAAAACTTTTCAGGAATGCCATGGTGACAAGTCTCCTCGGTGTTCTTCGTGTGTCAAATGGGGAAAAAACTAAACGTTTCGGTGTCTTCTGCAGAGTCTGACAAAAGCGCAAAGACTTTTAGTTTTGCAAATGCATGTTCCCCCGGTGCACGCGTAGAAGCAACCCTCCTCCTCTTCCAGACCTGTGTGCTGCTGTACTTTTAGTTGGGCTTTTATTGAGGAATCGTTTTTTTTAAATGTGGCTTGTACAACCGCAGGAGTGGACGAGGATTGGATGTTCGCTCAGAGAGAAGGGAGGGATAACTCTGGATTCGGCTGTGGGCGTTTCCACACCCCAAAAAAGAGCTGCAGGGTCCATTCTTCTCAACGTGCAAGTGCCACAGTTATATCACACCAATCAATCAGACCCCCCCCCCCCCCCCCCCCCGCAAACACACACACACACACACACACACACACACACACACACACGCACACACAGTCTGTGATTAATAGCGATTACCTGTAACATGAAGCCAAACCTCATATTCACCATGATCAGTCATACTGTAACAAAAGGAACCCCCCCCCCACACACACACACACACTCTGTCTTCTTTCATGTGGGTAAACCAATCACCAGTTGCTAACACACTCACTGGTCTGTAAATGTTTAGCAAGCTCCACTTTAAAAGAGTTCTGATGGACCGTGTACAGTCTGCAGGAGGCGCAGGGCTTATCTCAGTGTGGAGCTAACACAGGCAGGAGATTCATGTGGAACATTTCTCCTAAACCTGACGGCCAATTCAACCCCTTTTCCATAGAGATGAATGTTGCACCGGGGCTAGATGGCACAAATGTGAAATATTTGCACGTTATTCATGTCTCTGTGTCAGGAAGCACTCGCGCTGTCATTAACTTGGGCCAAACTTTTGGTGTGATATTCTTAAAGTGGATTTCTGAACTTAAAATTGCCTTTATTTACAATTCAGAGATAAAACACACTGAGTTAAACCTATGTTAAGTTACAAAAGACAATCAACAGTTATATATCTCACAAAAAAGAATACTCTGACGGATTTCTTTTTTTTTACAATTTACACTATCAAACATTTAATTGGGCTCTGTCTATTCCCTGACCTCTCTCGTCCATATCTCCACCACAATGCATGTTTGAATCAACCTTGATCGTTTGGGTCGTCCCAGGCCAATGAGCTTAAACTCTTTCCTGAGAAGTCTTTCCTGAGTTCTCAGGAAAGAGTATAAGTCTTAACAAAGTTTTATCCTCCATTCAGTCTACAGAGGAAAAAAACAGTCTCATAATGCTACGTGTCTTTACTGAGCCAGATTAAAACTCAGCCGTTGAGGGTGTTGGTCTGGGGGTTGCCATCTATAAAACAATAGATAGAAAGCAGAACATCCATCCTGAAATAGTGCATATTTTTTGTGCAATAACAAAAGTGCAAACAGAATGTCTGTAGAAAAATTCTAAACATATTTGTGCCTCAAAGGCAATGACTGTAGGCTACAGTTGTAGTAATACAGGAAGAAAAAAAATCATGAACTCAACAGCTCAATACCACATTACTTTTTCCACTTGTATTTCTTTCTAAAGCAGTGTCGGCGTCTGTGTCACTGTCACCCATGCTGCTTTGTTGTCTTCTACTATCTTCTCCTTATACTTACTTATCTTCCACTATCTTCTCCGTGAGCAACAGTACCTCCTCGACCAATGGGATGAGCGTATTCTGTATCATCGTACACGTGTGTGAATATGCCCTCAGCTCATTGATCCCAGAGCAGGACATTGCCTGGGAACAAGTTTACCTTAAATTTTCACATCAAGCAGTGTTAATTTTGTTAGCTATTTTTGATTTAGTCTTAGTCTTAGTCTTTAGACGAAAATGCATATTAGTTTTAGTCACATTTTAATCCTTCTTAGTTTTAGTCTAGCTTGCAGTACTTAGGTTGTCCATTAGATATCCCACCTGCCATAGGTCTATATCAGGGGTCGGCAACCTTTACTATCAAAAGAGCCATTTTGCCCCCCTCCTCCCGCTTTTTGAGTCCTCCCCATATTTGAAATGTATGAAATAAGAAGAACCCTATTTTGAAATAAATAAAAACAACATAAATGCAATCGTATATATTTTTGTTGGGGAATGTAAAAACAAAAAGTGAGAGCAGGTCAGACTGGAGGCAAACACAGATACTGAAGCTCGGTAGAAACCAACTGCAGCTTCTGCTCTGATCAAGAAGCTGGTGCTGATCTCTGAGCAGCTGAGGCCAGAGAAACTCTGTGTTTTCAGTGTTTCCACTGTTCAAAAGCAGCCAGTGAGTTAGTGAGCGGCTGCTTCACGTGAACGAGCTCTGATCTCACTGTCAGTGTTGCCAACTCATCAGTAAGGAAAGTAGCTATTGGCTGTCCTAAACGTCGCTAGATGTCGCTAAATTACGTCATCGCCTAATTTGCATAATGTAATGGTCGCTATAGGACGTACAGAAAGTGAGAAAAAAACACCATAAATATGTCTAGAACTTAAAAAAAGCTTTCTTCTACAGAAGTGTATTACATTCACTTCACAAAAAAATTAATCTGAATTTCTGGTATAATTATCTCGGAAATTCCGAGACAAATGCCCCAAAAAATTTAAAATAAAAGTGAATGCAATACGCTTCCGTATTCTTCTGTTGAATCTTTTTTATTTTTTCTTGCCATTGAAATAGGCCATCACTTCTCTAGACCCACATACATAAATCGATTTTGTCCTGTATTGTTAAATGTTGGAATATCAAATTCAATCAAAAGGCTGTTATGTGGGGTGGAACTTGTGAGTTGTGGTCCAACCCTCCTCCTTGTATGTGCGCCGCAGGATGATGTGCGCCCCAAGATGATGTGGGTGATGATGATGTGCGCCGCACGATGAGGTGCGCCGCAGGATGTTGTGCGCCGCACGATGATGTGCGCCGATGTGCGCCCCAGGATGATATGATGTGCGCCGCACGATGATGTGCGGTGATGATGTGCGCCACAGGATGATGTGGTTGATGATGATGTTCGCCCCAAGATGATATGCGGTGATGATGTGCGCCGCAGGATGATGTGCGCCGCAGTATGATGTGCGGTGATGATGATATGCGCCACAAGATGATGTGCGGTGATGATGTGCACCGCAGGATGATGTGCGCCGATGTGCGCCGCAGGATGATGTGCGCCGCACGATGATGTGGGTGATGATGATGTGCGCCGCAGGATGATGTGCGCCGCAGTATGATGTGGGTGATGATGATGTGCGCCGCAGGATGATGTGCGCCGCAGTATGATGTGCGCCCCCGGATGATGTGCGGTGATGATGATATGCGCCACAAGATGATGTGCGGTGATGATGTGCACCGCAGGATGATGTGCGCCGCACGATGATGTGCGCCGCACGATGATGTGGGTGATGATGATGTGCGCCGCAGGATGATGTGCGCCGCAGTATGATGTGCGCCCCCGGATGATGTGCGGTGATGATGATATGCGCCACAAGATGATGTGCGGTGATGATGTGCACCGCAGGATGATGTGCGCCGCACGATGATGTGGGTGATGATGATGTGCGCCGCAGGATGATGTGCGCCGCAGTATGATGTGCGCCCCCGGATGATGTGCGGTGATGATGATATGCGCCACAAGATGATGTGCGGTGATGATGTGCACCGCAGGACGATGTGCGCCGCACGATGAGTTGCGCCGCAGTATGAGGTGAGCCGCAGGATGAAGTGCGCTGCAAGATGATGTGCACTGCAGGATGATGTGCGCCGCACTATGAGGTGAGCCGCAGGATGATGTGCGCTGCAGGATGATGTGCGCCGCAAGATGATGTGCGGTGATGATCAGTGGTGTTTCTACATTAGAGGCAGGTGGGGCACTGCCCCACCAGATGGTGCTGTTGTGCAGAAAGCTCAATACATCTGTATTTTGTGGCAAAATATATTTTATTTTATTTTTTATGCAAAGTAGCGTGAATGTGTGTGTGAATAAACTTGACTCACAAGCATTATAGTCTTGTTTTGGAGTCATTTGATTCTTGTGTTTTTCTGTCTGTGTGCTTGCTCTGTGAAACGCTTCTCTCTTGCCGTCGGTCTCTGCTCTGGGGCAACGGCCCAAGCTTAAGACCGTTGCCATGGAAACACCAATGAAGTACATTTAACTGGTGTGTCCCCGTGTTTGATCCGAGTCGTGTCGCTTCCTCTTCTCATCTCCTCTACGGAGTTTACTCACACACCGAAACAGGTGAGGCAGTGATGAGGGAGAAGAGGAGGTGAACGGGGTGATGCATGTCCAACAGTGGAAACACAGAGTGTGAACACAGAGTTTCCACTACAGATCAAAGCTGTAAAACAATGAGCGTTGGTTTGTGCCGGGTCCGAGTCTCTGTCTGAGTGTCCTCCCTCCACGCTCCTGCTGCACGCTCAGATGTATATGACACACAGACTTCAATTCTAGAATCATCTCTTTTTGTAAAATATTATATTTTCCTAATGTGACACGTTTTGATGGTTCAAAAGTTTAATCCCGTGTAAAAAAATAAATAATCCAAAGACTTCTTTTCCAAAAAACATTTAGCGACATTACAAAGTAATTTCTCTAACAATTCATATTAACTAACAATAACATCATGGGGCACAACAAGGAACACTGATCCGTATTATCCATAGATTTATGTGGATTCAATTTGTGATGTATAAACCTTTCAAATCTTGGCCACATTAACTCAAGAGCTGATTAACAAAGGTCCATTCGGTTTTCATTCTGAGAAAATGCAGTTCTGTGAAACCACCTCAAACAGTTGATAAGCAACAGAGTAGGTATACTGTATAACAAAAGGACCCCCCCCCCCCCACACACACACTTCACACGTCTTCTTTCATTCGGGTAAACCAATCACCAGTTGTTAACACATTCACTGGTCTGTAAATGTTTAGCAAGCTACACTTTAAAAGAGTTCTGATGGACCGTGTACAGTCTGCAGGAGGCGCAGGGCTTATCTCAGTGTGGAGCTAACACAGGCAGGAGTTTCACGTGGAACATTTCTCCTAAACCTAACGGTGAATTCAGCCCCTTTCCCATAGAGATGAATGTTGCATGGGGCTAGATGGCACAAATGTGAAATATTTGCACGTTATTCATGTCTCTGTGTCAGGAAGCACTCACGCTGTCGTTAACTTGGGCCAAACTTTTGGTGTGATATTCTTAAAGTGGATTTCTGAACTTAAAATTGCCTTTATTTACAATTCAGAGATAAAACGCACTGAGTTAAACCTATGTTAAGTTACAAAAGACAATCAAGTTATATATCTCACAAAAAAAGAATACTCTGACGGATTTCTTTTTTTACATTTTACACAATCAAACATTTAATTGGGCTCTGTCTATTCCCTGACCCCTCTCGTCCATATCTCCACCACAATGCATGTTTGAATCAACCTTGATAGTTTTGGTCCTCCCAAGCCAATGAGCTTCAACTCTGTCCTGAGTTCCCACAATGCACATATTTGACCAACCAAGCCGTAGGTAGAGCCCTTCAAGAGGAAATTAGTTTGGCAGCCTGCACCAGGCACCAGGCTCTCGATGCAGGTGTGTGGGTTTTTTGGAATATCTTAAACAAACCCAAATAAACCTAAACTCTCACCTCTCACTGTCCCCAGATTTTACTAATGCCAAATCCCCAATAGGATCAAAGTTTTTGTGATGTATAAGCCTTTCAAATCTTTGCCACATTAACTCAAAAGCTGATTAACAAGGTCAATTTGGTTTATATTCTGAGAAAATGCAGTTCTGTGAAACCACCTCAAACAGTTGATAAGCAACAGAGTAGGTATTTGGGTGTGAACGTCTCAGTCAGTGCATCTATTTTCTGAAGCGTTTGAACAGCGGATGAATGCCCTTGAGTTGGGAGGATTTGCTGCCTCTGCTGTGATATTCCATGTAGACTGCGTCATCTGCACCGGACATGGAGCTCATGGTGCCCGTTCGCCTCGAGAACTGATAAGGAAGCAGAGAGAGATGACATTCAATTAGTTTGACAATTCACAAAAACAACAGTAAGCATGTAAGAGTTTTCTGAGTAAGAGTTTGGCGAAGGTCTTCACCTGTGGTCGTGTGCCAAACTCCCCGGCCACCACTTCCTCCTCAGCGTCCAGGTCGGACGCAGCGAGGACCTTCATCAGCAGCTGCTGTTGCTCATCTCTGGTGGAAAACATCAAGTCTTCTTCTTCCATACCGGCCAACTTAGTGATGACCTATAAAAGAGGAGGAACTCGCCAAATTAGAACCAGTATTCTTTAACGAGAACAGAACGGGGTGTCACATAAACAAAGATCCAAGATCACAGCACAAAGATTTTCTTATTTATAAAGATTTTTCCAGTCTTCCTGCAGAACATTCATTTGAAATTGTAATGGCTGAATGCTATTTTACATATTTACAACAAATACAAGTCTAGATAAAATCTATTTTTCACCAAGTTTGTCATTTTGTCAATCAACTTTAGCTCCATCTCTCTAAATGAATAGATTCAGCAGATCAGGTGCAGCTCTCTTTGGATATAACATATCTCTGTGATTGAAAGATGAGTTTTCTCAAACCAGATTCTTTTCTGGTCCATTTATTGTTCCTCTTATGTAAAACTATTGTTTGCTTTTGCCAGAATCACTGTCACATTTCAGCGTTGATGAGCATGGAGGCAGATCCCGGGCAAGATTAAACCTGATGAACCAAAGACCTCCGTCAACATATTATCAGGCAGCAACGCGTCTGGAGCTAGTGTATAAATAACGGAGACAATCTGCCACAAGAACCTAGAGGAAACACAAAGAGCGGGAAAGCACCTTAAAGCTGTAGCCCTGGTCCACCAAGAATCTCTGCCTCTTGGTAGAGTACGCCATCTCCTGTGTGTCCTGGGACACCAGCGAATAGAAGTAGGCATTGTACTCCTCTGCAACCATTCCTATAAAAGTCAAAAACAGTCATGTCAGCATTTGTCATGTGTGAGCAAACAATCCCAGTGGTTTCTTTGTTGTTGTCGCAGAGTTGCGAAAGTCGTACTCTGCCAGGAGGGGGTAGCTTTTACGTTAGGTTGTGTTCATGAGGTTTTGTATGAATATGAGTACATCTACTCTTTAATTTAACTTCCATGTTGGTTTCTGTGCAGAGTAAAAAGCTGCATAGAAAACCTCGTGGTCGGATATTCTCACGTTTCCCTTTCTCAAATATTAGGATTTCTTTCACTAATGAAAACTGTCATTTGCAGCCCCAGACAATTATATTCCAAATTAAAGAACTATATGGTTCTTAACAAAAAAGAATACTCTGACGGATTTCTTCTTTTACATTTTACACTATCAAACATTTAATTGAGTCTCTGTCTATTCCCTGACCCCTCTCGTCCATATCTCCGCCACCATGCGCGTTTGAATCAACCTTGATAGTTTTGGTCCTCCCAAGCCAATGAGCTTCAACTCTTTCCTGAGTTCCCACAATGCACATATTTGACCAACCAAGCCGTAGGTAGAGCCCTTCAAGGGGAAATTAGTCTGGCAGCCTGCACCAGGCACCAGGCTCTCGATGCAGGTGTGTGGTTTTTTGGGAATATCTTAAACAAACCCAAATAAACCTAAACAAACTCTCACCTCTCACTGTCCCCAGATTTTACTAATGCCAAATCCCCAATAGGATCAAAGTTTTATCCTCCATTCAGTCTTCAAGGGAAAAACAGTCTCATATTGTTACGTTTCTTTACTGAGCCAGATTAAACTCAGCCGTTGAGGGTGTTGGTCTGGGAGTGTGATGTTTTTGGCCAGTGGTGACTGTCAAATCGAATTCCTGACAGGATAAACTCTGGTTTTGAATGCAGCCATTATTTTGTCTGGAATAGGTGCACCAAACATTTAACTGGTGTGTCTCTGTGTTTGATCCGAGTCGTGACGCTTCCTCTTCTCATCTCCTCTATGGAGTTTACTCACTCACCGAAAACAGGTGAGGCAGTGATGAGGGAGAAGAGGAGGTGAACGGGGTGATGCATGTCCAACAGTGGAAACACAGAGTGTGAATACAGAGTTTCCTCTACAGATCAAAGCTGTAAAACAGTGAGCGTTAGTTTGTGCCGGGTCCGAGTCTCTGTCTGAGTGTCCTCCCTCCACGCTCCTGCTGCACGCTCAGATGTATATGACACACAGACTTCAATTCTAGAATCATCTCTTCTTGTAAAATATTATATTTTCCTAATGTGACACGTTTTGATGGTTCAAAAGTTTAATCCCGTGAATAAAATAAATAATCCTAAGACTTCTTTTCCAAAAAGCATTTAGCAACATTACAAAAAAAATTCTCTAACAATTCATAATAACTAACAATAACATCATGGGGCACAACCAGGAACACTGATCCGTATTATCCACCGATTTATGTGGATTCAATTTGTGATGTATAAACCTTTCAAATCTTGGCCACATTAACTCAAGAGCTGATTAACAAAGGGTCAATGCGGTTTTCATTCTGAGAAAATGCAGTTTGAACAGCGGATGAATGCCCTTGAGTTGGGAGGATTTGCTGCCTCTGCTGTGATATTCCATGTAGACGGCGTGTCTACCAAGCCTCTGGGCCTCCTGCCTGCGAGACCCCCCATGGAAGGAGATCTGGATCAGAACATTGGCTTCTGGCAAATCAAATGAGGTGTCTCCAACCTGTTTGAGAGATGTAGAAATGCGATATTACCACTGTATCGATGTCATCACCGTGCATTTACTGTTTTATTGAAAGGCCACGTCCAGTGTGAATTTCTCTTGTGTCAAGCACAATTTCGTCTGCCTGTTAGTGCATCTGTATACAGTCAAAAAGTTCTTGGGGATGCATGACAGTTTGTGTGTGTATGTTGGGGGGCACCAATTTGAGGGAGCATGTCTGAACATGTCACTGTGCAGCATCAGTTCTCCCGTGGAATCGTTTAGAAATGAACTATCCCTCTCATAATATAAAATCCTCAAGTTCCTATTGTACAGAAAAATAGGTATACCACCTGCTGCAGTTTTAGTTTTTATTTACTTTGCTTATTTACACAATATAAGCTGATATACATACTTGAAATGTGTCGTCTTAAATGATAGTTCCCAGAGAGCTTTCATCCTCCCTTCAGTACAATGTAATGCTCGGGAATACAATAACATTAACATTCAAATTCCCTATTAAATGGAATGTTAAACCGTAATGCATAAATTCATCATGGTGAATCCTGTGAAAACCTTAAAAAAAATATGGTATTTATTATAACTATAATGAAAATATATTTGTTTTAATTCTTTGAAAAACCTGATGCCCAATTTTACCCACAATGCACTTCAATGTGTAAAATCAGATCAGAGGAGATCATCACTTTTATTCAACAGAATAATGTCTTATAACACAATATATACAAAATCCTTCAGGTAAAAAAACTATTTGCAGCTAATGTAATGTGCAGGATAACGTCTCAGTGAAAATTATTCCTGACATTTTTCCTGTAGAAAAAACTCATCTATATGAAATCTCATACCTGTCCGATGAGACCTTCCCTCGTGTTCTGCACATGTGACGACTTCTCGTGTTCCCTGGTTCTCTCTCTCTCCCTCCCTGTTGTCCACCTCATCCAGCTGCGGGGTCGAGCGAGCCAAGTGGGCCATCTTAGCCAGGTTGGAGCCCGGCTGAGGCTGAGGGGGTTGCTGTGCCGGTGGCTGTGGCGGAGGGGGAAGGATCAACTGCGTGGGCCGGGAGGCACCTGGGAGTGGGAGCATGGGCCTCCTCTGGGACTTGATGTTTAGGCGCTTCAGGTTGGGGGGCGGCGGTCGAGGCGGGGGGTTGATGCTGGCCTCGCTGAAGCGACGGGTGTCCTGCTGCATCAACGCGTTGTGAGCTGCCATCATCGGGGTCATGAGTCTGCCATGCTGGTCCACTCTAATCATCCCGCCTGTGTTAGCCCGAGGCCGCGGTCCGCCGAGAACCGACTCCAGGCTCTGAGACAACCCTGAGACACAAAGAGTCGTTGTAACGCAGGAAATACACGATTACAGAATCAGTGCTGAGAAAACCAACCTGGTTTAGCCTAAAATGGCCACTAGGGGGCAGACTGGTCAAATGTGACTGAATGAGTGAGTGGTTTAACAAACAAACCTTTGGAAGCCAAGTGATTTATGGGAGATAAAGGGATGCAAATTAAGTGAAATGAAAATAATTGCACAACTGAATAAAGAAATATAATTTAAATAACAAGCAAGTAGGTAGTAGGTCATGATCAATGTATTTATATAGATATTTATAAAGACCCTTGAAAGCTCTTTACAGTACAAGTTGCTTTCACTCGTTCCCGCACACATTCAGTAACTTGCCCAAGGACACTTGTAGACTGGAGGTGCTGGGATTGAACCACCAGCCTTCTAGATTTGGTTTGTAGAATTGTACATTCTACAAACCACGGTCCTGCTGTTTTCAGACGAGGACCAAGACAATATTATAATACCAGGAGATGCATGGTTCTATCCTGCTGCTGACGTTATATTGTCTCATGGTCTTTGCAGCTCCGCTCACCATGTTCTGCAGCTGTTTGTGTTTTCAGTCCCTACCTGCCATTTTCTGCAGATTGGATCCGTGCTTCTCTCTGACAGGGTTCGTCCTCCAGCTGCCGCTGCTGTTGCACAGCTCACAAAAGTGAAAACAGTTAGTTTGACAGCTTTGACTCACAGATTGACAGCAGGGGAAAGGTCCGCGCTGCAGTCTGGTTATCTTTCTGTAATAAAGCTCAGGGACTCGGGCAGCGGAGGTGGGAGTTTACATGATTTTATAAATGGTAAAGGCAGAGGAAAAACAGGGGGAATTTGTATCTGTATTTTATGCAAAGGAACCGAAACCGAGCCCAATGCTTTTCCCCATTTTAGACACGTGAAAAATATCAAGTAGACAGATGAGCCCAGGTAAATCAACGAGGAGGATGAGGGGTGTGACTGACTCGTCCAGGCTCTCCTGTCCTCTCAAGCCGCGTTCAGGGATGAGGTCTCCGTGGCCCAAGTGCTGCGGACTTCCCTTCAGAGGCACCGAGATGTGGATCGAGATGGAAAAAAATGGCATCTGAGGGAAATCCAGTAACAGAAATTAGTCATGTGCATGTTCCACAGAAACTCTGCTCCAGTTGCTGGTTCCCCTGCCCAGTACAAAACACTCTTCTCTGGTTACAGTATCCGCTTCCCCTCAGTTTTGTCTGCTCGCTTTTATCTTACAGGTTATATCCATGCCCCACTTCAGCTGCCATAAAAGAGACAACACCTCCCCTTTCTGCTTCTGAGTCTGACTGCTCCACCTCCTGCAAACCAATGGTTACTACATGTGGAAGCAGGGTTCCAATTATCTTTTGGTCTCTAAGGGGGTCTCTATCTCATAAAAAAGTTGGCGCACCACGCACATAGCCTACCAAGGCTTAACAATGAAATAGCCTCGGCGCGAGCAGCGCTTTTGCGCACGGTAGGCATAGGCTGTATATAACTTGACACACGCACACAACAGACCGAAATTTTTGTGCAGAAATAGATTTATTCTAATTAATTTCAATATATTATTGATTGTAATAGTCCATATATATGTAGCCCTACAGTCAATTCCCTGTTAGGACTTGGCTTTTACCTGAGTTCACTTTATACCACCTGAATAATGTCTACTAATGGAAATGAGTGGAGTCCATAACACATTATCAACTATTTACAAATAATTTATTTAACCAAAGCAGTCATGTAGTTGAAATAATAATGATTCGCTACCGGAAATAATATGTAGTTATGTTTAGGCAATTTAAACTATATTTAGTCCCTGTATAACAAACTCAATGGATATGGGCACTAGGCCAATAATGACAATAGCAATCTCCCTTATCAATTAACTGCATAAAACAGCACTTCACATTTAAAACTGAATTCTCAATATGGGAGCTAATAATAGGCCACACAGAATAGTAACTGTCACAAAACTCTCCCTGGTATAACATAAACTTTGTGGTCACATGAAATGACAGTCACCTGTTACAAACCAGAACATCATACAGGTATAAAAGAAAATACAAAAGCCGGCACTGGAAAGGCACAAATAAAACGATCAGTTCAACCCCCCGTTGCAGGTCCTGTTAACTGGGTTCTTTGGCGCCGTATAAGGGCTACTCACGACCACCACGTTTGTGGCGCGTGCACCGATAATATTGCCTTCAGTAGGTCCGCTAGCATCCACACGTAGCAAACCGGCAATCGTTCCTGGCCAACTGGTCGTCCCACGCTATGGTCCCACGTAGCTGAATGGAACCGCTAACGTTCCCGGTAGCTAGCGGCGCTATTCAGTGGCGTAGCTCCCACGTAGGCTGCCTCAAAGGAACCACGAGCGTCCGGGTTGCTCGGGTGCTATTTGAGCAGCACGTTATCTTGCTAGATGACGGCGGTACACCTCCGCTAAATCAGTTAGCACTGTATACGTGCACAATGCTGAGCAAGCTAGATATCTCCAAAACGGAAGATAAAATACTGTGCCCTTTCGCGAGCTGAATGAAAACAAAAAACTCTGATTGATACTGCTGTAGTATCCTTATTAATTTCCCTCTTTTACTTCACCGTTACTTCAACTCAGTCGGTCTCCTTTCTCATCTCTTTTTCTCTGTGCGCTCTCCCGTGTGTTTGTTTAGATCCCGCCTCTCAACCAATAGGGAGTCACTATTATTGAGTGAAGGTCATTACCACCAGTTGCTGATCATTTCACCTAACTAGCATGTTAGATTGACTACACTCTACCTATTTTACGTTTACTTTTTTTACTTATTTAAGTTATTTAAGGGGGGGGAGACAAGAGGACAATGACGTTTTCCTCTAGTTGTGAACTCCAGAAAACGTCCAAACCCAATTCAGTAGATATTTACCAGAGTTCATGCCTGAAAACGGCTTTTATGACTCATGTATATTACTTTTTTTTTTAAAGGTGCTGTATATGTGTGTATTATCAGTTGGTTCCAACCAGAAACAGGTAGTTAATGTGTTTTCTTCATGGTTCAGACCTTGAGTTGTTGCTCAGCTCGCAAAGGGTTCCAGTCACAGCGCCGTAGTGCAGCATGAACCTCCTCCGTGGTCACTCCGTGTACTGACTCCATGATCTGACCAGAGCACAGCGTTTTATTTTTTACCTTTTTTAGCTCCAAAATATTCCTGACATTTTTCCTGTAGAAAAAACTCATCTATATGAAATCTCATCTCATACCTGTCCGATGAGACCTTCCCTCGTGTTCTGCACATGTGACGACTTCTCACGTTCCCTGGTTCTCTCTCTCTCCCTCCCTGTTCTCCACCTCATCCAGCTTTGGGGTCGAGCGAGCCACACCGGCTGTTCACACCGGCTGCGTAGTGCTGGGAAAAACCGGGAAGCGCCGCCGCCACACACATTGTTTTATTTGTATTCATGTATCACCAAACACTTTTCAAAAGCACAACTGAATGCAACACTATGTCTCGTCTTCCTGGGGATAACGGTGCATATTTTCAAATGATAGCAGTCTTATAAAGTAGTTCAGTTTACAGTTATTAAACTGAGCATAATTCCACCTATCCTTAAAATACACACTCTCTCACTCTGTTAGTTTACTACAATTCAAACTCTTTCCACTTTAAAATAGGGAAATTACACTTCACTCTAATGCTCTGCAGCATTCATGAGATATCCTTCACCAGAAATCTTTTAATCTGAATCAAAGTGATGGACTGAGAGAGGGATAAAAATGTCACACTATTTTATTTATTAGGGCCCGAGCACTGAAAGACAGTGAGGCCTTATTGAAATTGTAATGATTATTATTATTTTGCCGGCAAATTAATTAAATTTAATTAAAAAAAAAATTAAATTAAATTAAATTAAATTAAATTAAATTAAATTAAATTAAAAAAATAAAAATGAGCGCAGAAGCCCACTGCGCACATGTGCGCAGAAGACCATTGCGCACATCTTGCTGAAGCCCACTGCGCACATGTGTGCAGAAGACCATTGCGCACATCCTGCGCAGAAGCCTACTGCACACATGTGCGCAGAAGACCATTGCGCACATGTGCGCAGAAGCCTAGTGCGCAGGAATTGCGCCCGCAGTTTTTTTTTTTTTTATTAATTTAATAAAAATTTTATTTTTCCTTTTATTATATTTAATTAACTACAATAAATCCTGCAAATTATAATAGCTCATTTTATTGCCGGCAAGAAGATGGGAAGGAGTTGGACTCGAACCCAAGACCCTAGTAGTTGAGGTCCGTCACTGTACTGACTAGGCCACATCGCCTGCTGATTTATACAAGGAACTAAGCACTTTAAGAAGATGGAAATATTATCGTGTGTGTGTGTGTCTATGTTTGACAGCCTTACTTAGAAGTTACTTTTTATATTTTGGGATTTTAGATACTGGATGATTTAATATGCTTTAAAAACCTATTGCTAGAGAATAACCCAGTAGTTTCCAACCTTCTTCGTCTTCTGACACCTTATGATCCGGTCCACCCAGCGGGGAAAAGTGTTAGAGTTGATGGAGTTGAGGATGAGTGTGTTTGGAGAGTAAGCTCCACCACGTAAGATATCTAATGGTATGTAAACTTGTTTCACTCACCAACCCATTTGACTTGACTAGGTTACAAAGATTATTATTCTGCAGAAACAGATTTACTGTGATCAACTGAAACGTGAGTATTTAAAGTGTTAGGATTTCAATATTTTAGCCATAGTCTGTGTCTAACTCAACTCTAAATGAATAAAGATAGAAGTAGTTTGAGCCAGATAAGGCCTTCACGCAAATGATTAATAATAACCCTTTCCTTCCAAGTGTTTAATCTTGAAAATTAGAATGTGTCTGCGTCACAATGCTGTTTCGTTGTTTTGGTTAAATTGTTTTGAATGTCCGTACAAACAGAACATTGTTTTGATATAGCAAGAACACAATAATCTTCTCTCCAAATGTCAACACCGTTGGCCCACATGCCATCAGCTGTGTCAAGGCTGGTCAAGAGATGAACATTTTGAGACTTGTCACTTCCTTATTCCAAAGCCAAGAAGGAGGGGCTACGCCTGCGCACTTTCGAGGAGGAAGAACCAAGATCTACTGTTATAAAATAGACAGGCGCCGGCTGTTTGATGCGTTCTGATGGGTCTCGTGTTCTCATGCGACTTGTTGGATGCCCATTGCTTTGCTGATTGTTACCTTTCATTGCTTTCTAAATAAATACTTGATTGAATGCACATATTTGACCAACCAAGCCGTAGGTAGAGCCCTTCAAGGGGAAATTAGTCTGGCAGCCCGCACCAGGCACCAGGCTCTCGATGCAGGTGTGTGGGTTTTTTGGAATATCTTAAACAAACCCAAATAAACCTAAACTCTCACCTCTCACTGTCCCCTGATTTTACTAATGCCAAATCCCCAATAGGATCAAAGTTTTATCCTCCATTCAGTCTTCAAGGGAAAAACAGTCTCATAATGCTACGTTTCTTTACTGAGCCAGATTAAACTCAGCCGCTGAGGGTGTTGGTCTGGGAGTGTGATGTTTTCGGCCAGTGGTGACTGTCAAATCGAATTCCTGACAGGATAAACTCTGGTTTTGAATGCAGCCATTATTTTGTCTGGAATAGGTGCACCAAACATTTAACTGGTGTGTCTCTGTGTTTGATCCGAGTCGTGTCGCTTCCTCTTCTCATCTCCTCTATGGAGTTTACTCACACACCGAAACAGGTGAGGCAGTGATGAGGGAGAAGAGGAGGTGAACGGGGTGATGCATGTCCAACAGTGGAAACACAAAGTGTGAATACAGAGTTTCCACTACAGATCAAAGCTGTAAAACAATGAGCGTTGGTTTGTGCCGGGTCCGAGTCTCTGTCTGAGTGTCCTCCCTCCACGCTCCTGCTGCACGCTCAGATGTATATGACACACAGACTTCAATTCTAGAATCATCTCTTCTTGTAAAATATTATATTTTCCTAATGTGACACGTTTTGATGGTTCAAAAGTTTAATCCCGTGTAAAAAATAAATAATCCAAAGACTTCTTTTCCAAAAAACATTTAGCAACATTACAAAGTAAATTCTCTAACAATTCATAATAACTAACAATAACATCATGGGGCACAACAAGGAACACTGATCCGTATTATCCACCGATTTATGTGGATTCAATTTGTGATGTATAACCCTTTCAAATCTTGGCCACATTAACTCAAGAGCTGATTAACAAAAGTCCATTCGGTTTTCATTCTGAGAAAATGCAGTTCTTTGAAACCACCTCAAACAGTTGAAAAGCAACAGAGTAGGTATACTGTATAACAAAAGGAACCCCCCCACACACTTCACACGTCTTCTTTCATTCGGGTAAACCAATCACCAGTTGTTAACACATTCACTGGTCTGTAAATGTTTAGCAAGCTACACTTTAAAAGAGTTCTGATGGACCGTGTACAGTCTGCAGGAGGCGCAGGGCTTATCTCAGTGTGGAGCTAACACAGGCAGGAGATTCATGTGGAACATTTCTCCTAAACCTAACGGCCAATTCAGCCCCTTTCCCATAGAGATGAATGTTGCACCGGGGCTAGATGGCACAAATGTGAAATATTTGCACGTTATTCATGTCTCTGTGTCAGGAAGCACTCACGCTGTCATTAACTTGGGCCAAACTTTTGGTGTGATATTCTTAAAGTGGATTTCTGAAATTAAAATTGCCTTTATTTACAATTCAGAGATAAAACGCACTGAGTTAAACCTATGTTAAGTTACAAAAGACAATCAACAGTTATATATCTCACAAAAAAAGAATACTCTGACGGATTTCTTTTTTTACATTTTACACAATCAAACATTTAATTGGGCTCTGTCTATTCCCTGACCTCTCTCGTCCATATCTCCACCACAATGCATGTTTGAATCAACCTTGATAGTTTTGGTCCTCCCAAGCCAATGAGCTTCAACTCTGTCCTGAGTTCCCACAATGCACATATTTGACCAACCAAGCCGTAGGTAGAGCCCTTCAAGGGGAAATTAGTCTGGCAGTCTGCACCAGGTAACAGGCTCTCGATGCAGGTGTGTGGGTTTTTTGGAATATCTTAAACAAACCCAAATAAACCTAAACTCTCACCTCTCACTGTCCCCAGATTTTACTAATGCCAAATCCTAAATAGGATCAACGTTTTTGTGATGTAAAAGCCTTTCAAATCTTTGCCACATTAACTCAAAAGCTGATTAACAAAAGGTCAATTTGGTTTTCATTCTGAGAAAATGCAGTTCTGTGAAACCACCTCAAACAGTTGATAAGCAACAGAGTAGGTATTTGGGTGTGAACGTCTCAGTCAGTGCATCTATTTTCTGAAGCGTTTGAACAGCGGATGAATGCCCTTGAGTTGGGAGGATTTGCTGCCTCTGCTGTGATATTCCATGTAGACTGCGTCATCTGCACCGGACATGGAGCTCATGGTGCCCGTTCGCCTCGAGAACTGATAAGGAAGCAGAGAGAGATGACATTCGATTAGTTTGACAATTCACAAAAACAACAGTAAGCATGTAAGAGTTTTCTGAGTAAGAGTTTGGCGAAGGTCTTCACCTGTGGTCGTGTGCCAAACTCCCCGGCCACCACTTCCTCCTCAGCATCCAGGTCGGACGCAGCGAGGACCTTCATCAACAGCTGCTGTTGCTCATCTCTGGTGGAAAACATCAAGTCTTCTTCTTCCATACCGGCCAACTTAGTGATGACCTATGAAAGAGGAGGAACACGCCAAATTAGAACAAGTATTTTTTAACGAGAACAGAACGGGGTGTCACATAAACAAAGATCCAAGATCACAGCACAAAGATTTTCTTATTTATAAAGATTTTTCCAGTCTTCCTGCAGAACATTAATGTGAAATTGTAATGGCTGAATGCTATTTTACATATTTACAACACAGACAAGTCAAGATAAAATCTCGTTTTCACCAAGTTTGTCATTTTGTCAATCAACTTGAGCTCCATCTCTCTAAATGAATAGATTCAGCAGATCAGGTGCAGCTCTCTTTGGATATAACATATCTCTGTGATTGAAAGATGAGTTTTCTCAAACCAGATTCTTTTCTGGTCCATTCATTGTTTCTCTTATGTAAAACTCTTGTTTGCTTTTGCCAGAATCACTGTCACATTTCAGTGTTGATGAGCATGGAGGCAGATCCCGGGCAAGATTAAACCTGATGAACCAAAGACCTCCGACAACATATTATCAGGCAGCAACACGTCTGGAGCTAGTGTATAAATAACGGAGACAATCTGCCACAAGAACCTAGAGGAAACACAAAGAGCGGGAAAGCACCTTAAAGCTGTAGCCCTGGTCCACCAAGAATCTCTGCCTCTTGGTGGAGTACGCCATCTCCTGTGTGTCCTGGGACACCAGCGAATAGAAGTAGGCATTGTACTCCTCTGCAACCATTCCTATACAAGTCAAAAACAGTCATGTCAGCATTTGTCATGTGTGAGCAAACAATCCCAGTGGTTTCTTTGTTGTTGTCGCAGACACACAGACCTTTCTTTGCTCGTAAGACTCTACCAAGCCTCTGGGCCTCCTGCCTGCGAGACCCCCCATGGGAGGAGATCTGGATCAGAACATTGGCTTCTGGCAAATCAAATGAGGTGTCTCCAACCTGTTTGAGAGATGTAGAAATGCGATATTACCACTGTATCGATGTCATCACCGTGCATTTACTGTTTTATTGAAAAGTCAAGTCCAGTGTGAATTTCTCTTGTGTCAAGATCTGAATCTTCAGCAAAGTGCAAATAGGATATAACCTGTCAGCAATATAATTGTAAAATGACTGCTGAACCAGTACAATACAAAAGTAGTACACAGTGCAGATTACTCTGTATCAACTTTGTTTTACAATAACAGTTTATAGGATTTTTCAGAGAATGAAAGGAGGATAAAATCATAAAATCATCTATTTCAGATACGAGTATTGATTGGATTATTAATGTGTATGTGAACACACTGCTTAGAGGCTAGTAATATATAAATACTGCTGTGTCTCTTACTGGCCACAAGAGGGCACCCTGTGGTCTATCTCACGTGCATTAAATCCATGAGACTGAGTGATTTACCTTGGAGATGAAAATGGTGTTGATCTTAGGGTTGTGCTTGAAGTTCTGTAAAATCTGCATACGCTCCCCCTGAGATGTCGGACCATAGATGTAAGGCCTGAGGACGACAGAGCGACAGGAGATGAAAACAAACTTAAGGAGGAAATACAAAGAAACAAGTTGTTCTGACTGTTCATGACTTGCTTGTTGAGGCGAATGGCGTAGTCCTTCAGGGCGAACACGTTGTCAGCAAAGACAATGATCTTGTCATTGCGGCGCTCATGAAAGCGAATGAGAAACTGGCAGGCGCGGAACTTATTGGGGTTCATGGTATAAATGAGGATGCGCTTCTTCGTCTTAATGGCCACGTACTCCCTGTAGAACTCTGGAGACATCGGGCACCAAACCTGAAGCACAGACATGGTTCAGATTTATCTGTGTGGAACCGGCTCATGTGTTCTTGGTCATGTAATGAATATTTATAAAAAAACAAAAGTAGCAGTTCGAGGCTTTGCAAAGAAAATGTTCTACTACATGTGAGACCCCAGCCCAAATAATTGAATGTTCAGCTTTTTGCAAATGGCTCAAAACAACTCTGCATGTCTCACTTCATCGACTTAACATCCAGTAACAAAGTCCACACAAAGAGAGGAGTCTGCGCTGCCTACTTCATAGACTCACCTCTGCACACTGGACTTTAGCGATGTAGCCGTTGTTCTGTAGCTCCATCCAGTTGGCCTCATAAAGCTTTGGCCCGATAAGGAAGTTGAGGTCCACAATCTTGTCGTCCTCCCTGACCAGTGTGGCAGTGAGCCCCAGTTTGCAGTGAGCCTGGACAATGGTCAGAACACGACGAAACATCCTGGCTACAGAGAAGACGAGGAATTATTGCTTTATGCATTGAGTAAGTTCACTGGAGCTTTTGTCTGGACTTGGAGTGTAACAGCTCACCGGGGATAGTGTGCACCTCATCCAGGATGATGAGTCCCCACTCCTGGCTCCGCATCCACTCCATGACCCTCTCGGCCTCCCAGGAGCGCTTGGTGGTGTGACCCAGCATGGAGTAGGTGCTAATGGCCACCGAGCAGCCGATGGGTTTGTCCTTGGCGTCGGACGTGAAGCGGCAGATCTGAGAGTCGTCGATGGTGGACCACATCTTGAACTGGGCCTTCCACTGCTCCACCGACACAGAGGAGTTACCCAGAATCAGGCAGCGCTTACGCACCGTGCACGCCGCTGTCACGCCCACCAGAGATTTGCCAGCTCCTGGAAAGCAGAGGGGGGGAAATAAAATGAGTGCAAAACTTTTTACACAAAGATTTATGCAAAAAGAGAAGTAGAGGAAACTCCTTGTTTCACATCAGCTGGGCAAATATTTGTTTAACTTTGTATACAGTACATTATTCCTCTTTCAATTCATTTAATTCTGTGTTTTTTATTATTGTTGTCCTTTCTGTTATGTCCCTCAATGTTCTGTCCTCCCTCTGCTCCAGCTGTCTCACCGCAGGGCAGCACGATGACCCCAGATCGAGCACGTCCGTTTCCAAACATCTTGCGCAGACTCTTTTCCTGGTAGGGCCGCAGCACAGCGGTGGGCTTCAGGTCAATGTTGATGTCTGGGTTGACTGTATCATTGCGAAAGTCGTACTCTGCCAGGAGGGGGTACTCCAGCTGAATGCAACGCTTCTGCAGCTCCTCGATCATCTCCTACACCCGATTCAGAGAAAAGAAGTAAATAGAGAATCACTAATAAAACTATTTTTTGATTCCTCTAGCAAGGTATATCATTTTTTTTATAAAATCAAAAGATGCTAACTTTGACTTGAAGACACTATTCATCAGATATACTGCTAGCTTTTACGTTAGGTACGTGCTCATGAGGTTTTGAATGAATATGAGTACATCTACTCTTTAATTTAACTTCCATGTTGGTTTCTGTGCAGAGTAAAAAGCTGCATAGAAAACCTCGGTGTCGGATATTCTCACGTTTCCCTTTCTCAAATATTAGGATTTCTTTCACTAATGAAAACTGTCATTTGCAGCCCCAGACAATTATATTCCAAATTATAGAAATATATGACAACTGTAACAACAGATACTGCAGCCAAAATAACAAGCAAGAGAATATAACAACAGTTTAAATGGTCAGTAGTGATATTAACTTTGTTCTGATGAAATCGGATGTGTACCTGGCGAATCTCACAGGACACAGTCTGAGTCTCCTCATCCTCCTCCTCTTCTTTATCCATCTGTTCATAGTAGCTGAAGATGTCCTCGGGGACTTGCGTGGTGGAAGTTTGTCCCTCGCTGGGCTGCTGTGAGCTGGATGCAGCCCCCTTTTCCATAAGAGACCTGGCGATCTGTCAGACACACACACACATGTTATTTAAAACTTAACCGTGATACATAATTTTATGTTTGAGTGTGTGTAAGGGCAGACGTTGTGTGGCATACCGCTGATTTGCTGTGGATAATCTCAGTAATGAGCTCAGTGTCGGCGCCATCTGCAGTACGCAGACGACATTCACGGATCACACTGTCCTGCAGGAGGCGCTGGATCGTATCGGGGAAGGCACTCTCCACGAAGTACCTGAGGACAACACAGGCAGCACATTGCCAGAGGCTCACTGAAGGGATGACACACACAGAGAGAAGGAAAGGCTGCTGACCTAACTTTACCTGTTGTGCTTGAGCACCAGCTTGACTTTGCCGTAGCTCACTGTGCAGAGCTAAGGGACGAGGGGGAAGTAAATGCAAGGATTAGATAAACAAATGAAGAACATGACATCAAAAACAAAACATTTTCAAAACGTTCCTTCCAAACCAGGATACCTGGATAAACTGCACGATTCCATCAGGTACAGACGTCTTGCTGAGTTTCTGCAGGTACTCCACTATGTCAGAGGTCTGCAGCCCCACACTGACGGCTGCATACAGAGAGTAGGCCGTCAGCTTGTACTCGTGGACGTGGTTCGGCCGGCACACTGGCTCTGCGATGGCCACCAAGAAATCCTGGGCGTACTTATACACCGGTGAGAAGGCCTCCAGGAAGATGTGGCCATCTGGGGCCTGGAGGAGGGAGAGATAAAAGATGATGAGCGGGGAAATAACAGGAAACATCCTTTAGGATATATTGTAAAAACAGGAGGTCCCAGAAAACTGCATCAAATGAGGAATCCAACAACAAGCGTGGTCTTACCACCCAGAGGGGCCGAGAAGAGTGATCGTTCTTCAGCATCATCTGAACTCGGTAGTCTTTGGCTCCGTACTCGTCCAGTTTGGTGCCGGACTCGTCCACTTGTTTCCCTGCTGCAGCGGGTATGGCCTCCTGAGACTCGCTGCCCCCGGCCTCGTCCTCATCGTCTTCCTCATCTTGGAAACGCTTCTTGGACTTTTTGGACTCTGCAAGAGTTAGAAATCGTTCTCAGTAACAACACAGAACTACTTTTGGTTCTATTCTACTATGTATGATGATTATCATGATATTAAGTGCAAGTCTCTGAGGGTTTGTGTGCATAACACAAACAATTCTATTAGTGTGTCATCCCTGCGTTTCAATTCATGATACTACATGAGAAATGAATGGTGTGTATTTTAGAAAGAGCAAATAAGCAAACCCTGAGGTGTCCTTTCATTGCAACTGCGTCATCTCATCAACACGCACATTTAATGATGCGTCCAAAGACTTATGGTGGAGCCAGTGTACAGTTATTATAGAGCAGGGAAATGTGAGTTTAAAGAAACCTTCAGTCGAGGTTTTAGGATCCTGTCCCTCTCACAACGCCACTGAAGCTAGCAGCTAGCTAAGCATGGGGTTTGAAAGAAGTAGCATTAGCAACTCACCGCGGTCTCCTCTGTCTCTTTTACCCATTTTATAAAAAGGTTTAAATCGACAGTCTGTTTCAAAACATGTCGGTTTGATCTTGTCACTCAGTCACAACTGATCTTCTGCTCAGATCGACTGGACGAGGAGTTGCTTCAGTTACTGCGACGTGATGTGACCATACAGTCTATGGATGTGACACAGGAGATCAGCTCCGGCCAACTTCAAAATAAAACAGATTTAAAAAGTAAACAACTGTGAAGAAAAGAGACTCTATTACAGTTTACATACAGTATATATGTTAACTGTTATAAAGTATTATTCTGCTCATATTTGAACATGTTAGTGTTGTAATTTGTTATGAAAAAGCTATTTGCTATTATATACTGCTATTTGCATATTATATACTGCACTCAACTACCCTTTCGATTTATTAATGTGAGTTTCGTTAATTAAGAAGATTGTTAAAATACTAAATGTGTAAAACTGAATTGTTTGAAACAACTTGACGGATAACACTTTTAATTAAAGCTCACATAAGAAACAATCATTAACAAACATTTTTGTTTCTTAATTATAAATCACCCTCATGTTATAATAAAAGAAAATAGCCAAAAAATATCTGAATAAAATATATTTAAAACACAAATAAAAACACAATATAAAAATACGTTTTGCTTTTATTTCTGTGTCTAACTTCCTGTTTTAATGTGACTTCCCCCCGGTAAGATGCCCAGTGTTTACTTCCGGTGTGAAAGGTTAAATCCCTTCGCACATCCATGGTTCCTTCTTTATTGTTCTATTAGACATTAACGAAGCTACATTGTATAAGTTACACACATATAAAGTTGTATATTAAATATGTCGTCTGATGAATTAATCGGACCGGCTCCGGTCCTGATGTTCGGGGAATTAAGCGACATGGAGTCGGACAGTGACGATGGATGTGAGTATGAGAGCAAACACAACCTCCGCGCAGATTCGATGTTGTTTCGGTCACTTCACTTTGTGTGTGGAAGTGTTTCCCTCGGTGCTCAGCTGTTTCCCTCCTGAACTGTGCAGTCGCCGGTCCCGCTCTGCCTCCGGGATACAAGCGGGGGGAACCGTCGAGCTCGTCGGATGAGAGTGAGCCAGAGGTGTCGGTGAAAAGAGCCAAGACGAGTCACTCAGCTGGAGGCGGACCTGCACGGTGGGTCCACTCGTCCATGTCACACACACAGCCGCAACCAGTGGGCTTATTAATGGATGATACAGTGTTTATCTATGCTTTATAGATCTGCTGTAGCCATTAATAACAACAGCTTCTGTGTTGCCACTCTTTTAGCTCTTTAATGCACCAGGGGCGCGGCTATAATTGACAGTTTGCCCTGCTGCTCTCTGGAAAAGGACAAATACTCATGTAAACTGTTTGTTAATGCAGTTTATAGATTGTTCATTACGACTGCAGATCTGATGCATTGCAGAACTTCTGAATTATTAACATTGTCACTTCTGCTAATGGCCTTGTAGAAAGGGGATAATCCACGACTAGAGTTGCAACTATAAGTTAATTATACACTAGCTGATCAACTTAATCGTCATTTATATATAAATGAGTCCTTGTTTAAAGAACAGAATGTGTACTTCTAAAGTTAAACTTCCAAAGTAACAAAAACAGCTTTTACAATCACCATTTTAAATTTTGTGTCAGGACCGAGTCAGACTCTGCTTACAGGTACATTAATAATTGTACCACAATGTGACTACAGTTGTAAATGTTATTAAGCAGTGTATAAGTAAATGTTTCTTATCAAGAAGAGACTTAGAGAGTTTCCTTGAAAGACCAATGCAAGAGGTGGATTTCCCACAACCTGGCAACTTAACAAAAATTCAGATTAATTGCTTAAAACTGATCTGTAAAGTATTTTTGTAGTTAGGATTTAAAAAAAAATATTACCAAAGAATTAAATTATCAACAAACTATAATGTGTCATGTTTCTTTTGAACAGGGCAGAGAAAACAAAGACAAAAGTTGATGACGACGACTATTACTTTGGACCAGCTCTCCCACCAGGATTTAAGAAAACACAGAGTTCACCAGAGAGGTAAATTAACACATTTTATCTTTTCTTCTAGTGAATTCTAAGAATAAGTTGTTGAGGACAACCGTGTAAATAAAGAGTGTAATTATGAAAGCTGTAACTTCATCGTGTTCCTTCAGGCTGCCTTTGCTGGGACCAGCTTTGCCTCCCGGGTTTCGCAGAGCAGCATATGATGAGGATGAGAATGATGATGATGGCGGAGACAGTGAGGGTCCTGCCCTGCCCCCCGGCTACAAGGCTCAGCCCTCCAGCAGCGAGGGAGAGGAGGAGGAGGAAGAGGAAGTGATTGGACCCATGCCAACCAAAGGGCCTATCAGGGACTCTGTGGCCCAGGACTTTGAGCGCAGAGCACAGAGGATGAAAGATAAACTCACTGGAGACGTGAGTCCTCATTTTCATTTTCCGCTAATTGTATTTACCAGTATAGGAATCTTAATCTTATTTGCATAGTTTAGACTGTACAGATGCTATAGTTTAAAATCAACAGACTGGTCACTTGGCTTGATAAAAACATAATATTTAAAAGATTTTTATGCTAAATGTCTAGAGCTACAATGTCCCGTTTCTTCTAAGGTTTTCTTCCTCTACAGTATGAATTCATTCCTCTGTTTTCTGTGTAAACAGGAGACTCCTGAGGTAGTTGCCAGAGAAACATGGATGACAGAGCTCCCACCAGAGCTGCAGCACATCGGCTTAGGGGCTCGAACTTTCAAGAAGAAATCAGGTCCAGAGAACAAAGATCGCACCATGTGGACAGATACACCAGCAGACAGGGACCGCAAGCACAGGGTAAAACAACTTATCTCTATAGAACTATCTGTCATTTTGATCAAGCATCTCGGAGCCTTTATATATTACTTTCCTTTTGTTGGTCTGTTCTTGCCTGATAGGAACGCCTCGAGAAAAAGCTGAAGGGTGAGGAGGATGAGAAAGAAAGTGTCCCACAAGTCCCCGTAAAGGACTTAAAAATGGCGGAGACGGTATCAAAGTATAATGTAAGTGATTTTACCTCATTATTCCTTTTTTCTGAATGTCTCTTTACATAATAAATGACCCCACTCCCTGTTACAGGAGTCTAAGCGTGCGGAGTCTCTGATGACATTGCACTCAAAGAAGCTTAAGGCAAAAGCGAAGGAGAAGGTGGACAAGCCGGTGGAGAGGAGGGCGTTCGATCGGGAAGAGGACCTGCAGGTGAATCGCTTCGACGAGGCCCAAAAGCAGCGGCTGCTGAAGAAATCACAGGAGCTCAACACAAAATTCTCCCACAGCAAGGACCGAATGTTCCTGTAAGAGTCAAGAATGTGCTGCGTTTAAATGTGCAGACCTGCAGCCACAGTCCAGCTGGTGACATTTTCATTCAGAGTTTTGTACAACATGGCCTGTCTCTACAGATGCAGGTCTGTGAGGCTTCATTTTGTGTTGGTATATGAGGTCAACTAAACTTGATATAACAGACTATATGACATGACTGGACTGGAAAATGCTTTAAAAAGATTCAAGCTGTTGTAAAGCTGCAGCCAGTGAAGCTTGTTTTTGTTCAGGAGACACTGTTTCAGGTCTAATGATATGGGAGTATATATTAAAAGATGTGCGCTTTACTTGTGTTGATATTCAGTGAAATCAGGTAATATTTTACAATTTGGATTCAGTAATCTGTGATACATTGTGACACAAATATATACTTTGTAATGTTGCAGTCTTTCATGTGTCATATCAATAAACATTTAGTTTTTTTTCTACCTGTGTGTCTTATCTTCTTTAAGATATATGCAATTAATTCTTAAATATGTTGTCTCACATCTAAGCAGCAATTTTAGTTATAAAAAAAAGACTGTTGCTTGAGTTCGGGGATATGAATAAACCTATAAATTAACTGATTAATTACATCAAAGAAATAACCAGGGCCGGTCCTAGCAATGTTGGCGCCCTAGGCGAGATTTCAAATTGGCGCCCCCCCCCCCCCCCAACATATACACGTTCAGTTCTTTTTTTTAAATCCATTCTCACATTTCGTAATTCATACTTGGCCTCCAGAAAGTTAGTACATATGCACAGACAAGTGATAGGAATCCGAAGCTGTTTTTCAAGACATAGAACACCTCCACTTTGACAATTGCATGTTTATTAAAAATATTTCAGATAATTGAATGTCTACTGATGCATGTTGAAAATGATTTAATTCTTTGCTTTGGGTTTTTAAGCTATATCAGGATTAAGGCGTAAACCAGAGACAGTTCCTCTGTTTGAGAAGGAAATTCTCTTCTTCTAATATTAACAGTTTATCTAAATTCTTCTAATAGACCTGTAGTTTTTGGAATACACAAGTATCCACCATCACTACAACTGTGTACCCATCATCCATATTGTGTTGTGTACGACTTTGAAGGAAGTGTTCTCCTGTTAGTACAAAACGTTTGTGTCGCTTGTACTGTATGCAGTGTAATTAATTTTCACCCTGACACAGTATGCTTGTTCCACACAGAGTACCAAAGGAGATGTGTTGATAGTAACATTTAAACCAGGATGCTGTGCTCTCAACGCATACTGCATGTGACTATGCAGTATCCTTTCATTAGCAAAGCTCATTCAGGACAACAGCTGGAGTGCAGCTGCTTGGTCACAGCCCTGGAAACCCAAGTAATGATACTGATGTGTTATGTATTCTCGTTTCTCAGGTTCGTGCTGCAGAAAGATTGCAATATAGTATGTTAGGCATGGATTGCCTGATAAACCCCTGTAGGGTCCATGTTTAATTAATTTTCATGCCAGTGTTTTGTGTCAAAATGCTAAAAGTGTTTTTGGAAATACAGAAGGGACACATACTTGAATTTCAGGGACGCAGGTTGAGTAAAACTTAAGGACTAATTTTTGTTGGTTTTGATAATTTGTCAATCCTTTTAAAATGCTTAGTTCCTCACAGAAATCAGCAGACGGTGTGGCCTAGTCGGTAGAGTTGTTGTACTGCAAAAAGAAGGTTGCGGGTTCAATTCCCACTCTTTCTCATGTTCATTCCGGCAATGTACTGAACTCTTAAAATTGGCAGGAATTTATAATTGCTAAATATATTACACTATGTAAATTTAAACTAATAAATAAAAAAATGATTTTTTTTTATTGAATTAAATTGAATAAATTAAAAAAAAAAAAAAAAAACTGCGCGCGCAATTCCTGCGCATTGCGCTTCTGCGCATGATGTGCGCAATGGGCTTCTGCAGAATGTGCGCAGTGGGCTTCTGCGCAGGATGTGCGTGCGCAGTTTTTTTTTATTAATTTAATTAAATTAAAAAAAAATAATTCTTAATTTAGTTAAATTTATTTTATATTTAATTTAATTTAATTTAATTTAATTTAATTTAATTTAATTTTAAATGGTTACGGTTCATTTTAGTTTTTGAATTACATAGTATTAGATATTGTGGAATGAGTTAGTTGGTTGAAGTCCTGCCAACACGACCATAGATATATATATGAACACGACAGCCTGACCCAGCTCCTGTGTCCACTGGTGTCCTGGTTCCACCCATGGCAATGTAGTGGCGTGGGGCGTGGGGCTGGCTCATCCCTGTTACCCAGGGAGCGCATTCACCGCGCTGGTTCAGGGGTAAATGATGCTGGTCTTCACAAGTCTTCACAAGTCTTCACAAGCCTGTAGATTTTTTTAATGTGCGTTTGACCCATGGTTTGACCGAGACAAAAGCCGACTGTCCCTCTAGAGCCGCCATAGGACTTTGTACGCATGCGTGTTGTGTTGACGAGCTCTGCCAAGCCTCTGTTTAAAACATGTCCGAAAAGGGAGAAGTGGATTTAACTGGTGCCAAACAGAACACGGGGGTTTGGCTCGTGAAGGTGCGTGGTCGTTTGTTTTTTAATGGAATTGATCTCATTGAATTTGACAGGGTCTGTTAAAACGCAGCTGAAGCTAAACAGGCACGTAGCTTAGCATGCTGCTACAAGCGAATGAATCCGTACGTTGTGGCTAACGCACGGATAAAGGTTAGCTGTGGAGCCGGGGGGCGGAATCCTCTGTGTGAAGTTACTGTGGATCTAAACAGGAGTCCGGTGATTGTGCAGCTGTTAAAGGAGGAGTTAACAAACAACCATGTGACATGTTTTCATTTCGGTGGCGAACGCAGCTCCTGTGTTTATGTTTCCTCAAAATAAAAGGTTCCTGCTGTGGGAAGCTGAGACATCTACAGTGAGGTCCGAACGTGCAGTTTCTCTTTTACTTGAATTGGAAGTGACATGAAATAACTAAATAATCAATACATTGGTCGTGTATAAGGTTTGACAATTTATTACAATAGTTTGATTCTGCTTCTTGAATCACTTCAGTATGATATGACGTGTTTATGAGGGGCCAAAGCAGTAAATAACAATAAACCCTGCATTTCACAACATTTAGGTATCTATTCATGGGGATCTTATGAAAATATTGGCTTATAATGGTTCTACTGGTACCTCCGCCAGCGCTCAACATTCCCCTTACATTTCGAACCAGCCTTATAGCTTAGTCCACATTTCGTTTCTCACCTACTAATAGGTGGTTTTTACAGTTTTCTAGCCTTATTTGTTACCATACAGCGGCTAAAAAACCTACACCCCCTCAGATAACATATTTAAATCCTAAAGTTTTTGCACAATCCTTCTAATTGGCAAACAAACGCAGATGCAAACGTGACCTTTTCGGATGGAAAATATTATACATCAACTCTTTTCTTATTAGGAACTGGAGTTGGCCAGTTTATCTGAAACCTGCCTCCTGGATGAGTCTTTAGTGCAATAGCTGTACCTGCAGAAAGTGACAACTATATTGGACAACTATGTTTTTATTAATTATAAATCCTGTCAGTTGTGTGATTCAACTCAGATTAATGTCAAAGATGTTAGTCCAGGCACAGTTACCCTTTTTCTGTCCTTTAGTGAAATCTGTGAAAGCGTCACTCGTATAATAAACCCATCTTTGTTCACGCAGGTTCCCAAATACCTTTCTCAGCAATGGGCAAAAGCTGCTGGCAGAGGCGACGTCGGGAAACTCCGCATCTCCAAGTAGGTGAAACCACCGGGCATCGGTGAAATAGCAGAAGTCTTTGTTTAAGTGTCAGAAAATTGAAATATGGTTTGTCCTGCTGCAGCGTACATTAGTTGTAGTGTTACTGATGCATTTAGATTGATTATTATGACCTGTTATTCTTATTGTCTTTATTATTTTCTTCTCCCAGGAAAGGAAACCAAGGAAAAGGAGAGGCAAGTGAAGTTTGAAAGGAGAACAATTACATCAACGCTGGAAAATGTTATTAATAGCATACATGAGTGTTTTTGGGCCTGTTATATCGCTGTAGGATAACAGATCAAAAGTTAGAACATTTCCTGTAAAAGCCTAAATGATGATGTCGCTCCTCCACAGGTGAGTTTTACTCTGAATGAAGACCTGACGGTGATCGAGGGGATAGAAGCCAAGACGGCGTCTGTGCCCCGCGAGCACCCGTTCACCATGCAGTCAGTGGGAGGCCAGCTGCTGGCGGTCTACTCTGAGAATCCGGCAGGTGAGTCCCTCATCTCAAATACGAGAGGATTCCAAGTGTACGTTTGTGTTGTATTACTGACCTGTTTGTTCTAGAGCCGAGAGGTAAGTTGTGTGTTGTGAGGTGGTGGAGGCATCTATCCCGCTGCTGTTTGTGCTGCTTGCTGTCCTTTCATGCCCAGTTCCTCCCAGTCTGCCATGCTTGTCCTAGTTCTGGGAACTGTGGGAACACTTATCCCTGTGTTGTGAAGTTATCCGCTGTCCTAACAGAGTACGGATGCACTGTACATAACAGACAATATACAGAGTCAATGACAAATAGTGGCAAGCAGATCTGTTGGAAATATGTGTGTGTGTTTCAATCTCTGTGTGTATTTGAGTTTGTTTTTAATCACCTGTCAGTCATTTGTTTTGGTTTGACATTTTCAATCCGCTGTCATGCACTTCGGCAGATTGAGTAAATTATTCGGAATCTACGGCTTGATTTTGAATTGAATAACATAGACTAGATCAATATCAACACAAATCATTCCCAGTATGGTGATGATTTAATTTGTGCATGGGTGTTTTTGGTTTGGTTTGAATTCCAACAGCCTTGTCTGCCTCCTGAAAGGTAATTCTTACATTGTGTTGCAGTGGGTGCTGGTGAGCTTGCGCTAGTGTGCTTACATCGGGACATCGTTGTGTGAGTGTGTATGTTCTTTGCTATTTAGGGCTGCACAGTAGAAATGGCATCATTAGTATTTTTATGTTAATAAATACAACTAGAAATGAATTATTTTGAATGGAGACCTGCCCTAGGTGGCTGCTGAAAGAGAAGAGAGGTAATTATTGCTAAACTGTTTACCGTTTAACTTTACACTGGAGAAATGCATTGCAAACATACAGTGTTTTTATTCTGTTTCAAACAATACGTGTGGTATTTGTGCAGCCCTGTTGTGGATGCGTGTTTGTGGTGGGGCAGGTCGTCTGCATTGGCTTGTTGTGAGGGCATGCTTGCTTCGCTCCTGCGCTCATGTACATAATCATAAGTACACAGAGTGGCTCTGTGTGATTAAACCTTTTCGTGTGCGACTAAACCCTAGCTGTGGTTCCTAATGTTCGATCCCCTCCTCCCTCCGTTTTCCACCCCCTATATTTCCATGTTCACCATCCCTCAATCCCTCCCTCCCTTCCTGTAGGCCAGTCAGAAGAGAGATCTGATGGCAGCAGCTCAGGGGCGGGGGCAGGTCCAGGTGAGTCCTCCACATCGCCTGTGAGTGACAACATTTTTTTTTTTAATAGATGGTGTTTGTAGTATCACAGCAGTGACCAGTACACAGGCTTTGGATGATGACTTGGTACCAAAAGTCTTATCTTAGTTTGCACCATCCCGACTGGAAGCTGGAAATCAGGTTCCACTGAGATGAGTTTTGGTCCTGCTCAGGAAGGATGATGGCTTCAACTCTCAGTAATGTTAGTCTGTATCTCTACTGGAAATGTTCATTGGAGCTAAGCTTCCATCAACAACTCAATATAAATAAGCCAAGACCCTGTGATGAGATCGAGTGGTTCTTTAGTGAGTTGTTCAAGAATCAGGGATTTCTTCTTCTTTTACCTGTTCAGTGTGTTTAGATCATTAGGTCACATCATTTTCTTTTCATCGGGTTAATCTACTTTCAGACATGCACTGAACTCCTAGAATTATCTGGAGGGGCTGGATGTGAGAACATGTATGTAACGGCTTCATAGAGCTGTTACTAGGAAATAAACTTTCCTGGTCATGATTTCGCTGACGAGCTGAATTTCGTTCAACTTCAGAAGAGAGAGCTCTGAATCAACCGGATTCATAAACATGGAAGCCTTTGTTTCTGGGGTGTATTGTTTTTTTCTCTCATAATAAATGGCCCATTGTTCACTTACACATTCAAACACTCATCCTCCATTCAGATATCAATGAAACAAACATGCACTAAAAAGCACGATGGGAATTAAAGTTTCTATTGAACTATTCTTTTAATCTGCTCTGCTCTTTTTCAGATAAAATAGCCTTGGAGGGAGTGGTAGTGCAGAGAGCAGAGTGCAGACCTTCTGTTAGTGAAAGTTACATGAAGCTGAAGAGGTGAGCACTTGTTTAAAGTCTACATGTATGTGGACATCTTAATGTCATTGTTTAATCTTGTTTATTTTACAGAGTAACAATACAGAAAATATGGGCATGTATGGTGACATCTTATCAAAACATGTTTATTCTCTTACTTCAAGTTCTCTATATTTTGTTGTTAGTTTAATCTTTTTATTTCTGTATATGTAATATATCTATTTATAAAAAGTTATATTTGGTCTTTTTATTTATTATTGTATACATTTTTCCATTAAACTGCAAAGCATCATGCCCCATTTAAATTTCTTTCTCAAAAGGATCTGATAATGACATGTTAGGAATCATTGCTTATTTTATTTTCACTAAATGAATACATTGACTGATATATCTTTTTACTCATTAATATCAGTATGGGGGGGCTCTAAATTATAGGTTAGCTTGGGTAACCTTTGTAAATAATTTGAATATCTCAAGATCTAAAGGCTAAACTGTTTTTTTTTTTTATATTGACCTTCTAAATTGAAATTTAAGATGCTAAGAATGATCATATAATAAAGCATATAGTATTCATTGCAGAGCTTTTGTATCACATTGAATTATATTGTACAGGTGTGGAAACAGTATTTGTTGTCATATATACGAGCATTTCTTGTTGTCTAACAGGATACAAATAGAAGAGTCCTCTAAGCCGACCAGGCTGTCGCAGCAGCTGGACAAGGCCGTCACCAGCAACTACAAACCTGTTTCCAACCACGCTTACAATGTAAGAAACAAATACTCTGTAGGATTGTCAAGTTTTTTAATTAATTGACTTGTTATTGAAATATTCATATTATGAATTATTGCTAAGGATATTATTAATGACAGGAATGAATTACCAATCTCAAGCAATTATGTTGTACGTTCAGACATGATATATATAAATTGAAATTAAAGGGAGTAAAACCTATTTTGCTATATAGAAAATATCAGTAATTGTATGTGACTTAAAATAGCATGGCTGTGTAAGGTGTGGGCCTCAATGTGATACCTGATTTCTCCTCTTCAGCTCGAGTATGACCGGAAAAAGAAGGAAGAGGGCAAACGAGCAAGAGGAGACAAACAGCAGGTGTTGGACATGTTGTTCTCTGCTTTTGAGAAGCACCAGTTCTACAACATCAAGGACCTGGTGGATATCACCAAACAGCCTGTGGTAAGTCAACAGAACAACCACTAGGAAATCAAATTTTTGCTCTTGTATCTCTTCGTGTTACTCGTTGCTGCTTTATCTCAAGAGAATAGATATTATGCAGTACAGGTATTTGTAACCTTCCGTCTTTTTCATCTCGCAGAGTTTCTTGAAGGAAATCTTACGAGATATCGGCAACTACAACGTGAAGGGAACACACAAGAACACGTGGGAGCTCAAGCCTGAGTACCGACATTACCACGCTGATGAAAAGACTGATGAATAGTATCTGATCCCAAGGTCTCTTCATTGCTACGAGCTCGCTCCTGATCTCCTTACATCAGGTTTCAAAACACACTGGATGATGCGGTCAAGCTAAAGTGGTTTTTCTAGGAGAGGTATCGCTTCTTAATTAGGATCGAAGGTAAACAACTTGACCTTTATAATCTGGTGTGCACCGTCTCTTCAGCTCCGTAACCCCCGGTATTTGATTAAGATTTTGTGCATCTGGGGCATTGGACAGTTTTCCATGAAGCAGAAGATTCACTGAATTTTATTGTTTTGAAATGCGTATATTGATTTGAAACTTTAATGTGACGTGTTTTCATAGACTTTTACAGGCTTCCCGACCAATACTTTGGAAAAAGATTCGACCTGAACTTACGCAATATTTTTAGACTTGTGCCATTATATTATGTCCCCACATTGTTTCATGTTCACTGTAGAATTTTTAAGTGTTTTACATCTGATTGACATGTGTAATAAAGTTTCAATACAAACGTCTTTGTATAATCTCTTAAAGGGTATCAAGCCTAACAGTACAACTATCAGGATTAACTAAACCAGTTGATGAGTACCGGTCAAGAGGAGAAGCCTGATAAAGATCCTAGTTATTCATAATCAGGTTTAATTGGCCAAGTAAGTTGTACAAACAAGGAATTTGATATGGTGACGTGGCTCTCAATGTTCTTGCATAGAAAACACAAAGCAAACAATGCGATGGTCTAAGAAAAAAGAAATTAAGTGCAGGGATAAATATTGAATGGTGTGAGGGTGAAATAAATATTACAATATAACTTCAGTTTTTGTACAGTGGTTATAGAGAACCAGGGTTATTGCAGTGCCACGGTGGATTGGCTGTTCAGGAGTGAGACGGCGTGGGGGAAGAAACTAGAGGTTTTAGTGAACAGATCTGTAGTGCCTCCCGGAGGGGAGATGGAATAGGTTGAGAGAAGTCTGTAGTGATCTTTCCTGCCCGTTTCCTGACTCTGGAGTTGTACAGGTCCTGGATGGTGGGCAGGTTGGCACCGATGATCTTTCCTGCAGACCTGACTGTCCGTTGGAGTCTGTTCTTATCTAGTTCGGTGGCTGATCCAAACCAGACAGTTAACTTTCTTTTAATCCCTTCGAAACCACTTGACTATTCAAAAGTTTGAATCCCACTAATCTGTACAATAAGTCTCAAGTATGATTTAGTTTAACCAGAATAGCTGAAGATGCTGTTTGCAGCTGGATAGTTTAGCAGCACCATGCAGTATTCATAGGTTCAACATAACGTACAACTTACAAAAATGTATCAAATGCAGAGATGAGTTGAAAGATGTTTTTATTTCTTAAATTAGAGTACAAGGTAGATTCATAATGCATTATTTGTAAGCCATTACAAATAGAATCACATTTAGAAATAAGTCTCAGGAGGACGATGTTCCTCTGGTCCACTTTCCTTCAGGAGCCCAATGTCTCACCTGAAAAAGAATTTAAACTTGTCAGATACAACACGGCACTGTCATACTGCAACAAGTATGTGCCTTCAAATCTCAACTAGATAAGACAACATGTAATAAGTCTTTTAATACTTTATTCAACCCTATAGAGCTGTGATGACTGTTTTCCAGAGGTAGACATTTCATCGCTCTAAATAACAGGATCAATATGCAGGTAACAATCCACAAATCTATGAATCTGAACCTGGTTCATGACCAACAAGCACGAATGTATTCCTCAATTCAATCTGTGCTGCTATGTAATGGAGCAGTCAGGAAGTACGAAGAAGATTTAGTGTAGCATCACTTTGCAAACCCTTACGCCAATGGAAGTTGCTTAAGGGCTATCAGTGGACGCAAGAAGGACTCAAATTAGAAACAGTGGTTCTCACCTGTAAAGCACGAGCACTTCCTATGACTGGGTCTTTCACAGCTGCTGCAACAGCTCATGTGGTTTAATCGTCCCAAACTTAAACCCTGAGTCTGGAAAAGGAAGGGAAAAAAACACATTCAGGCTTAAACCAAGTTATCTGTTGAACATGCAGACATTTGGTTTTATACTCCGTTACACTGGCAGTGATCCATGACAGCTACGACACTGTAGATATTATTTTATGATTTATCCTCCCCTATTCAATCCGAGACGCCATGGGGAAGAGGCGAGCAGAAAGCGCGGGGACATTTTTATATTGCATCTGAATTTTTAAAACCCAGTATCTCTCACGTCAGAGAGTCCAGGCTGTCAAAGATGCAGCTTGTGAAAAAGGATTTACAGTAAGAACAGCACATGCACAAAAGAGGTTACAGTATTTTACCTTTTCAAACAGCGCTGATGCAGACAGGAAGTCCTCTCTGACCCATTTCCTGTAGTAGTCACAGTGCTGTAACTGCTGACTGTGATGTTAGTAGCAGGACATTCTTCAGAAGATCAGACACCACCGTCATCATCCTCCATCAGGATCATACAGGTGTCCAACCAACGGCATTTGATCCACTGGGGGGAAAGTGCAGAAGAGGATTGTTTTACTTCCCGAGCTCAATATGTTGTACTAACACCTTATTGAACTCAAATCCATGAACACTTTGAGAGACGCATTTTCTAGTTCAATTACGCCAATTGGGTAATCTTTATTATTCAAAGGTGTTGGACAAACTCTTGTATATTGAACTCTTAAGAAAATGTAAAACTGCCTCAACAATTCCCCCCAAACATGTTTACAGATTCTTAAAGTATTTATTCTCAAGCCATAGATTGAACAATTGCATTCCCCTCTTATTAAGAGATAAGAAAATAACTAACATTACATTTGACTGGTTTTATCCCGCGAAAGTAATCTGTGTAATCTAATTAATTCTCACATGATTGATTAAACTATTAATTACAGATCGTATCTGTTTATTCATCAGTACCGGGCTGAATATTAACTTCCGAATCTTTAGTCCAGTCAATTCTGGATTAGAAACTATTTGGTCTCAGAATTGATACGTTAATATGCAGCCCTGATGAAATAGCAGATTCGAGCTGTAACCAATTATTAATAAAGCAACCATCTTTTTTTTTTCTTTCATATAATAGATTGCACGATTAAGTATTAGTTCCGGCTCTAATCTGCTTATTCTTCAGTTTAGTGCTTAACATTTTACTTTTAAATTCCAGGACAAGCGAGTTACTAATCCAGGATGGACTGGACTAAGGATGACCATTTCTAATTTGTAAGCTTCTATTGCTGCATTAAATCCACGTGACTAACGTGGACATCACTCAAACCCTGATTGAAAGCGAAGTGAAGAAGGCATATGATTCAGTGATATATTAATTTAACATCCACTCTTTTGTTTGCCCCAGAAACTGGAACATAACATATATCGATGGCTACATTCCTCCAGTTAGCATCCAGGCTAGCTCAAGCAGGGCGTGCTAGCAACGATGCTACCCGGGCTATGCTAACGTTGACATGTCGTAGCGCGTTTATTTGTCTGAAAAACCACTTTAATTATATTTTGCTTGGTTCCACGTGTTGCTAACTCTACCGCTAACAGAGCAACGCTGGTATTCACGAAGGTTACGCGTCATAAACCGAATTTTGACGCAGGGTTAAACGGGTCCGGCTAATTCACACGTGTCCACAGATCGAGGCTCAAACTCCGTCACCGTGTTCCTTAACGATGCGTTATTTTTCTAATGTGTCGACGTTAAATACTTACGATAAAACCGGTCGGGAAACATGCTGGAGCCCATGATGATGTTTAGCTTTACGAAGCGGGGACGTGTTCGACTCCCTCCACTCACACGTGTCCGCTGAAGTAAAGAGACCAAGGATCCGCGAGCTTCTTCTTTAAATAGGTCGTGGCTCATGTTCGCCCCCTTGGGGAGGAAGAAGGAGTTACATCTGCCTCCCCCTAGTGGAGATGAGGAGAACTAGTTGTGAAACTTTGAATTTATATTTTCATTTTTTTTCAATAGAAACAATAATTTAAATTTCTTTAATTGTTTCTCTATTTGGTCAGTTAAAATTCACCTTCCTCTATTTTTGCTATAAATAACAATGCAATGTTGTTTATATTAGATTTTTGGTATGTCGGTGTATGATTTTCTATATATGTCAAATATGTATATATATATATAGCCCTATTTTTTTACTATTTATATTGTATTTATAAAAATAGCCCTTACTATATAAAATATAGCGCACAAGTAAACAGAATATTTATAGATATATAGGGACCTGGCTACGTTTTCTTTGCCCTGCTTATACATAATTTATATATAAATGTGATTCATAGTTCTTTGCTTTGAAGTCTTGCTCTATATCATACGATGCTGCTACGACTGGTTTCTGCACCAATGTGGTAATGTTACAAAACCGTAGCCTATATAGATAATAACACTTCCACCATCCAGGATGAAATATTAGCCTGATCTTTTATTTGTTTAGTTAGATACTTAAACAATGTTTGACGTTATAAGACATTTGAATACTAAACAATGATCATTTTGGGGGCTTTACACAAATATCCCCAGTACAGGATACCCTGTTTGATACATGGGCCTAAAGTGACATGATATAACATGATAGCCTATCACAGCAAGATTAATTAGACATTTGCTAGTCATTATTATGATTGAGGCTAATAGAGGAGAGACCTACATCTAACGTGGACATGCACGCGTGTGCACGCTGCACGTCTCCGCCTCCTCGTGCCTCACTCTGTGACTGAGGAGCTGCACAGAAGCTTCTCCTCCAGCGTCCTGTGGATTAACGTGAACCACGTGAAACCATCCAAGACGACTTGAGAACAGGTGAGTTCACTCTTCATCTCAAAGGGTCATCATGTTTTATCTGTGAACAGTTTCATTGTTAAAACAAAATCTCATTAAGGGTCTCATATCAATTAAGCTCAGCTCCTCCAGCAGACGAGTTAGGAGTTAAGAGCTGGTGTAATGTTGCCTGAAATCGAATGAACATGTTGATTACTTCACAGACAGTAAAGCAGCAACTACCGTGATGTTCAGAGCGGTGTTTGGAAACAGGAGAGAGGGAGGAGGAAAACGTGGAGAAAAGAAGAGCCAGAGACATTCAGGTGAGAAAAGAGCAACTCAATCAACCTGTGTATCGTGTCTCTGTGTATTTGTTGCTTTAATAACATGTAATCTCTGCTTTTATCAGCATAAGGGATAAATGTGCTGTCCTCTGATCTGTCATACGTGCATGTGGAGATTTATCTGATGTTGTCACACGCAGGTCTTGCATTGTTTCATGGAAATATTCCAGTTCTCTTCTCTTGGGTGATACAAGTGGAGCCATTTCAATTAGCCTCATTCATCAGCGTGTTCTGTCCTTCGCCCAGTGTCCCGCTGCTTGCATGTAAAGTGTGTCAGGCAAAGTTAGAGTGGGTCAGGCAAACATCCTGACCTACTAAAAAAAACAAAAACCTTCTGGATTTCACAAGGAATCTGTGAATGAACGAGAACAACCTGTGCTCTGTGACATGAAGTGTCTCTCATCTGCTGTAAACAAGCTGGATGTTCGAATGGGACCTGAAACAAGTGGAGCGTCGTCCTGTCAACTGTGAGTTTGTGTCTCGATCGTGTCAACTTGCTGCGGCACGGAGCCGAATTCAGACTGCGCAGTGGAGACAGACGAGCAGAAGCAGCAGAGCTCAGTATTAGAGCAACCATGTTGCCCATTAATATTTCATAACGCGCTGCTTCTGGGTGAGAACATAGAGGAAGATAGAGAACTGTGTCAGTCTCATTAAAAAGATATAGTGTGTTTACGTTGCTTTTTTTTATGGCTGTGATCATTCACAGAGCGATAACGCTTCTTCAAATAGGAGGATTAAAAGTTCTCAAGCGATGATCTCTTTGCACTTTTATGAACAATGCAACAGTTTGTTAAGTGTATTTGTAAAACGAGGTACTGGTGCTCTGACTCTTTGTTATTTCTCATGGAGTCAACAGCACAAAAAAACTGTTGAGATTCATTCTGCAAGGAAATTAGAAAATGTGTGTCAACTTGTTATAAATATTCACAAAGGGAAATGCACAGATATAAAAGATAAACAACTTTATAATAAAACACAAATATAAGAAGTATAAAATAAAGTTCTTCGATAAAAGTAAATACAAGTTGAAGTAACGATGGTGAAAAGAGGGTATTAAAGCTTATTTAGATAAAAAATAATAGATAATATGAATGTTGCACGGTGAATTTGTGGTCTGGCGAATATGATTGTTACTACACATTGTTTTTAGGTGACATGATGGATATGATTAATGATTACGTATTGCACATGATAAATATTAAGGTAGAAGAAGTAAATAAAATCTGTTGATATATGAATATAATATATTATTTGATAAACAAGAAGGTCTCTGTAATAACCTGGCTTTGAAGACACAGGATCATCTTTAATGTCTGCAATAAGATTAAAATGTTAAATTGAAGTATTACAAGTGCAACTTCAATATTGAATCTGATCCCTTTCCCCTTAAAATAGATCCTCGGTCGTTGCCAACTTTCCATCACTTCATTCTGCAACATGCCTCCAAGACAAGATATGTCTGTTCTGCCGCAGCCTTATGTGAGACATATGTTAAAGCTGCTGTTCAGCCACAGTTCTTCTGAACCATTTCGAGGCTTTTCTAAATAATGCTTCCTCAACCATTACACCTGCTGGTCTCTACCTTCTCTCTACACGCTCCCCTTTGGTTTCCCCATGTAGGCGTTGAGGTGCACACTCACAGCACCCTGCAGAGAGGCAGCGGCGCCGGACGGGGCCGACGCCACCAGGAGCACGACGGCAGCTACCCCGACAGCTCGGTAAAACCAAAGAGACTGACCAGGGGTGCGTCCATCTCTTTGCCGTCCTCACCTCTTCTCCCTCGCCAGGCCGACATGGCCCCCTCTCACTCCTGCATTAGGTTCCAAGGTGGGTTGATCTGAAATGCATACAGCGACTCAAACAAAGCCTGGTTTCAGGACGAACAAGTGAGAATGATGAGAGGCAGTGCACCGTGGGGAGTAGCTGCAAAAAAACAGCAGAATGCTTTCATGGGTTTGCCTTGATTAACAGGGAGCTTCTGAGCGTTCAGCTGTTTCATGCATGTGACAGAAAACAGAAGAACCCCCGGACCGTGTCCCCTCAGGGCCCGAGAACATGTGACAGATTGTCAGAGTAAATGATTGAACAAGATAACTTAAGGCAAGGAACCCCAATTAGCTGGGTCGGATTTGAGATGTTCTATTGGGAAGAAAAAAATCTATTAAGTCGAGATAAAAAATCCATCTGTGCCAAATAAACCTAATGCGATTGGTTATTAGAACAACCTGCTGTCATGTGCTTCACATGTGCTGTAGAACACGTTTGCCCCGAATTCCAATCCCTGTGAATTGGAATTTCAAACAGTGTGTAATGTACGCAGGAGCTTTTCTCATTTGATTACGTGACGTCTCCATTTCTATGCTGATCTAAGAATAAGCTCAATAACAAAAGGCCCAACTGTACTATTATTTTAAATCATACTCAATAAATCTGCACTAAATCACACACACTTATGGAAATCATTCCCCAAAGCATGTTTTTTTTTATTTCTCATTAAGATCCACTATTATTCTCTGGGAAATCAGTGAAAATATCTATAACTACAGCAAAAACTCTTGTAATTTTGCATAAAGGGGGAAATAAATCCTGGATTAGCCCGCTGATCTGGATCCACATCAAAAAGTGATGTGTTCTTCCTGTGGTCATGCCGGTCATGCACCAACCCTTCACAAGTTCATGGAAATCAGTTGAGTCGTTTTTGCATAATCCTGCTTGCAAACAAATAAACCAACCAAGAAATAAACAGACAGGAGTGAAAGCGTAACCTCGTTGGTGGACGAATAGGAAAAGGTTTCCTCTCGCTCATGGAAAAATCATCAATCTATGAATATATTAATGTTTTGTTTGGCAAATGTTTGGGTTCCTACATCACAGCGAGGTCTCAGTGTCTGTGAACTGGAGCTCTCAGGTTTCCATGCCCCACTTGTGGTGGTTGCACACTGGACCGTGACTTGTCTCCAGCTGTGATGTCACAAACATGACACTTGTATGAAACCTTTTCTCCTTCAGCAGATAAATGTGAAAGCAGCTTTCTGTGTTTTCAGAATCCGCCCATGCATAATTAAAAAATCAAACTAAAGCAGCAATAAGTAAAACACATGATTGGAGAGCATTAATAACCCAAAATCCTTTCAGACCATCATTTAGATTTTTCTACATTGCTACATTAATATTTGATCCTTTCATTAAACTGAGCCCAAAATATCCCTGTGCACTTTACTATTTCGTTATTAAAACAGTCAAAACCACAAAAGATCTTGTAGGATTTTGAATTGAATTACAAACTTTGATTATTGTTGCATGAAAAGAAAACAAACTCCATGTTCACCTGTGGCGCCTCCCCCTGAACGCAGCACTAGGTGGCAGTGTCCTGTAGCAAGTACAGCCATTCAGAAAAAAAGGTGCTATTACATTTCACTGCATGCAGCACTGCCTTGTGATCTGTTCTCTTCCTCCCTGAACACTGAGCGAACATGAGGAGGAAAATTACAGCGAGTAAAAACATGCGGTGTCAGGTTTTTGGTTTCTTTGACGCTCGTTTCAAATCAAATATCAAACTGCAGGATGGAGACAGATACAGAGATTCGATCCACAGCTTCACACACTCACACACACACACACACACACACACACACACACACACACACACACACACACACACACACACACACACACACACACACACACACACACACACACACACAAACACACACACACAATAACCTTGAGTATAAAGCAAACATCTCATCCCCAACGAGCTGCAGTCCAAAAGAGTCTGTGCTTCCAAGAACCCTCGGATGCATAAATTGAGACACACCCACACACATCAATAGAAGTGCACCGCTGTCCCTGTCATCACACACACATACACACACACACACACACAAACACACACACTCAAACACACACACGTTAGCAGTGTCAATACATTATAGATAAACGCCCACGGTACAGGGAATTTACTGATTCCTTGCGTGGCTCTCTCTCTGTACATACTGCTTTATACTCCTGGGACACAATTCAAATTCTGCACCACAGATCTCATCTGGGGAGGATTAATCTCTCTCTCTCTCTCTCTCTCTCACTCTCTCTCTCTCTCTCTCTCTCTCTCTCTCTCTCCCATATCCCTCCCTATCTCCACCCTCAATCCCTCCCTCCCGCTCACTCCCTCCCTCCCACCCTGCCTGCTCTCCCTCCCTCTCCACGCTCCCTCTTCGCCGTGGCCAAAGGACGGGTAAAGAAGCTTGAGTATGTGGAGGGCTCTTCCAGTGCGAGGGAACCTCTTGTCTTTGCCTCGTGCCGTGGCAAGACGGACCACAGAGGTGAGGACAGGAGCGTGTGGGCGTGTGTTGAGCAGCGTGTCTTGTTTTTTTCCAGGTATCGATCAGGGAGGATGAGTGAGGATGAGTGAGGATGAGTGAGGATGAGGTGAGACGAGCATGAACGATGACACCCAGCAGAGAGTGGATGTTCGTACGTGTGTTTTTAATTGCTCCTAAAAGGCTTTGCTTTAACTTTGTCCTCTCAGATGTGCAGTGATGTGCGAGGACAGCGTTGTCCATGTTATCCGTGCTGTTTCCTTCAGAGTTTCATCTCAGAGTCTTTGACCCAACTTCTCTGCACGTTCATCCTCCAGTTCAGGTTAAAGTAATAATAACATCACATCCACAACTCCGGCAGCTTCCCGTCGTGTGGTTGACCAGGAGGCTTCCCTGAGGCTGAACTGGTTTTATGAAGCTTCTACCATCGCGGTTGCCAGGCACCTCTCAGCTTCCCGTTGCCAATGGCAACTGCTAGGTGGTTTGATGAACAGCGCTGGACAGTCAGTGTGTCCTCATGCTACTCCAGACTGGGTCTCGGTGCCCTGCTGACTAAATGCAAAGTTTCCTCCCCTGACCCTCCTCTCTGAAAGACACGTCCACCCTCCCTGCTGGATGAAGCTGTGAAGTGTTGACAGAGGCTGTAACTGGGGCACCTTGTGGAAACAGAAGTGACCATGCATGTCCCTCCTGACTGATCCTCTCCAGGCTGAGCTTGTGTTGGGCAAACAATTGGGGTTTAACGCGAGAGCGATGCAGTGTGGTGCCTTTTGAAAGGCGACGGGCGAACAAGGAGGAAGGAACGAGAAAGAATCAGCAACAGTGAAATTAATGTGATGTCTGAACGCAAAGAGTCTTGTGAGGGGGAGTGAGCTGTCCCTGTAATCCGTGATGTCCTGTCATCCTGTTTTTATTATGCCTACTCAGTATGCATGTTACTCAGCTGAGGACAGCACATAGATGAGGTGTGAGGACGCAGGGGACGCTCAGGCTCGGTGAAGTGCAGAGATCTGAGAAGCCTCACCTCGCTCTGCAGAGGTGGGTGTGGATCCTTGGAGGAGCTCGGGTTGGAGGTCGCAGCCTCAGAGCAGAATGCAGCACATGACCCGGGTCAGGCCGATCTCTCCGGGAGCCGAGGCCGGGGCAGGACACTCCTTCTCCCTGCTCCAAAGTCGACACAGGGCTCATCGAGATTCACGGCCCGTCCCCTTCACTGTGAGCACCTGGCAGGCACAGGCAAACTCACAACCTCACACAACCCCCTCGCTGCCGCCGCCCCAAACAGGGACTGGAAAGCCACTGTGTGTGCATTGATGATCAGGGCAGCTGGGGCGGCGCTGACCTGTGGATTGCATGCGTTTCTCACAGTTCACTAGTGGTGCTGACAGAGTGTAAAACCAGAGCATGAGTGAGATGCAGGTTTCATGAGGCCCCTCGTGCTTCTATTAGCCCGTTAATCTGAGTGTCCTAAATGTGTGTGTGTGTGTGTGTGTGTGTGTCCCAGACCTCCACGTGGAGCCCCGGCTGGGCCCCTCCCTCTCTACCCAGGAACTGATGACCAGACTATGCTTCTTATTGGGAGAAGCGACGCCCGGCACTGCTAGCTCTCCTATGGAGGACAGGAGGGAAAAGAAGGTAATATGGATTCGCTGGCCCTTTGCTGTCAAGTCAAATACAAAGCCAATCAATGATTTATGAAATGACCTTCTTTTTTTTTTTGCAAACCATTGCCACTTAATGTGTCCTTTAAACATTTAAATATCCCTCAGTAAAGGTTCTCTGCAAAGCCACGTTAAATACTGTGTGATCGGACCACTCAAACCCCCCCCGGGAGGAACGGATCGATATATATTTTATAAGGTTATTAATTATGTTGCTGCAGCTCTTGCTCGGGGCTCCGTTTCTCTACTCACTGCCCTGTTGGTTGAACCCCTCTGCAGATGAGAGTTATTGCAATGTGCTGGTGTCTCTCCGTCTCCGAGCGTTTGCGCTGCTCAGCCTTGGCCCCATTTTCTCAGCCTCATTCCACCAGCTGAGCTCCAGATTCAGTCAGTTTCACAGAGCTCGCGAGGTTCACGTGAGGAATGTGGGTTGTCCTGGCTGAGATAGATGAGGCTCTGGTATAAAGGGAATAACAGTGAGCGGCCTGGTCTCCCACCAGTCTCTGTGCTGCTGGAACGTTGCATCAGTAATGAAGAGACCTGAATTGTTCGTGAGCAAAATACACAGAAGAATATCTTAAATAAAAATTATTCTTTATTTTTTCTCCTCACGTTTGCATTTATCAAGAATTTCTGTTCTCTGAGGGATTTTGGTATCGTGATAAACATTAACTTAGACATTAGTAATTTCAAACATCTGTTTTAATTTATCATATTTTATCCTCTAAGAAGACAATAATGGAAAAAACACACAAAAAAGGAAAGGTAAATAAAGATCTCTCTGGCTGTGTAATATTATAATCTTCTAATATAAGTTTAATGATGTATTACAGGGCTACTCTAGGTTGCAGTATGTTATATATACAATAGGTTCTTTACTCTTTGTCTATAGATATGATACCATGGACATTCATTAGAACAGTTTGGAAAATAATCTGTTTTATCTTTGTTTTTTTACTTTACTGTCAAACTTTAACAAGCAGTTGCTCCAAGCTGCGATCCAAAAACACAATCTGTGCCAGCTCCAAAAAAGGAAATGCATCCCGTCCCCAGAGACCAGCTCACACTGTGATGGGGCTTTTCATCCACCGTCACATTTACAATTTCCTGGAACTTGCAAATAATTTGGAATCAGATGTGAAATTTTAACTAAGCATCCTCTCTGGAGCGCTCTGAAGCTCTGTTGGTTGGACTTTCTATGCTTCAAATACATCCTGGCTCGTGTGGGAAAAAAATCTTTCACATTTCGTTTAGGTCTCTGTGAACATCTGTCCCAGTGCGGGAAGCAAACAGCAGAATGTGTGCACGGTGGTTTTTACCCTAAACTGTGAGTGTCTGCAGCGAGTGATTTCATCCTCAGCACAACCAGCCGTCATTATGCAAAACTGGGAAAATGACAGCCAGGATGAAAATAACTGGAATTATCATTTTCCATCTGCGTGCATAGTCACAATCAGGGAAAATAGTGTGCATGAGGCAAACACTGTCAGTGGGGTGTTTGCTTAAAGGGAAGGCAACTGACACTGTCAATTTACTATTTCTTAAAAAAAAAGACTATAAGTTATTGTAGGTGTGTTTCTCTTACATCTCTCCTCTTCTTTTTAGTTTTTCTGTCTCTATACCCATTTTGAGTTTAGTTATTCATCTATATCTTATGTCTCTCCCTCCAGTGTGACACCTCTGCCCAGGGGGGGAGTCCCAGCTCCACTCTGACCTGCAGCACCACCTCCCCCTGTTCAGACAGCCCCACCTCCACCTTGAGCACCAGCGCTGGAGGCCCACATCTGCCCCAGCCTTTACACCTACCCTCACACCAGTGCAGCTCCAGCACCAGCCCCAGTGGAACCCTCTCCAGCCCTGTACCCAGCCCTGCCCCCGGTCCTGCTCCAGGACCCCTCACCTGGAGCAGCCCTGGGCCTTCCTCTCAGAGCCCCACCTCCACCCTGGAGAGCAAGGACAGTGGAATCATAGGTGAGAGCTGCTGCTGCTGCTGCTGCTGCTGCTGTGAATCTCCAGGTCAAATGATATCTATTCATATGGAAATGGGTCACATTGGTTATTACACTAGGCGGAGCGTGTCTAATAGGAAAACTTGACCATGCATAAAAATGTAGCTTAAAAAAACCAAAACATCAACAGCTCGTATTAACTCGACGTGGAAGCACTTATCAGAAATCCCAGATATGACTGGTGAGGGGCCACACCTTCCTGCATGCTGATGGGAGTGTAGATGTTTGAAGTCCTTGTCTCCTCCCACCCCAAAGCTCGTTTCTCTGTGTTGCCTGTGCCACTTCAGCCTCAAGCCTTCAGCTCCCTCCTGTCAAAACTGGGACACTGCTGTCTTTGTTGCTTATGGCTCTGATTCTCCTAAAATAGGACACTTTTTTCTCCATAAATAGAGTTTGTATTTATAGTTAAATACCAAAGGGGGCAAAGGGCGCGTCAAGTACAACTACAACAACAACCCGTTGAATGATGGGTTTTGAGTGAACAGTGGGATCAAACACTGTATTTCAATGTTTATCCAGCACGTGTGATTTGTTGCAGTTGAAGGGAAATTTCAGCCCAATCATTTTCTCTCTTTGGATGCTTGACTAAGTCGTATTTTTTTCTTTGTGCGGCTCAGCAACCATCACAAGTTCCTCTGAGAATGAGGAGCGCAGCGCCTCCAGTGAGTTCCTGACGAAGGACGAGGGCCCGGTGGGCGGAGCCGGTGTGATGGGCCATGTAAGCGAGGAGCGCCACGTCGGGCCCACGAAGGACCATCTGACCGCCCACCCAGATGAGGCCTTACCTCGGAGTGACATCATGGAGCCCAGGACGCCACCTGCTCCGAAGAGGCCCCTCCCACAGCACCACGTGCACAGCACTTCCTCCCTGGTGATGCCTCGGCCCAATTCTGTGGCAGGTGCGTTTCAGGTTTTCTCTCGACTCCTTCACCTGTTACTATGTGAGCGAGTTAATAGTTTGACAAGTCCGCCTACCAGCGCCACCAAAGCTCACTAATTAACACGTTGTGTTTTCCAAAGTAAACCGGCGGAGACGCCAGGAAGCCGCCGCTCCCGGCCAAGAAACAGTCCCACACATGAGCCCCCCCCCCCCCCCCCCAGTGAAACCACCACGTGATCGTTTCTACACTCTCACTTTTGCGTGGATAAAATACAAACGTGACACAATGTGTTAATTAGTGAGCCGGCGAGTGAGTCGCTTAAGCTTCCATTACGCTGAAGATGAAGTAGGTTAATGAGCGTGTGAATGAGACAGCTGTGACCCGCGTGATAAATGAACACACCGATAAATATTGACTGAATGACAAACTGATTGAGTTGATTGTTGACTTGGCATTTCCCAGCTATTCACCCAGCACACAGAGAGAGAATGCTAACTTTAGCTTCACTGCGCCACATGCCGGTGCCCAGGCTGGATGCGCACAGTGAGCCGCACCAGTTAAATGTCCTCCGAGGCCTCGAGTTGTCATAAAAATCCCCCCCTCGCCGCCGCCGCCACCACCACCACTCCTCCCTCTCCAGTCACCATCTTTGCTGGTGCACGAGGCTCTTTTCTCTCCCCTTAGATGTCAGTTCATTTGTGGTGGGAGCAAAAGAAGAGATTCCCCAAGGAGTGGATTCACAGTAACGCCTGCCAGTTCCCCCTGTCAGCTGGTGCTTTCATTGAGGCGCTCGTGATGAAATTCCAGAATAAAGATGAAGCGACTCTGGCCGCGGCCGCCAGAGTTTTTGCTCCACGCTCATGAAAGAGTAACGTTGGTGCGTGTGCATTATGGCACGCGCTAAGACGACAAGAGACTAAATTAAACTTTCATTATTCCCAGATGGAAAGTTGTTAAGGCAGCAATAGTGTCAGGCCACAACAAAGAAGAACTGGCTGCGGTTAAGAATATAATGAATAGAGGTTTCATAAGCATCTGCTCCGGTAGTTAAAGTTTGCTGTGTCAGAAAATGAATGATGTAATGAAAATACAGCCGCAGAGCTACAGCAACAGAACGTCAGAACAAAATAAATGAACGCAAAAGATGTTAATTACAATCTGAGCATATTCCTTGTATGTTGACTTATGTAAAACTGCAGATGTTCAGGTTTAATTTAGCAGTTAATGAATTCACGATTTAAACAGTAGAGTAGATGGCGGCTGCGTCACAGCTCGTGTTCTCAAAGCTCCCTGAGATTATGCTGATTCCTGCAAGTACAGGTGTACAAAAGGTAATGGAGGACAGTTTTGTAGAATTGGTCATTAGTACAAGTCACCTGCTTCATCAGCCGCCTAGTGGCCTGAGACTGGAGCCAATATGGCAAGAAGCTAAATGTGCAGTATGGTGGCAGTCAGTAGGAAGAACAGGAGGAAGTGGGAACAAATCAGAGGATTAGTATGTTTGATGCTTTCAATACATATCAACATTAAGATGGAGCCCTTCAGCAGGGTGATAGATGCTGCACGATAACAACCTGCTGTAGGACTCTAACCAGAAGGTCAGTGGTTCCATCCCTGGAACTTCAGCCCTTATTGCAAAGGGACCTTGGGCAACATAATGAACCCAAAATAGCCTGCGATTGCTTAGTGCTGGCGTATGAATGGTGAGAGAAAAAATACATTAGTGCTGTGTGAATGGATCAATGCGACTGGTGCACTAAAGCTCTCTGATTAGTCAATTTTATGGGAAAGCACTTCTTAAAATAGTCCATTTACCATTATTAAAGCAGCGGAAAATCCCATTTTCAACAATTGGACAATGTAAGAAGGCAATGGAGGTCAATGGACGGTCTATCACGGCACCGTGAGTCTGTCTAATCCGTCAATCAACCCGTTTTATAACTGATTAACACCGAACCTACCAGGTAAATAAATACTCAAACATCAGTGGGACAAGAAAATTGCCTAAGATGATATAAAAACATCTTTGAGAATAAACGTATTGATCCTCTAGCCTAATTTGACATTTTAAGTTTGATCCCGGTCCTATCCAGTAACAGGGGAGCCAGGTTTGATGACCTATAATGCAGCCAGCCACCAGGGGGCGATCAAGACACTTTTGGCTTCACATTTGGGGAGCAGTGATGTCGTCCATCTTTACTCCCAGTCTCTGTGTTAAAGTAACACCTTTTGGAAAATATGCTTATTTGCTTTTTAGGGTTAGATGATACCATTATAGTCAATTGTGTCTGTGCAGGTGTAATTTTTATACTTTTTATATTTCCTTGTATTTATAAGTATTGCATGTTTACTAAAGTTACATTTCTCATGTATATTTTTGTAAGTCCCTTTTGTTCTGCTGATCTCCCTGTTTTGGGACTAACAAAGGACTTTTATATTATCTTATCTTACCACTCTTACATTTGTCCATTAAGTTAAAGCTACAAGCTAGCTTAGCAAAGCTACCTGGAAACAGAGTTAAACAAATAGCCTGATTGTGGAGCATCAGCTTAGTCCAGCATTTCTAACGCTCTCTCAAACCAAACACTAGTATCGATCTTCTCTTCTAACTCTGCCAAAAAGTAAATAAGGGTGTTTTCTGAATGTCGAACTGTGCTTTAAGGTTGAAAAGGTGTGAGATGAGTTTCTGAGGCTGATTGCCATATAAGGGATGCGGGAGGCTTGGCCCGGGGCTGCGGAGTTGACCTTTAACGTGACAAATGATCAACAGGGGTTGTAGGGTAATCAACCACCCAGTCATCAGCAGGGAACAGAAAGATTGGCAGCAGGCGCGGGGTAGGTGGTGGCGGACAGGGTCCCATCAGGCTGGACTGGGATGAGCTGTCCCTGTGTCAACCCGAAGCTGAAAACATGTTTAATTCCTTCCACTGAGTCTCTGGTCCAGTGAGCCATTTGGCCCGGCTGCTTTCTCATCCCACTCCACACCTCCTTCACACTGTTTTGCTGCAGACTGTTCTCCATCCTCTCACTGCGAAGGCTCTTTCAATCCTCAGTCCTCCACTCCAGCTCTGGCTCGACAACTACTGCAATATCCTCCGTGTCCCCAGTCCTAAAAGCCCTCCTCTGGATGTTGGAAGGGACTTTGGGTTTTTCGGTGTTCTGAGGTTTATTATTTGCTGGTACCTGATGTTTTTGGTCCATTAATATCACCACGTTCCCACTGTAATTGATGTGTTTTGCCTCAGGGAGCCTCTCATTGTCCTCCTGGTTCTCCACAGAGCAGGTTTCATTCACACATGCACAGATGCTGGATAAATCAGAATATGATCTGAAGTGTTGAAAACCTGTAAGTGCCGTATTATTTTCAATGAGCCCTTCTCCCTGTTCTAGAAAGAAGAAGCAGGAAGTTCAGGTCCCTTATATGAAAGTCAGTGGCACACGTATGATTTGGTGATTTGTCCTGACGGAGGGTATTTAAAGATGCTGCTGGCCAGCATCTCCAGCCTGTGGCCATAATTGCTGCCTCAAAGCCTTAAGCCCACAGCAGGTCAGAGATTGTGCCGCGGCTCCCTCAGATGCTCCGAGATTACCAGCGGCTGCATCTAACATGTACGTGTACATGATTATAGCAATGTGAGGTCATGGTCTGTCCAGGGGCTGCACTTTCTTGTCTGCTCTCTGTTGGGCCGCTCCATCTACGGTATTTTATAAATGAGTGCAATGTGACTCAGGCCTTTTTTTCATCCCACTTTGAAGGGATTAGAGGCAGCCGTGATGCCAGATTTTCACATTTCACTCAGGATTTTTTTTATTTAATTTTTATTAAAGCAATGAATGAAATGGGCCTGTCTGTGACATGTCATTGTAAACAAACTCTTAAAAATAACAATCGCTCTCCTGTCAGAATATTGTTTTGATGCAGTTTGAGTATTTTAGCTATAATACTTTTGATATTTTGATACAAATACTTGTTACTGTTTCATCACTTGACGGCAGACGTATTACAATCCAGCAATTTTCATAAAAGCAAACCTATATATACAGAAAACCAATTTCATTACAAACCCAAGAAGTCCCAACAAGCACAGACACACAGCGACTGTAAAGCTGTTCCTCTCTCTCATGCCTGGATCTGGATCTATAAACGACTTAGATTGGTTTTACCTTCTCTAACAGGGAGAAAGAAAACAATAGGAACAGGTGGAGATGACAAAACAAAGGTTGTTCACCTTTTTTTTCCGCCAGCCGGTCCAAAGACAGATGAGCACTTGACCAAGAACGACATCTAACTCTCAGAGCCTCCAACCCATCGGAGGCGGTGTGTGACTGTGAATTCAAATGTATTCAGCACAGGACATTTTTTTGAACTCCAGGGAATTCTGACATTAGTTTCTGATGTGTGTTTCTGGGCTTTGAATCATAGTTAACTTTTTATTTTAGAATTCTTCCATCTCTGCTGGCTCTCAGGTAAATCCTGGCAATGATTAAATTAGATAAAGGCAGAAACTGCCAAAACAACAACAACAAAACCAACAAAAATGACACAAGTAAGATGTAATGCACTGCAGAATCCTGGACCAAATTCAGCCTGACTTAAAAGTTCCTTCAATTCGCATGTGGTGCATTTTCTATGGACATCTTTATGAACTGTAATATATAGAAATATGTTGGAGATATTCAGTCTTCAGTGGTCAAGTCCTCTGATGGGTTGTTGATCTGTCCAGGGTGCACTCTGCTTCTCACTCAGTGTCAGCTGGGCCTTCAGAGGACAAGCAGTATCGTTGATGGATGGATGGATATTGTCTTCAACGTATTTTGTCCAATTATCAATTCATAATCTGTTGCATCTGCATAATCATTAATGCAATAAATAACCAAACCCCCAGAGACTGCAGGCTCAAAAATAAATGAAGACCTCTCAGACACGGTGCAAACAACATTACAAATGTGTAATGTTTTATTAATACAAAGATGAAATAGTCTTTGTTACAGGGCTGTTCCATTGGAGGAGGTTTCAGTGCACAGATCTTTTCCTTTTTTTGTGTTACGCTGTATAATGAAATGCTGTAACATCCGGAATAGATAACTGATTACATAAAGCCTATTCCTTAAATGTGGTCTGAACTTGAGACTGCTAAATGTCTTGAAGACTGCAGAAAGTAAGCCTGGCGGACATGTCAACTCTGTGATGTGAGTGGGTGGGCAGATCGGCCCGATGTGGGAGTACACAACTCTTCTGACTCTCTTTTTGGTTTCTGGATCTTCTGTGCATCATGTTCTTTATTGAATTTATCACGTCAGCCTTTGTGAGCCTCACTTGTTTGTTGTGCAGAACGTTGTGCAGCCGTGTCATTGACAGCGGACACAGTTTTGTGTTGCAGCACCGCGACGTGTTCCCACTGATAATCACAGATCCGATGTCCTGAAGTGCAAAAAGAAAACATGCGGTCATTTCAAACCTCGAGATTCACAGGACGACCAGATGAGTTGCTTTTCTTTTCCTCTTTCTTCTTCCTCTCAAGGTCGTTGAGCATTTTTTTTATCACTGAGAGCAACAGCTGTTTATGTCTCCCGTCGCCATGGTTACAATCATTGACTCGAGCAACGAATTTGGCACTTGTGTATGTGTGTGTGTGTGCTTGTGTGTCTTTGCACGTTTTGCTGCATCTCTCGCTCACACTCCTTAATCCATTCCCCCCGATCCGTCCTCTGTCTGCAGCGACCAGCTCCACTCGACTGGAGGATCTGGGGTTTCTGGACCACCACAGGGCCGCGGGACACCGGAGCTCCGTGCGCAAACACTGCACAGCCGGTCGCGCCAGTGATGACTCCAAAGGTATGACTGTGGCTCAAAGGGATAGGTCACCCAAAAAGAAAAAAGGATCCACTCATTATCTACTAACCACTATTTCGATTGGAGGGGTGGGTGAAGTGATTGAGTCCAAAAAAAAAACCTGTTTTTCAAAGTTCCAGGGGTAAACATTGTCAAAGTCAAATCCAATACAATTGAAGTATATGGCGACCAATTCTTCAAACGTATAAAAAATACAGGAAAAAACATGAATAGCCTCCATACGGCTCCTGTGGTGTCATCCAAGTGATTGTAAGCCCTGACATTCAAATAGGACTTTAAATGTGTTTATAATTTAAATCGAGTTTAGATGTCAGGGCTCACAAAAGCAGAAACAAAAGTGTTTTGTGGACTCAAACACTTCCCTCAACCCCCCCCCCCCCCCCAAAAAAAAGAGATAAAGACACACCTGCATAGTTGTGAGTAGATAATGAGTAGATTTACATTTTTGGGTGAACTATCCCTTTAACCTTGAGGTGATGTAATAGACACACTTCCCAGACAACTTAAAATAAATTATACTTATCCATTCCTGTGTTGCTTTACCTGTTCCCCCTCCATCCATGCAGGGAGGCTGGTGGCGTTCAGACAGGCCGACATCATGCTCAAGCCGCTGCTGTTCGAAGTCCCCGGCATCACCCCGGAAACGCCCTTCGTGGGACGGGATTGGCTGTTCACGCGTCTGGAGGAGGTCCTGAGGAAGACGAGCAGCTGCGAGGGCCGCGGCGCCGTCATCGTGGGCAACGCAGGATCCGGAAAGACGGCCATCGTCTGGAGGCTGGTGACGCTCAGCTGTCACGGCATGCGGACGCCACAGGGAGGTCCCAGCATCCATCACAGCCCCGGCTCCTCCCCTAAATGTAAGACCTTTATTTACAACAGGGTAATACGGGTACACATTCTCCAGAAGGTTCCATCAGATTCTTGTACGATATCGGAGTAAATTTCTACTTTTTGTGAAGGAGTGAGGAACTGGGTCATGCTCTCTTCTTCTAAGTTCTCCCCTGAGGTTTCTCTGCTGATTGCAGCTGTGTGAGGGGACTGAGTTTTACTGTGGTTCTGTTTCTTCTCACGAGCGGCACTTGCAAATAAAACCAGATTAAGTTCTTTATATTTGCATGTTGTCGCCTGCTGCCACGTGCTGGGGATTTTAGTTTTTCAAATAAAACATGACTCAACTGCAGGTGTAAAAATAAGAATGGCAACAAATGCAACACTAATAATAATATGATATAATATATGTATCACCCTTCAGCCTTTTACTATATCAAACAGACATTAAACTGTACAGAAAAAACTAAACAAAATACTGTAAAAAAGAAAACAGTCATTTATTTTTCATATTTGTATTATTCATGGTAACCTGTACTGCGCGTTGTCATTTTGATTTCAATTTAACAGAAGCTATAGCATGAGCTGTGTACAAGAATTATCCCTTCACGCCCCTTGAAACAAACACTCTTGCTCCCGTCCAATGAGGTTCTGCCTAGTTCCATCAGTTCCAGTCTTGCTTACAGATGTTGTAATTAATTGCAGCAGTTTAATTGTGTTTCTTTGTAGACTCGTCCTGACGCTGCCGTGCTTTACACCCGGGGCCTCGTCTAACGAGGGTAAATGGCAGCTCTGGGTTTGTTATTGTTGCTCTGTGCTCTGTGCAGGTGGGGATAAGTCGGGTAAAGCTGGCTCCAAACAGCCAGCGGAGTCCCAGCCCAACCTGAGTGCTTCTGCAGGAGCGAGTGATGGAGCAGCACAGAGGAAGGAGACTGTCAGAAGCCTCGCCGCCAAGGTACCTCAAGACACACACACACACACACACACACACACACACGCGCACACACACACAATCATTTGCATTCCTCTACTTGTGAGGACTCTTAATTAGAAAACACACCCTGCTGCGCCTCATCTAGTTAGATGAGATGAGACGATCAATAACACCTTCATGTCTGTGCACTAAACAGGAAGCAGACGCCAGGAGACAGTTCACTTATTTTACCTTGGCTCAGCATAATGACTGGAAACAAACACAGAGGCTCCACAGCTCAGTCTTCATTACATTGTGTTCCTTCAATCTGTGTATAAAGTGGCACAACCAGAAGCTCAGTCTGACAGAGCACAAGCCTCCACAAGGTTTATCTCACCCTGTTGAAGGAAGAGGAAAAAGATCCTGGATCCACTGGTTTGTCAAGATCCACAAAATTCAATGGGTTCATCGATACTCCTCCACTACATCAACTTTCAATAGTTGGAAAACACATTTACCACCTCGAACCGTCACTTTAACCTTAAATGTAAGGTTAAACATACACATGGTAAACAAACACATAAACCAACATAGTACAATGTCCTTCCGTCCATCTACACAACTTATTGAAGTCAATCCCAGCCGACATTGGGTGAGATAGCAAAATATAACTAAATTAAAAACACACACACAATGTGATTTCCTGTAGATCTCGTTAGACTGACCCACCTGCATCCACAACAGACTTAAGGGAAACATAATGACATTAGAGGAATATCCAGATTTAGCTTCTTTGTCGTGGCTGTTTTTATTGTCCTGGATTTCTCTGTTTTCTTCCTTCCCTCACCTTCTAAGAGCCGTAATATAACACAGCATCATAAACAGCTCCGTGGGGAGCTGCTAAAAGGAGGGACCGGTTTAAATTGATAAACACACCTCAGCGTCTTTGTGTGTATGTGTGTGTGTGGGGGGGGCGGCACGTTTGTGACACGGGATTTGAATGTCAGGTTGTTCTGCTCTCTTTTCGGGCACATGTGGTACACGCTGCTGATTGCATCACACAGATGACATGGAAGCTTCTAAATTTACTAACTTGGCCTCAATAAGAGTTTCCATGGGAACTAGTCAGACTACTTGTGATGGTGAGGGCGTTTGCTCAAAAGTAAAATCACTGATAATGTCATCGCACAGTGTGTGTGTGGACCACTTACGATCTACTAACCCACGAGTAAATACTATTAAATATGAATGTTTTCCCACAGAAATGCACTCGCGAAAGAGAGATTACTACTATTAATCCTCCAGGCCGTCCCCATTCATCTCAATGGTTTTGAATGATGTGCCTCTGTTCAGTTTGGCTCCTTTAATGCAAATATCAACCCCAGGTTTTTTGTGGAATGTTTTATTTCTCAGCCCCTTCTGTTTATCATTCAGCTTGTTGCCTGAATCCACCGATGTGATTTAAAGATGCTCTGCAGTAATATGCAGAATGGCTGAAGACTAAGTTATGACTCAGCCACCTTCTGGGATGTCGGTGTTCACGGCGCATCTCAGTGTTGTTTTATTCTAACCCTCATTGTTTTTGGATTTGGTGATATTGTTTTTCTCCTCTCACTTAAAAGATAAAAAGGTTTGATCTCACATTGAGATATGAGCAGATAAATGGGCTCTGATCAAGACACACACAGCTTCTGAATTGGTGCCATATATTTGTTCCCCTCATCGTAAATTGCTTCTTCTCGGAATCACAATCACACAAAAAGTCACACAAACACACACTGCTGCCAGGAATACGCTGTGAAATCACAGTAATAATTTGCCCGTGGCTCAGCAAAAAGTGAGGCCAAAGTGCTTTGATCGCCACCTGGTGGTTGGATGCAGTATTGGTCCTAAATCCCACCTCCTCTATGTTAGGGGATGGGACATGGGCCAAAATAAAAAGTCAAATAGAGTTTTCTTAAAGAGGGTGTCTGTCATTGTAGATAGTCTGAATGTTTGAATGTATGGCAATATGTTTAAAACACAGGTTGAAGAGGTGTTAATAGTTTAAGGTTCTATATTTAGACATGAGGTTTATCCTCAGCAACGTTTCAGCAGATTTTACTGCATTAGATGTCCTAACTTGTGAAGCCTGGTGGAAACTGAAGTCTCAAAAGTGCCACGAGAATATTTTATATGTTTCTAAATAGCTTACTCCTTTTTTTCATCGACACTTAAGACCAATGTTATCACACTCTGGGTTTACAGATCTACTGTACAGACTTTTAATTTCCCCACTTCTAAAGTGCTATTTCTTTAATGCATTTCTCTCCTGACCATTAACAGTTAGTTGGACTTTGAGTCACGTTAACAGAGACAGAAAGCAGCTTTATATTACGCTCCTATTTCCTTCAGTTCCTCACCTGCCTCTCTCTCTCCCACAAGGTGGTCGCCTACCACTTCTGTCAGGCCGACAACACCTACACCTGCCTGGTGCCGGAGTTTGTGCACAGCGTTGCCGCCCTGCTGGCCAGAGCGCCACAACTCGGCCCATACAGGGAGCTGCTGGTTCAAGAGCCTCATCTGCAAAACACACTCAGCCTGCGGTCCTGCGTCCAGGACCCCATCGCTGCCTTCAGGAAGGGCGTCCTGGAGCCGATGGCCAGCCTGCGCAAGGGTAATGAAGTCTACACACGCACACACACACACAGACACACACACACACGCACACACTTTAGCCAAATGTGATGTCTTTCAATTTAAAAGCATTTTAAAGTTTTAAATAGTATCATATTTGAGGTGGAACCTGTCTGCTCCCCTCGCCCTCCAATCAGGGAGCTTGCTGCCATCTCCTGTGTGAAACAGCCTGGTAATGACTCAACGATTGGCCCACAGATTATTTCCCCCTCGTTAAGGTCAATGATTTGAAGCAGTGTAGTGTGTGAAACAGATGTTAGGTCATTTACATATATGAGTGGTATTTTTTTGCAAAGGTGAATCACGAGCATCCCTCAGGATTTCAAGGTCACAAAATACTGCGGGGTGGCCACGGACGTTCCGGACACGTTCACCGGCTCGATTCCTCATGAGTTAGTCAGTCAGTTAGATTGATGTGTTATTACGGCCGGGCCCTCCACAGCCGGGTGGAGGAGTGTTTCGTCTGCTCCATCTCTATTAAGCAGGTCAGTAAAAAATGGAGAGCCCTTGTGCCTAAGTGTGTGAGTCCTCACAGGCTTCCAGGGAAACACTGCCGGCTCAGATAATGTGAACCATGATGGATTATGTTCTGTTCCCAGCTAATAAACAACAATGGCCTCTGGCCGCTTTCAGCAGAACATGATCAATATCAACAGTTGATGCTTCTCTCGACATTTCCTGTGCTGAAAAAGATGCACCATTTTTTAAGCCATTAATGACCGAGCATAAAACTGTGCTTCATTCTTCTTTATTTTATGCTCTTTAATGTGACATACCAGGTATTTTAATAAGCTTCAACCCCTTTGTTATTCTCTTTATTTATGTGTATTCAGAGCGGAAGCTGCCGGAAGACGACTACATCATATTGGTCGACAGCCTTAATGAGGCAGAATTCCACAAACCAGACTATGGGGACACCATCGCCACGTTCATCACCAAAATCATCTCCAAGTTTCCACACTGGCTCAAACTGGTGGTCACAGTCCGCACAGGCCTCGTGGTGAGTGGGATCACAGGCACATAAAAATTGATTTTTTTAGTCTCCTGGGAAATTTGGTAAATGTTCATAAATTAATAATGAGAAGAGTAATAATTGACCGGTGCAGTACCACAGTTGACCACCAGCAGTAATAACGTATGTTGGCATCCTGTCTAATCTTTATCATCTTATAAATTAGAGATGTAAAGATCGACGTTAAAATTAATATTATTATTATCATCATTATTTTCCATTATAGAAGTAGTAGTAGTAGTATTGTGTATAGGTAACATGAGACTATGGTGACTAATCAATAATGAACATGCAAAAATGAATCCAATTTAAATATATTCCGAAGCAATTTATATTCTCATACACTCAAGTGATGGAGTGCAAATTGCTATGGCAACTGCTTTAATGTTTTGAACCTTCAGTGCCCAGCAACGCATTATAATAACAGTAAATTGATTATTATGCATGAGTCCAAGAATAATAAGAGAGTGGGGACCACCGGTGATCTTTGTGGAACTGTGCGATTACCAATGACTGAATTAATTTGTGCTTTGGAATCTGAATCAATACCTGGGTCAGATTCCAATTTCAGTTCTACCGGGGCCATGAACCAATATTTGGTTAATGGTTGAAGCCCACCTGTCACCCAGTCTCAGCTGGTAGAGGCTCCAGACCCCCAGGCCCTGTTCAGACCTGCTGGGATGAAGGGATTATTAGGAGAAACAAAGCTGCTGTTTCCGTTAAAAGATGTAACCTTTAAATAATTTTAATGTGATGTATAAATTATTGAATTCCTCTTGATTGTATTGGGATGCAGTGTCTCTTCTGTCCTCGCTGCACCACTTTTATTCTAAACATTTATGCCAGGTGAACAGTTTATTAAGATTAGAGCCATCTCGTCGACTAGAGGTGAGTAAAGTGAGGCAATACAATTTTGTAAATTGGTTGATTTGACCCTTTAAGTCTCAGCCTACCTCCCACCACCTATTTCAGAGATATTCCCAGTACCTGCCGCTTCCCTCTAAGCTCCATTCACTGACTGTGTAGTTTTAACGTGGTGGTATAAGGTGAATGTGGCTCTCGGCGCCGTTGAGCTCTCCAGTCTGATGTATTTTCTCAATCCGGTCGGTAATCCCACCAGCCAGCAGACGCATCTGTCCAGTGCCCGAGCCAAGTCTCCAAACGCTGCATGGATTTACTCCCTGAATGGACGGTAACACTACAGAGAGTCTGCTGGGGAGTCTGGAGCCTGACAGGCAGCCAGCCAGCCAGCCAGTTGCATAATTGGATTAGTGTTTGAGAACACACAAGACACATTCGGGGTCATTTTCTTCACGATGCATTTTGAAGTCAGCAAAACATTAAATATGTAAAGATGGAGGAGTCCAGCTGTTGTCGAGCCCCTTCGTGTCCCAGCCTTTTTACACAGGAAGTGCTGACTCATGTGGAACAACCTGGATAACACTCGTGAAAGGTTTGAGTGGAGCGCAGTCAATTACTTGTTCGTTAAACCAAAATGTCAGTCCCTGCCGTGGTCACACGGGTTCCTTCTGTGATCCGTCATAGCTGGTTGTCGCCGGCCGGTGTCGAGCAGTTGAGGATGGCATGAGAGGAGCTGAAATGTGAATCTGAGAGATGCCTGTGAGCAATGTTGGAGCTTGAGTCACTGTCACACCATTTACTGTACTGTATCCCATGGCTCTGTGTGAGTCAGCGGCAACAGCATCTGAGGAACAGCTCCTGGTTTTGGTGCTTTTAATTTGTCCTTTGCTATTGCACCAAAGACACGCCACCTACAACTCTGTGAATGCTGGGAAGTGCGTGCCTGTGCGTCACTTTAATGCCCCCCCCTCGTCATTGGTTTGTTTGTCGGCAGGGACATGGGCCAAAATAAACGTCTACATTTTGGTGTGGATCTTATATTTGAATCCTTTCTTTCAAATTGCGAGTTGGGACATATTACAACCAATTTCATTGCAGGAAATAATTCATGGAAATAGGTAGAAAGATCCAGCCTATTTAGGGGACTGCTATCTGACTGTGTGTAACTTGGGGGACTGCTGGGTCTGGGTGGAGGTGTGCGCTCTACTGATCTGTTTTCTTCTTCTGCAGGAAATCACCACCCTCCTTCCCTTCTCTGGCATCTCTCTGGACATCCTGCCAGACAGCAGTGACCTGGGAGCCGACCTCAGCGACTACATCCATCACCGGGTCAGCGGCAGCACCCAGGTCGCCTCTAACGTCACCACGCCCACAGGATCTGCCCCCGACCCGCTGATCCTCAGCAAGTTCAGCAGCCACCTGTCCACACGGAGCCACGGCTCCGTCCTGTACCTCCAGCTGACCCTGGACCTGTTCCACAAAGGCCATCTGGCTCTGAAAGGAGGAAACTACCTGGTGGTGCCTGTCTCCCTGTCAGAGGTCAGGACACGTAGCACTGATTTCCAACAACAAATTGTTTTCATCTGCGTCTGTTTGTTTGTTAGCAGGATTATGAAAAACCTACTCAATTTTGCAGAGGGAAGGAAGAACTTTTAAAATATTCAATCATATCCGGATCAGGGGCTGGACCCAGAAATGGATGTTTTATTTACATTTTGTAGATTTCCCAGATCTATTCAAATGTGGTTTAAAAAACTTACTCTAATCGATTGAATGTTTGAAACGTCCATCAGTTATCGTTGCAGCTTGTTCGGCTTCATCTGACGAAAACGATTTGCGAACCACCATCTGTGGAGTGTTTTATGAAATGATCAGTTTCACATGGAGCTATAAAGACACTTCTTACCTGGAGTGTATTTTTGGACCCGCCCTCGTCGTCCTCGTCTTTATCTGATCACGTTCACGGTCTAACACCTGTCAATCATCCTGGGTGAGCTCGCCCGCCCAGGATGATTGACAGTGTTCATTGACGAGCAATCGGTGTCTGTAAACTCCCCACAAAGAGATCCACAGTCAACCACCATTGTTCGGCCATGTTTCTCCTCAACAAAAGACAAAATGTGCATTTAACACACTATTCAAATCAATACAGGATTAAAAAGAATAAAAAGGATTTCAAAGACTTTTTCAAACTGAAGGCCAGAGAATATCCCACAGTGACTAAAGTAAATCACAGATGTAGCATTAAAGTTACATAATCATCAACAGACGAGCTCAGGCTCAGGAATGTGTTGATTTATTGATGGAAGTGGATGGAAGGTGTGCTGAAAATGTGGTCACAGTTAAATATGAGAGTTTGTGTACGTGGATCAGTTTGTATTATTTATAATTTAAAGTACTTTTAAAGACAAATGTAGGTTTTTTTTCCTTTTCTTGCATTGTTATCGCTATGACTTAATTACATCAAGATTTCAACTGCGTTTGTTGGTTAGCAGCATTACAGCAATAACTACCGGACATGTTATCACGAAACTTGATTTAAGGATGTGAGTCAGGAAAGAATTCAGGAAAGAACCCATGATACTTTAAATGCAGATCCAGGGTTTTTTACACTTTAATGCAGCAAAATAAATTTCTCAGAGAATAATTCATGGATCTTGAGAAATTTTTTCAGACATGTTGAGGAGATTGAAATATATCTATTTGAAATATGATGCAAATCCAAATGAGCTAGTGAATTTAAATGTGGTTTCATCAGGGAACTGTTGGACCTCGGCAGAGGTTTGCAATCTGCTGAGGGGCATTTGAGTTATAAGTGGATGTGTTCATCATCAGGATGCTGCAGGTTTTACTCCCAGTTATTGGATCTGCCCGTTTGTTGGGATATGAATTATTAATGGGTTCTTTCTTGGACCATGTCACATCCTTCCTCTGAGTTTCATGGAAATCTACTCAGTCGTTTTTGCGTAAACCTTCTGACAAACAAACAAACAACAAACAAAGAATCTCAGTGATGTTCACGTCCACAGAAAACGAGTGTAGGTGTGTAGAATCAGCAACAGGCTTTTAAACATGTTATTTGAATGTAAATTGGCACATTTGAGCTTTAAATGAACCAGCAGTAGTTGGTGGTAGAATATAAAGCCATCACAGTGTGACAGCATCATCACCAACACATGCTCACCTCTGGATTTCTGTCAGGTGTACCTGCTGATGTGTCGTGTGAGCTTTCCGGATAAAGAGCTCTTTGAACGGATTCTCCCGGTGCTCAACGTGGCGCTGGCTTCTCTGCACCCACTGACTGATGAGCAAATGTTCCGGGCCCTGAATGCAGGCTGTGTGAGGGGGGAGCTGGAGTGGAAGGACTTCCAGCAGAGATTAGACAGCCTGGCTGGATTCATGGTAAGACTCCTGCTACGTCGGCATGGAAGGGAACAGAATGATTCACACTTTTGTTTGGTTTGAATGGTGTGTTTGTATTTGTTGTTAAATAAATAACTGACATGGACGAATTTAGAGTTTTTTAAAATCTAAAGTACTAACTGTCTCTCTGTGTCGTGGGGTGTGGCACGTCAGGTGATGGAGACTCTACAGTAGAGAAATGTTCTGCCTCTATGTGCAGGTCCGACGCAGGGATGGCACACGGATGCTGTGTCATCCTTCCTTCAGAGAGTGGCTGGTTTGGAGAGGAGACGGAGAGAGCACGGACTTTCTCTGTGAGCCGAGGTGAGCCCAGAGGTCCCACACCTCACACAGCACAAGACTCTTAACGTGGATATACTCAAAAGTGGAGAACTGCTTAACTTAAATAGACATTTGATTTCTGCATGGACGCCATTTCTCTGTGTGTGTGCATGTCCCCAGGAGTGGCCACGCTCTCCTGGCCTTCATGTTCTCCAGACAGGAGGGCAAATTGAACCGGCAGCAGACCATGGAACTGGGACACCACATCCTCAAGGCTCACATATTCAAGGTAGCATGAACCCTGACACTAGGTTTATCCTCTACACTGTGTTTATAACTTGTTATAGGACTGGACCTGACTGTGCCTCAACTATTCTGAATCTCCCGGAATGACAAGAGGCTTCATGTAAACAACATCATGAATATAGCTGCGGAGAAACCGATAAAACACACACAAACTAAAGTGAACCTCTGTTCCTACCATCACCCACACTCATAAGCACTACTCATATACATAAAACGCCCACGGTACAGTGAACATTGTACTGTTTGCATGTGCGCCTCGCAATCTGTACATACTGCTCTTCTCCTGGGACGCAATTCAAATTCTGCTCCACAGATCTCATCTGAGCAGATTTAATCTCTCTCTCTCTCTCTGTGTTCATCTGTGTCTCTGTCAAACACTCACAGGGGCTGAGTAAGAAGACGGGCGTGTCCTCCAGTGTTCTTCAGGCCATGTGGGTGAACTGCAGCACAGACAGTCTGTCCGCCGCGCTGGCCTCCCTGAGGAACCTGTACACACCAAACATCAAGGTGACATCCACACGTTCTTCTGCTTGAAGAAAAAACACCCACAAATTCTAGAGTGGTGGTACTCAGTAGAGCACACCGCTCCGCCAGGGACCATCAGTCCACTTAATTCACCAAAGTTCACACACTCATAAATATCAGTTCCCTAAATGGGCCGGACTCTTTACATCAAGATCCATGAATGAAAAACTGGGAAAATCTCATCATTTTAAAGGGATAGTTCACCCAAAAAATGAAAAATCCCCCATTATCTACTTACCAATGGAGGGTTGGTGAAGAACTATCCCTTTAAAGAAAATGTAGACATTTTCTGGATGTAACGGGTTCTTCCCTGACCCGACACCACATCCCTCCACCAAGTATCATAGAAATCCATTCTGTGGTTTGTGTGCACTCAGGGGTGAGAACATAATAATCTTATTTACATCTCATTATATTCATCCTGCAGGTAAGTCGTCTGCTGATGCTGGGTGGTGCCAGTGTGACCTGGTGCACCGAGGTGGTGGGCCGTGCCCCCATCCTGGCCGTCCACGCCCACCTGGGCCACGTGGAGATGGTCGCCCTGCTGCTTGAGATGTGTGCTCCCGTGGACGGGACCACCGACAGCGGCATGACGCCCCTCTGCCTGGCCGCCGCCGCAGGACACGTCGACATCGTCAGCCTGCTCTGCAAGAAAGGGGCCAAGGTCAGTGTCTGTGCAGAGCAATGTGGGTGCTGAGGGCGTGGCCAGCATAACCACAATGGCGGAACACGTTTGTCTCCCTGCACCTCCACAACAATGATATCCCCAATAACCCTCGTTTAAAACTCACCACAGTTTGGGGATCTATTCTGGGAGACAGATGACACACACACAGCGCCGATCTAGGTCAGCGCTATAAAGGCAGTGACCTGGTCCAGCGTTTGTTAAGTCCTTCTCTGTTGCCCCACTGTGCCAGGTGGGCCAAGCTGATAAGAATGGCCAGTGTGCGCTGGTCCATGCTGGGCTGAAGGGCCAGGCAGAGATCATCAACATCTTGCTGGGCCAGGACTGGGGAGCGGAGAGCAGTACTGACCCGCAGCCGCCCGGCAGCAGCGAGACGGAGACTGGGAAGCCGCAGGCAGCACAGCAGGCGCTCACGGCTGCAGCGAGCGTGGGACACACACAGGTATGAGTCAGATCAGCGTCCTGGTGACAAAAGCATCTGTGCCACTCTGCAGAGAGGATTCTGTTTCGTGGAGAGCACGACGCTCGTCCTTGCTTGATGTAAAGGATTTATTAAATTCTATTTGCTCTCTGCTGCGGTCAAGGTCTGTGGAAGCTTTCTTTTCTCTTTTCCTGCACAGCAAGCCAACAATACAGAGGACTGTGAAATTGTGTTTTTCCTGCAGGTGGTGAGGAGCTTGCTGGACTTGAAAGATGAACAGCTGGCAGTGCAGATGGACGCGCACGACTCTCTCTGGGGAGAAACGGGTGCGATTCTCCTATCAGTCAGATAAATTTAGCTTTCTCACCTCTTTCTGTCCATCAGCGGGGTTCTGGAGTCATGCTCAAGGGCGTCGGGGTTGCATTTCAGACGCATTCTGGCTCTGTGCAGTGAATAGACACTGAGCAGCCGACATGCATGTGGAAGCACAGTGTTCTGATGTCAGGAGGCTCCGGTTGATCAGATCATTGATGCAACTGGAAATACTTTTTTTCACCAGACGCGGAGCATCGCACATATCACACAGTAATATCTTGTGAGGCCACATTGACAGCATCTAGAAAGCCTGTGTTATTCAATTGTGATACTCTTACCGCCGTCACAGATGTGAAAGCACAACTCGCAGAATTCTGTTAGGTCCATTTCCTGAGAGCACGTTGGATGAAGCCTGTTTCTGCCTCCAGCTCCATTAGAGTGTAATTCTATTACACAGACCCCTTCAGTGGGGAGACAGAAAAAAAAAAGTCAGAGCATAAAACATTCATGTTTGCATGATGCAGCACCGGGGCTTCGTTTTATGTGTGTGTTCAGTGTCGGTATCATTGGATTAGAGTCCATTTGCACAGATACAATGATCAGTCAAGGACGCGCGTTAAAGTCTAATTACAGAACAAAGGATTCTTCTTCTTCTTCTTCTCCGGGGATCAGAATTAATGACGGCAGCGGTGCATACTGTGCACACTGGTTACTAAAGCTACTTCTCCTTAATAAGAATATTATTTTCCATGCACGTATTCAAAACACCAGCTTCACTAACCTTGTTGCTATTTTCTGCAGTTGTGCAAAGTCACCTTAAGCAAAGACAAATAGAGTGTTATTGCTTTTTTCCCCCCTGTTTATCTGAGGTTAGTGAACGACATTAGTACCTTCCCTCAACCTCCAGCTGCTCAATGAGCTGAACCACTCGCATATTAGGAAAAAGACTAATGCCCATCATCTGTCAAAGTAACACGGGCTAGTTAAGGAGGGTGCCAGTCATCCATCATGTGCAGAGTTATGTTTGGAAAGAATCTTATTTTCTTTCCTTTTCTCTTGTCAGCCATGATGGAGGTTAACAATGTCTGAGCATCCTTCTAGATGAGTGAGGGAAAATATCCAAACTGTTAAATTTCACAAGATTCACCAGATATGTAATATAGCACAACATCTGTGTTGGGAATTCGACTAGATTATGGAAATAGCCTGTGTTGATTTTCTCTCCGCTCCTCACTCCTGCTTCTTCTTCTCTCCTAAATGTGTCAATTACATATTCTCCTCCGCCTCGTCGTCTCATCTCGATGCCGACCCCCTGTCAGTGCTGAGCGCGGCAGCCGGGAGAGGGAGGATGGAGATATGTGCGCTGCTCGTGGAGCGGGGGGGAGGGCTGGAGATACCCAACCGCAGAGGAATGGTCCCGCTGCTCAGCGCCTCCAAACACGGACACACACAGGTGCGGGGGAGTCGGGGGTGTTTCCCTTTTACCTGTTCTGTCGTTTTTTTGTTTTCTATTTCTTTTGGAATAATCCTCCTCCCTTCCAAAGGTTGTAGAGTTGTTGCTGAAGCAAAGTGCAGACATCAACGTCAGTGACAAGCAGGGGCGCACGGCCCTGATGCTGGCTGCCTCCGAGGGCCACACGGCCACTGTAGAGCTGCTGCTGTCAAAGGGTGAGAGTCCCCCCACCTCCCCCAGGGACGTCTAAGTCTGTTTGATGAATGCACCTGAATCGCTGAAGCATATTTGTGTTGTTCTGTGGTCCCAGGGGCGTCCTTGTCCGCCGCCGATCAGGAGGGGCTGACCGGCCTGAGCTGGGCCTGTCTGAAGGGGCAGAAAGGGGCGGTGCAGCACCTGGTGGAGGCAGGAGCCGACCTGAACCAGCCGGACAGGCAGGGCCGGACTCCTCTGGACCTGGCTGCTCTGAACGGGGATGCAGACACAGTGGGTTTCATGCTGTTGTTCAGATGTTTAATCAAGTTTTATTCATCCATTCATCATATTCATCAGCTGATCCATGCGAGGGTCGTGTGGGGAGCTGGAGCCAATCCCAGTGGAAATTGGTCGAGAGGCGGCTTCAGAGACAAACAGCCAATTTAGAGTCTGTACTACAATCCACATTTGTTTGGACTGTGCAAATTCATGCACTCCACACATAACCGGGATTCGAACCGGGAACCTTTTTGCTGTGAGGCACTGTGAGAAGGTGCTTATCACCACCACCCCTGTGACGACCTCGATCATGTTGACAATGTAAAATCACAGCAATTGAAAGATGATTAGCAAACTAAAACCTCTAATTATTTCATGACAATGTATTTCCATCTGTTTTGGACACGATATCAAATAATTCATAATAACAATGATGATAATAATTTGTTCTTACTGGATGTGAGGTAACAACATGATGGATTATTTCTGATGATCAGCAGGAGAGTAATAGAAAGTGTCCAATGATCAAAACCATCAGGATCTGTTTGATGTTGTTGATTGAAACATTAATAATCCCTTTCACTGCTGCATGATGTTCTTATTGTTCCGTGTGTGTTCAGGTGCATTGCCTGGTGGAAAACGGAGCGGTGCTGGAGAGAGCCGACAACAACAGCACCCGAGGATCGGACCGGGCCACCGGCTGCCAGAACCCGGCCCTGGTGGCCTCGCTGCTGAAGAAAGGATCCAAAACAGGTACAAGCACAGTCCTCGTCACGGCAGCCCTGCACTACATTGCATTTTATATAACAAACATTTAACATTATATGAAAGTGTTGAACAAACAGCTCAACAAACTACAGTACAGCTTGTGACATTAGTATTTGTCGAACAGACGCTTCTCTGGAGTGTAATCACACAGTATCTGAATTAATGAAGACTCAGCTCACATGCATTGATTTGTATCGTGCTACACATTTTCATCTACACGTTCTGCATGTGTATATTTGTTTACTTGTATACCATGTAGTATATTGTTACTGGTCATTCTGCAGCACCTGCAGTTTTACATCCACCGCTCTAACTCTCTTTTCGCCCCGCTCCCTCTCTCCACCTCCTCCTCCTCTTCCTCCTCTCCGGTTGCTCTCCTTCATTAACCGAAAGGCTACAGAACGTCTCTGCATGATCGATCAGGTACATGATTTATGTAAGACACAAAGTAAAAGAGACAAGGCGAGCCAGATAATGTTAAGATAAATATTTGTGCCACCCCATCAGGTCACGCCACGTGGGCTATGGCTTCTTCCAAACCAGACATTCTCCTCATCCTGCTGCAGAAGCTGATGGAGGAAGGGAACATGCTTTACAAGGTAGGTGTCGATGGTTATGAACAGTGGGCTGGAGCCTCACGGCCTTTCATTATTAACTTCTACGATCCCTTTGTGGAATGATCAAAAACTGCCCCTTCCCTCTAGCTGTCCGTTCTGATTCTCCACCTCTTCCTGTGTGTTTCCCAGAAGGGACGTATGAAGGAGGCGGGCCAGCGGTACCAGTACGCCCTGAGGAAGCTGCCACGCGAGGGGCAAGGAGACGAGCTGAAAGGGCTGAAGGAGCTGCGGGTCTCCCTCTATCTCAACCTCTCCCGCTGCCGCAGGAAAACCAACGTGAGTTCCCACAACCGCATCAAACAGCTCATGCACTATTTAACAGCAGCCGGTTTATTAGACACCGAGGGGATGGCAGCGAGGGGCTGGCGAGGCAAGGTGGATGGTTCCTTAAGATTTATAATTTATCTGAATCCACATGAAAGAAAGATGAAATCAACTCAGTGTAAAAAGCATCTCTTGCTTTCCGGATCTGGTTTCATGTCGGCCTGGTAAACAGAGAGAGACGGTGGAGGGAGACCTGGAAGCAGGTGGTGACATGATGATTAACGCTGCTGTTAGTGCAGAGGTAGATGTGTGTGGCCTGCAGCCAGGTTCAGAACCCGCCCTGGTGATGACAGACGTCCGAACAGACTGTGTAAAAATGCCATCCTTGGGGTCACTGTGGCTCATGAATAATGGAGCAGATAATGCAATGTGATAAGGCCCCTCGCTCCCTTCTTTCTCTGTGTCTCTACCGAGGTGGTGGGGGGGAGGATTTACAGTGGACGTGAGGGCTCTCTGGACAAATCCACGTATCATATCAGAACGCGGGCAGCAACCCAGAGCAGAGACTGCATGATACCATCATTAAACATTCAGCAGCAATGTTCACAATCTCACGTTGGAGGCTGCCATTTTGACCTCGCTCTCAAGGACAGAAGCACCGTGTGTTGGTGTCATTAAATATTCACCTGAGGGCGATGATGACGAGGGGGGCGGTGAAAACCTGCCGGAGTCTCCCTCTCTCTCCCCCCCCCCCCCCCCCCCCCCCTCTTCCTCCTCCTCCTGGTCGATACGAGTGAACGCGGTCGTGACGCGTGTTTCATTAAACAAGCTTCGATCTTTAGATCCATAAAATAATGGAGACGCAAACACGGCCGCAGATTTGTTTCTACAGGACAAACATTTCCCAGTTTTTCCACCGGGTTTGTTTTTTGGACTGTTTGCTCTGTCTAAGGTTTCATACAAAAAAAAACTAAATATACTTCTTCTCATCTGCCATCACAGGATTTTGGTTTAGCTGAGGAGTTTGCAACAAAAGCCTTGGAACTCAAACCCAGGTCTTATGAAGCACATTATGCCAGAGCACGCGCCAAAAGGAGCAGCAGGTACAGCAAATTGGCTATTCCAGTTCATTTAATAACTTTTCATTTTTGCTCAATATGAAGTGTTGCAGGAATCAGTATTGTACTCCGTGGCGCTCTAAATAAAGTACTTTAAAAGTTCCCTTTTTTCTTCCTCTGTTCTCCCCAGGCAGTTTGCTGCAGCGCAGGCAGACCTCCACGAAGCAGCACGACTCTGCCCGTCCAACCGGGAGATCCGGCGGCTGCTGTCTCGGGTAGAGGAAGAATGCAAACATCATCAGAAGGCAACAGGCGCCAACTCGACGCAGGGTTACAACAGGGACCTGTACACCCACCACCACGAAGGCCCAGAGGAGGAGGCCGACGCCTATTCACAGGGAAGTCTCGAGAGGCAAGTCCCCGGGGAGCACACTGATGCCGAGAAGGAGGAAGAGAAGGAGGAGGGCGATGAGGTGAGTCTGCCCTGTGGGAAAAGTCCAGATTTTTGGCCTCTGAATCCATACGCTCCGAACAGGACTCTCCCTGGAGGTGTGGCCTTCGCTTTCACAGATCAGGTGCCACATTTCCCTCAGGAGGAGTATGTACAGAACCAGCTGTTTGTGGAATTGCCCGAGCCCGTTCCTGCGATCAACAGGCCGACCCAGAACCACGGCAGCAGGACTCATCTCCACTGCCACTCCCTGCAGTCAGGGGGCAGAGTTGGGGGCAGGCCTCTCTCTCTGTGCGGCCCCTCCAGTCCGCTGCCGGGCAGACACATCTCCAGCTCCCTGAGGCCCGCGCCAGTGCTGGGCATCGACATCAGCCCGGGATCAGTCAACGAACACTGTGGACACAGCCCCACCGAGCTGTACCACCCCATGTCCCCCAACAGCTCCTCCCCCCCTGGACCTCTGCACATGTACCAGCCCCGCTCGTCCAGCTTCTCCAGGGGATCCGACAGACTTTCCACTCACTCCGGGGGTCTGGATGGCCTGGCCCTGGCTCTGGGCTCCGGCATGGAGGTCAGGAGGGAGAGCGGAGGAGGGGGCACGGCCGGCTCAAGGGGCTCTAGCTCCAGTCAGGCCTCCAGTGGGAACCTGTCAGACGGCGGAAGGCAGCAGGTGCTGGACGCCCCGTGCCCCATCAAGAGCAGTGGTAGCTTCAAATCAAAACCTGAGCTGAAGCCCCGGCCTTTCATGGGAGTAATGGACAAATCAGTGCGAGTTCAGGGCCAGCAGACGTCCGGCCGGCAGGGGCAGGGAGGAGGGCTGGAGAGTTTCAGCATGTCCGTCATGGAGTTCCAAGGGTTGAACAATGACTTCAAGCGCGCCTCCTTTCAGGAGCAGCTCTCTGGGAGTCAGGTGAGCAGCCAGCAGCAGGGCCGCGAGTACGGGGAGCGGCTGCACCAGCGGGAGGCAAGAGGCTCCGGATCCTCCCAGCTCCGCTTTCCTGACGGGAGGCACAGACAGGCGAGCCTCACCAGAGACAACCCAGCTCTGCACATGGCTCCCATCAAACCCAAACGCTCATTTATAGAGTCTAACGTCTGAACGTAGTCTATCAAAGCACAGAAACAGGCTGTTTCCCACAAACGATGCTCCACATAAGGTAGCGAGGGAGACTTGCTTTGACAACAGCTCCCCTCCCGGAGCCTGTTTTGTAGAGTTATGCTGCTGCACTGCATTTACAATCTAGAACCGGTGTTCAACTCAGGCTACTGCGCTTTTGCTTACATGTCTACAGCTACACTTGTGTATTCAAGAAAACCAGACATACCTTAAGTAGGGATCTTAAAAAAAAAAAGAATTATTCGTATATTGTCTCAGCTTTTAATTTATTATGTAAAATATAAGAGTCAAAGAAAGCTTTTGTGCACGAATATACAAAACCTCATGCTGTTAGTTGCAGGATATGACCATTTCTATTGTCGAGTGTCTTTTAAAAAACATTTATATTTGTACGGTGTATACTATATTTGCAGATGATATATTTCCTTGTAAGTGGTTATCTGTCAGCATTACAGGCTTTGTGTACTCGAGATTCTTTTTCTTGGTACATTTGATAAAGACACTTCTGCACTGTACATGACATCGATGGAAACGTATCATATTCTAATATTGACTTGACTGCTTCAATATTCCCAGTATATGTTATTTATTTTTGCATAGCAGATCATATTCATATGGAGTGTTTATCGGTTTCTTTGGACACAGAGAGCCTTTATAAAGTCGACAGTTAAAGAGAAAACAAACCTTAAGAGACTTTTTACATTGCTGTATGTCCATAGTTGTCATATAACCTTTTGAGTCATACTATGGATGACAGAATGTTACCACAACATTATTGTGGTATAATAAAATATTCTAACAGTTCTACAGCTGCTTCTTTCACAGTATAAATCATAATAATGTTGCCTTGTTCTTCGATGGTACAACTTTACTCGTCTTAACTGACAAATTTAACCAAACCACCAAAATAAACTATGAGGTGCTGCAATGTCTAAAGGTCCAGTGTGTAGGATTTAGGTGGAAGGGATTTATTGGCAGAGATTTAATCTAAAAGAATCCTAGTGATGCTTAATGTTTAATCTAAAATTTACAAATTGTTTTAACCTAGAACCGGCGATTTATATTTAAATACTTTATATTTACATCAGTAGCTCTCTATGGAGGCAGACATTTTTTTACAGTAGCCTAGACTGGACAAACTAAACACCTTTTGAGTTTCTATGTCAACTGAAGGTTACCACAGGTCATCTGTCATGTTTGGAAGGGGAGGGTGAGGTGAGGGGTGTTCACCTGCAAAATGCAACTTCACCACTAGATGTCACTAAATTCTTCACACTGAACCTTTAAGCAATGTAAATAAATATTTTTAATTGTGTCACTGCAGATGGTGTTTTCAGTAACAACTTTTTAAAATAAAGCTTCATTAAGCAATATTTCAATCCTCACAAATAAATGTGTTAGACCTGCTGATCCTACTGCAGATTGAATGGGGCTGTAGCTTTGTGCAGTTACTCAGTCAATTGGTTATTCAGTCATTAAAAAAAATCATGAATAATAAGGAATGCACAAAGAAATATATTTTTTGATTAATAATTAATTTGTATCATTCCTCGAATGGATCTTTATTGGTCTTTTCAGCTGAATGAGCAAATAACACATTTTGTTGATTCTGAAGCTGAAAGAAATTTATAACAAAGCAACATTAATATTACAACAGGAACAAAATCAGTCTCTTTAAATATTAATTCCTTGTGACTTTTTCTTCCAAGAACTTCCATTAAAAAAAAACATAGTTGTAATAAATATTAAGTAATCGTGCAAAAGTCAATTCATAGTAAACCTGCTTTCAAACATGATTTGCTTGATGCAGCTTGATGTGTAAAAGCCACCACAGTGTGTAGACGTCTCAACTGGATCAACGCACCTGCTCCTGTTGGGCCGTGGGATCCCTGTGAGTTCTGGTTTCTGTCTGTTCCATAGACTGTAAATAAAGATGGACGACACATCCAGTCCTCCCACCATCCAGAAATGAAGCCAAATCCTCCTGATAACAAACGCTGCCATCTTGGGCTGATGTTTGTCACTTGGAGCCAAAATCTGCAAAGTTGTGACCGGGGGATGGAGCCGTGGTCGGCAAATAACTTAATGAAACCAAAATGACTGGAAACATGAACACAACATGTATCAGAATTACAGAAAATGACAGAAACCGTCTTTGAGAAACATTCATTTGACGTGGTTTTGGACTTTTTAGTTTGACTCATGCTCCAACCAATAACATGGAGGAGGCAGGAATTATGACCTTCATTGCATCCAGTCCCCAGGAGGTGATTGAGCCTCTGGCTTCACTTTGGGGTGAGACCTCATGTCGTCCATCTTTATAAGACAGTTTATGATCCGCTCTAAGTGAAATGTTTGGGACACAGCTTCGTCAGATGTCACTGGCTGGTCTTCCAGCGGCCAATCGCCATCTTCAGGGTGTGGTTAGGGGTGAGCAGGGTCGTCAGCAAGGGGAGGTTGGTCATGGGGCTGGAGCGGTTCTTGGTGTTGATCCAGCTCTCGATGGCCTCTTTTTCATACGAGTAGCCATCTGTTAGGAAATGTACACACTCAACTTTAAGTGCACAAACATATTCCTACACTCTGAAGAAACAAACACACGCTGGTGTCTGTGTCTCATTCGCCCACATGACCTAGTTATAGTGGGAAATGTCTGCTGTTCACGTACCAGCAGCAATGACCGGCTCCTTCATCAGCTCTCGGGTGATTGGACACAGGAACTCGTCAGGAACGCCTGAACAGACTGAATGACTCTTCAGCTCCTCCACCTTCCTCAGGAGTTTACTGCGCAGGCCCACAGACTCTACAGACATGAACACAAGAGAGAGAATAAACAAAAGCACCAGAGAGAGAATAAACAAAAGCACCAGAGGAGAGAAATTAAACAAGACTTTGTTATAGAAAACGGGGTCTCACGTCGAACTGATCAATAACAGTCACATTTATAATATTAATATCAATGTTTTGAGCATTTGTTACTTCCACTAAAGGGATTACATTTCATTGCTGTTTGTCTTTTTGTAAGATTAAGCATTAACTACTAAACTGATTTTCTTTAAACGTGGTGGAAGCGGTGTAGACTAAGGAAGAGCCCATTATCTTATGGAGTGGTTTTGATTAAGGGGGCAGATCCAGATTTATTAATTTGTTTGTATACTACAACACGTAAATCTTCATGAAAAAAGATCCGGTACATTAAGGGAACTGATATCTATGAGTGTGTGTTCAAGGGGACCTCTGGGCCTTGGCAGAGGTCATTGTAGATATTCCCTTCGTTGAGCACGTTTCACTCTTGGATGGCGAATGTGAGCATGGATTAGAGTGATGGGAGATGACCATGTCTGCTGACTCCAGCAGGTCCTGGAGAGCGGTTGAGTAAGAATCCTGTTTATTTAAAAAATGAATGACCACAGAAAATAAAGCGCTACAGCGGAACATCAAATGGTTTGTAGACTCCCTGCTGATCTGAACTGGTATATTCTGTTTCATGTTACTCTGCTGCTGCTTCTTCAACTTCCCACCTTTGATAATCGCCTGTTTCTCCATTTTTCCCTGCAGAAGATAAAATGTGTTGCTGCTCGACTCTTCTCTTAAAAAAGTTGGGATTGTTGCAACGTTACTAAAAACAGAACAATGTGAACACAAGCTGTCGAGGCGCTGAAGCTGTGTAAACTGAGGAGTGATTGACAGAAACTGTGGGATGGAAATGACGGCATTGGAAATACAACAAACATTCGCTGACAACCACATGACGAATACTGGCCTGGCTGGTAGACTGGCATCAACAACACAACACTCATACTTCAGCCTTGTGGTTGCACTTCTTACAGATACTAGAATAAACACCATGTAGTTGTATGCCTCCGTCAACCAGTTCAGTGTCAGCCTACATATTTATTTCCAGATTTAAACGAGGTCGCTGTGACGTTAATCTTCGAGTCCAATTGATAACTGATTCAAATTTGAAGACATTTCCCAAAGGCCGACTTGAGATATAATATTCAAGAGGCCAAAAACCAGTTTTTCGACCTCTGACCTTTAACCAGCCAAATCTAATCAGTTCATGTTTGAGTCCAAATAAGTATTTGTATCAAAGTTTAAGAAATTCCTTCAAGGAGTTCTTGAGATATGTTAACAAGACCAAAAACACACGTTTCATAAGGGCACAGCCACCTTGACCTTTGGCCCCAATTAATGTCAGTTCACCCTTGAGTTAAACTGAAAATTTGCACCAAGTTTAAAAAAATGCCCTCCTGGTGTTCATGAGATATTGGGACGTAGGACAGACGGACGGATGGACAAACTGAAAACAATAAGCCTCCACCCGCGTGCTGTTGCCTTGGCTGAGGCATAGAAAAGACAGAAATACATCAGAGGGTTGATAAGTCAACAATTTCAGGAAAACCTCATTTAAAGCAGGACTTGGAAATAACCAGAAAGACCTTTTGACATTAGGTGTAAATCCACTTTAGACTTAAGGGGAAATACTGTTTTGGGGGATTGAGTTATGTAACTGATGAAGTGCTCCAGATTAAAGTCATGACTCCTGAAGCCTCACAGCTGAGTGCTTTATCCAGTGCAGCCTAATATTATGGAATTTCTCTGAATAAAACCTCCATCAACCTTCATTCATTCATTCATTCCTTCACCCTTACTTGAATTTAATGTGTCTCGTTTCATCCGTGCAAATAGGTAGAAAATCCTAATCCACACACGCCCCTGTTCATTGTCACGGTACAGCTGCTGTGTAAATCCCCTTATACTGGTTTTTATATTCTTACGTTTCAAACATAACGGGAGCATCAGGACTGTGAGGTAACGAGTGTCCTGTCATCCACTGAGCTGCGTGTGTGTGTGCGTGCATGTGTGTGTGTGTGTGTGTGTGTGTATGTGTGTGTGACGTTTCTCTTCCTCACCTATGAGCAGCTCTGACGCCAGCGTTTCCTTGGTGAGACTGAGCAGCTCGGTCCCGTCTATGTTGTTGGCCCTGAATTTCTCAACCAATCCCGAGAGGCCTTCCTCCACCAGCCACTCTGACACATCCCCCTCTGACCAATCGGTGACCAGCAGCTTCGATTGGCCGGCTGAGGTTTTCCCTGAGAGATTGGGTCGAAGCGAGAAGGTCAGTGCTTTGACAGCTGCAGCGCCTTTTGAAAAATGGCCAAATATTCTGTGTGGAAGAGCGTCCTGGAATGCTGCTGACTAATTATTGATTATGGGCCTGGAATAAATGAATATGATTACATGTCTGTCTGAGGTGTCATCCACATTGTCATTGACACCAGATGAAACTCGAAGGTGAAAAGGAGCTTGTGAGTTGCAGATAGAAACATGAGACCATTACTGATGGTACCAAAATCACAGATTGTGAAAATATTGTAAGAGGAGAGCCTGGTTTACAGATTCTTACTTTGCTCGACTGTAATATACGACTAAGGGATATTTATCTCCTTCCTACCTTCATGTGATGCGAGAGCAGGATCCTCTGAAACACAAGAACGAGGGATGAGAATCTGTAACCAGAGCAACGCAATGCAAACCTGCAGCACATGAGAATGAAAAGGAGAGTAGAGTGAAGAGCGCTCTTCAATACACAACACCTGTGTCCTTCACTCCAAGCATCTGTCTGTCGGTCTGTCTGTCTGTCTATCCCTCTATCCATTCACCCATCTATCAATCTGATTGTGTATCTATCCATTCCTCCATATCGATCTATACATTCCTCGATATCTGTCCCTCCATCTAACCCTCTATCTATCTGTCAATCTATTATCTCTCCAAATCTATCCCTCCATCCATCTAACCATCTGTCAGTCTGTCTATCAATCTATCATCTCTCCATTCCTTCATATATCTATCACTCTACCTATACATCCCTCCATCTATGCAACCCTCCTCATATGTATATCTCCATTTATCCCTCTTTCCCTCCATCTGTCCCTTTATATATATACATCCAACTCCCCTTACCTCAATCCCTCTATCCATCCATCTATCTATTGATCCCTCCATCTCTCCATCTCTCCATCTATCTATCCATCTATCAGTCTGTCCATCTATCAGTCTGTCCATCTATCTCTCCATGTATCCCTCCATCTCTTTCCCTTGAATTCAAGTGTTAAAGATAGAAAGGAAAACTAACCAGGCAGTGTCTTCCCTCCTTTCCATTGGACAGAATGTTCAGAGGAGGAAGCCGCCACAGAAACAGATAACAAGACAAAACAAGATGTAATTTATCACCCGAGTATTGATTCTGGTCTATTTCAGTGTATCTGTTTGTGTGTTCGTGTTTCTCCCACCGTGGCCACTGCATCCGTCCTCCAGCCTCCAGATGTTTACAGTCTTATCCATAGATCCCGTGGCAATTAGCGGTGATGTTGGAGAGAAGCAACACGCCGTCACGTACCTGCAGCAGACGACAGTCACCAGCAGAATGTTAATGGCTGGCTGTGTAGCAACACAAAAAATACTAGATAATAGAGGACTTTAAAACTGAGGAAGAAGAAACAAGTGGAGTTTTTGTCCACATTGATTTTCTCCAGACTCATATAAGGTCACTGTGACCTTTGACCCCTGATATCAAATCAGTTCATCTCAGTCCAAGTGACAACTGGTCCAAAATAATTGAAGAAATTTCCTGAAGGCACACTTTAGATTTTCAGGGGGCCAAAACGTGTTCTGTGAAGCCACCGTGACCTTTGACCGCATTAAAATCAAATTACTTAATCTGCCAGTCTAAATTAATATTTTAAAGCGTTTCAGAGATGACGCACTCCCGAGGCAAAAAAAGGGTTTCGTGAGATCGCTGTGACCTTGAGCTTTTACCTCTAACATTTAATCAGTTTATCTTTCAGTCCAAATTAATGTTAATGAAAGAAAATCCCATTAGGCGTACTGGAGATATTGTATTACCAAAACTATGAAAGACATCTTGATGAACAGATCACCCAAAGACATAAAGCCTCTGGCCACTGGCTGGCACCGGTGTATGAGCATAAAAACAACAAAGTAGGAGAACTGAAACGCAAAAACAGGTTTATGTGATGTTTTTAAAACATCTGAATATGAAATCTTAGTCCTGAGCCTCGGGATGCGAGGCTGCCATTCAGCTCCAGGGTTAAAAGGTGGTGATGCCAGACATTAATATGTGGCGGTGATGGAGCTGTTCTCCATCAGAGGGTCAGTTCACTGATGGTTTACCACGTCAGAAAGCTGCACTAGAATCTAAACAAGGATTAAAACAGACTTTTCAGCCGATTCCAGAAAGTCAAAGCAACGTTAAAGAGGAAAATCTCTGGTTCTGAAATATAAACTAAGAGGAAGACATGCACCAACCTGGCCTCTGGATACTCAGTTTGTCTGAAGTCGAGTTTCCTGGAGGCATTTTGTCAAGTGCTGTCATTCAATTTTTACCCCATTTATCCTCTTTCTCCTGTCTCGACTACTTCCATTTCAGTTTTCAGATTTTTTCTTTCAACATGACTTTCATGAGAGGAAGCGACTTCGCTGCCTTTCAGTCACAGGTGGCTGGATGGACGTATAAATAGCTCGTACGTGTGATCGTTCAGCTGTGGCTCACATGTACGTGTAGGGGGAGAGATGCAGGGAGAACGGTCCTATCATTTTTCATAAGATGCAGGGCGAATGTTTTTTGAACACACTGCAACACAAAACATCGACTGTATTGTCTTCTTGTGGCTCAGCCCTCTCTGTGCCTGACATCCTGTTGTGAATGAGCGGTTACAAGTTGAGCTCATTCATATTTATTACATCTTTTACATGACATTACCATTTTGTGTTGAATAGAACAAAAATACAATCATGTTCAGTCATCTGTGGAATTTGAAATCGCAAAAATATCTTAATGTTGCCTTTAGTCTTCCAAAGATTATGCTTATGGTAATTAGAGAGACGCTTTCTGTCTATATAATATGAATGTTCATAGAATTTTAACATTATGGATATGTTATAATATTTCCTAAAGTTTTTAAAAACACATCAAGACCATTTAAACTAATGATCATCCAATGATTTCCTTTATTTGTAATTTGGCCTGAAATATCTTTCTAGTTATTCTCGATATGACATCACCGTGACTAATTTTATAAAAACATAGACAGGAAAACCCCAAATTCTCAATATACAAATTATAATTTTTCAAGATACACATAACAAGAGAGCACTAACTATAACAAAATCTATCGCTCGCCAGATGAGAGAAATTCACATATTTACGGTGGTAACACGAAAAAAGTAAAGTGGATATTCACCTCTCGTGCTGTCTCAGGGTGTAAAGCAAAACTGCGTTTGCCTGCAAACACACAAACAAAATGTGAACATTGTGAAAAGTGCATTAAATAACTATTCACCTATATAATGAGTAAATCGGTAAAAGGGAAAATAACTTACTGAGTCATAGACTGTAACAGTTTTGTCAACTGAGCTGAAAGAAAAACAGATATAAAATTGTAGCTGTAAATAATGTTTTATTAAACCAACTATAAACATGGTACAGGACGTTCATACATGCTTCAACTTTTTGAGAAATAGAGCAATCTATGTCTCCCTCCAGTGGCTTGATTGAAGTACTGCATGTTTATGCTTGAGTGGAGGGTGGCCTACTTCTACATCTACATCGACCTCTTGATCCTAAACAGATCAAAACCTGGAAACAGATGTTCTTAATGGATCAAATACAGTTCACTGGATTGACTGTGGTAGATTCTTTATCTTCTTTGTAGCCATCACTTGAACATGTTCCTAAAACGTATACACATACTTACAACCTTTTGGTTCTTTGTCAGTTACTGAGTCGTTTTATTCTTAGTTAAATAAATCAACAACAGAAACTAGACATTTAGAAAATGGACGACAGGTGAAAACATGTTAATGATAGATATCTATTAATTATAGGTAAATTCAGAGTCTTACCAAGACGCAAGCAGCTGCCCATCTAAGGAGTAGGCACAGGAGAGGACTGGAGCCGACTGGCCAGTTAATGTGTGCAGGAGCTGCATCTTATAGGCTACAAGAGAAACAACTGAAGTTATGTCATCAGACAAGTCAGATAGTCCCACTAAATAAAACATCATATGGAAAAGACTGTTTTCAGACAAAGGTTTGACTGTGACATGAGATATAAAAGGATTAAAAAAAGAGGCTAGAAATGGGTTAGAAAACATGAAGGGAAGTCAGAGAATAAAGACAAATGAGAAGATTTAATCTGCTAAATATGTGGACAAATACAAAAACTTAAAAGTAATAAACAATAGCATGGAAACACAGGATTGTATCTAGATTGGGCTGGCAGCTAATCTAGATACAACCACAAAGAGTAATGTAAGACTGCAGCTCTTTTCCTGTTGAAAGGGGTTTGAAAGAGGTTCAGATTGTCAGTACATGATGCCACTGTACCTCCAGGAGTGAGCTGGTTAATGACCCAGATCTTCAGGTGACTGTCTTGGCCACAGGACGCCAGACGGAACTGCACAACTTGACCTCCTACAACACAAAGACACACAGACAAATACATCATACAAAACAAATCACAAACGATTCAACTAGTTAAAAAGATCTGAACGAAATTTACCAAAACTGTCAATGTTCCAAGTTCATTAGAGAAGTTATCTAATACATAATTGATAATTCCGATTTCCTTTAATAACTTCTTTATTCTCACGGTGGCTCTTCTCACCACTGAGGATGTCAGGAGCAAACGTGCAGCAGGTGACCCCCAGGTCGTGGGCGTTCTTCTCCGCGTGGAGCTGGTTCATGCTCAGGTCCCACAGACGCAGGTCTCCATAGGTGGAGCCCGTCATGAACACCTGACTGCAGGGGCTGAAGGAGCAGGCCGTCATGGTGGTGTCGCTCACGGCTCCGGTCCTACACAAACACAACCAGCGGCAGCAGATCGTCATTGTTCAAGAACAATAAAACGTGGAGCTGAATATTATGCGAGTGCAAACAGTGGTGTGATGACAGGTGTTTACACTGAGGTCAGTTTCATAGTCTTCTCTATATATCTTTATGGATAAACACTGGAAGAGGTTGGTTTTAAAGTGAGTGTTTACCTGCATTATTTACTAAATGATGGACAAACGTGGGATAGACTTATTTTCTTTCTCGGCTAATGTGACATCTATCAATCTTTTACCGGTTCAGCTGTTTTGACGGGAAATCCCACAGGGCCAAAGTCCCATCGGATGCACCAGTGACCAGGTGGGCAGAGTCAGGAGAGAGCGCACAGATCCTCACAGGGCTGCGACCGGGATGCTCCATGACGGCCTCGATCTCCCCCGTGACCGTGGACCAGACAACCGTGGTGGCGTCGGTGGAGCAGGAGCAGAGGAACTGTCCGCAGGGGCTGAAGCAGCAGCAGTGGACGCTGTAGCCATGTCCCGACAGCGGGGAGAAAGGCAGCTCTGAGAAGTCACTGGTGCAGTATATCCGGACAGTTTTGTCCCCAGAGCACGTGGCCAGCAGCTTGGCCGAGAAGGCGCACCAGTTGACATCGTCTCGATGGTCATTTAACGTGCAAATCAGAGACGTCATTTGGAGAGCCGGCCCTAGAGTTTCCATAGAGGGAACGAGAAGGTGATTAAAAGGTTGTTCTGTTGAATCCCGTAAAATAATGCAAATATCCCATTACCCTTCTTTCTGTTTATTCACTAAACCTTTAAAAGGACAAAACAGTGAGTTTACACTGGGCTCTCAATAACACAAACTGTTGTTACAACTTAAGTCAATTCCCAAGACTGTAAAACCAACACAGCCGGGTCTCAATTCCCAAAAGATAAACAGTGAGAGTATTTCAAGTTTTACATCTAAGGGTGAAAGAAACAGAGAATCTAGAGTCTACTGTTCCAGCTGGGGCCTAGAGACACGTGCTAGTTTTTCCACAATGAAACGTCAAAGGTATGGTTCATAACAACCTACATCTGTCCCACTGGGGCCATTAATGTGAATGATTAACCCTACACAGCAGAACGAGAAGAAAGTTCACTGATATAAAACTAATCTGTTCAGTAACTTTACATATACAAAACACATTCAAAGTCATTTATTAGGAAGGAATTCCACAAACGAATCCTTAGTAACGGTGATGGACAGTTTTCAATAATTCCTGGTATTTAAATCACTGAATGAAAAGACATTTTTAAACATTGAGAAAACTAAGTGGTTAAGTGAGGCCTGTATGTCACTATATATTTTAATTGATTTTATAATATTCAATGATAATTTTTTTTGCTTTAGTCTGTCAGATCTCAATAAATCCAGTTTACAGCTTTACCCTCAACGCAGTGTCGGCCTGAAGGAAATAACAGAATTATACAATTTGAGCAGCAACAATTGATCAACAGGAGATGAATTGGCAACTTAATTTGCTGACTCATCGATGAGTAGTAATGCAATAGTACTAATACTGGTACCAGCTTCTGAAATATCAGGATCTTGTCATATACATGAAAGAAAAAAATAAATACTGTGGAATTAGTATCACAAATGTCTGATATTTTATAGACACATTTTATTACTTGGAGAAACATTATCTGCAGATTAAAATATAATGGAAACAATAAATATAACAACTGCAGCGTTAAATAAAAGACACATATTTAGAGTTTTCTGATGGATAATTCATGTACAAGGTTCGTGTAGCTTTCCTTGTTTTTCTCGCCTTCATACGCGTTAGTGTTTTTTGTTCTTTAGTGACAGAACTTTGACAAACTGAAGCCTCACTGCTGCTGTGGATCCTGTAGCTACATGCTAAGCTAACGATGCTTCAGTGACGACACAACGATCTATCTTCGCCTCCGCGGAAACAAACCGCGATAGAATCAAACCGAACAACAAACAGATTCTGTGAGACAAAGTGAAACGAGGCTTTATCTTCAGAGACATCTCACCGCAGCAGCTTTACCTTCTCCCGTCGAGTCGTCCGCTCGCTGCAGGTTTGTTTACTTCCTCATTGAGCTGCTGATCCTGACGTAACGCCCCTCACGTCACCCGCACTTTTTCTTGGATGTATTTATCTGTTTACATTTTTAATTAACTGATTTGATAGTATGTAGCCAATATAAGTGTTTTTATTGATTGTATTTATTTATTTCCATTTATTTTAATCAAATGAAATGATTTTTTGTAGCTAATATTTCTATTTCATGCATTTATTTATTAATATTTATTTATTGAATTTTTTTATAAAATGATATGACTTAACTTGTGTTTTTAACCCCATGTAATTCTCTAGATTTGGCAACAATCTTTAAGTTCTACTTAAACGCTTATAGATGAAATATTTATATATATTGTATGTATTTATTACATGTATTTGTTTGTCCGCTTTACATTTTGATTTAATTAAATTATATGGGATATATATATATATATATATATATCATAATCATTTATCTGGGAACATTGTCAACGGCAATTCAAATTCACTTTATATCTGTAAATTAAAAATAAAAATGTTGCCCTTCATCAGAGTTCCTCATTCACAAAATTCCCCTAACACTCCGGTAAATCTTTAAAATAGAAATGAAACTTTACTGTCGTCATGTTCTGCTTTGATTCTTTCCTGAAACACGGACAACTGTGGAAACTAAGACCCTTGTGTAGTTAATTTGATCTGATTCATTTCTTTTTTAACTTTAGGTTTAGCTCATTATTTTGTATTCATCATTATTTGTGAATTACTTGGATCACATACTGATCTCATGATGTAATGTTGTAAATGCACTATGAAATATAAATATAAATAAGCAACAACTCAGATTTCATTGACTGCAAGTGATTGGACATAATAACTTGAAATGCTTAGAAATTGTATGAAGTGTAATATTTTGTAAACTTTAAATTGGCTGCCATTACTTCCAAAATGACACAACCATGATATTGTCAGCTTCCCATTTGAAATAAACATAATCAACAATAATAATACAACTTTTCACGGACTTGAAAACAAATCCTTTCACAAAAGTCTAAACCTTGAAATTGAGCTCAGCGTTAACAGATTCATATGAAAGGTGCAGTGAAGAGTTTATCAATCATTCAGTTGATTGACAGAAAAATAACAGGTAACCATTTTGATAATGGCTGGTGATTGAAATAAAACAAGTGTGAGTCATGTACGTTGAAAAACATCCTTTTAATAGGTCCGTGCCACACACTAGTGAAAAATAAAGCTCCTACAAAAGAATGATACTTTTATTCCACAATATCTTAAATAAAGTAACTTCAAGTACTCTTGACTTGGGTACAAAAAAATCTAGCTGCCTCCATCAGGCCACAACACACAGCAAGGTTCAACACAGTGGTTACAAATGGCCTTAGGTCCTCTGTATTGTGGCAGATTACGAGGAAATGCGTCATGGAAGCATAACTGAATGCTTGTTGCTCCTTTTTTTCTGCTATGGTGAGGAATGATTTCTGTGTCACTGTCCAACTTTGGAGGCCTTGTTGGATTGAAATCATATAAAAAAGGAAAAACATAATGTTGTCATAAGAATGAAAACTAAAAACAATAACATCCCCTACATGCCCCTGTTGGAAGGGTAGGCACTACCAAGATTAAGGATACCACAGTGTTTGCAGAGGATATGTATATACTGTACAAACAATATTTATGATAATGTTTTCATCACGTTCACTAAAATAGAATGCTACAATCATTCTAAGGCATAAACAATATCTTAATATTCTTAAACAATTTTTACACATCGTTCCAAACAAGACATAATATTGACATTAATAAACAGTATATACACATGAGTCACCTTTGTCTTAACTGTTCCTCTGCCGTTCCTGTAAATAAATGCAGTTTTACAGTCTGAACAAATGAATACAGTATTCTGATGCCTCAAAGCACTGAACAGTGTAAACAGGTTTTTTTTTTCTTGGCTTTGTTTGATATTTGGGAGAAAAATTACAACACAAAGACACATTCCTTTTTTTTTTTTTTTTTTTCAATTCAAAGCAGTTCAGCTGACTCTTCCTTTTCATAGAAAATGAAGTGGACCTTGATTCATAAATAATTATTACAAAATTAAATACATTCACTATAATACGATTAAATAACAAAAGAATATTTACAAGTAGTGGAAAGTATTCTAGCGCAGACACATCAGTGACAGTTGAGGATTCATTCAGTGCAGTGTTCTGAGACAGGGAATGGTATTGCACTACGACACCCCATTTCTCTGGGACTCTTTGGGGCTTTTATCCCTGTTGAAAGAAATCCAGCGCACCTCATGTAATTACTTTTTATATTTCAAGGTGACATCCCTCCTAAGTAGAACACCATGGGTTCCTTGTTAAGGATTAGATTTCCTCTTCCATCCTGCAAAGCCGCATTTCTCCATCAGGGAATAAAAACAAAAGTAAAACCTGGTGCTCCGATTTGAAACGTTATTGGGTTTATGGGGAGAATCTGAACAGTTTGTTTTAGTTTGTTTGTTTCAGAAGCTCAGTCCAGCGCTTCTCGAAGAACTTCCTCATGTTATGACCGGCTCGGCCAATGTCTGAATTGTCTTCATTGTATTTTTCGCAGTTGTCAAACACCAAGTTGACATCGATGATGAAAGTCTCCAGATTTTGATACCTGGAAAGAAAAAAAAGAAAAAAGTATTTAAATCATTTCCTGAATAACATTTCCATCTCTCACTTTTATTATTCTTTTACTTTCAAACCCTGAAGGATTTCAGCTGTAAAAACAGAACAAACGGAGGCGATCGGAAACTCACTGGCTGCTCACGAGCTTCTCACGTATGGTGGCGAAGTCCATCGGTTTCTTGATGACCTTCTTGTAGCCAGGGACTGACTTCAGGTTGACGGGTGTGAGGAAAGGCCATGCATCCTGATGCCGCTCCACCTCAGCAAGGAGCACCCTGATGAACACAAACACACAAGAATTGTATTTGTAAGAGAAAAACCCTTGAATACCACAGTGAGAAGCTGTCAAAGAAAACCCACAAGAGCATCTTATTTACTGATGAAGAGGAGACTCATTATCTCCCTGTAGATACAGTCGCCTGCAGCTACTGTCGGACTGTTTAGAAGAAGGTGATGAATAAATGAAGAATTCAACAGAGGGACAAGTCGGAGCAAGTCGGAGGCACATACCTGCATAGTCCCAGGTCCCTGTTGTTGTCTCTAGCCGTCTTGGCTCTCTTCACACACACAGGGGTCTCCGGATTGACTCCCGGCAGAGCAGGTGAGCCCTCTTCGACTTTCCTCTTCCTGTTGGTGTCTTTTGCCGCTGCTTTCTTGGGCGTGCTGCTGGCGCTCGCTGGGTCTTCCTCCGATACTTCCCCGTTGCCAGTCTGCTTCCCGCTCTTCTTCGCTTCTCCGCCTTTCTTGCCACTTCCTCCGCTGGTTGCTACTGGTTTGACTGGAGGCCTTTTGTTTTTGGGGGTAGGACCACTCGCCTGCACAGAGCCAACAATGCATTATGGTCTGGTGCAACTCAAACAGAAGTGAAGTGACCCCACTGACATTGCTGATATTGATATTGGCCTTTTCTGAAATACAATATTTTTTCTAACATCGCTCATCATCTAGTTCTTCCCGGACCAACATCGGCATAAAAACATTCTTGTAAAGCTTGCAATAAAATCTGTTGATGTCCAGATTCTCGGAGCATGAATATGAATGGACGTTTTTATTGTCACTTAATGGGCGAAATGCCAACGCCTTGCAGCAAATTATCGAGTTGAGAGGAAAATTAAAGGCAAAAAACCGGAGACTCAGAATTCTTTGAGCTCCTGGTGACATGATTCTGAATTCATCTCATCTCTCTACAGCCCCACATGCACATAAGGGACTTAAAGGCCCCCCAAAAAATTCAAAGAAAGATCTCTTGAGCATGAAAATGGTTGGACTTTTAAGTGAATGCTGAGGGCAGATGCCAATTCATTATTTAAGGCTCTGATACCTTGGATATGCAGGACGGGCAGTACCAGTCTCCCTCTGGGATACTGGTGATCTTGGGTTTGTGACAGTACGTGTGGCAGCCTTTGTCACAGCCATCACACAGCAGGAGCAGGTCCTCATTATCACCCTTCCTGCACAACTGACAGTACTACAGAACGAGAGGGCAATCATTATTTTAATTAATGAGGTTGGAAATATTCGTATTGTGTTTTTTTTTTGTTTTTTTTATGTGCTACTCACCACTTTCATGATGGACCTCTCCCAGGCGATGGACTTCTGTAGCTGCTGGATGCACATGGCCAACTGGGCAGCACTGCGCACCTCGCTCAGGGCCTTCCTCCACACCTTCATGCCGTGGGCCACCTCCTCCTCGCCACTGGGAGAAGATAATGTGGGAGGATGGGATGGGGATGAGAAAGAAGGAAAAAAAAACACACACATATGTCAATATTTGGGTGAGGTCACACAAACACAAAGCGGTAAACTGATCAGCTGAACCAGCCGCCAACAAGACAGCAGACCAGAAAGAGCTCCAGCTGTGCAAAGACAGGCATGAGGATTTTGGGGGGTGTGGGGCGCTGGAGGAGAGGCACACACCGATTCTGTCATGTTAGGCGAACGTTCATGCAGAAAGAGTGAAGGAGTAGAACCAGGGTACATTTTATAGTGGGAGCCATGAGTGTGCCCACAACCAAGGTTACTGATGCAAAACACCATGCAGATGACTGCAGAAAAGCAAAAGATGCCAGTAAACAATGACTGTACAGGAAAGGGGAGCCCCCCACCACCCACCCTAAAGATTGCACAAGACCAAAGAAACAAAGAAAATATGCCACAAGCCACCACAAAAAGCTGCTGTGCAAGCAGCAAAGACCCTCACTTCTTTTGATAGTATGGGAAACACAAAGCACACACAGAGGAGAGGAACAGGTCTTAGTGGGAGAGTGGGGAGCTTTGGTTGGAGATATGACCTACCCTTCCCTGTCAGCACTAGTGGATGGGGCGGGGGCAGGGACAGTGACCGTACCCACATTATCCAGCCTGATCTGAATGGTGGTACCTAAGGGGCTCCTCAGGTACCTTCTCTCGATGTTGCGCTCCAGATCAGCCAGACGTGTCACTGCTATGTCCAGCGGGTTATCCAGGTGACGCGTCACCCCACCCTTCTCCCCGCGCTCTTCGGGATGCTCCTTGTCTCCGCTGCTCGCTGACGTGGATTTTGTGAGTGGCTTGTGCTCGTAGTACACCAGGTCCTCCCGCTCAGATTGAGGGTCCGGATACATCCAGCCCTGGAAGAGGAAATTAGCTGTTAAAGCTCTTGGCCTCTTATCACACCACTTCACATCAACATGTTCTTACACTAAAAAGGTGTGTTCTTGTATTTTACCTTCGCCTGCAGGCTGGCAGACGTGACCTTTCTCTCCAGCTCCTCGACCTGCTGCAGGACGGCAATGTCCATCTCCATCGCCTGCTCCTCAACGCACCAGCCTCGCACTGACTCCACACTGACCTGGCTCTCCTCCAGATCACGCAGCTCGATCATGGCCACTAGAAGGACGACATGATAGATATCAGTCAGCCATGAAATCACATGCAGATGTTCTTCGGTCAATAATGCAGTGTTCGCAGTGTATTCATGGATCATCAAGGACATGCTTCTTAGTTTGAATGGCAGAATACCAAATCTGTATTTATTACTATAAAAACAATCAACTCTCTGACTTCTCTCAGTCCTGCTTATGAATCTCAGCCGTATGCAGTGATCCTGTGCTCGGGGAGAAGTGCTGAGATGCTTACCGTCTCTGTGTTTGGTGCAGACCTGGGGGATGATCTCCATGTATTTCTGCATCTGCCTCTGGAGGCCCTTCTCTCTAAAGCCTCGGCTGTGCAGAGCATTGACTAAATTCCTCAGCTGCTCGATGTCAGAAACCCGCCACCATCCTGTCAGCAACTCTGAGACAAGGAGCACAAACAGGCATGTTAAACTCCGAGACACTGAACATACATCACTGTAACAAAAACAGGGCTTCACACAGCTATGTTATACCCAATGAAACAAAGCACAGCAGAGCAGAACATTCCCTGATCCAATTATCTTGGATTATTCAGGCAAGTGAAATCTTTTCATGCAGGTGAATCATTGTCAAATACAAACTGAGGGTTGATCACGGTTTCAGCTTTAATTCTTCTCAATGTGTTTATTTGTCTCTCACCTTCTGGGATGGGTCGAGGCATGGGGTGGTCGAGGGATTTGGGCATTTCCAAGGCAGGAGAGGGCATGAATGAGGATTTCTCAATGCCAGGTAAAGGCGATTCACTCTTACTGGAGACACTTGCTGTGTTGCCCTCCAGTGAGTGACCCGGCATGGGGCTGAGGCTGCTGCACAGAGGCAGGCTGGGACTTATAATACCGCTGGGCCAGCTTCCAAAAGACACACCTAGCAATGAGCCACCTGGCTTCACCTGGGGAGAACAGAGGGTAAACAAAAGGGTGAGGGAGGTGGAGGTGGATGACATCATAGAGAGGGTCACAGATTCAAGACAAATCTCACCTGCAGGGCTGATATTGGGTAGTTGAGGAGCCCAGCTGGGTGGTGTGGGCTGGTGGAGGCTGAAGCAGCAGAAGGGGTGAGAGGCAGGGCAGGGGACGGAGGTGGGGATCTGGGCCCGGCTGGGGTGGAGGATGCCTGGGGAGACACTTGTGGCGCTGCTGGAGGAGGCGTGGTGAGGGAAGAGAGGTCGCAGGGGTTGCGAGGGAGCAGACTGAACCAGTGTCCACTCTTCTCCGTCAGGACTCTGAGCAGCTGGTCGTTGGCTTGAAATGAGAGATAGGGAGATGGAGTAGGGGACGAGGACAGAGGAGTGTTCCCCGGGCTTTCACTTGGGCCTGGCAGGCGCGGCACAGGTAAAAGGTTGGAGGCCGGGGGAGTGATGTTTGCGGCGTCATTAGTGGTCACCAGGGAGGGGGTTGATGCTACTGCCGGCTCAGAGGAATTGTGAGTGGGGGAGGTGGCTGTTACTGAGGCAGCGGCGCTGTGAGTGCCCACGGGGCTGCCGTTTTGCCTCACATGGGGACTCTGCTTGTTCTCTTCCTTCACAGTTTCTCTGCCAACGTCGTTGTTTACGTCCCGGATTGTGCAGAGTTTGGAAACACAGTCTTTCTGAGGGTAGAAGAGACTCGGGGAGTTATTCTTCCCCTCGTGCTCCTTTTCCTCCTCTTCCTGTTGCTCCAAACCTTCTGTTCGAGTGCTCGGCCCATCAGCGTCGGCGTGTTTCTCCTTCTCCAACTCGATCTCCATAGGTTCCTCTTTGACCTTGACCTCCTCCGCCGCTCTCCTCCTCTGTCGCTCCTCCTCCAGTTCCTCTGGTGCTGCAGAGGATTGAGAGAGTGTACTGTTGATGCAGCTGAAAACTCTTACTACTGTGGTTGGTTTAACAACTGAGCATATTTTTCTAAAGGTGCCTCTGGATGATAAGTAGAGTTGTGTTCGATTATTTGAGTCTATGCAATATCTAATTAGGTTTTGAAAATTAAGATAAAGTCAATCGTAATCAGAAAATGTCATTGAGCACAAACAGCTGAACTTGCAGTTGAACAAGTATATTTAGAACATTTCTTTCTTCCTCTTCCAGCATTAATTATATTACAGAATTTAATTTTCCAAATATGTTTTTGATAAGCATGTTAGACCCTCGCGTGGTGTGTGTTCTGTGCTGTATATACCTTCTCCGCTCTCCATGGCTTCAATGAAGACTCCTCCACAGTGGGGAAGCACCCAGTACCGGCGGCGGTATCGGTCCTGGCCGTACGTCATGGAGCGCAGAGAATGAGAGATCTCAAACAGCTTTTTTCTGGTCTGATGATGTTGCTGAAACAGTAAAAAACACATATAATGATTTCTATACGTTATTTTGATCCAAAGATCAGGAAAATAAAAGACACTTATCCTTACTAATGTCCTATTGTAACGACCTGTGATATATTAAGCAGTACAGGCTATGCTAATGAGGCTATTTATTGAGATAATCAATGGCTTCAAGGGTATAACGCCCCTTTGTAAGAATATATGTGTTTAGAAGTTGCTTTTTTCCAATCACAGTGAAATTTCTGTTGTTAAACTTTTCCCTCAAGAGACCTTATACAGTTAGATTCATGATATTAACTGTTTCAAAGCACTTTAACGAGCATACCTTGGCTAACTTCTCTATCTGCTTCTCCAGCTCCTCGATGCTGGTGGCCTGGTCGACGTCATCCTAACGGGAACAACAAAGTCAATGTCTGCAAGCCAACCATCACACTGACTTCTTTAGAAAATGGAACTGTAGATGGAAATCTTACCTCATCAATGACCTCCACTTTTTTAACTTTCTTCACCTCTTCCTCCTCCTCATCCTCGTCTTCATCGGCCGGGTCATCGCTGTCCTCTTCGTCATCTTCGTCTTCATCACTGTCTCCACCCAGTTTCCTCTTGCGCTTGGCGGCGGAGGACGGAGTGCCAACAGACTGGTTCTCTTCCACACCCATGCTGGCCTCCCTCTTCCCAGTGCGTTTGGCATGAATGATCCTGAGCCTGCATCAACACAAACACTCAGGATCAGCCTGATAGTCTACAAATTATTTAAGTAAGATTTTTTGGGGGCTTAAAGAAAACTCACTTTTTCAGTTTCCCCTCCATGATGAGCTTGTCCTTCCTCATGTTTGCCATCTGATCCAGACTCTTGTCAATCTCACTGCAAGAAGAAATGCAATCCTGTTAGTTACAGTTGTGTTTGAAAAATGTTCTTACAATTAAAAAAAGTGTACTGTCAGTTACTGCTCCAGACAGAAGATGCAATAGTAAAACATATAGATGGACCTACCTGATAACAGCTCTGCTGCATGCTAGCTCATTAGCCAGGAAACCCAGAATAGAGGACTTCTGCACAGGCGTGTGGGCCTGGAAAGCCTTGGTCTTCAGACTGAGGGCCAGAAGAGCCAGGTCTGTGTTGGCACAATGGGCCCCCATGTACATCTGTAGCACCTCAGACACATTATCCCTGTTGATGCCAACATTGGTCAGGTGGTCGCCCAGCATGGTTTTGGTCTGAAAAGAGAAGAGGATGAGTTGATAAACACTTGATAAATGAAGGTCTGTTTGACTTCTAAGCTTCTCTGTCTTATGCACATGCATTGAATCAAGGTAAAGGAACATGTTCTTAAAATGTTTGTTTAATTCTCGAGTAGGTTCCATTGTTTCAGAGTTTATAGTACCATCATTCTTAAACCAGCGTTTAACTAGCTCACCTTTTGTCCAGGTGGCAACCCAGGGTCACAGACTGCCAGAGAGAGCAGTTTGACCAGAAGATCTTGGACCTGGCCCATGCTGTCCCCCACATTGAGCAAGCCCTCCTGTAGCATGCCCAGGGTGGGCACATCCATGTTCAGGTCGAGTCCCAGCACCTTCCCGAAGCCTCTCAGGAATTGCATCAGCATAAGGCAGTCGGACACGGCACGTCCTGGCAGGATGAGTCCAGGGATCCGGGAGAACTCAGGGAGAGGCTGCACAAAGGAAACAGGGATTGTTAGTGGTTTTAGTTTTTTTGTTGCTGTGAGCGAAATGCATTAAATCCAATTTGTACAGCAAACGGTTATGATTTAAACAACTGTGGTAAATTGAAAAAAGCTGCCATTATATCACACATCTGTTGACTGTTATCAAGATGGTGTTGTCCAATTTAATTTATTGACTGCAAATTTTCAACACTCATGCACTAATCTTCTTTAACCACTTGGGGGCACACATCTCCACAGATAAAAATGCATCTGACCATGTGGTCTCATTGTAAATACAGAGCCATAATAAAATATAACACAAATAACAATAATTCAAATAATAAAGTCAACATGGATTTGGTGACTGTGCCGTTCTGATATCCACATATTTAACAGCACTCAAATGAGACGTTTCCATCAGTGTATATGAACCAAACTAAAAATCCTATGATTTTTTTTTTTTTTTTTATCGACCGCCTGTCTAAGCTACCTTGTGGTCAGACAGACACATGTCTTCATTTGGCTTCTTCAGCTCCCTCGCTATCTCCATCTCCAGCCTCCGTTGCTCCAGTTTACGCTCTTTGTTCAGACGCTTCTCATCCCTTTTCTCCTGCCGCAAGCGCTCCCGCTCCTAGAGAGTCCAGAAATCATTCATTTAGGGAAGCACAGTGTGTGTGTGTGTGTGTGTGTGCCTCTGAGTGCCTGTGTGTTGCGTGAAAACAGACGAGAAGGTTTACTTGACTTTGCTGAGCAGTATTAGAATTCAGCCTAATGCTGCTGTGAATTCAAAGTAAAAGTGCTTGAGGGCCAGAATCTTTTGACTTGGTAAGTGTGTAGGAAAAAAAAAAAAATGAATGGAGGGAAAGAATGCACAAAAAGAAGAGAAAGTAGGAATCCATCCAGGGAATAAGGACTGAGGCTCTTTTCATGGAGTGGACTGTATGTGTATTTTTTGCATTTATTTGTGTCCATATGGACTACCTCTGCTTTCTTGCGAGCCTCGACAGCCTTCATCAGCATAAGATGTTGCCTCCTCCTCTCCCTCTCCTAGAGAGTCAGAGAACACAGGCACATTAACAAGCACACATTGCACACACAGCACTCAAGGTCGACTAAATTTAGTATGTATTAATGTAGAATTGTGATGCACTAGATCCAATAACGGCACTGTACTTGAACAAACACAAAACAATGCTTCACATGTATACACTTTCACATGTATGGTGGAAGCATAAGTGAAGAGTACAGTAATACAATGACAACCAAAAAAGCGACACAGAGATGCGATACAAAGTAGATGTGATGACAGGCTCAAAAAGAGAAGCAGCTGGAATCGGTGACGGCGCCTCTAAACTAAAGCTGACACAACAAAAGCAACAAAACGCTCGTTTGCCCAGAGATCCTCTGATGCGCCACAACGGCGTAACGATCAAAATAATAAATTCAATTACACGAGTCAATGCTAAAGTTTATTTGACACATCATTCGAAATTATATTGGGCGAGAGGGGGACGACAAAGAGGAGCGGACGCTACAAACAGAGCAGTTCTGCTTCAGTGGTTATGGCAGCTTAAGTATTAGCACAGTATGTAACTGCTGAGGATGAGACATCTATGTTGTTCTGTGGTGCGTGACACACAGTCTACTGCGAAAGGGCACAGGAATCACCAGTGACTGACTATCATTTCATTTGATCTCTTTAGGTTTCACGCTCCTCCATATCAGGCTGTCATTGCCTCTGTGATCCAGCAGAAAGACACAATTGCCACTATTAGGGCCTTGCCAAGGACATTTACAGGACATGGTGCCTAGTGTGGGCTGTTTGTGAGGATCTTTTTGTCATTGTGATAAACAAGACAGGCAGGAAGCCAGATACGCCGCTGCATCCTTCCCATGTTCTTACTGGTTTGATTCATCTACAAATGGGAAAACTTCAAACAGGAGGAGTTCAGAAAGGACATGAAGCCGGTGGCATTCAGCGCATTCTAGCTTTAGGATTCTTCAGAAACCACTGGTTCAGAGGTTATTATGATAACAAGCTACAGTGCATCACATGCAATACAATTGCGTATGACAACCTCAAACACCAGCATTATTGCATGTGTCTCAATTTGCCCCCGATCATTACGCTCTGAGTGAAGGTGCAAGGGGTTGATGATGCAACAATCGGCTCAGAGTCCACGGAGAAACAGATAGGCAGCCCTTTTGATTCAGCTGCGACTGTGTATGAGTGAGAAGGGGCGACAAGCAGAACAGCCAGGCCAAAAATAAAATGCTACACAGAACCATATTTGTCCTCATGGTGGAACTGGTTATATTTTAGTTTGACAGTCTATCAGGTTTCTTTTCTAGTAAAGGTTGTGTCTGTACCCTCCCCAAACTCGGAGTGAGGGAGGCAGGTGGGGGCGGTGTGTCTGGAAGTGTCTCCACCATAAAGACAAAATGATTCTCGGTAGCGGTTTTTCATTCTTTGTGCAGAGTACAGGAACAGTGAATGACAGAGAGGCTGGGATGTGGTTGGTTAAAGTCCGGCACTCGCCGGACCGCAGAACAGATGCACGGACGAACAGACACAAGCTCAATGTCTGGGGCCGGAGAAATCGTCAAGCACTCATGGGTAACACAGGCGACTCCAATTGAACAGTTAAGACAATGTACAGTGTGTGATGGATGGAAACTCCTCCAGTGCACTTTCAGACAGTGAGTGAGGACTGGCTAGCGGTCTTTGCAATGCATTCTGAGTTTGTTTTTTTTAAATAGAGGAGGGGGGAGGGTTGTAGGATGGGGGAGGGGGGGGGACAGAAGCTGCCTGGCCACCGTGACAGGGTCAGTTGTCCCTCAGGACGAGCAGATAGAGGCAGCATACTGACTCTTTTTCTCTTTTGTTGGTTTTTGCTGGAAAGCCATGCAGAAGAATGTAGTATGACAGCAGCCAGTGCTACACTTAATGCATTGCTATGACAACCATAACACAACCAGTTACACGATGCAGGTGTTAGATGTACAAAAATAAACATACCCATACCATATCTAGTCTATGCCTCTCCAACTCCTGGCAGAGAAGAGTTGGCAAAAATATTAAGGAACAGAAGTAATAAATCCAAAACCAATAAGCATGGTGTTAAATAAAGATAAATACTAACCACATTTATATATATACACAAACACACACACACCTGTATTAAAATATATGCAGAAGCACATATATAAATCACTCAGTCACACACACATACACGCCTGAAAATTCTTACTGACATCTGAGTTAAATGGTTTTATTCAGCAGTGACTATTATGTTCAAGGGGGATGAGCAAGTTGTGTTGAATGCCTACCTGGTGCTTGAGAACCTCCGCCTGCTGTCTCCTCATCTCTTTCTCCTTAAAGGAAAGAAAAGAAGAAGATGAAGAGGGAACAAAAAAAATCGATACGCTTCCATAGTGCCAATATCAAGAAAATCACTACACACTGATAGAATTTCATCTCATTTCAAATAGTCGCTCAAATTGTTATCGCCAGCTGCTTCTTGAGTGGAAATACACTTGCTCATCACCGTAGGTAGCCAATGCCAATTACCCAGAATTTTGATTGCTTCTTATAATTACACAAAATGTGTGTACATAGTTATAACCTGGCATGTAAAGGCCTGCATTGTCAACGTCAGCTGTATGGACCTGTACCTGCACGTCCACTTAAGGGGCCCCCTCTTTATAAGGGTATTTCTCAAGCTTTCTATTGTTGTGCTTCGAGGTATGTTCAAGTCTTTCTTTGTTAGCTTCTCTGTTCTCTCTTTGTTAGCTTCTCTGTTCTCTCTTTTCAGGTCAGGTGCCTGTTCTATGGTTCTATTCCATGGGAGAGGGGCTCTAGATATGTGCAAATTGACTGGAGGATTTGTTTTTCACTTGGTTTGCCTGAATAAACGAAGATCACCTCCACAGACTTCAATCGCCGGACTCCACTGTTTACACCAACAGTAATCCACGTCCAATCTATACTATCAAAACTGTTACATCTGTTCCAGGAGATTCGTTAAATAAAACATACCTTTATCCGTTTTTCTGCCTCCAATATTTTGGCATTGTTAACCTCTTCCTTCTTTCTCCGTTTGGCCTATGAATAAAGATTAAGGTCAAGAAATCACAAACATACATCAATCAGTCCCGGGCGAGGACTCTGCTGCACTTTAACTGATTGTGTGCAGTTTGAGCACAGATTTCATGCTCCTGGATGCCAGTCAAATTTGTAAAACACAGCAAATGAATAATGTATCTCTTTAACGCATAATTGTAAAAATGTTGAAGCCTCCCGTTAAGAGTGGCTTGCCAACCGTGTCAACTCAAAATTGATTTAGTCCTGCCTGCTAAAACACATTGAAGCTCTTACAGTATAATTGTTGTGTCTGCATATGTGTGTGTGTGAGTGTGGGGATGTTTATGCATCTTGGCATGTGTGCGTTTGTGTGCGTGTGTGTGGAAAACAGCACCTTTCTTTTTTGCACGACCCACTTATGCTAAACTGTTACTGTTGTCTGATGAAAAAAAAAAAAAAAGAGAGACTTTTCTGTCCAATTTAAATAAGGTCTGAGGAGGCAGCAACAGCCATTTTAATATTCAACAGCCGTCAAACCAAGACCAATTTAGCATTAGTTCCATGTGGAATTATGCCTAAGAAGACGCAACTCCCTCCAATGCATGCTGCTGTTCAGTAATGAGCTTTAGGAAGATTAAAACACTATAGACTGAGGGGCTGTAGCTCTCCAGGAATGTTCTGCTTAATCAGAGGGGCCGTTTGGATCAGATTCTGTACCTCCAAAAGATGCTGCGCCCTGAGTTCCTTCTCCATCCGAATCTGCTGAATACGCTTGATCTTTTCCTGTTTCAAAAAAACATAATCTCTTAATATTTTAGACACGGGAAAACATCCGCAGATAAAAATCACTTCCTAACCACTCTCTTCCAATTGGGATGGGCACGGCAAGAAAAAAAAACAATACCCACAACAATAAGTTGAGCACTAGAAGTAATGACGGTAATTGAAGAGCAAGCTTTAAAGCATCACAAAATAACCATTCAGCATTTCCTGCCGAGGAGACGGGGACTGTGCGGAGTCAGGACACTGAGATAAGGAGGAAGGGAAGAAAAACATTTATCAGCACACACGTTAAAGAAGACCCACCTGCTGCTTGAGAATCTTGATCTGCTCTTTCTGCTTCCTTCGCTCCTCGGATGCGATGATCGCTGCAAAAGTCAAGTCAGTGTTGTGTTACAAACATGACCCGCAAAGCTGGGATCAACTGTATGTCTGAGGGAACTGCAGCTTTATTCAGAGGCTTCAAATACTAGAAACCAGAGGGGTGGATTTAAAAAAGTGCACGGTAATAATGACAACACGAGGAAAGCAACTTATCGAAACAAAGCCATCATCATTCGATATTTAATGCTTTCCACAGGTCAACAAATTGTGCATTGTGTGTATTGTGTATTCTTATCAGTGCAGGTATCACACTGTGATCAGGTTTTAACCTTGATTCTCAGGACTGGTGGATTTTATTAAACTTCACGAGGACATAGACATGAGAGTTGATCAATGATCCGAGGGTTTGAGACACGGTCAGACAGGTTTTCGGTCGCTAGTGTCTTCAAGCACATGCAGAGGATCTGAGCTCATTCCCATATTTTAGCAGGAGTGAAAGTTTAATTATAAAATATGCATCGGTTATGTGCCTACTCTGGTTTAAATGTATTGCTATGTTATACATTTCCGAATATATATTATACTAAGCAAATAAACTGGGTGTATGATTGGATTTTTTTTTTTGCTTTGACATCGTGTGTAGGAATTACAAACATGTATAAGCATAATGTTTGAAAGCAGCAGCGTGGCAGAAATAAAGATTATGGCAGAAGAGGGATTGAAGCTTGAGCTTTAATGTGCTGAAAATAAATCTGTATATACAAACAAAGTCCCTGCTGTCGTTATGCGACATTTAGATCGAAGTGGTGACCAAGCAAATAAACCTGTCCTTACACCAGAGTTTACCTTGCTGCTTCCGAGCCTCTTTGGCTGCACGTGCCAGTGCCTGCTTTTCCAGTTTTCTCATCATTTTCATCTGGGCAGCCTGTCGAGCTATTTCTGCACAAAACAGTGGGAAAAGGCTTCGTCAGTGAGAAATATTAAGAGAAAATAAATGCGGCTGTAGCCAAATACATTTGACTGAGATCATGTTTTGTCTAAAATTTTGTAAAAACAAGGAAGAGATAATTGAAACCATTATTCCCTTTGGTGATTAACACGAAAATCTCCATAAACATTTAAAAATATACATGGTTGACATATTTCTACAAGAATAGCGCTGACCACGTATTTATTTATGTGATACCACCATCACGTCTGTCAGGGAGGTGATGTTTTCAATGGGGTTAGTTTGTTTGTCTGTTATTTACGTGGAATATGCAAAAACAATGGGATGGATTACCACAACACTTACTGGAAAGATGTGGTATCGGTCAGGATACAAGACATTCAATTTTGGTATGGATTAGGAGGCGGATCCAGGAACTGTTTTCAATTTAACTTTCTTTTTGTGTATTTCACAGGGAATAATTCATTGATTCAATATATCAGGCATTTGGGGACTGATATAATTCATGAGTGAGTGCAACTTGGTGCAGATCCAATGAAAAATTGGGATCTAGTGAATTTAAAAGTGGATCCGAAGGGGGTCTGTTGGGGCCTTATGCTCTTATAAGTCCTAATCAAATTATCAATGCTACATAAAAGTCCTGAAACATTAAAAGGATATGATAACGTTGCTGATTCACCTGAGAAAGTGTCCATATGACTATAAATCAAACAAGAAGGCAGAAAAAACTGACTTGTCTGAAATATTTTAAACTGTTACTCCGTCCTTGGCCTCTGTAACCTTGATAATATCTGGCTGTCACACACACTTATGACAAACATATTTCAGGGCTCTTTTCTACCACTCACCTTGTGCCTCTAGTTTGCGCAGGAGTTTGACCTCACTGGGACTAGGGCCCTCGGGCACCAGCGGATCGCCCACATTAGGGGGTCGCCCCTTCCTCCGGCGGGAGCCTTTGGTGCCCTCGCCCGCCGATTGGCGTTCTGAACTTGAGGGGCGACCCCTCCGACCTTCCATCGCCAAAATATGAGGAATGACCTCCTCTTCCTTCAACAGGCTCCACTGTAAACCCTGGAGAGTCGAGGGAAAAATAGATATTGGGGTTGGCAAGTGGGTTGGAGAGACGTTAAAATGTGTTTTGATTGTTTACATATCATTTCATTTTGATCATTTAATATTAAAAAATTCAGTCAATAGCAAACTGGACTCTGACAGGATGTATTCCATTTAATGATTCAAATTCGTCTATTTTATAATGTGCAGTAAAAAGCTGGTTGCATGGTATTTTAAATAACAATTACTCATTTACTGATCTCTCTATTTCTAATCATATATTTGATTTGTTTCTCTGGCCCCTCAGACAGAATAGCATACGTCTATCTTTAAGAGTATCTTATCCCTAACAAAGCTAAACACAAATACATTTTCTAGTTTGTCTCTTTGTATCACAGACACATAAAATTGCAAATATCACTGGCCACCTGTGGAAGTAATGTCAGCTGATTATTAAATGCCTCCATGCACAGTGAGAGATCTATAAACTAGGACTACTGAGGGCTGCGGTTGATTCCTATCCATGCCCTGAAAGTGACTGCTGCATAAAGCTTTTGCCTGCCACTAGATGAAAAGATGAACTTGGATCAGGGAAAGAGAGAGAGAGAAAGAAAGAGGAGATGAAAAGCAGTCACCTGGGGTCCTTCTCTGGCTTCATAGAAGTCACCAACCCTTATCTTTGCACTGAAGCTAAAATTATCACGCGTGATGCCACTTATTCCATTTCTGGATAGATACTATAGAAGAGAAAATAATAATTGCGTTGGTTTAGGCAGGAAAAAAAATTGTGAAATTAGCGACATTCAAAAAGCAAGGGGGAGGCACTCGATTGGGGGGGAGGGGAGTCTAAGGTTACAGTGTGCATCTGTGCAGTGCTACTAATCATTATAAAAGCAGGGAGGGACAAAAAAAGAGCAAGAGCTCTCAGGAGAGAAAAACGGTTCTGACCTTGGGGTGCACAACTCAGGCCCTTTCTTATTTATCAGTGGCATTGCAAGGCTTTTTACTGCGAGTGTTACTGAGAGTACTTATTTTTTTTGTTCACACTCAAAGACAGTTTTGTCAGTCAGTGTGTTTGAGCTTTTTCTTGAATTGAATAAGAAGATTACACACTATGACATACTGTATGAATAAGGCCAAAGCTGTGCATCCCAACACGTTTGGGGAAGGGGGAGGGAGTAGGGGATGAAAAGAAGCAGCACAAGAAGTGAATCTAACAATATTATCTCGCACTATAAGGGTCATAGAAAGCAGGGTGGGGTTGGGGGTGGGGGGGTGGAGTGCAGGCTGGAGCGATAGCAGAGATTAGCACACAACAAATCCTGATACACAAGCATGTGTTTGAGCAATGTGGACGAGCAGTGAAAAATGCACTTCCCTAAGAAATCATAAACCATACCACCCACAATGATTCCCACTGTCACAAACGCAACTGCTCATCCGTTTTGTCACATTTGCTTGTGTATCGCGGACGTAGACTAAATCGCAGCGCTGCGGCCGAGGTACCTTCATTACATCTGGGTATTGCCTCAGTTTCTTGCTACAGGGGGCGTAGTAGGCCACCTCGCCCTGCGGCCGCCCGGCCACTGTTTTGATTCTTGTTTCTCTTCGCCACCTGGATTTGTTTTTTTAAGGATGAAAAAAACAACAACACAGCTGTTCAGACAAACAGTATGCATCATGCATTTTTGTGGACGCGATCACGAAAGGGACAAACACTTCAACACGTTCTGAAGTGAACCGCTTTCCTTCTCTCCACTCCTTGTACATACCCCAGCTCCAGAGGTATCATCAACTCCTTCTCATCCATCACCCTCTTCCTTTTCCCTAAACCTGCGGAGAGACAGAGTTCAACTATCAATTTGACAGCACAGACTTTGACTAGAAAAACCTCACACATACAGCTGCAGCAGTCAAAGCCCCTTACACCTGCAAACATACCTGCCAGGGTTTGAGACTTAAATTCATAAATAAAACTAAAATGTGGAAAGCAGATCTGTAGAAACACAGCGGTAAAAATAAATCATGTGGTATTGTCTAAATACCGGTGTCCATTAAGAATAGAACAAGAGAGAATGATTTTACCTACAGTAGGGGAAAGACGGGAGCATTTATCCAGAACGTTTCTAGCAGGTTATTATTCAGGGTATTTTTTGTGAAATTAAACTTGTTACTATGCCAAACAAGTCGTCAGGCCTCTTAGACGTGCCTCTACAGGACCTCCGAGCTCCAGCGAGTCCATGACAACACAGTGCCTTCTTCCTGCTTCCCTAAAAATAACAAACATTCTTCATATCCAGAATGGCACTCGGTAGAGCACATACCTCTGCTCGGTGTCAACACTGTCCTTATGAAACCACTTTGAAACTCACTAGATCTGTATCTTGCAAGTACAAGGGAATCACCCCCCTGATCTGCATTGGCACCAGAGTGCAATGGGTTCTTCTTTGAGTCATGCCTCGCCCCACAACAAAATTCCATGAACTTTTTGTGTAATTCTGCTAGAAGCATTACCTCATGGCAGGGCAGAGGTAATTATCAGATTTGATCAATTTATACAACTTCTAGGCTGCACACCACACCTCTTTGGCTTTTCCAGTAAGAGATCTTAAAACCACCTTTCACCCCTGCACTTATACGCTTATTACGTGAAATCATTTTGAACACCTTACCTAATGGGGAGGCTAAGCTATAGGATGATGAGCCTGGAGAGCTGTGATAGGCCAAGGCACTGGAGCTGGAGACAATGGTGGGAGTCTTGATGACCTGCAGGTTGAGAGGGGAGCAGCTGGTGGCGGTGTTCTCATTGGTTGAGGTGTTCAGTAGTTCTGGGCCTTTGGTTAGCCGGCGGGGAGTCATCTCCTTTTTAGACGATCCAGATGGCAGCAGCTTCAGCTCCTTCACTTTCTTCCCAGAGACGTCGCTGTCTGAGTTGCTGTCGGACTCTGAAATAACAAAACCAGGACAGCTCACAAGTTAATGAGGAATCAAATCGTCATAATAATGTATTATGTGATCAAATGAATGATTTTATTGTGCGACTGTGTTTCAAAGGGTTGTTAATTCCAGCTGAAACAACTGGTCAATAAATGATTTGCTGCTATGAATATTTCAGGTTTCTTCTGTTAGTTGGACAAACTAACAAATTTGAATGTCATCGCCTCGAGCTTTAGCAAATTGTTTCACCAATTTTGGACATGTTACCGTCCAAATTATTCATTTTCCCATCGAGAATTTTTAATGTTTTATTGTGACCACAATATTCAATTGAGAAAGTTGCGTTAACTGTTAAACTTAGAAGGTACAAACCTGACAGACTATCATCTGAGTCCTCTTCATCCTCCTCCTCCTCCTCAAGGTCATCATCCTCATCATCATCATCCGAGTCATCTGATTCCTTGTTAGCTGGGAGACCAGCTGTGGGGTTAAATGTCCCAGGGATCCCCACTCCTGGAATTCCAACTCCAGGGATACTGACTCCAGGAATCCCGATCCCGGCCTCTCCTCCACGAAACAGATCTACAAGCGATTGTACCAGGTGGTTCTGAGAGAAGCCCTTCCAGGCAGCTAAAGGGTCTGCTTGTGCCGGTCCCTGTCCCAGCCCTGGTGTCTGTCCCTTCCCCTTTGGGGACTTGTTCTTCCTAGATCCATGGCCTGTGGCATGGGGTGAGGTAGTGGGGGGCTGGGACGGGGGTCCAGCCTGGGTGGTTCCTTGGGTCCTGCTCGCCCCTGTGCTCAGATTGACAGGCATTGACCCAGCTTCAGAGTCGCACTGAGGGGACTTGCCTTTCGCGGCAGAGTCTTTGCGAGGTTTGCTGATGAGGGCCAAAGGTACGTCCTGAGTGGTGCTTTGGATGACTCCATTGGGGTGGTTGGGTTCAGGGAGCCCCAGCAGGGCACTCGAGAGGAAGAGGTTGGAGTGATTGTTCTGGGGTGGAAGAAGCGGAGCAGGTGGCAATGGCGATGAAGACAGAGACGTCCTCTTGGGAGACTTGTTTGGCCCCGGCTGCTGCTTCTTTAGCTCAGCTGGGAATGTCTGCCCTTGGGACATGAGAGTCTGGGAATAGGACAAGGAGCAGAGAGGGAAAGAACAAGGACGGGAAGGGAGTCAGGGGGAGGGAGGGAGAGGGAAAACCAGAATGGGAGGAACAAAGAAAGGTTAGGGGAAAAAAATTGAAAAGGAATGGGACAAAGTGGAGTTGCTCGAGCTGTCAGTTTGCATCACTGTTGATTGTTTGAGCAGGTGACAAAACTACAATGCCAAACACTGGTACAGTTAACTGTGTCTAAGCCCCATTTCTGAGAAACAAAAAGAACACAAAATGCAATAACCAAAAGGCATTGTACTCGGCCAAGTTTACAAAAAGAAATACTGAGTATGTCTCAAAAATTGTAATTACTTGTGAGCACATGTGAAAAGCTTCATTATCATCATCATCATCATCATGCGGCCGGGCATGTTCTGTTTTTTTAAACTGATGACAAGTTTGGTTCAGTCTGTGTTTAACCAAAAGCAGGTTTGACTTTAATGTTGCTCTTTCAAATGGATGTGATATGAAGTGAAACAAATCTATTTCACAGACCATGAAATACAGTAACAGTGCTCAAACCACAAGGGGAATTTAGCTCGTTGGAAACTCCTCTACACTGGTAAAACAAAAAAGGGGAAGTGATTTTCACAGAATAAGCTGATCTCAATAGGTTTAGCTTATTGATTACACTGCTACTGTTCATATTTCAACTGAAGAAATGGAATTTGTGTAGTCAAAACAAATAAAAATGCCACTTGTTATTGCATTTCATCGGAATTTCCCAGAGTCATAAATAATAGAGCAGCATGTATGCAGAGCCCACGTCGGCTTCAGAATGGCAATGAAACTAACTGCATTTTTATCAACAGGCGAGAGTCTGCAGCAGGAGAACGACTGTAAATCACTTTAAACACATAGAAACCAACGATAACATATAGATCATAATGCTAGAAGAGTAACTAAACCCCTAAACCACAGTTTGTTCAGCTAAAAACCAATGTATACAGGTATACTGTAGTGTTGTTGATTGACAAGTGTTTATGCCCACCACCACCTTCTCATATAACGCCTCCTGTGCGGAATGTCCACTAACGTTAGCCCTCTAATTAATGTAACATTACCGCTAAGAAGCCGTTTTCAGAGGCCACATATTTGGCCAGTTGCAGCCTTAAAGTTAAACTCCTTGTTGAGAAGGTTTATTGACACTTAAATCCACAGGAGTGAGACGTGATATGAAAGCTCTGTAAACTTGACTGTGACGATACCACACTGTGTTGTGACAGGATTTAACCACTTACTACGAGGCTGCAAGAGGATGTTAGAAACAAACGGCTGCACAGCGCCTGTTTGCTACACTTCTAATGCTCAGTACACTTAAGTAATTAGCCATTTGCACAATTGTAGCCATTAACTACAGTTGACAATGACATTAACTAATTCCAAACGCTTTCCTCCCCCAAGATTAGCTCAGGAATGTCTTAGATGTCTAGTTGCTGTTTCTGTGTCCAATCCCCATGCCCTACAAGTTTACTCAAATGAGTGCTGCCTCATAAATCAACTGTATGAAACAAAGACGCTCTCTGATGTCCGACTGCGGTTGTCGGAATTTGCTTGAAGCCATGTTACAGTTTCAAAGAGGCCGGGACGGGATACCACAATCCCAGCTTCTTGTGAATGAGAACCGACAATAGTAAAGATTATATTGATTTCTAATTGAGTATGCAGAGTAGTCACAGGTCTGTGCCTGTCTCTGAGCATTTGCATATTGTGTTAAATATGGTAAATGCAGTCAATGGCCACCAGATTAGAAGAGCTGGCTGTTTTGTAGTAGTGATTAAAAAAAAGAGAGGAATACAACTTTAATCTAACTGCACACTCAGCTCCGGTGGATAAATTCATTACTGTCCGTTTATTGGGAGTAACTTAGTTCATGAAATCTGACTTCAGCTATATTACTCTTGCTTACCTCTCACATTGCACATTGTACATTTGAAGTGAACCATGTGTCCCTGGTAAAAAAAAAAGGCCTTATTCAACTGCTGCTATCACGTTGTCTTACCTGTTTGAGCCTGAACTCATTGATCTGCGCGAGTGAAGCTTCAAGCTGTTTCCTTTTGTTGGATTTGGCACCGCCAGCAGGAGTGTGCTGATGTGGCTTCAGTGATGACTTCTTGGAGCTTCTTACAGATGAGGGCTGGCCAAAAGATTTCGGGGAGGTAGACAGCGTCAGCGTCGAGTGGGGTGGTGAGGGCACGGCCAGAGGTTTCGGGGAGGAGCAAAGGGAGAGGGGCAGGTGCTGGGGGGAGGAGGAGGGCAGCAGCCTGGGAGGTTTGGGAGAGGCGGTGCTGGAGCGCGCCTTTGGAGACGTGGTGAGAGCTATGGGTGAGGAAGAGGGTGAAGTCTCCCTACGGGGCTGGGTGAGGAGTGCCAGTGGCTTCGAGTTGGCAGCCAGGCCGGTGGACTGGATCACACTGAAGTGCTGCTGCGGACTGTCTGTCCAGGACCTGGAGCTGTGCAGAGCCAGTGGCGAGGATTGGGACAAGGCAGGGGGGGACACAGAGCAGGGTAAGGGCACAAGGGTCGGGGGGTTGGAGGGGGCCTTCTTCTTTGCTGTTCCAGTGCTGGGTAACGAAACCTGGGGAGGAAATAAAGAAACTGTTAGAACAAAGAACTGGCTCATGGTATGATAATTTATTATAATTCACTCAACATTTTGGACACTGTTTCAGCGAATTAAAGTGCAGTGAAGTCAAGTGCACTGTCGCAGGAGTGGCTGAGTGCAGGCAGGCTTCCTGCTATGCACTGGCACAAAAACAGACCTGTGAGTGTTCATTATTCCAATTTATCTATTTTTCTCTTTACCTTTCTTTTCTTCTTTGTCCGCTTCTCAGAGTCTGATACTTCACTCTGTTTGTCCTCTTCTTCGTCATCCTCATCGTCATCATCATCATCATCGTCTTCATCATCCTCTGCGAGGTCGTCTAGATCACTGCTGAGGGACCCATCACTTGAGCTGTCTGATGATGTGCCTGATTCGCTTTTGCTCGCCGCAGAGGTGTCCGCCAGCTTCTTCCGTGGCTTCTGTGTCGAGGAAAAAACTAAATTGAGTTTCACTGTATCGCACATAATGCATTTCACATGATATTTTTCAACTTATGGGGTACATCAAATCTCAGTACTGACCTTCTCTTTCGGTTTCTGGATCGGCTTCATAATCAGCTCTGCTGGATTGTTGTGGGGGCTGCTACGGTGACTGTTAGAGTGGTTTGAATATTTGGTCGACTTGGTCGATGCCTGAACAGGAGCCGGACTCGGGGAAAAGCTCCCTGATTGTGTGGTGGGAGGAAAGACATTGCTGCCATTCACTGCCCCATTCAACCCTAGAAGCACAAAACAGATCTACTGTATTACTGATCTGATCCATCTTTTCTGAGAAGTCTGCTGCGCGGGATAATGAAATATCTGAAGCTGAATGCAGAATGGAATATGGCGAATAAAAATATTGATTTATACGTGTATCTCATCAAACAGGCCAGCTGCGCCAGGCACAAGCTCAACACGAGTGGTTTACATAATAAAAGATAAATTAAAAGATACTGTGAAATTAAAAGAGTGCAAAAAAGAGGAGGGAGGGAGAGGTTGACGGAATCGCTAAGTGAGGACTGAAAGTCATTAAATCTGTCTTGAAAGGGAGAAATCTCATCACAGCACAAAGTGGGTTTAGGTTTTGGAAGAGTTAGACACGGCATGGCGGATGGCGGTAGAAATATAAATTAGGTTGTTTATTTTTAAGTGCCATTACTTCTTAGAATTTCATGTATTACTTAAAAATTGTTCAACACACATGACATATATGATAGTGCCTCTGATGTTGTTGTGTCATCTGAGACAAATAGAAATACTCTCTGCTTCTGATCTGTATTAGACTTTAGTACAATAAGCATTATGTAATGTAACAGAGAATCAACGTAAAGGTCGTCTGGGTGGTTCATTACCTTTAGTTGGGGTGTGGCTATTCTTGCCTGGCATCCTGATCTGAACAGGACCTGCGATGTGGTTGGGCTGCATGTGAGGGGTGAAGAATGGAGGGAAGCCGATGAAGGAGGGGAGAAAGGCAGCAGCTCCCCTATTATGGGCTTCAGCAGCTCGCCACCACTCTGTGAGGGAGAGGAGAGGTGAGGAGGGAAGAGGAGTGGAGAGGAAAGAGATGATGGCCCATTCTCATTTAGCCAATTGCTGCCCAAAACTCAAACTTCCCCCGTCTTACCAGAAAGGGCTCCTAGTTGGGGATGTGTAGCTAGAGCAGCTGACAAGCCCAGGGAACCCAAGCCTCCAAACTCCGGCCTGCCTGCTCCGGCAGAGTAGAGGGCTCCGAAGGCTGGGTGGTTGACCAGAGGGAAGGCACTTGACAATGTGGAGCCAATAAAGGGCTGCTCTCCTGCCACTCCAAACAGACGGCCTGAGATATATCCAAGAAGAAAAGTGTTCAAATGTTTTCAAAGAAAAAATAGCGTACAGCACCTACACTTCCCAATGCTGTTCCTTTGATCTCCCACTGTCTAAAAATAATCACTTCTGACTTAATGTTGTTATTCAAATATGTGTTAAAATTATTTTCATCCATGAAGTGCGGTGTTGACATCAGTGCTCAGCTGCTATGACAGTTGTTTATTGAACCTCTAGCACAATTCGTTGCCCTCCTGTTAGTTTGGTGTATGTTTATTTGTGCAGACTGAGATCACTGTTCTCAAATTACCTCTCTGAGCTCTTGATGTAAGAATCGACGGGGTGTAAAAAGTAGATTTGAACAGCTTTTGAAAGTGTCGCTTCTTATCCACCTGACATTCGAAATAAACGGAGAACGACTGTCGTCTGTTTGTTTAAGAATTAAATTCAGATTTAACTTTTACTGAGTGCAAGCTGCACCTCATTTTAAGAGGCAGCTGTGCAGCTTCTAACAGACTGACTGTTACTTCAGACTGATGCTTGTGTCTATACAGTAAAAAACCCATTTGAATTACAGAGCATTTTCTTAAAGTCCAACTTTAGCATGGAGGTATTTGTGAATTGATATTTCTTCAGTGTCTAAAAAACACTGCACGGTGACAAAGTCTGAATATTCTCCATGAGGAAAAGGGTAGTGTGTGTATAAGGTGTAAAAAACGAACCTCCTTCTACCCTTTTGGCATTCAATTTCAGCCCAGAAGAATACTTCATCAACATCATCATCGTCTAGCGTTTTCCTGAGCACAATCATTTCTGGCAGGGGCGACTGCCACGTATTACCTCCTCCCAGAGTCAGATGCAATTTGGTGTGAGCATATTTCATGCAAATTCAATTTCTATTCCAGAGGAGCGCAAGCCTGCTTGATGCCGCCGCCTAAGCCAGGTAATACACATGCAAAAAAGTGATGACTGAAGAAAAGGAAAGTGTTGTGCACAATGCAGATGAAAATGTCAAACTACTATACACTTGCACACACCACAGAAATGTAAAGCAGACTGACACCGGAGCAGTGTTTCCTGAACTAATGCGGTGCAGGATCTAATTATCCAGAGAGTGACTTTACGCAGCAGGGCCAGTTATGTCTGCCCAACACCAAAACACTGAAGAAGACTCTAAATGTACATGATTCTGCAGACGCATCTCACGGAATATTTTCCTGTGAGAATCAGACTGTTTGTGGTTATGCGGCAAAAAACAAAACCGTAACGTCGTGCCAGCAGCTCTTTGTGTTGGTTTCAAGGCCCCTGACTACCACAAGACAGCAAAATCTGCCTTTTGAATGTCATTAGAACATGCTGAATATGTAGAGCCCGCCTCGCCAGAGTCAGCTAGTGGATACAAAGATAAACGACTGCAATGCAACCCCCAGAAAGGCCAGCCACAGCATTCACTCATGCCTGGGGTGCCCACCTCTCCCCCTCGCACCCCTTGCCTTTCTAGGCAACACAAAGTGACATCTGCAAATGCCTTTTCAATATTAATGCAGGCTTCCAGAAGGGGAATAATTAAATCTAAAAATTTGCGGCGAGAAAAGAGGCACGGTTGAGACATACCTAGGATTACCTACTCTCTCTTCCTCACTCTGCGTCTCTGTCTCTCTCTCGCTCCCTCGCCCTCTCTCATTCTGTTTCAATCCTTCTCTCCTCTCTGACAAACTGCACCGCCTGCTTTTTTCATGTTTGGATGCTGCCGAAGGGGGATTAATTTGTTGTTTGTTGCAGTCAATCAAATTTCCACAGACAGATTTAAGTTAATTGCATCCGTGAGTTGATCCCAGAAGGAGAGAGTGCTACAAGCTCCGATCAGCTTTTATTCTCCAAGTGATATCCTCATCAATGACATACGCATGCACGCGCACACACACACACACACACACAGGCCTGCACACGCACACACACACAGACACACACACACTGTGAGAGTCTATGCTCATTTTTTGTGTTCTTCAGATTTTTTTCTAAAGTGTTGCTGGCACACTTGCAAAGGACCTTGAATCAATGTCTTCACAGTCAGTGATGACACTATCTACACAATATGCAATTACTGATGTTACCTACTTACAGAATACACTTGACACAATATAATTTATCTTACTGAGAATGTTTTTCCTTTTAATTATGACACTTGAATCCTTTAAAGAAGGAGGAAGGTGGCTCTAAATCGTACGGCTTATTTTTATACATTTGTAAATATGTTTGCGTTACAGTCCGCACACTAAACAAGGCATTGTAGGAAATGGGGAAAAAATGGCTTGCTTGATTCCCACAAAGCGCAGCAGAAGTTCAGAGCTAACCGCCTGCCTCTCAGCATTTCATTTGACGCTCAATCCAAAAATCGCTTATCTAGAAAATCTGAGCACACGTAATGGCACAGAGGGATAAGAGGGATGTATAATGCATAAGGAGGAGATGCTCCTAATGGCATCTTCTTTGGGGCAACACTGAGGAGATGGAGGACAAAACAAGGGGCTTTATTTTGCTCTCTTCTTATTTTCCTCTTCTCGTAAAGAAGAAAAAAAACCACAACAATCACAGAGGAAGCTGGATATATACTATTCCCTACTCAGTACAATCTTGGTGTGTGTATGTGTGTGTGGGGGGGGGGGGGGTCAACACAAAACAGCAAGACATTAAGAGATGAGGAGAAGGAGAGTATGAGCAAATGATTCACTTGCTCTCACAAGGGATATCTGACACACACACACACACACACACACACACACACACACACACACACACACACACACACACACACACACACACACACACACACACACACACACACACACACACACACACACACACACACACACACACACACACACACACACACAGAGAGAGAGAGAGACACTCCTCTTTGCCTAATGGCTTTGACCAATACATAGAAAAGAGGCTGGATGCTGGACAGGGCTGACTAGACACTGAGTGGCTGACAAATGTTAAATCATGCAGGCTGAGGCGCTCCCTCTCTTTCTCTGTCCCTCTCTCTCTCTTTCTTTCTTTCTCTTTTTCTCTCTCTCTCCCTCACACACGCATGCACACACACAAACATACATGCACATTGTCGTGCTGAGCCTGACTCTGAGGCAGCTGGAGCCAGAGAGCTGAAGGTTGTCAGGAGACATGGCGAAGCATGTGTGTGTTTCTCACACAAAAGAGCCCTCTAATTGTTTGGGATTCATTAATGCAGCAGCTTTTCAATTGCAACCCAAGCTGTCAGGAAAAAAAAATCCCTGTAGCTGGGAGAGAGGTGTAGTCACACAGGCTGTAAAATAACTATACAATTAATACCGGAGGAAACTCATTTCTCATGGTAAAGAAATAAAGGTTTCTGAATGACATGGAGATAGAAGGGTGACCATATTGGTCCTGTTTTTATGGTTATGGGGAAACTGTTGTGTGTGTGTGTGTGTGTGTGTGTGTGTGTGTGTGTGTGTGTGTTGGTATTTTTTCCCCTCTGTAAACATGGTTTTTGAGAGACAGAAGATCAACAGAGGGAGAAACTGTTTTCTTACCAGAGTTGCTGAGGGTGGATCCCAGTGCTGAGGGGCTCGGGGCCAGGCTGCTCTTAGAGTGGGGAGCCGGGGATGGCGAAGAGGATGAAGAGGAGGAAGAGGCCGCAGGGGAGGAGGTGCGAGCAGCAGACAGGGTGGGCGCAGGGGAGGCCAGCCGCTCTCCAGACTCCATATCTGTCAAACACAATCCAATCAGCGGGGTTACAATAGCAAAGCACACCCACCCGTACACACATGCTTAAACACATACACATGAACGCATACTGTCACACCTACACATCATGTTCAAGCACACGCACGCACACACACAACTCCTGACACTTTTCCTTTCACATCTCACTTCCCCGGAACAATATTTCTATTTAGCCATGCTCACTGGCTCTCATGCAGCGCCTATTGACTCTCACTATATGAAGTAGAAAGGAGGACGACATCTAAACAAAGCAAGTTTTATATTGTCACACCAGAAAATACCAACTCATAAGATTGTGATGCAAAGGGACAGTTTCAGCAAGACTTTGCTCTGCTGAGTCTGAAGAGGCAGTGAAAGGCTCCAAAACAAAATTAGCACACACAAAAAAAAAAAAATCACTTTTCTTTGCCAATTCTTTCTCCCTCCCTGTGACACACATTTGCAACCTCCACACACACACACACACACACACACACACACACACACACACACACACACACACACACACACACACACACACACACACACACACACACACACACACACACACACACACACACACACACACACACAGAGAGACACACACACACACACAGAGAGACACACACACACACACCTGTGTTCGACAACTAGGATCCCTTTACAACTCTTTGATGAAAAGGAATGTCATTTAAATTTAAGAGCTCTTTGAGGCCTTTAAAAACAACATTGCTCCCCGAGTCCTTTCTGTTGGAACTAGAAGTAAATGGAGAGGCTTTTAGATGATGGGTGCATTAACCAGCACGGTAGCCGTCCATTATCAGTCTCACAGAGTCACCGTGCCAGCCATTATCAACCAGCCGACAACATAAACCCTCGCAAGGAACACTTGGCCGTCCTGCAGCCAAATATTTAACTAACATTATTCAACTTTAATCCCCTTTTGCTTACAACTGTGAACACAATGTGGCTGAGCCCACACGGATGCTCACTTGTGCGGGCAAATAAACACAAAACAGTGTCAAAACTCATGAATTCGCACAAACACACATAGATGCACAATCACACATTTAAACCCCCAGTGCAGACGGGCCGACACACGCACATACACAAAATCACCTCTGCTGTCTATCACATCAACCTGACTCTTTTTCTCTCATCTCCTTTTCCGTATCCCTCTGCCTGACACTAATCCAGGACCGAAAATCCCCTTCAAAAGCACAGTTTGCAGATTGTGTTTTACAGGCAGGCTTTGTTATTGTGTCATTACACATAAACAGTCTCTGCCTCCATCTCTCTTTCCTTCCCTCTCTCCTGCCACCCCACCACCACCCTGCCTCCCTCCCTCCCTCTCTCCTCTGCAGTGGGAGCAGAGCCACTGATTAAATCTCTGAGACAAAAGCTGCTATCCTCTGAATATCAAGTATCAGCCTTTCGCCAGGAGCAACACTGACAAGAGAGAGGGAGAGTGGGAGAGGGAGAGAGGGAGAGCGAGAGGCGCAGATGACAAGAAAACCTGCTGCAGTCCACGGGGAGGAGGCTGGTGTGCCATCGGACTTGGGCGGCCATTGCTGCAGTGGAAAAGACGGCGGTTGTGTAATTATGAGGAAGGTCAAAGGTCCTCCGGAGTGGCCTCTCGTGCGAGGTGACAGAATGTCGGTTTAAGAGCCAAATTATCATTTTAAATGAACGTTGCATATCAACAACAGGAATGCATTTCTGGCTGAGGGAGGATTCTCGCAATCTTAACCAGAAACTGTTATCCACAAAGTGTTACTTCTCCGCCACTTTTAGTTGCATGAATGGCTGCCACACTTTGCTCATTCACGTCGGCTGTCACCCTTTAAATGTCAGGATTTGGTGGGAGAATAAAAAAAAGGATTCTGTCACAAGATAATAAAAGGAGGGAATTTTTTTTCTCCATGGTTGCTCCTGACAAAAAATGTAAGTATCATTAGAGGTGTGATGAAAATGGAGAGGAGCTGTGGCCCTTCATAATTATCATAATGCACATGAAAACAAAAGGCGCACGTCTCAGAGGACGAGCAAGCTTATGTGGTGTCAGCTGGTAAGTGAAGCAGATCATTCTCTACCTTTCAGAGGAGGAGGGAAAAAATGATGGGGAAAGAAATGCAATAGAGGGATGGAAAGAGAGAAAAAAGGGGATAAAAAGATTGAAGGGGAAAAAGGATAAGCAAGACAATACACTCAGATGTTGTTGTGGGGAAAAAAAGGAGACAGAGGAGAGGAAAAGAGTGGAGATGAAGGACAGGCTGTAAACCGTTGCTGTCGTTTCTCAATATCTGCACTTAATGCCTTGCCTTGTCAAAACGTGATGATGTGAACAGAATTGATTTCCCCCCTAACAAACAACAAAAAAGCAATCCCTTCTTTGCAGAGGTGTAAAGCAGAGCTACCCTCCCCCTCATCTCCTCTCATCTCTCACAATCTCTCACAGGGCCTCTCTCCGGGATGAGAGACGGAGAGAGAGAAAAGACAGCGAAGGGGGGGAAAAAAATTACTCCGAGGCAAGTCCATCTTCCTCCAACAACTACAAACTGATCACTTAGAGCAATTAAATCTAATAACAATAATAAGATTGAGCTCGGCAATGTCCCACCAAATGCACAGCCACAACAATGATTGCTACAATAATGGAGCGCCAAGGTATTTAAGGATCCAATCCTGACTTAATTACGAGAAATTAAAATGGATTTAGCATCAGAATTAGCTTGATTTTATAGGTAATTAACGGCACACCACAGTGGCGGTATAAGGCAAGCGTTATAATCTCCGTGAACAGCTAAATCAATTTGACTTGAACAACACCAACCAATCAACACGGAGCGGCGCAACCAGAAACAGCAGGTCTCGCGTATGCAAGGAGAGGGAGAATTTATGCTAATAGCTGAACTATGATTTATAAGACGTGTTCCAGCGCTGGATTCACAGTCACATCCGCAAATACAACACAGCACCCGGCTGTCAACGCGTGCAGCTAATAGTGGCTGGATGCAATGGCCCTTCAGGAGATAGTGTAGCTATAAACAGCTCTGCGGATTTACGATTGCATGTGCCCTTCATATAGAAGCCTTCACATGTCAGCGACTGAAAGGAGGGCAGAGCTGTATAAAGGAGGGATAGAGTGCGTGCATTTGGTGGTTGTGGTGGCGTAATGGCCTGTGCTGCTTGGTATGTGGCCTTTCATCATGCATTTGTTTTGTGGCGTTGTGTGTCTGCTGCGGTGCGCTCATGTAGTGGTGCTCAATTACATGTGCGGTAATTTTACAGAGGACATGACCAGTGCTTGCGAGTGTGTGTGTGTTTTTTTTTCGTGTGTATGTGTGAGTGTGTGCTTCAAACTATTCACCCCCTTGCGTCTCAATCCTGCCCCTATTCTCCTCAGCCCTTCAACACACGTGCACGCACACATATGCACACACACACACGGACACAGAGACACACACACACGGACACACAGTAACAGATGGCTGATACTAACTGAGATAATCCGCCAACAGAGTCATCAGCATGGATCAGTGGTAATCAGAGTGTGGACACAATGTCTCTTCTCCAGCCGTAATGGAAGGAGCGCCTGGCGCAAGGGAAGGGAAATGCATTATTCCCCATGATGCCCTGACCCCATTCAAAGACACACGGTGGCTCCCAGCTCTCTTTCTTTCTTCTCCTCGCCGCAGCCGACAAAGACTGCCTCATTGCTGCTTCCACAACATTCACTCTCTCATCTGGATCTCTCACTGACCGCTTTTTTTATTGTGATCTGCAACTGTGTCAAACACCGTCCTCCGTTTAGCTGTGTCCGACTCCGAGCAGCCAAACAAGAGACAAGTCACAGAAGAAAGTGTTGCCGTAAAGGTGCCTGGCAAAGAGGGTGATCAGAATGAGTAATCCACAATTAGCACCTCCTGTGTTTTTCCTTTCCACTACTTGTTTTGATGTTAACATTTCCAGTAACTCACAGTTATTCCTTGGAACTGACGGCAGTTGTACCCAGTCACTCTTTTGATTAACTAGACAATAAAGTGTAACCGTCATGAACCAGTCATTATTTTTAAAGTACTTTTTGTTTCAGTTGTGTTTCTTAAAGTGAAATAATTGACTCTAATTTATTATTTTACTTCTGACCTTGTGTAGCTGTTCCTCGGGCACGCTGTGTGAAATTCTCATCTTCCTCTGTGTTTATTAGGGCCCGAGCACCGAAATCGGTGGGAGGCCCTATTGAAATTGAAATGATTATTATTATTATTATTATTATTATTTTTCTTAGCTTAAATGAATTGGCTTTTTGAGGGCTTTAATGTGCTCAAAAAGTTGTAGGAGTTTGCAGTAAATTCGAAGGCGGCGAAAATTTACGTATTCTGGAGTATTTTGAAAAGGGCGTGGCAAAATGGCTCAAGAGCGCCACCTACGGAAAAGCCCCTCATTTAGCATTCACCGATCTTCAAAAAAAACAAAGACTATTTTGTATCATGACTAGATGCACAAAAAAGTCCATCAGTGCATTATGAATAACGCAACAGGAAGCCCGCCAGTTTGACTTTAGTGGCCATTTTGGTCATATTCCATATTTTTTCTTTGATGTACTTGTCGTACAGCTTTCATCAGATCAACTTCAAATTTAGACGATCGTCATCACAACAAATTGGAGATCTAAAGTTATTGAAGGATTACGTTTTAGCAAAACCGTCTGACCGTGGTGTGGCGTTAAAGTTTGATGAAACGCCATCAAAACACAAGCTTCCATATTTCAGACATAGTTTGTCCAATTGAGTCCAAACTAGACACATACGACAAGAGTCGCGACCAGAAGACATCACTGCAGAAATTGTGACTTACAATCACAGCGCCCCCTGGTGGCAACAGGAAATGTCTTGTTTTTAAGACGTGTTATGTTTTTATGTACTACTCGGAGAGCTTTCATCAGATCAACTTAAAAATTAGATGAGACTCTACAAAACAAGATGAAGATCTAAAGTTATCAAAATTTAAACTTTTCATCAATCCGTGTGACCGTGGTGAGGCTTAAAATCTTGATGTGCAAAATGAAAAGACCTGTTTTCATTTCAACCATGTATGTGTTTCATGGTCTTATACTGACCTCTAGTGGCTTTATATTGCCGGCACAACCTACTTGTACCGCAATATTAAGTCACTAGAGGGCAGTGTAGGATCATGGTTTGACCAAGGCACAAATTGTGTCACCTAAGGCAGGGGTAGGCAACCTTTACTATTTCCTCCACTCTTCCCCCAATTTAAAGCTGTCTGTTGCCGCACAACATATTTGATAACACAGGTTATAAAGTTATATATATATATATATATATATATATAGTCATGCAATATATATAAAAACTATAGTTTGTTGCATTTATTAAATAATAGAACGACAATAAAGACAACTGTTGACATTTAACTGCTATTTTTACCTGTTACAAAATAGGAAAACACCAAACTCTGACCATGGCGTGGAGTCAAAGTCTGATCACACGCCATCAAAACACGAGTGTCTGTATCTTGGACATATTTGGTCCAATCAACTCCAAACTAGACATGTAAGACAAGGGTCGCGACCTGATGACATCTACAAAGACATCATGACTTAAAATCCTAGCGCCACTGGCTACAGGAAGTGAAGCGTTTATTGTTGCTGCAGAGCTTAAAACGCACGCAAGGCAGAGACATGCGCTTGGTCATCGATCGTTCTCTCTCCCCCGACCGCAACAGACTTGAAATTGCCTGTGCTCGACCACTCTTCCCCCAATTTAAAGCTGTCTGGTGCCACACAACATATTTGATAACACAGGTTATAAAGTTATATATATATATATATATATAGTCATACAATATATATAAAAACTATAGTTTGTTGCATTTATTAAATAATAGAACGACAATAAAGACAACTGTTGACATTTAACTGCTATTTTTACCTGTTACAAAATAGGAAAACACCAAACTCTAACCATGGCGTGGAGTCAAAGTCTGATCACACGCCATCAAAACACGAGTGTCTGTATCTTGGACATATTTGGTCCAATCAACTCCAAACTACACATGTAAGACAAGGGTCGCGACCTGATGACATCTACAAAGACATCATGACTTAAAATCCTAGCGCCACCTGCTGGCTACAGGAAGTGAAGCGTTTATTGTTGCTGCAGAGCTTAAAACGCACGCAAGGCAGAGACATGCGCTTGGTCATCGATCGTTCTCTCTTCCCCGACCGCAACAGACTTGAAATTGCCTGTGCTTGACCACTCTTCCCCCAATTTAAAGCTGTCTGGTGCCGCACAACATTATTGATAACACAGGTTATAAAGTTATATATATATATATAAAAACTATAGTTTGTTGCATTTATTAAATAATAGAACGACAATAAAGACAACTGTTGACATTTAACTGCTATTTTTACCTGTTACAAAATAGGAAAACACCAAACTCTGACCATGGCGTGGAGTCAAAGTCTGATCACACGCCATCAAAACACGAGTGTCTGTATCTTGGACATATTTGGTCCAATCAACTCCAAACTAGACATGTAAGACAAGGGTCGCGACCTGATGACATCTACACAGACATCATGACTTAAAATCCTAGCGCCACTGGCTACAGGAAGTGAAGCGTTCATTGTTGCTGCAGAGCTTAAAACGCACGCAAGGCAGAGACATGCGCTTGGTCATCGATCGTTCTCTCTCCCCCGACCGCAACAGACTTGAAATTGCCTGTGCTCGACCACTCTTCCCCCAATTTAAAGCTGTCTGGTGCCGCACAACATATTTGATAACACAGGTTATAAAGTTATATATATATATATAGACATACAATATATATAAAAACTATAGTTTGTTGCATTTATTAAATAATAGAACGACAATAAAGACAACTGTTGACATTTAACTGCTATTTTTACCTGTTACAAAATAGGAAAACACTAAACTCTTACCATGGCGTGGAGTCAAAGTCTGATCACACGCCATCAAAACACGAGCGTCTGTATCTTGGACATATTTGGTCCAATCAACTCCAAACTAGACATGTAAGACAAGAGTCGCGACCTGATGACATCTACAAAGACACCATGACTTAAAATCCTAGCACCACCTGCTGGCTACAGGAAGTGAAGCGTTTATTCTTGCTGCAGAGCTTAAAACGCAAGCAAGGCAGAGACGTGCGCTTGGTCATCGATCGCTCTCTCTTCCCCGACCGCAACAGACTTGAAATTGCCTGTGCTCGGGCCCGTTAGTGCTACAACGTAGCCCTAGTATATGTTTGTGTGTGTGCTTTTGTAGACATGACATGTGCATATGGATGTTTGTACTTTGCATGCGTGTTGGCAATGAACACTAACTGAGCAAGATCATCTTGCTTATAGCGGAGTGCACGGCACGCACAAGCTTGCTTGACCTCCTTTTTTTTTTTTTTCTCTCTCTCCCTTCACCCGCACCACCGCCCCCCCTCCCTGCACGCACACCGTTAGCCAGGAAATGACATAACTAGGCGTCTTGGCAAAACATTTAGTGACAACCTTTGTCCAGAGTCAGACGTTGACTCAGAATCATTTAAAGAGACAGAATGTGCTCGCTGTGTGACACCACTGGTTGCCGAATAGATTGGTCAATTCCCGGGCTGTTGGTTCATCACTTGGTCAAATGAATGTGGGAAATGTTCATCTAAATAGGCTAAAGCCAAAGGTGATGTCATACAAGCTTGCTTCTTTTGTTGTAACTAACGATCTAAGTGTATTAAAAAAAAATCTGCAAATCCCAGCAACTGACTCTAGAGCTGGAAACCAGGGGATTGTTTGATAGTTTTACTTATAAATTACTTTATCAATCAGCTACCTGCTCTTTCTCTTGCACGATTTGTCTGATTTGGGCCTTAATCAACTGTATCACTTCATGAAACTCGAAAGGTGTGAGTGGAGTGAAATTCATGAAAGGGGAGGAAAAGAACTGAATCACTGAATCAGGATATTAACAAGGATGTTTGCTAAGCTGCATTAAGTACTTCATAAACTGAGCCTGGCCTGGGCCAAGGCCTGAAAGGAGTACAAAGAGACAGCATGCCCCAGTGTGGTCTGTCTAGGTGACAACAACTAGACTGACTCGAACCCCTCCCTCGGCTCCGCTCCTGCCCAGTGACAGATGGCAGAGCAGGGCATGTTGGGGATGGGCACCATCTCTCACCCCGCCTCAGCTAGCATTGGCAGTGGGCGCTGGCCACAGGTCGTATTACAGCCACACCACTGCCTGTCTGCCTGCCTGCCTCCATGTAACACTGGAGCTTACCACGCTAGAGCTGCTTACTGCCTGCCAGGGCAGAAAGGTAATGATATGGTCCTGTGTGTCGCAAATAGCAGAGCGTGGCGTTAGCATTGTAGAGTTTCCAGCTCCAGTATTCACTGGTCCCTGTCGTAACACGCACACACATGCGTATCCATGTCGCTGTAAGAGGCTTTAGATAAAATATAAAACCGAATGGCATGCCACACGTGTTCTCTATATTTTTGAAATGACAAGAAATCAGCTCTTGCCAAATGGCTTTATTTGCCTTTTGAAGCATACTGTAGATGCCAAAGGCTGGAATCAACACCCCTACTCACCATCCGTCTCTGCTGGCTTCCCAGTGACAATAATGTGATTTTGGGACATGGTGATGACTCGGTGGAGAGGAATAGGATAGGCTTGTCACTTGTGTTTGATGTCAAACCTATGTGTGACAGAATAGTGTTACTCAGCTCAACCAGACACAGCACTACTCCCATTTCCTGGCCATAAATAGAAGAGAATGAGACGTTAGTGAGGGTGTGTGTTGTGTTTGTGTGCATGTGTTAAAGAGTGTCTGAATGTGTGTTTGTGCACATCCACACATGCTCCATCCTAAGTATCATAAAGTAAGCTCAATAAGAAAATTCCCATCTCTTACGCTCATTCGCATCTGCATCCAGCCAAAGCTAATTATTCTCCCCATGGTAACCTAGCGGGGTCTTCACATCAAAAAACCAGAAGTGTGCATCAGGCAATCATCCCTGATGAATCTGCCCTTCTCCCTCTGCTAGCCACTCACACTCATTTGCCAGTCTCACTGCTCATTACGGGTTTTCTGCAGATTGAACCAGATCTGCTCACCACTGACTGCATGTCTCTACAAGAGTCCATAATGACTCTTGAGCTGTTTGGAAGGAACACAATAAAAGCATCTTAGCTTCAGAGAATAACATATAGTACATGCAGACACAAACACACACACACAACTGCACGCACACAAACACGCGCAACCACACACACATGCACGCGCACACCAGCCGATACCTATTAAGGTTAATTACCATTTAGATTACAGGCTGTAGTATTTTACATTTGCTCTAAAACATTTTTTGGAACGCAGCTTCACTGTTTGCAACTCAGTGCAAAAAGGCAAAGTGATGACTGGCAAAAAATGCAGCCTGAGGCCTTAAATATTGAGCTTAGAAACCAGAGCGCAACTGACTTCACAGAAATACATCCTACATATTAAACACTGTAACCAAATTCTCACATATTGAACGAGACATTTGCAGAGGTTTGCACAATTCTACATTGTTAAATCTGAACATTGTCCACTACAATACTGGAATTGCTGCACTTGTGCTTTTTATGTTTGGAGTTTACAGAGGAAATAAAACATTAACTGCAGATTGATGCAGGAGCTACAGTAAACCGGTGCTTTATCACCAAAAACACATTTTGTTTTGGACACGTCTGATCTTCTTTCTTGCATCTCAATAATGACAATATCAATTATGCGTTAAATTTTGTAATCTCTCTCAAATTGAGTTACTGCAACCAGAAATCTAAAATATATATTTTTAATGTTGTAAAATAATAACCTTGAATACATTAAATATTGACAGCGTTTTGCTTAGTGCTATTTCTATGATTAAAAACTAGATTACTGCTACTGTTCTCCTGGCATGACTGCTTAACATGCAATTTATTGTACAATTCCTTAAACTCTTACAAGTGAGCAGCAAAAAAAAAATTATGATAAAAAAATGTAATTTAGCAATATTGCTTGATATGTTGATCATGATTTTTCATTAATAAGAATTCATCAATGCAGGAAACACACAAGCCCTGACAGAAAACAGCCTAGGTTACCAAAGAATATCAAGGAAAGAAGGAGAGAGGGAGAGAGAGGGAGAATGAGAGAGAATGAGCGCAGTACTCCAGATATGCATAATGCAAATGACATGCATGTCAAATAGCACAACAAACTGACAGTGACAGAACAATGGAAGAGCCAGAGAGCGGCAAACCTCGCATGAGCAGTCGTTGGAGCCCTTCTGTCCATTTTCAAATGGGAAGAAACCATTTAGAGTCGGTTCTGTTCAACTAAAACTTTACGTGCAGCAGATAACTGATATCACTGCGTAAATGTGACAGAAGCCAAATAAGTGGTGTGATGGCAGAAAATAGCTTATTCACGACCACCGGCTACAAGAGCCTGTTTTGATAATGTTCCTGGAGCATATAATGTGTTGTTCAACAGAACAGAAGAGGTAATACATGTACAGTCACAGTCCTTAATCTTTACTGCTCCCCTCAGCCACACAAAACTTCACTACCCATATTCCTCCCTCACTGGCCAAACTGTCCAGAACAAAGGTCACACATTTTAACACTGCAGTGTAATGTAGATTGTAAAAATTCAGTTAAATTCAGCCTGCAGAAAAGAGTCTTAAAACTCACAACTCTATAAGGATGAGCTGTGGTGTCCACACAGTCGCGTGTGAGCAGAACCAAATCAAGTACAACAGCTTGTGTCACAAGAAATATTGAGCTATTCATGGAATTATGGTTGAAAGAAAATTAATATTGTTTTCTTCAATCAATTATATATTTTATGTCCATTTTCAAGCAAAATGCGGCCGTTCACTGCCTCATTCTAGCTCATTAATTAACTGGCAGATTAATTAAGGAAAACAATTCCCTAATAACAATAAAACTCCAAACGGCCCTGATTAATTACCAATAAACCATTGTAAAAAAAAAAAAAAAACATGATCATCGCTCTCCTTTGATGTGCAACGTGAGGTCACAAAAAACCCTGAAATGTAATGCTGTACAAAGTGGAGGTGAAGTTGTGTTTCTTGCTCTTCGATGTGAGGACAAACTAGTTTCTGTGACTTGCTCCTCAGCTGCTGGCTCATTTAGTCAACACCGTTAAAAGACATATTTCTGGTTTGATTGCTGTGTTTATTCTCCTGTCGGCAACCTGCCGTGTCTTATCTTTCTCCCACCCACTCTCTCTTTCTGCTTTTACACTTTCTATATTCTTACATTGTAATCAACATTAATAACACCCGCATGTTTAAATGACATGTCATAGGTTTGTGTGAGTTGGGGAAACAGATGAGTAAATGTGTAATCTTTAAAAATGTAAAAACACATTCCACAAGTAGAAAAAAAAATCTCGCAAACGTAAAATCTAATTTGCAAATAAACAAACTCCCCCGAAAAAACAAACAAAACAAACATCTGTCATATTTTTCATTCTAAAGTATAACACTGATGATCACACTGAACGCAATGATCAGTAATACAAAGTTATCTCTTCATCTCTGGTCTGTTTACAATACATCTCAATCATGTTTACCACATATTAATTCCCTGGCCCGGTGTCAAATATAATCCTCAGCATCGCCCACATGTTTACTGTCACCGTGGCAACAGATGTCAGTTCAGTCGTTAGCGTTAGTTCAGGTTAATCTAGAAACATATTAACAATAAGCAGTGAAATTTACCATTCAACGTTTCTCAAGAATAACAACCATCAGCACTAATAGCCAGACAATAACCAGATCGCTGTGCCTCGTCTAACTACATTTAATCCCTGCCACAAACTATATCAAGATAAAATGTTCATATAAAGACAATAACGATAATCATCACAATAAATGTCACATTTCTTTTAAGTTTAAAGAGTGATTTTTTGCTCCAGTGTGAAGGTTCTGGTTTTTATTTCTTCTTTTTAAGCAGAGAAGGAAAAACACTTGATAAACAGCAAAACATTTCACAAATCTGAGGTAGACCAATTATTTGTAATCCTCACTGTGCACAATGAAATAGCAACTTATCAAAATATGTATTTGTATTATGTCCTTATTGATGAAAATCATAGTGATAATTACTGATTATTTTTTATTTCCCAGCTTAAACAGAGACTCAGTAAATTCAGCACTGTTTAAATAACAACTTAATTAAGTAAAATGGGAATTGCTTTGTAATTTGTAACAAATTATTAATGAAAGTAAGAAAACATATTTAAGATGAGTTGGCTGGCAGCTATAAAACTATATATAGAAAAAAGTGCATTCCTTTAAAGGCCTCAAAGTTGTCGAATACACTTAATTATTTGTTAATTATATAAAAAAAAAGAACTAATAGAAGGGCTGTGAGCTCTTATTTTGAAAAGAATGTGTGTGAGAGGGTTTAATTATTATCTGTTCACACAAATACTATTAAGACAAACCAATATCTACATAAAGACTTCATTACAATCAAAGCTCTCGTTTCAATGCAAATTGGCACGTGTTAAATGGCAAATGACGGTAAGCATGTACCTCACATCGGGTAGTAAACAGAAGACTTGCTCTGTGTTTACAATTCACCGTGTGATCGAACACTGAAATCAGACGCAGGCCTTTAAAGCTATTGGGGGGTTTCAGAGGAACAATCTGGCAACATAAGCTCCAATGAGAGGAAATCCACCAGCATTAAACTCAATATGCCAATCACTTGTATTCCTCTGTTCAAACGGCTGCTGTACTTAATGTTAAACATGTGAAAATGACTGGCTGGAAGAGAATAGTGTTGTATTGACAGAGAGGGAGGCAAAGCAGCGGGCAGTCAGCCACTCTGTTCTGCTTCACTGCAACATGGGAGGGAGGCCAGCGTGGACACACACACACACACACACACACACACACACACACACACACACACACACACACACACACACACACACACACACACACACACACACACACACACACACACACACACACACACACACACACACACACACACACACACACACACACACACACACACACACACACACACACACACACACACACACACACACACTAATCCCTCTTCCTCTCTCTCTCTCTCTCTCTCTCTCTCTCTCTCTCTCTCTCTGTCTCTCTCTCTCTCACACACACACACACACACACACAGAGACACACAGAGACACACAGTGCAGCAGGTGAGGTGCCAGCACATCACAGCGCTGCCATTTTTCAGTGTCTTGCTCAGGGAGAAGCGCTCTGACATTTTATGAAGCACTCTGCAGAAATCAGCAGCTTGTAATGGCGGCTGGACTGTCACTCCTTTCCACTCCTCACACACTCCCTCTATCTCCTTTCCCCACACTGCTTTTAAGATTTTATCTCCCTTGATTAACATAATCTAATCAATTTTACAAAATTGGCTTTTAATTACAAAGGGCAATCTCTTCGTCTCACTCTGTGTGTAAGTTTTAAATGGTTTAAGTGTGTTTTTTTTTGTAAAAGGCAGAGTGAGGCAAGAAGTAAAGCAGCAAGTGAGAGGTTAGAAAATGTTTGTCATCACTCTCAAGTGAAAATGTTGATGGATACAATAAGATTGATGAATACAATATGGCAGAAATGTCAGAGAATAAAAATCCAAACTGTTCACTTTTAAATTGCAGGTTTTTGTGAAAGAATATTTTCTATTCCTTTTAACTTTATGAATCCACAATCTAGAAAATGCCCCTATACTTATATTTGACATGGTGAAACACCAGGCTAGTGAAACACTGCATTTAGACGTAAATTTAACAGCAGTCATCTTCGCACACCTTTGACTCCTGGAATCATGGCGGCTGGTATTACTGCACGTTTACTGGGGAGGCCTAATGACTGGAAACACGGCTGTTAAATATGTTCTCTGCATAAAAAAAACCATGGATCTATAATCATGATTAACTCTCTGGCATGTTGTCCTGCCCGACAAGCTCTCCGTTGAGCAATGATTAACAGCTAGTGACTCTACAAACCACTGTTAGCACATTAACACAATGTTTACATTAGCCAACCACTCACTGAGGCCATTACTGCTGTAGCTAAGCTAGAAGTCATCTTCAGAGGATGGACAGACTGCAGCCTGAGGCCCGACAGTTTGAAACAACGCCAGCGAACCTCGGTAACCAGGCTCCAAACTTTTCTCCCGAAGTTTCACTCAGGGCCAACACATTTCAGAGGAACTCAATTTAGTATGCCCACAGGAAAAAATATGATTCAACTTGAAATATGTGGGAAGTGTCAAGGCCAAATCTCTCGGTGTAAGCTACGCTATAAACCTTAAATTAAGCCGATTTCATTAATATGACATTAGCATTTGTAATGAGAAAAGGGGAAAAAACCCTTGGGACATCTTTGTACCGTCGCACAAAAACCTGCACACACACAAACATGCGTATATATATATGCCCACGCGCGCACGCAGACACAAACACACAGAATTCACACATAAGCCGCAAAATTGGGAACTAATTTACATCCATATTAACACAAGAATCACAAAGTGCAGCCAAAGCACAGCAAAGAGGAAATGTTGTGTTTGCGTAGGTTTTATAATGAAGTATCACAGCTTAGTTAATGTAAACCAACTATGACAGTTAGTGAATCTGTTCCACCTTTCCTGATGAACTGAGCAGGTGATTCCAGAGAAATAAAGCGTGCACGGCGTTTTCACTCCCACTCTACCACTTCAAACAGAAAGTGTGTGTGTGTGGGGGGGGTTTCAAGAGCGCAACTTTAACTATCTTTTTTTTTTAAGTTGCCGACACACTTCTGAGCTTTCTCCTTCAACAAAACTACTGCTTACATTTAGCTGACTTGGTCTGGGTGGGACTTTTTTGGCCTCTACAGCAGGCCGGGCAGGCATTTGTTGATTAGTCGAGTAAGTGACTGTAAGGTTTTCATTAAGTCAGTATTGAGCTGCATTTCCAAATTGACCAACATAGCTTAAGGGCTTGACCAATAGCCCCCTGTGATTAGTTTAACTGTTCTTTGCACGAGTCTGTGAAGTTAGGACCTGCTGGCCTGAAGATAGAGCTGAAAGCTGGGATTTTGACTCATCGTGAGATAACGCCTAATAAAAAGGTATTCAGGGAAGAATGTGCCTCTTTTAAGTTTATGTCTCAGTACATTTTACGATTTAAGATCTTTTTCTGATGTTCCCCCAAAACAGTTTTATGTGCGTTTTTTATGATAAAATATGTCAGAATCTATTTAACTTTGATTTAAGATATGGGTTATCGTCTCATTGAGCTCAAGATGTCTTTGGCAAAATGGACCCGAATAAAGAGAGAAAGAAGAAAGTATCTTTATTTAACGTTACTGATGCTTCCAAGGATCAAAAGTACAACGTGGACAAAGTCATGTAAGGAAATAATCTGGGGTTGATATGTTGAGGGAATGTGAATGTATACAGTATGAAAGTGTATAAATGTCTTGTAATATCCCAGGTTTGAACAAATTGAATATGAAGAAGAAAGTCATAGCAGCGCTGATACCACTTAGTGGTGTAAAAGGAGTAAAGGGAGAAAAAGAAAATAATAAAGTCATAACATTACGAGAATAAAGTCATAATACTAAAGGAATAAAGTCATAATATTACAGGAGTAAAGTCAAACTATTCCATCAATACAATCGTAGTACTGCGAGATCAAAGTCTTATTATTAATAAATATAAATAATTTACTGCAAAAAGTAATTATTTATCCGTGTAATATTAAAACGTTCTCATAAATGTACAACTTTATACCTAATTTTATGACATTACTTCAAAGAAATGTTTTCTTCAATATGGCCCTAATACTCCTGATATGTGGTTTTATTATGATGACAACATAAAAATATTATGAAGAACTAATTAAACAAGGATGAGCGGCAATTAGTTACTATATTGGTTTATTATTAACCGACTGATTAATAAACAACACAGGCCTACTTGTGTCTAAGAGAGCAGTGAGGTTCTAACTGACTTCAGTGACATGAAGATGTTATGATTTTTATTGCCCCTATAATGAATATGGATAAACACAGGATAAAAGCAGCTTTGTCTGGATTTACGATCCAACAAAACTCACAATATGTGAACTATCGTATGTATCATGGAGCACACAGGCTTCAGGACACTCTGAACACAGCATACTTTTCCCCTAAGCTTGAGATGATCTTAATAAACTCTGCTGCTGCTGAGAGATTAGTGTTTTCTGCTTTTATGACGGTCGAGGAAAATTGTTGCAATTGGTACAAAAGTTGGCAAAAAAAGCTCACAGCTGGCGAGCAGAGAGATAGAGCAAAGTGACTTTGACTTGTTTCTAAATGTAGGTAATAAATTAGACTAGAGCTAAATACCAGTTCAGCATCAAGAATAATAAATAGCCAGACTATTAATCAGTTTAAATTTGAGCTCCACTGATCCAAGCACTGTTTAAGTATTTCTTTAAGCAGCTTTTTAAACACCAACCAACCAGAAACGGACTCACAAAGACTCATAAAGTACACAAACACACAAAAACACACACACGTATGGGGAAGATTGGGAAAACTAGACAGAACCAAATCAAAACGCATCCCTTACAATGTGATGTGACCCATCTTTGTCAACAGAACTTAAAAATAAAATTAAAGTTCAGATTTAACTCTATGATATTAAAACCCATAGAAAAGGATATCCATAATTCTGTGAGTTGAAATCAAGACCAGGGGCCTCCTTTATAAAACAAAGGATAGGATCCATACAACGTCGGCACATGTGCTGTAAAACAATCACATCTATAAAACTGTGCACGCACATCTGCAGGAAACGTCCCCTTTAGAAACCACAGTCCACCTGGACATGTGCACACATGGATCAGCCTCATATCCTGTCCTCCATAAAAATGAAACGATAAGTGGTCGGTACAAAGAACTTCACGATGAACAAAGAAGTTAGTCGTACAAGATGAATCATGGTCAACACCATGAAGCCGGATAGTGTGTTTGTATACACGTGTGTGTGTGTGTGCGTGTCAGCAGTGCAAACGATTGTTTCTACTGCAGCAATTAAAAACACACAAAAATAGTATGAAAGCTGAAATCATATATACCTGGAGATAAATGCACAGTATTGAAAGATATTAAAATTACTATAACTCTGATCTGATATTCTCTGTTATTCTCTAGTGCTATTTGGTGTAATCGTGGATTTCTACAACTATTATCTTGTAGTTAAGATAATCAGTTAACCTACATAATGTTTTTGCTGTGAAAGGGACTTAATGTATTCAAGCTTAATATCGGGGGCCGAGCAGCCGGGCTGTCCTGAATCCTGCCACCTGCCACATCCTGGCATCCTCCTGGCATTTCAGCAGCTGCAGCGCGCTCCACAACTGACCAGTGTCAGAAGCATCGAGTCTGACACTCTCCTCTGGGGATGGGGAATGTGAGGGCGAGACGGCACTGATGAAATATTAAATTTGAATGTCTGAGTTTGATTTGGGTTTTAGATTTTTTTTTTTTTTACAGTTGAAGGTGGTTATGGGAGAATTATGTCTATTTGAATTTTTATGATAATTTCTACCATGCTGCCTTAATTTAATTCCTAATCGCCAATTTCCTGTCTCCAAAAATGTTTGTATGCATGCACGTTCTCCTGTCAAGTTTGTTTTTATAGATCCCAGCTTTTGCCTGGGAAGTGGCGCTCATCTCTTTTGGGCTTGGTTTTATTCGCAGTGGTTACAGATGAGGCCCCAGAAGTGAAAAATGTGGCTTTCTGTCTATCCTTTTGTTTATGTCTTTCTAATTCAAATCCCTTCCTAAAAGTTTTAATTAACTATGTTTAATGTTATTGTAAAAACTATAATCACTAATGTCAAAGTTTTCATAGACAATAACAAAATCAGGGCAAGATAGATATGTCAAGGAACACATACGGAATATTACACCTGCTTTGGATGGACTTACATTTCAACTTCATATTTTACATGTAGGGGAAATTGTTCTTTTCTCTGCAGTTCAATGTCTGACAAAATACGGCACTTATGTTCTCACGTATTGTATAAAAAGATAATAAATGAGTGGCATGATGGGAAATAGCTTTGCGCTACCATTTCCCCAGTATCACCTTTCTGCTGCTCTATCCAGGACACTTTCCCTCCCCCCTGGGGGAAAATGTAGAAGTCCCTTTTAAAAGTCCAGCTGTGCCTTTAAAAGAGTTTGTCACACCAGCCACGGGGTGCTTTCAAGTGCTGTGCAGAATATCCACAAAATAGACTTCGTTTTCCTGCCTGTGACACGGCCCTATTTCCTGTCACCACACTACCCCTGGTGTGATTTCATATAAAAAGTCAAAATATTTAAGCCTCCATTGTCGACTGTCAAATTCGGCTTCGACATTATTGCGTCGCTATCACAACCTTGGCGGATACGCATGTGAACACTCACACAGACACACACAGTTACCTGTGTCAGACTGAGCATCACCATTGTGTCACACTATCTTTTCTTGTGAAACTCTATCCACTAGCCCATCCTCTGGATCCCAACACTTCCTTATGGTTGGACCAATCACACAGCTTGGCCGTCACCCCCACCTTTTTGTTACCTGATATTATTTAAGGAGGAGCTAAGGAGGTAAAAAAGAATAATAGCTTTGGCTCTACGTGAATGTACGCTTGTGTTTGCAGTGTGTGTATCTGTGCCTGTCACGACGGGTAGATTCCTTGTGTGGTGAGGCTGAAACCGAAGCTGCCTGGGCCTGTTGTTGATAGCCGTGTCTCACCCACTCACTGCCCCAGAGGGAGTCAGGACCAAGACCACTGCTCAGGGTCTGTCTGTTCACACACATGAAACACAGGCTAGGATTACACAGGGCTCAAATATGACTCATCCCAAGGAGGGGGTGGAGGAAGGCCCTCTGTTGTTTTTGCACAAATGCACTCCCTCTCACACACACACACACACACACAGACACACAGCCCGGCCCGCAACGATAGCTACATCACAGGCTCAGAGAGCGGACCTTGTGGTTCCACACACCTGCCAAAGACAGATGTTAAGAATAAATCAGAGAGAAGCTCTGAGTGAAGAGAAGCTCCAGACTGCCATAACTCCACTAACTCACTACGCAGTTCACTAACTGGAGAGCAAACAGCTGCACATGACAACACACACGGTGATGAAAGTAACAATAGCATGCATGCACCTGACATGCATACAGAGAGTGGCTACATCTTGGCAAGAGGGAGAGAGGGAGAAAGGGAAAGAGAGAGAGAAAGACAGTACTTTCCAGTTTCCAGTCTCACAGGCTCCACTCCTACTTTTGTGTTGTCAGTGCTGTGCTGTTGCTGTGTAACCTGCTCTCATCCTCTGGAGCTGAGGGTTTATAAGTGTAATTGTTCTGGAAGAAGCTGAAATCCTCCAACGACATATAAACAAGTCACAACAAGGCTGAAAGCTGTGTGGGCGGTTTGGAGAGGAAGCTCTTTTTTCCGCTGCTGACTCGGTGAAAATCATGATTTCTTCATTTTAAATATAGCACCGCCGGCTTAAGGAGGAATCAACACTCTTAGGAAGCCTGCCCTTTAAGTAGATGTGCTGCTCAATGATATACTCCCCAGAAAACACTATTGTAGGGTAATGTGACCTTGGAAAGCCTAAATCAAACACCAACACAACACCATTCTACAGTGTGTCGGTCAGGATGGCAAAATAATTCCACAAACCATGTGTCAGGAAGAAGAAAACTCAAAATGCATCTAAAACAAGAGCGTAGCTTTTGTCTATGCCGGCAGCCATGACTATGGGCAGATTTTGTCACTTGGATTTTTTTTAGCCTTTGCCGTCTTACTGGCTGGGAGAAAACGGTCTGTGTGTGCGCCTGTTATGCATGTGTGGCATGTGTTTGTGTGTGTGTCATAAACAGACACCCTTCACGCTTTGTGGCCCAGAAACAGGATAAAAAAGTGACTTAACCAGCAGCGCACTGACATTATCTCTTCTTTGCCGTCCTGGAATGCCAGCCTGCAGTGAAATTCTAAATATGTGATGTCCTGTCACACCAGAGTGTGTGTTTGTGTGTGTGTGTGTGTGTGTGTGTGTGCGCGTGCACGCGTGCCAACACAGGAAAGACGCTGTTTGAGTGGGTGTTTTGCTTTGTCTTTTCACATTAAAGCCACATTGCCAAGTGTGAATATTTATGTCCAAATACTCCATGAACACCATTAAAATCATAAAAACTATAAAAAATACTTTTGGTAAAGAAGATCAACAAAGCAGCTTTAAAGCTTTAAAATTAAAACCTGTGACCGAAACATGAAGAATGTGTTGACAAAGAGTGTCAGTGGATTTTTTTAAACTTTAAATCTTCCATCCAAGAAACGTTTGCTCCCACCCGTGCTTTCAATCACTGGGCAGAATAAAGCCCGACTCCGGCCCTTGTGATGCCGATGAGTCTAACATCCATGACTCAAGAGGTCAGGCAGCCCATCCAGGCTGAGCATTTGGGGTTAAGGGGATGAAACCAAGTGTGAAATGTGAGAAGACAAGCCAACATGGTTTCTCAGGCAACAAATAGAAAGGCGACAAACATATCTCTGTGAATGTGAGGAACGTGGGGTATGTTAGGGAAGAAGGACTATCGCATCATCCATGATTCACATGAGAGCAAGATGGAAAAGGTATTAGAGTGGCTTTTTGAACCGGCTGAGTTTAGACATGTTAATCAGTAATAGCCTGTTGCACTTCAGACGGGAGTGTGAGCGTGTGTTGTGTGCGCCTGTGTGTGTGTGTCTCTGGCAAGTCCAACGCCACTTGGACTCGAGCTGGTTGAAGAAAGAGAAAGCTCCAGACCAAGAGATAATCCATCTGGACTGTTTCCTCACAAAACATATGGAAAAATGCAGACGCTTTTTTTTCCCTCTTTTCCGCCGACAATAGCTATTAATATCTCCCACAGAACATTTGCTCATGTCCCACTAAGGACTGGAATTCCTGCTGAAACACAGTCATCCTAGAGGATTAGAAGAGGCGGTCCGGCATTTTCAAGCACTCAACATATGTATTCTCTTACTCTCTGTGTGCAATGTTGGGCATGCAGTCACATAAACACAGACTAATGAGTATTATGCACTCAACAAATTCTTCTCTCTCCCTTTCTCCCACAAACACACACACGCGCAAACACACACTTGCTGTGGGTAAACTGAAGTGACGTAATCCAGACCCTTAGACACGACTTATTCTGCTCATGTAATTTAAACAGAGATAGCATTTCTTTGTCTTTTTTGGAAAAATAATTCAGTCTAATATCTACAAGGACCCCTAAATAATCCCAGCAGCCACCTGACAGGGGTTGTCCGCAGTAGTGCCAAAAACTTGTGTTAAAATGACAGCGCTGTAAATTGTTTTAATTACAGCCGACACAGATAACAGCCTGTGGAAACATCAACCCTTTTCTTCAAGTCCTCTGCAAGATCCAAACATAGAGTATTCCCTGGAAAACACAGTTGTTTTGTGTGTGGGTGTGTGTGTGTGTGTGTGTAAGGGTGAGTGTGTGTGTGAGCGCTTGTGAATACAATATTCATTTTGCTGCAGGAGGACAATCTATGCATAACAATGAGAGGCGCTAATGAAATCAGCCATCAACCTGCGATACATACATATTAAAGCAGGACCTCAGAGTGTCATTCGCTTAGTGCATCATTTGTTCCCACTCGTTTTTTTCTCTCTGCCACCTGACCTTTAGAGTATGTGTCCCCCCCCCCCCCACCCTCACTTTTCCATGCTAAAAATAGGAAGTGTACCTGCAGTACACAACTGTGGCATTATGCAAACACACACGTACAAGTCAAGACAGTACCTTTCAGAGATTCATACAGGATTGATTTGTGCAATAGGTGAATTTAAATATAGACAACAAATGCCAGAGTTTAAGGATTTAACCACTACCTTTAAACAGATAATGTTTAACATCACAAATGGTAGCCACTGTCAGAGCTGTACCTTCAGTATAATGTCATATCATCCCAGCTGCCAGGGAACGACGCCCCTCCCTTCCCTCTAAGCATGCTTCACAGCTCTGGCCTCTCTCTGTCTCTCTCTCTTTCTCCCTAACCCCCACCCCCACACTGGCAGGGAAATGGATCCCTCCACCTGACAGTGGCCATTTTGAGCCTTCTCTCCTCTCCTCTCTACTCCTGCTTCCTGGTAAACAATGGGAGAGGGATAATTGATCAAACAGCCAGGGAACCCTCCGAGCAGGGGAAGGTCACCGCCCGCCAGCCCAGCTCACTATGAGGGGGGGTGGATATGTGTCAACATGTGTATGTGCATTTGTGTGTGTGTGTGTGTGTGTGTGTGTGTGTGTGTGTGTGTGTGTGTGTGTGTGTGTGTGTGTGTGTTCATGCAAGTATTGCATCTATGAGTGTGTTTTGTGTCTGTGACCATAAGTGTAAAAAAAAAGAAAAAGACAGAGGTAGAGACACACAGAACAGTTTGTGTGTTTATGTGTGTGTGCGTGTGTGTGTTGTGTGTGTGTGCATGTGTGTGTGTGTGTTTATGTGTGTGTGTGTGTGTGTTGGAGGCGGGGGGGGGGGGATCTCACTGACGCTCTTGAGCTGCCATTTTTCTTCCCTGACAAAGACTCCATCTGCCACAGAGCCATTTGCTGCCTCCCGAGTCGGCAGAGCATTCTGCACGCCACATTCACCTTGATGTCACCTCTACACAGCTCACGCCTTGCTGACGCTGTACACTCTCTCACTCACTCACACACTCACACATGCACACACGCACACACACACACACTTCTTTTCCTCTAATATACTGATTGTCTCCCACTCACAAACAAACACACACTTTCAGTTTCTGTCACACATATTATCTCTGCACTCTCTCTTTCTCAGACCAATATGTGTGCTTGTGTGTGCTTGTGTGTGCTTGTGTGTGTGTGTGTGTGTGTGTGTGTCTCTGCATGGCTGATATCACTGTGCAACCATCAGCGCTGTGCATTGTGGGAGTGTCTGTAGGGGCAGAGAGACGCGACAGGGGCTGAGGGATTCACACGCCTCTGAAAGACAGCCAGAGGGAGAGAGGGGGGAGGGATGGAGCAGGGGAGGGAGGGAGGGAGGCACAGAAAGAGGGAGAGATACGGAGGGGGCCGGTAACTGGAAATGAGAGATGGCATTTTAAAGAGGAAGCTGAATTTCACCTGCAATTACCGTAGCTCCGGGGCACATGGCTCGGTTAAGAGACATTTCATTCCAAAGCCACCGCATATAACTGCCGCACTGAGCCCTGAGAGGCGCGTAAAGAAGGAGCGAGAGAGAAAATAGAGCGGTGGAAAACTCTCCTCTACCCAAGATGGCCCTCAGCAGATGCGGTGATGAAAGAGAGGAGGCAGCCAGGGATGTAACTGGTAAATGAAACCCAGCAGAAAAGGCTAGCGCATAGGAGAGGAGAGGAGAGGAGAGGAGAGGAAAGGAAAAAGAAAAAGGACGATAAAGAGACGGGGGAAAGAAGAAAGGTATCTAATTCAGAGGGCCCCAACTCGGCCATCTGCACACCAGACCAGACAGATGAACTGGGCCTCAGAGAACACACAATCACACACACACAAACACATGCCCCTGCACACACACACTGAACGGAGAGGAAATCAAATCCAACAAACACAGATAGTCCAACAGTTAAGTAACATGCAAATCTGGATGTGTTAAATGATTAATGTCACTTTTAGTATTCTTTGTCCTCTTTCAATGAAACCTCTCACTCACTCTCTCTCTCTCTCTGCCTCCTTCTCCTCACTCAGAACTCCAAATGGAGACGAAATGGTTTCCCTGAGGCTCAGTGTCCTGGCTAGTTTCACCAGGCACGCTGCTGTGTTTCATAGGAGAAGTGTGACTGCACAAATACAGTAATGAGCTCTCACTGGGAGCCGGGGGCCTCCTGGCACTGCTAATGGCTCTTCTGGACTGCAGCTGTATCCAGGTTACAACCTGGCCTGGCCCACAGGCCCTGGGACACGCACAGGCCCAGTAGGGACAGACTATTCCCTGCCACAGGCTCACATTGTAGTCGGAAAACCAGATCCATCTAGCGGACTGTGTGTTTGGTGTGTGCTGTGTTTGAAGTGAAGGGAGAGGAAGAAAGAAGATCTGGGGAAAGAGGTTCGGGGGAAGGAAACTGTGAGGGATGTCAAAAGACGAGGGGCCATGTTAAAGAGAAAGACCAAGGAATAAAAGACAGTTGAGGAGTTGTGGTTTGGCCATAAACAGAACAGATAGACGCAATAAACCTGGAGGCTTTAATAGAGCAACAGCTGGCGTGTGTGTGTGTGTGTGTGTGTGTGTGTGTGTGTGTGTGTGTGTACGAGAGAGAGAGAGAGAGCGAGAGAGAGAGAGAGAGAAAGAGAGAGAGTGTGCCCCTGCAATGTTTTAACATACAGCTTTCTGATTGAATTAATGCTATTTATTGATTTGTAATAGTCGTGTTAACAAATTTGGTTCGGCTTTGAAGCAAAATGTTTAGTATAGTAAAATGTACTATACATATAGTGTTTACTATACTAAAAAATGTTTAGTATAGTAAACACAGCAGTAAAATCCAGAAAGGTTTACAAATGTAAAAAAGCCAACACACATTAGCAGGTTGCAAACTTTAGTCAAAATCCCTCAATTGTTCAGCTATGCCACTTTGATATTATCACTCCAATAAAAAAATATATCCAAGATGAGATATTTGATTTAATGTGAGCATGATGAGATTGGTAGGTTGCAAAGGCCTGATCATCGCCTGTTTTCAACCCTAGCAGGGAAACGGGCATTAGGGCTGAGTCCAAGGGGCTCAAGTTGCAATCCTGTTTGTGAGAAAGGCTAAAAGGTTTGTGATGTATTAGGTCGAGAGGTCTTCTCCTGATGCTTCATAAATTACTGGCATGCTGTTATGTTGCATCATGACACCCACAACTCTGCATTGTGTGCCCAACAATTTCCCTCCTGCTACAACAAACACATTAACACACAGACAAACACACACACACCCGTTGTTGCCCTCTCTGGGAATTCTCACAGCTTGGGTTCTTTAGCTCCTGTTTTGTCTGGCTCTCCATTCAAAATGGCCCCCCCAAATGACCACGCACATTATCGTGCAGGCAGGCGGCCCCTGAGTGGACTGAGGCTCCCCGGGTGCGAGCAGTGATTCATGGCACAAGGGTCTGTAAAAGAGCAGCCTCACCCCCACGCTGCAGGCCTTCATGGGGACAAGGAGAGTGGAGGCTGTCTGGCAGTGGGGGTGATTCAAAAGTCTGGCAAGAGAACTGAACCTTGTTGAAACCACATGGGCTAAGGGAGGCAGTGTGTGTTTATATATGTGTGTGTGTGTGTGTGTGTGTGTGTGTGTGTAATAAAAAACTATTGAAATGCCTTGCTGTTTTTTGGGGGTATTTGATGATTTGCAGTGCCTAAAGAGTGACAGTGCTTTAGTGGCACTTTGTTTCCTATGAGTTGTATGTGTTTGCGACCGCAGGGCAGTGTGTCTGTACAACGCTTTGCTTCCACCGCCTGCAGGCACAGGGGGCGTGCTAACAGTTCTTAGCTTTCATGGTGACAAAACAGTGGCCCACCGTCCACGGTTTGACGACGGAGCAGACACCAGAAGCAAAATGTGGAATTATTTCAGCGAGGGTGAAACCCGCAGACTCCGCAAAGCTCTTCTGTAAAAGTTGTTTGAAACCAACGCAGACCAGATGAAGGGAAGAGTCTCCAGACATGACGACGTGTTAGACGGATTTAAAGACCAACAGGTTGGTGAAGTTGACAGCACGGCTGTTGCAATAACAGAGATTTGATATGAGCCTTTGAAAGACAAAACGTTTTTATGTGTCAATATGACATTTATTTTAAATAAACAATGCAGAAAATATTTTAAGTTTATCTTTTATTTTAGGTTTAGGTTGTAGCTCTAGTTATTTATGACAAAAGCTTAAGATTAAACTCAAATGTTGTCAATATAATTAACTAGGCTGTCCGGGGGGAATGGAAGTCAGGGAAACTAACAAGCATAGCTGAAATGTGTGTGTGTGTGTGTGTGCGTGCGTGCGCGACCATACAAGCGTGTGCAGAGAGAGGGGGAGTTAGAGTGAAAGAGACAGAGACATGAATGGGTAAGCCCAAACTAATGCTGGAGTGTGTCTGTTGAATCTGCGCTGCTGCCTATCCCGAGGACAATCTCGCGGCAGCTTTTTAACAATCTTTGCTCCGAGGCAAGTACAAAGTACTAAATGTTTAGGGGTTATCTCTAACACTTCCCCAATCTAACAGAGCACCAATTGAAAAGGGCACTGGGAGGAAAAAAAAGACACTGTGAGAAACAAAGAGGACTCATGAATAAGAGCTGAAAAATGATAGTAGTCGCTGGGATTGATGAAACCATATCAGGTTTTGTGACAGGCAGCGAGACACACTGATTCTTTCCCTTCAGGCAAGAAGGTGTAATTTCCCCCTCCACTGTCACAGGAGCCATGTAAAAAAATTATCAGTAGCTCGACGACTAAATGATTCATGATGATTTGTAATGTGCAACTATCTATCTATCCATCCATCTATCTATCTATCTATCCATCTTTCAGATCAAGACACTCGGAATGGCTACACTGGCATACTGCTTCATTGTAACACACAGTGGGATGCAGATGAAAATGCTGGCCTCACAGGACAGACACACACACACACACACACAATCACACACATAAAGAGCGGACTGCTGTGGGGCTGACGCAAGACTATCTCTGTCTCACGTGTCTCTCCCCTACGGCCGCCCGCTGCTCCTGACCTTCGAGATGTTTTTCTCTCTCCTTCTCCCTCTCCCTTTATTCCTCTCTATTTCACACACACACACACACACACACACACACATACATACACACACTCCTCCCTCCTCTGCACACCTCCCAGCCACTCAGTATTTTGTCATTAAAAGGCATTGCATTTCAAGCTTGGATCAAGCAGATGGGGTGGCGTAAGCTTTGCTGCTCCTTCACGCAGCACCTTGGCTTAAGTTCAGATAGTCCACATGCATTACAGCACTCTCCCTTAAATGCACACACAAAAACAACAGAGGTGAGAACACGCATGCACACGCACAACCTTCCTGGAAACAGAATCAGCCCGGTTGTGGATGGCTGCTTCATGTGGGTAGCGTGTAGCTCTGATGTGTACTGCCTGGCTGGTGTAGTTAAAAACCATAAGACGTGTTGTACAAAACAAGAACAGCAGCAGGTATGAGGCGTCGTCTCTTATAGCGGAGAAAGCTTCCCTGGCTGTTCATTCTTATGCTAACATATTAATCAGTCCTTACGGGAGCCCAGCGGTTTATGCCTTCTTGTGGCAAAACACTGACAAGAATATTCATAGAAAGTTCAATGGGTTCACTGTCAGTCACACACACAGAGACACACACACACACACACAAATACACACACGAACACACACACACACACATTCACATTCACGCACGCATACGTGAATGTAATATAATTATATCTCAGTGCCATTAGACATTAGACTTTCATTCCCTCGCCCTCAACATTTGCATATTCCTCTGGGTGTTTGAGTTGAGCAGCTCTTTCCTTTTTCCTTCTCTTGTCTTCCAAGCAACAAATGTCAGCTAATTACACCATCGCTGTTTGGATGAGCTCCATCTTTCCCTGTGCTCTGCTGTGCTCGAGTCAGGCAGCCAAGGCACCAGTCAGGAACAGCCAGTAGTGGTGGTGGTGGCGGTGGGGAGAGGGGGTTTTAGCTACAAGGCTAAATTGATTCCCCAAGAAAGGACTCATCAATACTTATCACGAATGACACAACCAGCTCGTACACGCCTGCGAGGAGTGATGTATCATTCACAGGCAGGGACGAAGCGTTGAGGGTTAAACCAGATAGAATCAGGTCTGGTAACACACAAGGCTAAATAGAGCCAGTTGCAGGCGGAACAAGTATTTCCCTAAGCTCTACGTTGAGTATAAAAAAAAAAAATGTTCTTATACAAGATCCCATTTGATCTGGTGACACACTCGCAGGCACAAGGCCGTTGAGTCAGGCAGGAGGGAAAAGTGCAAGTCATTGTCTGTGTGTGTGTGGAACAACAAACTGCCACCTTGGTGTGTCTGTGAAGTGAAGTGAAGCCTTGAGCCGCACCCCTGAGTACAGCTATAGCCCTCACACAAACACATCCAGAGAGAAAAAGAATGACAGAACGAAAGAGTGGGGCAAAGAGAGGAGAGGAGAGCAGAGCCGCACAGGGCAATACACACAAACAACTAAACACAATCAAAGATCCTAACCCAGAAGCACTGTAAGGCATTGTTAACAACCATTTACATTTGCTGTTGGCTCTGAGCTGATAGCAAACTCAAAGGATGTTTATTAGGCGCGTACGTTTCATACAAATATTCTGATTAGAATGGGAGAAATCTAATTAATTGCTTGATTCACTGAATGAACCCCGAACTCGTAATGTAATCATAGCAACTGCTTTTCAAGGGGCTCTTGTTAAATTTAATTGGGGGAGAGAAAGAAAAAAAAAAAAAAAACATCCTCTTTCACTGAATGAAAATCAAATTAGGCCTGAAACTGGAGGAGTCTGCAAGTTTGTTCTGGTGCGCCATAAAAAAATAAATAATAATCAGCTGAAAGCAGAAGTGTGTGACAATATATATTTAAAGAAGCTTCTGTAACACGCAAACAAATACCAGGATATTAGTACTCACTGTTAGAGATGTCTTCAACTCTTTGACATAACTGCTGTAACACCTGCAGAAAAAGCAGAAACGAAACATCAGTGTGGTTAAGGTTGAAAATCTGAATGGTTAGATTATACACACGTTTGTGATGGTGCTGGACGTTTTGCTTTTCTACAGCCTGGAGGGAGGGAAGCCCCTGAAACTCCCTGAATATCAAAGTTACAGTTACACAGCTTAGCATTTGTGATTTTCAGGCGCATCAAACAGAAAATACAGTGACATCTGAACCACTCTGTGGCTACACACACACACACACACAGAGGAAGATAATCGCACACACACACACAAAAAGTCTCTTTCTCCCTCAGCCCTTTCTTGCTAAACCTGTTTGTTAGAAATGGATCTAGACACAGGAGTTTTGAGTGTGAGGATATTTTCCCCAAACACAAGACAGTTCTTGCAGAGAACCAAGCCTTACCAACGTTCTCACGCCCAACTCTCCTGCATTGTCTCTAAGGCCCTCCTGCGCTGCAGCCTGAGCTTAATCTAAGTAGCTCCCCATAACAGATGCCACCCTGTTATGTATATCATGGCACACAGACACACACACACACGGCTGTTACAGCTTCTATTAAAGCTAATATACAAGTTGTATATTATTCATATTCAAGGTTATATATAATGTCTCAAACTTACAAAACCCAAGTGTCGATTGTGTGTTTACCGTGTGTGTTCTTACAGACATTTACACACACACACAAACAGTGTTATAGCACTTGTGGGTAGCTATCTAACAAGGTTTTGTTGACAGTAAACACATCCATCTGGTCAACAGGGACAGAAACGAGTCTCGTGGACGCTTCATCTGCAAGGTTGAAGATGTATATCAGTTTTTTTAGTTTAGGGATTCAATCTTGCATTTAAAAAGGGATTTAATAATTCCTAAATATGTCACTAGAAGGAGCGACTGCCGTAATTTAAAAAAAATTGGTATTTTGCAGCTCATCAGCCTAAGTGATTTTGTCTTTTCAGACGGCCTCCAGTCATGTCAGAGTCTGTGGCACGTAATGCAGGAAACATCTGTCATTACAGCTCAATTTATCACTGAACAGAAATCACCTCGACTGACTGTGTTGATAATCACCAGAGCAACTCAACTATAACGGTTCCCTTCATTATCTACACTCATGCAACACACAAACACACACAGGCACGCACACACACACACACACACGCAAAGACTACTGACACACACAAATACTTTGATAACTCATAGCAGTGATAATGATAAGAGAGAGCCAGGTAGGCTGAATTCATCTTCGGCTTTTTCATAAAGGCCTATTAGTGAATGATTAAAGGATCTCTGCTCAGAGGTCTTCGGCACGGAAAATGATTTGCAAGCCACGACGCAGGTGAATTATGCCGGATAAGAAAGCCAGCGCTGCCTACCATCATTTGCCTGACTGAGAATCCAGCTGTCAGTCTATTAACCTCATTTTATTCTAAGATCTTACCCGTTTTACATCAACAGCAGATAGATAAAACAAAATATCAAAAATACACACACACACCATTTCCTTCAGACTTAGCACCCATAGTCCTCACAGTGTCCTCATAAATCATGTCAACTTCTGTTATTAAAGCTGCAACTAACCGTTATTTTCATTGTCAATTAATCTGCAGATTATCCCTCAGATATCTTCAAGATACTAACCTCCTCTGCCAAGGAAGTCATGGTTTGGTTTGTCTGTCTGTCTGTTATTCAGCAGGATTACTCAAAAATAAAACTACAGGGCAGATTACTGTGAAATTTGGTGGATGGGTTGAGAAAAAACATGAAATGATGGTGCGGATCCATAAGAGAGCAGAGGTTCTTTTTTTCTTCAACTTTTTCATTCATGGATCAAGGTTAAATGATATTTATGAGTCTGTTAAATTTGATTCAGATAAAATATAGCTAGATAGCATCATCTATATAGCAATTTTCAAAACAATTAAAGTCCTTTACAAGATTACATAATAAATGCAATTAAAAAAATTGAACTGATTCACAATTGTTCTATATTATTTTTCATTGATTGACTAATGAGTTCAGTCAAATGAGTTCAGTCAAATCGTCAACTTAATATTAAAAAACAAATAAAATATCAAAAGGATATCTGCCATCCAACAATAGACGTAATGTATACGATGGAAAAAACAAATGATTATAAGTATGTGATCATTTTATGTCACAAGAAAAAGAAAGAGTGACACAAAGCGATTTATTCTGGCCTTTAACAAAGTGATTAAACAAATTACTGCCATAAGTTATTAGTTTTGAATACTTTTTTTTTGAAGTAACAACCGAAATGTCATTTTATAATCGCCGTCATTACTTACTAATTTCCATCTAATTAACTTGAAAAGGCGAAAAACAAGCAAATGCAAAAACAGGAACTATCTGCAAACGTATAATTACCTGCATTTACAGCCCGGGCATGCTTACACATGGACAGCGTACAACCAAAGTGTTGTGACGTCTCTCTGAATTGTCTTGTTTGGTTTCCCTAATCTACCCCTCCACCCCAACCTCCCTCACCCACACTGGTGTTGACTTTACTTTAGTAGTCACACAGCAGCAGTGAGGCATCTGCATGGGGTTAAACACAAGGGTCGGACTTTTGTACAAGCCACAGACAGAGATAAATGGAAAGAGAGAGAGAGGGAGAGGGAGAGAGAGAAAGAAAGAAAGGAAGGAAGGAAGAAAGACTATTCTTTACAAAAAAACCTCAATGAAACTGTTGGAAAACAAGTGTACTCTGAAGATACACCTATTGAGATCGCCCTATAATCCCTTGCTTTTAATATTTGATGTCTTGTTAGAAGAGCGACACTAGTGAGGTGTTTGTCTCTGTCGTCTCTGTTGATCTCTGGCACACCGGGTCCCTGTGGGAGCAAGCGAGCGAAACTTGGCCGCAGACATTTTCCTGAAGCCCCCAGAACAAAACAGGCAAGTCTTGACAGTCTGTCCGCCACAGAGTCGTCACACAATCAGTTGCAGGAAACCAATCCCTAAATAGCAGTGATTCATCTCATCATCACACACAATGCCAGTACACAGTGCACAAAGAAGCTCTCTCTTCCTCTCTCTCTCTGTCTGTCTGTCTTACCCTATCTGTCTCTACCTCCCCCCTTCGGTGTGGTCTCTCATGCTGCTTAAAAATAAGTGCTTCTCATAGCTTTCTTTGCCCTGTGATTTACTGGCAGTGTTAAACTGCAGGGCAGCATCTTTTATCGTTACATGATCTGGGGCTGAAAGCTGACAAAATGGAATCTCTATGCGAGTACCTTTGTATGTGAGCGAGTGTGCGTTCGGGGCAGAGCCAGGGAGCGGGCGGAAGAATAAAGAACTTGCATGAGAGACGTTTGTCTAAGTGCAATTCAAATCCTCCCAGCCTCCCGGTGCTGCGGATATGCGTGTATGTATGTGTGTGTGCGTGTGTGAGAATATGCGTGTGTTTGTCATTCCACTAAATGGTTTCTTCCTCGACTTGATGGAGCAAGTGCCATCTCAAGGGAACAGGTTACACCACACACATAAAGCGAAGCGCTCTGAGACTGGCGAAATCTCAGAACATTAGCGCAATCCATTTTTGAGAAGTAGTGTAGATATATATATATATATATATAAAGAATATATATATATTGAATAACAGGCTCTGTTATGTTTATATCTGTCTACGTGTGCATGTTTTGCGTTTCCGTTATAACTGCTATATTATCCACTTCCTTTTTTTAGTTTTTATTCAGCTATGCAGTCGACCTGTCCTCGCCGGTGCCCGTCCACAGCTGTGTGTTTGGAACAATGATATCAGTACAGTGTGTGAGCAGATCATCACCAGCGGATAATCAGGCGAGCGCAGGGCGACACAACAGGTTCAGTGTATCGTTACAGCCTGGACGATCCATCAAGATGACGTGTGAAGGTCAGAATAAGCCGTGACCAACACAGCTGTCACATCTCCTCCCAGGACCCTCTTTGGCTAACTGGCCTTCCAAAACACTCAGCACAAAACATGGCCAAATGGGGAGCACGGGGGCCAAGGCCGACCGAACATTCCTGTAACCCAGGCTGGGCTCGTAGCATGACATAATTACTCTCTGTACAGTAACAGAAAGTGGGTGAAAAGGCAAATCAGAGCGATTCTGGAGTAATGACACCGCAAATATGAGCGGGAGACTGTTTGAATATCCCGTAATGAAAACATTGAGATGTCTATCAGTATTGGCTTTTCGAGATTTAATTCAACACCCAATATAGCCACAGTTTTAAATGACTGCCAGCTCTGTTGTGTGTGAGGAGAGGGCTACGGCGGAGATGTGTGGAGAGCAGATGTGAGTCCACTTTGATTTCAATGCCTCTGTGTGTGTGGAGCGTCTATTAAATGGATCTGCTGTCTTCTTGATCAAGGGAGTCAATAAAGGGCCAGTCCTGTCAAACCCTCAGGGGTGAGTGCGTATGCACATATGTGTCTGTGTGTGTGTGTGTGCGTGTGTGTGTGCGCGTAAGTGTGACAGTGTGTATGTGTGTGTGTTATGGACAGAATTTGAAGTACTCTGACAGGTGAGTGATTGAGTGCTTTCATTTCCCTCCAGCGACAACAAGACATGTGCGCACAAACACATTCATAGTATACACACACACATGCACACACCGAGAAAGAGAGAGAGAGAGAGAGAGTGAAGTGCGAGCTGTTGTTTCCTAAAGGATGCTGCTCCTGCCTGCATGCTTAAATTAGCTCTAAATGTTTGGATTACACACGGGAGCTCTCACAGAGGATTTAGCAGCTATAGCCTAGAGTCCGGGGGATGTGTGGGTGTTTCCATCTACACACACGCTCACACAAGCCTACGCACAAGCATTAAAAAATATTCTTTTAAAGATCAAAAACATATTTCACACAAATATCACTTAATATACAGTATTCTGTAAACCCTTGACAACAACAAGTTGCATCCATGTAACCCCGGACGAAAAACAAGGAGAGATGCCATGAAAGGCAAACAAACAGCTCTTAATGGTGCCAACAGCAACAGCATTCACCGTTTCATTCATCAGGTTTCTGCAGTGAGGAGACAGTGCTTTCACATGACACTTCTTTTAAAGAGTGCGGTCGGCTCGCCGCTGTTGGTGGGGGGAGGATAGGATACGTTAGCAGACGTAGAGACGGGAAGAGAAAGGAGCAGAGAAAGAGAAGGGGAATGAGGGAGGTCAGCGCCCCCAGTCTCAGATAAAGGCCCTCTCCCTCCCTTCTGCCTCGGCTTTCGAAGCCCCTGCCAGGATCGAGAGGCGTCTCACGTTACAGCTGTCTCTCAGTGTCATCGTTCAGAGAGAGAGCGCGCAGGCGAGAGGGAGAGAGAGAGAGAGACGGAGTGAAAGAGAGACAGAAGGACGGACAGACAGATAGGGGGAAAGCGGGACAATGCCACAGACTGAGCTGGGCCAGGCTTTCATAGAGAGACAAGAGGAAAAACAACAGCAGCAGCGGCAGCAGCAGGTTCAACTGAATGAGGGAACTCGCCCGGTGGTGTTTCTTTAAGTAACGTTGATGTAACATAACTTCATACTCTAATGTGGAAGCTTTTCGGGAATCACTGAGATGCGCTCTGACCTTTTCAGGACTAATTATTTTGAAATGTAGTGACACCAGAGAGAGCAGTCAGACCATTTCCTTCACACCACCTGCACGGCAATAACTGAACATTCAAATTTCGTAAGGATGGGAAGAAAAGGGGAATTAAAGATTTTTTTTAAGTACATTTTCTTGCGTGCAGTGAGAATAGAGGAAGGGAAACACACCATAGTAAGAGAAAACGCATGATAATGATTGTAAGAAGAAGTGCAACAGGGCTTCAACCTCGCAGTTGCCCACGAGCACAGGAACATCCTTTTTTTTTTTAAACCTGAAAATCATCAAAAACAGCCACTTGTCCCAGGTCCAATAGTGACTAATCCAGTGGCTGCTTGCACTTCCGCCTGTGCTGCTAACAAGGTAGGGCCATGTAGGTCAGTGCAGAGTAAAGTTGACTTCAGGAGGGAAGAAAGGAAACATAAAATTCCAGATAAAAACTTCATGAAGGAGAAAGAAAGCTGTTTATGCAGATTTTCTTTCACTCACATACTGTTGCACTTCCACGGCCGACACAGTGAGAGCTGATTGTACTGGTGTGGTTTCACATAAAACATGCTTCTGAACAAATACACGTATAGATATAGCACCGCTCAAAACTGCCTCCCTGTTTTTTTTCCCTTCCCCTGTCATTTCTCACGGCGCACGTAGGAGTTAAATATTTAAAATTCTGGCTTAGCTGGGAGCAGTGCTTTGCCAGCACAGCTAAAATAAAAAGCCTTTGTGGCAGCAGTGACCAGATTTTAAATGCTGAAGAAGATCAATAAATGGGGGCTGTCGAGGCGCAATCTCATGCATTTGTGTGTGTGTGCGTGTGTGTGTGTGTCCTGTCCCTATGCGTAAATGCTTGTCTTCTGACAGCAGGCGTGTGTATGTGTGTGTGGATGTTTGTGTGTGTATGTGTGTTTATGTCTGTGTGTGTGCGTCTGACACCCACCGTGGCTCACAGTTCCCCTGCCTGCTACAAGCTATTCTATAGTATCATCAAGAACCCCACTGACCCAGGAGGCACACCAATAGAAAACCAATATCATTCCCATTCCCACATCCGAAACATTCTTCCTATTTCTTTTCAGTATCCTTTTCCCATCTGAGCCAGCATGGGTGACGTCTGGAAAAAAAGTGTCAATACAGGCTCCCTGTTCCAGATTGGGAAATGTCAAGGTGTGGTAAATAGCAGGTTTCCAGAGCTCGTCGACATTTCCATAATCAAGTTCTTGCTGAAATAAAAAGATGGGCATTCAGGCAAGACGGACAGAATGACACTGTTTGTTTTTCTTAAGGGAAACAATATCTGTTCCAAAATAAAGTCTAGCTCAGCGAATGTTAAGAGCACCTTACTTTCAAGATGGTAAATACAATCAGGAAGAGAAATCCATTAATAATGTTGCCATGTTTTTTTTCACTTTGGCGATTCTATACAGATCGTGTGAATGGATGCTTTCAGCTTACATAAAGCGATACTCTTCTTCACCATGCCAGTTTGTGATAGAGACAGGGAATTATGAGGACTTGCTGCTCTACGGCTCCACAAAGGGAGCACATCTGTATTTTCACCTCCTTGCTAATGTACAAAACACAAACAGCCCTGAAGTGGAAAAATCATCAGGACCTTTTGAGACTTCATTAAAAAAAACTAGCCTGGACTTTCCAAACAAGGCATCTCTTTGGAGGGGGGAAAAAAATGTCAACCTTTTCACCTTGCTGGTGGAAAAACAGGCATCCCAACGAGACAGAGCATGAACAAACAACCTTGACTTTCATCAAGGAAATTCTCACATTGAATGATAAATAGAGGCCCAGGGGACGAACAGCAAAGAAGCAGCTTATCGCCTTCCCCTCCCAAATTCGGCTGCTCTGTCTACTGTCTCCTGAAAGTCAACACGGGGTGACCCATTTGCACTTTACACTGCCTATTGTTCCATAATTAATCCACTATATGTAATCCACAAAGAAATGCACAGAAAACGAATATGGGTGTTGAGTCTTAATCAACAGCTGAACTGGTCCGGCACACAGGGTTTGCCCAATCTCACCATCTCAGTTTATAAAATACAGATGCAATTCTCATACATACAGAGAAACACCGGCAGAAATTACTGGTCAAAGATGTTTGAAAAGGCTCATAACAGGGTCTGTCAGCGAGCGTGCACTTTAGACAATTGTTTGTGCATCCTGACTGTTGTGAGGACATCCAGGGCACACGCAGTGCTACCGAAATAGCAAGGTAACATAAGGTTAGGTAGATCAACTGAGTGCTAACCAACTTCCCAGCTGAGAGTACATTAACCTGCAAGGCCATGTGAACACGTATCAATGAGTGCGCTGCGTGCACGGGCCTGTAGCACAGCAGAGAGCCGCATAGGCCAAGACAGACCCACAGCAGATCTGTAGCAATAAGAGGTGTTATCAATCTAATGCCTAGAAGCTTTTAGGGCTTTTGCCCAAATGCAGCTTTTCTCAAAGGATCATTAGCCCTCGTAGGATTAATGTCCACTTCACTAACATCTGTTTGAGTCCTCTGTGTCCTGGTGCATTATTTCATTTGTTTCATTATTGTATTCTGTGTGTATATGTGCACATGGACATTCGTGTGAAAATGTCTGACGGATGGAGGGGGGGGGGGGGGGGGGGAGGGGGGAAATATGTCCGGGACTGCTGTGTTTAATAATAGTTCTTGAATCACAGTTAACACAGAGCAGATCTCGACTTCCTCTCTAAATTTTACAGCTCTGTGTCAGTGCTAACATGCAGAGTTTTGACAGGGCTCCCAGATGGCCATCATTATCAATAGATTGTTTGCAGGTCTGATTAATCTCAGTCTAAATATAAAATACGGACATCAGTGCCAAGAAATATTTAGGTTAGGAGCCACCCACAAACTGACTGTTGAGCATTTTATATTTAGACCATTTCCAAAATCTGAGTTACACTATATAGATTTGCACGAGTTAAAGTAAATGCTTCTGTCATTATCGATTCAGTCTCTAATCATCATGCATAATCATAGCATATCTTGTCACATGCTATACAGCACATTCTGAGGCCCAGGGTAAAAGTCGGACAATCAGTTACAGACTTAATGAGCCACGAACTCACTCACAGTTTGCACAATGTGGAAATATGTACTGAAATTTCCAATAACTCATTCATATTGTCAATAATGATACCAATGTGACTACAACTATTTCAGCATGATCCTTGGTACATACGCAAATACATCAAAACACTGTGTGATTTATTCATGTTTTCAACAGTGTCGTTTTACAGTTTCTGGAGTCAGTCAGGCCGGGGGAATGAGCACTTTGTTTTTCCTACAGCAGGTGAACCTTTGGACGCAGACTGTCAGACAGCTGCTACAAGTGAAAACAAGCTTTGGTTATTGTCAAAATGTGGAACCGAGTTCTACTGAATCATCACAAAAGTTTTGAGAAACACACGAATAGTGTCACCTTTGCACTTAAACACACCAGGGTAGCGTTTGTCACATTCAGCAGAGACTGTGTTATGGCCAAAAACAAATATAACAGCTTAATCATTTACATGGCTGATCCACTGGACATGATTTTAATCCCAATACAAAATGATAGTGTCATAGTTTTAACTATAAACCTCATACACTTGACTTGACCGATATTTCATGCACACCTAATAAATCTCAATTCACCACATTTCCTTTAAAAAACCCACAAACTATGAGTTTCCGCCAGAGAAAAAGAAAATGATAGACCCATATTCAATAGTAAAGGATTATAGAGAATACAGCATTGTGTGCTCATGGGATTGTCTTCTCCAAAGCTGTCCAAGTTCTGTCAGATTCAGCACCCCCAGACACAGAGCTCGTGAACCTAATTTCACCTAATCAGCTTAGTCAATAGCAACCGTTTGCTGTGACTTTGGTAGACATGCAAATAGGGCTTAGCTATGTCTATCCTTAATTCCTGAATGTTCAAGTCAAGCGGAAGTCCTCCTTTATCTCTTCAAAAACAACAGCTCCAATTTGAAAGAGAGAGAGAGAAGCAAAGGTAGAGAGAGAGAGAGAGAGAGAGAGAGAGAGAGAGAGAGAGACAGAGAGAGAGAGAGACAGACTAAAACTCCAGCTGAGAGTTGTGTTTTTTTTCTTTCTTAGCCTGGCAAGGAGAGACATCTCTGATTTGAGTGTGCTTGAGGTGGCACAGTGTGCTTTCATTTCAAACCGACATGGCAAACGGAATCTGACACATTTATTCCCCCCTTTTGCTCTCGCTCACCCGCTCTTAAATTAGGAGAAAACACACTGCACAAATATATTAGTACTTCTTCTTGGTTTGTATGTTCAGCTGCAGCACTTGTGCACACACACGCACACACGCACACCATCAGCGCTCCCACAAACACACACTCTCACACTCAAACAAATCTGCACAAAATGACGCTAACAATAGACAGCTGTAATAGTGGTGGAAAACTGTGAGACACTGTTCCGTTTCAATTCACTGATACCACTAATGGCTTCTTAGCAGCTCCATGAAATCAAGCAGCTGTCATATAGATGCATCAGCAGTGAAAGGAGGGAAAGCCATCCCCATAAGGACAGAGGCACCGCGCCTTCGTGTTTGGCTAAACATCTGCTCCTCTGCACTCCAGCTTTGCAGCAATAAACGGGCAAACAAAAGAGGTGGGAGGTGAAATGATCACATTTTCCATTTCAAAGCATTTACCCAGTTTGTTTTTCTTTCCCCCCCCCCCCCTCCTCTTCCTCAAACTGCTAACGGGACATGGGGAAGAAAGTGAGATCAAGTCAGTTGTTTTGTTTTTTTTGTTCAAACTCTGACGGGGAGAGGGGGGGCTGATCGCAATGAGCCAAAATATCATCTCCTGTTAAGATGGACGACAGGAATTGAATAAGGTCACCGTTTTCCAGTCAGTGGATAAGAGGAGCCTCCCGTCTAAACTGTTGCAGCACAGCTTAGCCGGGAAGGATTCAAGTGTGTGAGTGTGTCTGTGTGTGTCTGTGTGTGTGTGTGTGTGTGTGTGTGTAACAATGAGTGTGCACAACCTGTCAATCAATCACATCAATTCAACTTTGTGTAAACAAACACTGCACCATTTGCCAACAGACGGTTCTTCACAGGACAATAAATAGTTCCTATACGTTTATTTCAAACAACTGTGGGATTCAAAAGCATTTGGCAGCGACATCCACTAATATATTTAAATATTTGTTATGCTGTCCTTCCCTTAATAGGATTCCTGGTAATTAAAATCCTTCCTTTCTTCCCCCCTTCTCTTCCTCCCTCCCTCCCTCCCTCCTTCCTCCTCCTCCTCCATTCATTCATTCATGTGCAATTGCGGAGATAAACAAAAAGCAGCAGTGGCTAAAACGCTGAACCCCCCCATTTTCACATTGTCCTCTTTAAAAATAAGACACTGTGATGCTTTTATTCAATTCGCGATTGAAACCCAAACACCAGCATCTGTGCGAAAAACACCACAACCCTGACCTGCACCACCTCGCCTTATACGTGTGTCTAAAAACACACACAACACGTCCATCTTCTGATGTATAACACGAGTCTAAATCATCTCTGACAAACCATCTACCATCTTCAATGTCCCTTTAAACACCCACGCACAGGACGCAATGTTGTGGGTTTTGTGTGTAAAAAAGTATTTTAAAAACTTTTCGTAAAACTTGCGAAGAGGAGAAAAAAAAAACGTGGATCCATTTCCTTTTAAAAGTGTGTTTGTGTGAGTGTAAGGGGGGGGGGGTAAATGGGGGGGGGGGGGCGGTAGGGGTGCTTCAGAGGGGACGAATTTAAAATAACCAAGATGGCGAGAGGCTTGTTGTTTCGGAAGGGGCAGGGGGGAGAAAGATGGAGGATATTGTAATATACACAAAGGGATAAGATTCGACAACTCGACCGCCGCCTGCGTCGCCTGCTCGGCTCGAGGAAGCGACCGCGACGGCAGCAGCTCCTCCTCCTCCTCCCCGGGCCGGCAGGCGAGCAGTGCGGCTAAACAACGCGGAAAAAACTCCGGAGCCTTCTCCGCAAAAGACCGAAACAAACACACAACACACATGTTTACAACACGTCCGACCGTGTGTGTGTGTGTAGGGGGGTTTGTGTGTTTGCTGCTAATTGTTTGTGTTTGCGGACTGGAGGGGCCATTAGAGCGGATGGGTTTTAAACGGACGGACGAGCGAGGACCAGCGGCGGTCGCCTCGCACTTCCAGCCCCCCTTCTCCTCCTCCTTCCACATGTCTCCTCTCTCAGCGAAAATACGCTAAAAAACACCCCGCAACAACTGCGCTTCCACCCGGCCACTGCACCGCGACACTACCCGGCGAACCCAGAACCAGAGAAAAAGTTGAATTCCTCCCAGCGGTTTAAAAAAAGACAAGTTAGCGGACACACAACAACCCGCAGAGGGGGGAGAGGAGAAGGGACACAAAGACGGTTCCCACTATCGGGTCACCCCGGAGGAATAGGAGCGGACGTCGGCTGTGTCCCCGTCTAAGTGCTGGAGGGACACACCGAGATAACTGCGATAAAACGCGGAGAGGAGCGACACCGAAAAGAGAGAAGAACCGACGGCAGCTCCGTGCGCAGCTTCTTCCTCTAACCGCGATGAGGCTTCAAGGGGAAAGAAAAGAGACAAAACAGCGTCAGAGGAAATAAAACACTTACCTTGTTTTTAGTTTCGACACTTTACTTAATGTCCAACGTGGGGCTTTCTCTTCTCCTAAGCTCTGCTAAACACTTCGGCTCGGTCTTCTTCCTGCTTCTCGCCTCTTTTTTTCCTCCTTTAGCTTGTGGAAGAGGTCGGGGACGAATGATAAAGAAGGGAATTGGGCAGTAATTGAGTCTCGGCTTGTGTGTGTGTGTGAGTGAGCGCGCGTGTGTTAGTTACTAACAGCAGATTGAAGGAGACTCTTCTCAAGGTTTATTCAGCTCCACTTCAAGGAACCGACCTGACGTCAGCTCACTACCGCCACACAAAGAAAAACTTATTATTTGTGCAGCGGCCGCGGAAACGACGGATCCTTCTCTCGCTGACCGTCCCTCACTTCTTTTTTTTCTTTTATTTAGAAGAACGTGTCGGATCGTTGCAACTTTTATTTATTAATCCGTTTGTTCGCGTCTTGTCCTGCGGACCTCATGGCGATGATCGGGCCACCGGAGCCAACACATGACATAATAAACAAACATGCACGATTAAAGACTTAAATAAATAAACACGTTTTTTTTTGTTTTTTTTTATGCGTTTGGTATTTCATTTTCTAAATGAAAATAACTTTATTGTCACTTTGATTAATTACTGGTTTGATGCATGTTCTGGTTTGATTTGCTGCTCTAAGAATAGAGGATTTACTGGAGCTGCAACGATTACTGGGTTTATTGCTGTAAGTAAATTAATCAGCAGCTATTTTTATGATTTTTATCAAGATTTGCTTTTTTTTCACAGGTATTTCTAGGAACTGTTTGGTGGATAAAACAAACACCAATCCTGACTTTTCATAATAATAAAGCTGATAATAAAAATAATAACTTACAGATTAGTCGGTGACACTTAATTTCTTATGTATTCTTTTCAAAATGTGCTTTAACAATAAAGTTCAGTATCACGATAATGTGGAAAAGGACATTATTTGGCATTTTGCATATGAAATGTTAACACAAACGTCGAAATAGCCATTGATCGATTTTTTCTATCTATTGATTATATTAGAGACACTGAATGCTCAGTTGATGTTGGACTAAGGTGCATCTGTCACTGATCAACTCTGTCAGAACTCTGACATGTTTTAAAAGCCAGAATGTGATATTATCATGTACACATCAGGTACTAAACACACACCGACCACCGAAGGACCATATCTGGCATTTTGCATATTAAATAATAACACAATCTTCTAAAAAAAATAGCCCTTGATTTGATTTTCTATCTGTTGATTATTGGATTAACAGTTTAAACTCTCATATTTAGACCCGATGAATTAAAGTTGGACTTAGGTGCAGCTATCACTGATCAACTCTGTCAGAACTGTGAGAGGTTTTCAAATCCAGAATGTGATATTGTCATGTACACATGAGGCTCTAAACACCGACTGACCATGATATCAAAGCAGGTAACGGGCTCACGCTGTGTCTGATTGCTGCGAGTGCAAAATAAACAGTCAATTTTCCATTTCCCTTCAGAATCTCCACCCGTCTATTTATCCGACATCAGTAAAATCCCGGTTTCATGAATGAACCTATAGTCGTTCCTCAGCACTGAGCCACTGAGATCCCCCCATGTGTATCACTACTAACTGACCAAATGAGGACGGCTCAGAAACACATGATCAAACAAACACAAATCAGACAGACAACTCAGGCTCCAAAATGAAGGCATTTGCCAAACACACACACAGAGGGAAAAAAAAAAACAACAACACAGAAATGGGACAGATCCTCTTCGGGATAGGATCAATACATCGCCTGGCAAAGACGGCCATCTGTGCCTAATTGTATGCTTTACCTCCTCTTCTGAACACACAATAAGCAACAGGCTGAACGCAGGCCCTCTGACCCAGACTGGGTTTCCAGACGGGGGAAGATTATTTCATTCAACTGGAAAACAACAAGGGGGTGGGCTGGAGGGGCGGTGGTGGTGTGTTTTTTCTTCTTTTTTTTTTTTTTGCAGATGGGGTGGGTAACTGTTCTTATGATGCCCCACCCTGACGGGGATGGGTCACCAGCAGCCGCAGCCAACTGGTGTGTCCCATCACCAGTGGCAGTACACACTTTTTAACAGGTATTATACAGGATTAACAAACTGTCGGCTGTTAGTTTATAGATACCTCGTAAATCACACGCAAACAATGAAGCCATTGTTAGCGGCGTGATGGAGTGTTGGTTTACGGGCACATTCATATTAATGCTTCATAAACATTATAAATGACCATAAAGGCAAATTATTCTCTCTTCCCCGATCGGCTGTTATGTCACCACGTCCAAAAGCATCACCCGAACTTTCTCTGATGGATACATGCATAGGATTTATCTGTACACATTTAAAACAAAGATAAGAAGAATAGGTGGGGTTTGGGTGGGGGTCTGATAAAACATGCACCATCACCGAGCTGGTCGGATGGACACAGAAGCCCTTATTCAGCTTGTGCTGTGCAGTTAAAGCCATTTTATAAGCTCGCTCTCCATGTTCTTTGGTCATTGATTTTCCTCTCTGCCCCTTTCCATTACCTGTTGAGATGGGGGCGTTTTGCTCTTCTTCACACACACACACACACACACACACACACACACACACATGCACACACACACACACACACCCACGCGCACAATCCTCTCTATCTGTCCCCCTAGCCACTGGCACCCTGGTGTATTTCTCCATCTCCTCCGCCTCTTGTTGCAGGGATGACAGGCCATGAGGAATGACAGTGGCTCTGTTTGTCATACAGTAGCAGCGAGAAGCAAGGATTTTTTAATTGCATTGGAGAATCTTCATTAAAGAGAGCACATGGGGGCGGGAATACGGGGAGAGGGCTGCATGGGGTGGCGTGGTGGGGCACTCTGAGCCTCGTCATTAGGAGAAGGCACTAGCAGCGTGGAAGGGTGGGCCCTCTTTGCATGCACACTGAGAATGCCTGCCGTACCTCGGTCATTTGTAACATAATAAGTGCCAGCACAATGACTGCAATGCGAGAAAGCACACCACAGGGAAGAGAAGGGGGAAGGGAGACAGCATGTCTGTCTAAAAGAAGGACTTCTTTTTTTTTGTCTTGATTAGAAAGTATAATGAGCCACTAAAGAAACAGGGAAAAAAAGGATCTCTCCTGAGACTGATGGAAAACAAATTAATCTGGTGATTTGGATTTAATTATTATTTTTCTATTAGTTCACGATGCAAAGACAGGGACAGCCGTCAGAGGCGAGGAGCTGTGCTTGCATTTATTGATTTTTGCCCAGACACATTCAGGGAATACAGATTCATCTGCTCTCCTCCCCACACAATCCACTATGTGGGATTCCATTAACACAAGAAGCTTCCAGCAACTCTGAGATGTTTAATTTGAACACCATAAATGGAGCTTAAAATAGTGTTCGCTCAGAAGAAAAGTGGCCTAAGGAAGTCTTTTCATGCAATTGAATTAGGTCTCACTTATTGTTGTGACCCACATAATAAGTATTAAATAAACACCCAATAAATTAAATTAAGACAAGGTTCTTCTGCATAGGATGAGTCGAGTGCAATTGTTCCTCCCTTGCCTGCGACATCTTACAACTTGTGAGTTTAATTTAATCTTTTGTTTTGGATTAATATAAGAACCCTGCAAAAAGAGAACTGCAATTATTCCCATCCATGTAGTGTCTCCTCTTTGTGGCATCCTTTCAATACATCAGTAGTCTTGAACACAATGCCTTGTGAGATGTAATGATTTGCAAAGTCAATGATTTGAACTGCCTGTGTGATTAAAGCACGGGGGACCAATTTGCGGCTGCTATATGTAGAATATCGGTGTGCCTCAAGGAACACTCATATTCTCTCGCTGACATAAAATTCAGCAATTATGTCAGATGAGCACTGTTATTGATCGCTATCGCACTATCTCTTAGTGAGAAAAAGGGGGTTTGGCTTCACCCAATTATAAATATTCTTGAAGCCGAACCACACCTATGGCGTATGGGAATCAGTGTGACAGTGAAATATGCATTAATCCTTGACCTTTAACCCCGGGGACATCTACCGGAAGCAGGTTAATGGATGTTAGAATTGGTTTTGTGGCACAAATGTTTTAAGCGATCCCATCGTCAGCCTTTACAGCTTTCAGAAAGAAAAGAGCCTTCGACTAAACACACTCAAAATGAACTATAGATAGAAAGCGATTTGACAAATCAACTAAATAATGTTTTCCATGCAAGGCTGACGAACAAGCCCCTGCGCAGGCGAAGCGAGTGCACTCAGAGAGTGTTTATTGTGGTGAATGTAACTGAGCAGAACCCTCTGTTGCATGATGTAATACACAGAAGGGAGAAATCATCATAATAGCAGAGTAGTAGAGTGAGTCATTCGTTGATGAGGTACATTCACACTGTCATTCAGTGAGGAGAGGCAGTCTGTGTGCACATGTTGTCAGTGTGTGACTGATGGCGAAAGAGAGGCAGGGAGAGAGAGAGAGAGAGGGAGAGAGGGAGAGAGGGAGAGAATTAGAATGTTCCTTTTCTGGGAATGAGGAGTCATTTGTGCCAGGAAAGTGGAGAAACAAGTCCCGGCCCCGCAGTGATGCATCTCTCCACGAAGAATGAGATCACAAGCAAATGTCACCCCAACCTGAGCAGAGCCAAACGACCTTGAATCAAACAGAAACACATCTTTATCCACATCAGTGTGTACACATACACACGCACGCACCACACAAAATGTCAGCAGATTTTTCCATTTGCTGAATCTGCGCATAAGTGCAGGGCTTTAGCTTCGATAATCAACCTAGTATTTTCCCCTCCAGCCGACATGAATATCACCCTGAAGGAGCCCTACTGTTGAACACTGTTAACTACAGTTATCTGAGCACTTGGTTTTTATAATTTCATCAAGTTTAAAATTGAAGTGGGATGTAATTTACCCCTCAGCTCATGGGCCTGACAAAAAGAAAGAAAAAGATCAAGAAAGAAATGCAAACAGGACAAACTGATAAGAGTTAAGTGACAGTTTGTCTTATTGTGCATTATGTGACGGACTGAGGGGATTTTTTTATTCAAGGCAAATGACTTTCACACCCGAAGGAATTTCAAGCTTCAGTGCTTTACTTTATCAAGGTTTACATACGACGAGCTTTGATTTCTGTCCACTGCAGCCGGCGAACGCACATCTGTGACACAAGAGAATACTTTGGGAGATAAGCGAATCCTCCACCCCCCCCCCCCCCCCCCCCCCCCCCCCCCCCCCCTTATTATCATAAGTTCGGTTTTGCTGTGTTCATCTCACTTCTCTGACCCACATAGAAAGGGTGAGTTTAGTTATCACCGTTGTGCAGTTGTGACACCGCGTCGTCTTGTTTTGCTTTTTTAATTTTCTTACAACCCCGGTTTACATGGTCTGTTATACATAAACACACAAACATTACTTGAATAATGCACGGTCATTACCTGGAGGGGAAAAAAAGAGACATTATTGGGATGCCACGGAGACAGAACTGCTTCTATTAAGTCACCACTGGTGATTTGTAATGCAAAGGTAAGCTACGAGATTCCACTCAAATGCTAATCCACAGGAGGCTCTCGGCTCATATCGACAGACATCATCACTGGAAACGTCAGTCATCTGAGATTTTACAGCGTTCAGCCTTCTGCAGACAGATTCCTTTTTATTTTTTATTTTACAACTTTGGCAGAGAGTTCCCTGAAAATGTGGATCAAGCGTAGAAAAGGAGAACGGTTATACACACTGCAACATACTGACAGTGGAACTCGTAACTAATCGCCCAATTAGCCATTCTTTGTGCTACATGATCAGCATTTAGTATGAATGCCACTTTCATTTAGGACATACTGCATTCGTGAATGGGAAAGGGAATTTGGGATTCACTGAAGCAGCATTTGCCCAAATAACATAAAAGCACCTATTTAATATGAGAAAATAACATTTAAGACATAGTCCATGATATAAATAAATAGAAATGAGGTGCAGTAGGCAGTGTAACTTCCCGAAATGAAATCCCTAATTGCAAGACAGGCTTTCTGAAAGAAGTGTTTTCATTTTGAAATCCACATACATGAGGATTCTTCTGAGATTCATCTCACATTTTAACTTCACTTACAACATAGAAAAGAAACACAACAAAAATAACTATTGTCAGTGTGTATTGAAAACATAATAAAAGATAATTGAATCAAATTGCCTGGTGAAGAGGATCAGTTTAGTTCAAGGACAGTGGGACAATAACGACAGGAACGTGTTTCATTCCCTTTAAATACCTCTGTTCAACCCCATTCTGAACACATGTCAAGATAGTGTGCTGCTATTAAATGAAAATGGCCGTCGCACTCAGCATCATAACTTGTCAAATTGCACATGCCTATAATCATAAGAGCAAACCTTACTTGACAGAAAATACCCTGATGTGGATACATCAATAGTAAAGAATTAGCACATATATTTGTGTGCAAGGTGAATCAGGCTTTGGTTTGTCCTCCATGTTAATTCTCTCAGCTCCTATATTAAAGATAAAAGGTCCAGAGTGACATGGATGCTAATGCATTGTATCAAATGTTTCCTATTGTCTAATTATAGACCTTAAAGTCTCATCTAAATGCAAAAATAAATGTCCAGGCATATATCATGTGAGCGAGCTATTTTCAGACGGTGTGCGTCAAGGCCGTCAGAGAAAAGGGACGTGTTTTCACTGATGCAGATTTGTTTAAATATATATAAAATCTAAGATCCTTTTACGAAAACATATAAACTATGATTTGAAGCGCTGCAATACATTTTATATTTTGTTTAAGTTGAAAGATTTCCGTTTTATCCACAGTGCTAAATTAGAAAATATATGTTCAAAATAAGATTTAATCAGAAATAGCTTTAATTCTCACTATTTAATTGATTCACCGACAACTCACCTGCACATTTGCCTTCTCTGTGTTTTTAATATTCGGAACAGACCTTTTTGAGTTCTTCCCACAGTTTTAAATTAATTTGAAGCTTGAGTGCTCAAATACACTTTGAGATTTTTGGAAGTGTCTCAGCAAAATAATCTCGTTTAAGCTGCATCATGAGCTGACGTTCACCTCAGAGTGTTTTAGAGAGAGGCTTCTATTTACTGCTATTAACAAGAATGGAGTTGGCTATGTGAGATTTTGAGTAATCATATGTGTTTTTATAAAATCAGGGTGTTAGGAAATACCAATTATTAATTTGTCTCAGATCCTCCAGGGAACTAAATCTATATAAAAGACAAGTGCAAGAGGAACTTCAACAATAAAACCCACCATATAAAAACAGAGGAGAGAAATAAACAATCTGATCTGTGTGCTTGGGGTGACAGAAATCGGTGACGCTGAAGTCAGAGCGTGTTAACATCTGTCTGTCAGCCTGTCACACCTGCACGTTCAGAAGTTTCATTATGAATCATTTCTGCTGAATGAAGCTTTAAAGCGCGAAGGTGTCAAACACGATCTCTTGTAAACTAAATATATATTTGTTGTACACTGTAATGATCTCATTTACAGTGATACAAGTCTTTAAATGCCTATTTAGCCAATAGAATTACCATTTAAACTAAATACACACTTATTTCTCCCCGGAAGCCAATTGCAATTAATTTTAACACATATCATTTGTGCGTATTTCTTATCAATGTGACAGTGTGTGTTTGTGTTCATTTAATAATTAACCGTTTATATTAATTTCTTTGATTGGAAAAATAAATGATTCAACAGACATGTTCACACTGAACTGGAGTATTTATCCAGCTGGGCAGGACGAGCGATTAGTTACTGAATAACTATGAGTGAAGCAGTAAAGGTCTGATGTTAGTGAAGGTAAATACACATCTTGGTCACACTGTGGCCTGCAGAACAGAATCTGTTTTCCAGCAGGAAATAAATGCACTGATACGTGTCCACATTTGTCTGAGAAAAGAGGGATATACTGGAAATACTGAATAAATCATTTGTTCAATGAAACATGAAACAGACTAAGACAAAAGCGTCCGGACCACGAGGTTAAGAACACGTCCGCAGACGTTCACCAGGCTGCTCAGAGGATCTATTTGTTGACAAGCATCTGAACGTGGTCTTGGGTCGGTCGGCCTGTGGGGGTGGTCTTAAGACGGTTTTAGGACTTATGAAAACCGGCCCTGTGTTAATTAATACTGGCAGGCCACTGTTCCTCCTGGCAGTGTGCAGGCGGACATTTTGGCCTGCCCTCAGTGACGCCTGGTCAAAAATAGGGCACCACACTGCACAGTAATGATCACAATGGTGACATCATCTTCGCCTTCAATGAGCTCTCCCCTCAGAGCTCCTCCGAACAAAGAGCAGCAGGCACGCAGGGGAGGGAGGCAGATGTCACTTTGTGTCTGGGGAACATTAAGACCAACAAATGTTCTTTGAATCCTTGGAAATCTGTTTGAGCCTTTAGTGGTTAGGGTGAAACACTGCTAAAAGTCACGGGCTCCCTCTCAACCGGTAATCAGGTGTTTGATTCTTCATTTTGTCTGCAGTAGCATTTTAATCTCAATTAAAAAAATGTACCCTGATAGGAGAAGGGCTTTATTTATTATCATTACCGACTAATGTGTGGATTATTTTCTTGATTCATCGATTAGATGTTTGGTCCAGAAATTTGATTGTTGATTTTTGTTTCGCAAACCTCAAGATACCCTCCTCAAATGTGGCTTGTCATTATTAGAGGAGCAAAGAAACTCACGTTTTCAATATTCACATTTAAGAAGCTCAAACAGAGAATCTTTACTTTTTTCATTTAAAAAAAACTATAAATCTAGTGCTAGATGACTGATCGATTAATCTTTGCAGCCCTAGATAGGATTTATGTTCAGAGCAAAGCTACAGCGAGAGAAGTGAACCACAAGTAGTTCACTTTGTAGATGGTGCCCCCCCTCAAACATGTAATGTAAAGTGTTAACACATGTGGCCTTGCATTTGATCCGTTCACATGTATGTTTCCAGTCCTGTGTTTGAAGCAGGCTCAATCACTCTTAAAATAACCAGTTCACCATCAACTGAACAAAGAGAACCTAAATTACAAAAAGTGCAAATAATAGCTAATAATATCCGCCTGTTCTAAAGTTAACCTGAGATGATCTTAAAACGGAGTTATTGCACTGAGAGCAAACAACCAAACTCCACACAACACAAATCTTTGGCCGCATTTAGCCTCTGGTTTGTTGTTCTACACCGTTTCTTAACCTTCGAAACATATCTCTTGAGGTTCCTGAACACACAAAACAGGAAATTCCCTCAGGGACAGCAACTTATAATATGGGCTCAGAGCTTACTCAACTCTGCTGTGTTGTGTTTTTGTTTCCATGAAAGTTCCGATTGATTCGAACTGGAAATAACTCACAACCTCAACCTAGATGCTGCGTCCTCGAGGTCTCTCAGAAGGCATAGACTCTTGCTCTTTGTGCTGGTGAAGACACTGGGCTTGTATTGTAGTTCTCCTATAAACCGGCCTTTGTGGTATTCATGTGTCTCCACAAACACAGAGGGAGAGAGAGACAGAGACAGAGGGAGAGAGAGAGGGAGAGGGAGGAAGGGACACGGAGGGAGGGAGAGCGAAAGGAAACAGATTCTCAAGATCTGGACAAGCCGTGGGAAAAGAGGGGTCTTGCAGAGGAAAAGCAGAAATGTCTCAGGACATTCCTTTGTGATTACACAGTGCTGGACAAATCCAGACATTCTTGCACTTTTTTCCCCCTCCTGTGTCTTAAGGTTCAAGCTAAAGTTAATATCATGAGTTGACATCAACACCTCTGTTTTCTCGTAAAACCTTGGATTTCGAGTTTCTCTAGCAATTTGGTTTTGATAAATGGGACAACTCCCCCACCAAAATGCAATAATGGCCTATTTTTTGGTCATACACCATAGGGAACTCTGATGTTGCACCATGCCACCCGGTGCAGCTGCAATAAATGAACAACACTCTCAGAGAGACAGGTAAGTATCCATCTCATATCCACAGCAGACAAATGAGAAGATTGGAGTGAGAGGGCGGCATTGTGCCGAACTCTCAGGTTACATGCCACTGATCTTGGCTGAGAGAGTTAGCTGCCCTCAGTGGAAAAAAAAAAGAAGTGTTCCTCCCTTGTCACAGCTAGCATGAATGAGAAACAACTCCAAGGAATGCTCCATTATCGTCCTATCAGCAGCACTGGGGGGAGGAGAGCTTGTAGTCTCTCTTCATGTTGCAGTGGAGAATCATGTGTCTGAGGGCAGAAGGAGTCGTGGGGGTATCGGAGGAGGGGGTGGCATTGGCCTACAGACCCACAAGTGGATCGAGGCAGCCTCCTCCTCGACTCACCAGACCTTGCACTTCCTCATTTGTCTCGGTCATGTGTCCTTTTTGTCAGCAATTAATCTGCGGCTCGGGCCCTCCTATATTTATCCCCTTTCGCTCTCTGTTTCTCCTTCACCTCTTGTTGTGCTAGCCTTGGGTAGATTTACACTTGGTTTGATCATCGTTTCGCCGCCGCATACGTGCAACTAATAATGGATCGCTGGCCCTTTTAAGTGCTGCATTTCACCGAGCATGATGAGTATCTTGTTGACCTTCACGTTATTATGCATCTGCTGTATAACAGCGCTCCCCCTCTCCGCTCCAAACTGACCTTCCTGGACCCTCACACACTTAACATGAATTCCGCGTGTTGCAGCAGTTTTAAATGATACATTGATTTTACTCCGTAGGAAAAAAAAAGAAAGACGCAATAAAGCCTGTATCTGCAACAGTAAAACAAAAAGTGCTCATACTTATCTCTGATCAATGCTTCCTGAGGTCGGCTGAATTAGATGTAAGAGTATGCAAATCAAATGAGTGCCCCTAATCCTGGATTTACCGTGATGATGGGATCTACAGTGCCTTTCAAAACAATTATTCAAATCAATCTAATTAAACCTGTTGGAATTGGCTTTAATTGCCTCGCCGACTAAACAAACACCAAGTTCTGGCATGCAAATAATGGTGAGGCTCCACTGGCTCTTCAAAAGGCTGTGGGGAGGAAAAGCGTGAACTACAGTGCCTCTCAGTGGCTATTAGCCTCCTCTGTCTTTTATAATGACGTCACCCCTGGACAGTACCGTGTGTGTGTGTACACTCTGTGTGTGTTTGTGTGTCATTTAAAGAATCAGATTTGGTTGAATACTCCAAAAGCTTTTATCTCTCACCTGTGGCTTTTACCAAACATTCATACTCTTCTATTTACGATGAGTATTATTTTCAGACGGTAACATGTGAGAGTACTGATGTAATAACTGACTTTATTATTCTCACTGTCTAACCTGTTTCAGAGCAGGTTTAACCAGAATTGGATGTAATATACAATATTTGTATAAATGTCATCACATCACCTAAGAGTGCAGATCTTTTTGTTTCACTTACGGAGGATTTGAGATATCCATCTCTGAATAACAAATAAATGATATATCATGATATTTAATTGTGTGCTGGTAAAAAATAAACATAAACAAATGCTCTACATAATCCACAGAAAATCCACAGACTATTATAAAACAGGTTTCATTAAAAAATATCTGTCTTTTGAAGGATTAGTCTCCGTAAAGACAGGTCATTGTTTTCTCTGGATGTGGATCACTCTGCTCCAAATCCTGGAAGGAGTTTTCTTTTCCTGTGTTCGTGAATCTTGTTCTGTATTTGGCATTTGTTCAGCACTGCCCGGGAAGCATTTAAGTAGCTGTAAGCTAAGTTTTCACTTTACAATGTCTTCCTTGGGGCGGTCTTTTGAAAATGTCAGGATGCCACGATGCACATAAGACGCATCACATGACCCAGTTTCGTCAGAAGCTAATGACTGGTTTGTATGAGATACATATGAGAAAGATCAACATTTAAGCAAAAATACATTTAATATGAACCTGCTACAATTCAGACATTTTAATGGATTTATTCAATTACAATGTCAGTTTCATGGCAGAAAAAAAACGGGGTAATTCAAAAAACCCATTTTCTGTCTTCTTATATGATGATGACAAATCTATTCATGATCGCATAAACTGTATAATTTACTGCCCCTTCTCTGTTCTCATTGTATCTACTAAAATTATATTGTCATATATTACACATGTGGCATATTTTACCATTTTCCCTCACATCCAAACTGCCTATCACACGAGGTCGGTAACTGGTGTCAGGTTTATCAAGGTAATCAGATATAATCATAATAAAATGTAAAACAATGACAGAAAGATCTCATTGCTGTAGCACACTGAAAACAATAGAAGTATATCTTTTTCAAGTTTGGTTTATATTAGCAATTTGTTATAATAATAACCCGGTGAAACATGATGATTGACAGCTGAGCCTGGCTCCCGATTGGTCGAGCATGTGCATCAGCTGGACCTCGGCTCCATTGGGACCATCCCCCAGTCGCTGATGACTCCAAATGCACAAGATGGCAGAATTTGTATTTGGGATAATTCGGCTTCATTTGTGGATGTCTGGAGGAAGTCGGCCAATACAATACAATACCCATTCAATAAAAAACACTATAATACTATAATGATTGCTGTCGTGATTAATAAGAAAGTAATAAGAATAAAAAGCAATAATTAAAAGGGTCTCAAACAGCCACAGAGACATTGAGAGCAAACACACACACACACACACACACACACACACACACGCATGCACACACAGACACACACACACACAGGGCACTTTGCTTTACTTTGAGTGGAGGGAGCCTGCAGTCCTCTCATGTTTCTCCATGTTTATTATCCTCTGGAATATGATATCTCAAGACCACCTTGAGGGAATTTCTTCCTACGTTTGATCAGTTGTTGCTTGGATTCAAAGATTAACTGATTAGATTCCAGGGGACAACTTCTTGAAGTATTCTAACAAGTCGTCACATTATCTTTCTCCAGTCTGCCATTGAGAATTTTTCCTTCCCTGTTGATACTGATGACCATGAATCATTCAGTCTTCTACCGTGTGTAATACTCACACATATCCATATCCTTTATTCTCTACTTCTCTGTCTTTAAGTAGTGCTATATAAAAAAAGTATATCTATTTATTCATACCAGTTGCATGTTTACCCATTACCCCACGTACAGGGGTGATGTGATCTCAGTGTTAAGTAAAGTAAAGGCAGGATGTGTCAGACACGTTGCTTTAATTCCACCACTCAGTAAAATAAAACACATTTACATTAAATCAGACTTCATATTGTTTGTTTTCCGCGTCACATTTGAATCTCTAATCTAACCCGGGGACACCTCGGCCCCTGCAGCTGTGTCTCCTTATGCATACGTGAGGCAGGAGGTCTCTCCACCATTAAAATGTTAATGTTAATAACGCTGTTAAAGGTTCAGTGTGTGTGATTTAGGTGAAAGGGATCTATTGGCAGAAATTGAATATAAAATACTACTAGTGATGTTTTCACTAGTGTGTTTGTGCAAAATTGTACAAATTGTATTTTTCTTTAGCCTAGAATGAGCTCTTTTATATTTAAATACTTTATATTTATATCTGGAGCCGGTCCTCTCTACGGAGACCCTCATGTTTTTCACAGTAGTAAAACCTGGACAAACTAAACACCTTTTGAGTTTTTATGACAACTGACACTACCACAGGTTCTCTTTCACGTCTGAAAGGGGGGGGGGGGGGGGGGGGGGGGGTCGGCTGCAACATGTAACTTCACCACTAGATGTCACTCAATTCTACACACTGAACCTTTAAAAATGTCAGACATGTATATATGTTAAAGAATGCTTGGTTACATCATAAATGAAGGTTTTGATACAATAATACGTGATCTTTTATACATGATAAATTTGTCATTTTAGTAAGAACTCACCTAAAACAAGTAGGTTCTAAGTGTATTATCTTTTTAATATATATAGGGTTAAATTCCTTATATATATAAATATATATATCGGTGGTGCTCTTTGCTGTCCGCTCCAGGAATTGACTTTGAGAAATGTCTCTGTTTATGGTTTATACACACAGTGTTACACACACAGTGTTATATCTACAGTCCATAGTCCTCACCTGCTAAACGTGAGTGTGTTTATCAGCCCTGTGTCTCGCAGCTGATTGGCTGCTGCGCTACACATGGATCTGTGGGCCACAAACAAAACGTGGACGCAGCACGTGCACGAGGATAAAGAAGCACCTGGAAGCGATCCTCTCGTGAAGCCACGCCCAGCGGGTCGTGACAACCCCAGCTGATCTTCCGCATCGACCCCTGGTGTCAGCAGCATCAACACAGACGCCATCTCTGCTCCTCCCCCTCCTCCTTCGTCTGTTGCTGCTGCTACAGCGAAGAACGCGACTCATCCAAGGTGAGGCTCAGAGCTGACAGCGCTTTAATGGGTCGTGGGCTTTTCACCTGTGTCTTTTCTACACATGTCAACGAAACGCTAACAAAGGAAAAACGCTGCAGCTTCGCCATTTGGACGCAGGAAGTCCCTATTGTCAGCGAACGGATGCTAAGCTAACAGGTTGGCTAACTAGCGAGCTGGCCAACTAGCTTACGGCTAACCGAGTTGACAGCTCCTGCCCGGCCGTGGGGACAAACGACAGCTGAGCTGGTCCCTCAGCACATGTGACCCGTTAAGGCTGGTGGGTTCAAGGGTTAATGGTTTAACAGAGATAACTTGACTGGTGCTAAAGACGCTAAACGACGCGTTGTTCCCCCACTGCTAGCTAACGTCATCAGTCAATGATGTTTTGCGGCTGTGACATGTCATGAGACGTTCAACGCAGAGCGATATATTCAGGAAAAATGTTAACGGGGAGAAAAACGCCAGGTCACTGTCCATGTTTACTATAGAGATTTAATTTAATTAATAATTAAAATGTCACTAACTACGGAGCTAAATTCGATAACTCACGTTTTGCCTTGTTTTTATTCTAGTGGTTAAAAGACAGATGCAGTAAATGTGAAGTTCGGACACAACTTTCACATGAATCTACATCTGCTGATGATTTGATTTAATTAAGGTGCTTATCTGCTTTAATAGGTTCTAATGGTTGGTTTAATGATTAGCCCCTTTAGCTCGGGTTAGTTAAAAGTAACAGGGGTTTACTTCCTAAACTTAAATTTAACTATCCCGAGCTGAAATAAACTACTGGCTGTTGGTGAACATGTGGCAGAGATTCACGTTTAACTCTGCCTGACTGAGAAAACACTTCAAAAGGTCAGTTTCTCTGTTAACTTCACCATAAAGATCGAATCAGGACCCGAGTAGAGAACTCCAGAAGTCCCCATCTGGAGAAGTTAAACCAAGAGGAAGTAAACACACGAGCTAATCACTAATCTGAAACTGGTGCTTAACTTTTGTGTTTTAACAATATCCAGGTTTGATAAATGATAAACACACATCTGGAGTTGTGTTGTCTGGGTGGAGGAGAAGAAGGGAATTTATCTTTTTTTGGTTTTCATAAAATAAATGACTATTACCTGGGTGGGTTTCAAACAGTGATAAGATATAAACCACGTTGTTTATCATGCGTTCACTACTTTAACGTAGTGCAGAAAATGATCAGCGACTCAATGTTATAAGTTGAGCTCACTTGATGTTTCCCCGAAGAGCCATGGTGGAAAATGCAAAGTAAAGCTGATGTCAGCGTCGTGGTTATTTACAGGTCAAGTGGTCGGTTGCCAGCGTTTCCAGGTAAACTGAACTAAATCTACTGCAACCGCTCCGTGCAGGTTCTGATCTGTGCACACAGTTGATTTGGTGTTATGGTCATTATGGAGTCTGTTTGTGGCGGTGGTTGATTGTATTGTCCTTCTTTAAAATGTTGTTAGAAACAGGCAATGCATTGGAGAAACATTAGAGAGGCTTTAAGTATTTCAGGCAAAATAATTCAATAGTAGCAAGGTGTATATCGTGTGTATTGACTTCGTACGTTTTGGGCAAAAGTACCTTTTCATAAACTGGTAACTGAGAATATCTCTCAGGTGACATATCTGCAAAGAACTTAACCTCAGCAATCCAGACATGTTGTAGTTAACCCCAACAACACATCTCTTTAACCACAACATGAACCATCTTTAGTTTAGTTCTTAGATTAAATGTTGTCCTTTTAAAAATACTTTTGTTCCTTGAAATTGTTTTAATAGTAAAACATTTGCGTTTTCTCACACAAAGAGTCTACTTTAGTTGGTGATTTAAAAAGTTTTAAGTGCTTAAGGTTTAAGTGCTTATAGTGCTGAGCTATCTTTGACCGCAGGTGCTGTAGCTAATGTCCATGGATCCATATCACTACCAGAGAGTTTCACTAACTTTACAACCATATGTCAGAAACTCTTTGCTCTCCCTCCCAGGTCCCCGGCTACATTTGTCTTTCAGCGGATACATCAACTAGAACAAAAAGTAACTTGGATTTTTTTTAAAGTGAGACTGTGCACTGGGTGTAAGATCTAGTTTTTGCAACTTAATAATAAATGATCCAAGTATCTTGTAACTGTTGAAGAGCATCTAGCTTGCTCAGACGCAGAGTGCATTGCAGCAGTTTGCTCCTTGGTCGTGTCATGTTCATGTGACGGAGTTCATAGTCCCAAAGATAGGCACTGCAACTTTGATACCAGGTCCAGGAAGCCATGGTGGCCGGTCTTAGTGTTTACAGACGCACGGTCACGTGTGCTCGATCTAGAAATCAGACGTGCGAACACAGCCGGGCATTTAGCTTGTTCCTGGTTAGAATGGGAGTTCCTGTTTTTTAAAGTCTTTGCTGCAGGACTTGCTCGTTCTTGTTACTGGGTGTGGAATAACTGCTGCATTTATAATCTAGTAAGCTTCCTGCTTTGATCATGCAGTTACAGCAGGCTGCATTGTGTAATGTTATTTTGGGATTTCTTCTCTCAAGGTTCAAGACAATTCACCATGGACTCCAGGTCGCACCGGCTTCCGTTTTGCCTGTCCAGCTCCAGGTCGTCCTACGGGTCCAGTCCAGCGGTCTCCTCCTCGTCCCTGGGCTCCAGTCGACTGTACGGTCGTGAATCGACGCTGAACAGTGACCGCTTCCCGAGGGCTTCATCTTCTTATAAAGCAGATCTGGACCTACAGGTAGGATGATGACACAACCTACAGGGATATTACACAGGAGTGTCTAAAGGCCACGGACCATACACACCCCCTTCTGTATGAATTCACTCAGTATTATTCAAATTGACTACACCCCTCCTGTGGTTTACTGTGTTTGTCAGTGTGGATTAACACCAGCTTCATATAAATGAGCCTAAATATGCAAAGGCCATGTAAAGTGAGATTATCAGCAGGACTTTGTGTCAGGAACAGTAACACTTGCACTTTTGTGACATGAACCTTTGCCATCCCACTGTATCTGTGTTTCTGTTCGACTTGGAGCTTCATCTGCTTGGCTACTGTATTCCACAGAGGACCTTCAAGTACCATTTCTTTTGTCAGCGCCCCTCGGGACCCTGGTACAGTAGCTAACTGCGTGTATCAGTGGTGCAGCAGCAGCAGCACTTTGAAGGTCTTTTTTTAGGGCAGCCTAGATTCCTTGGCACATGTTCTGTGTATTTCAGTCCTGCTGCTCGTAAAGGCCCGTCTCAAAAGATAGTGTTACTGTTGGCCTCAGTTCTGTCTGGCTCTTCCTGCTCATTCCAGAACAGTCCGAGCTAAGTGCAAAGACCAGTCCAACGCCCTCCCCTTCACTGGTTTCATTTATTGTTGTGGGTATAAGAAAGATTTGATCATTTAAGCTTCTGTTCAGTTTTATACAAAGCACATTGAGTGACATATTATGCCATGAAAAGTGCTGTATAAATATAGGTTATCAATATTGTTATCCTAAAATACTTTAAACCTGTGTAAGTAGTTGACATGAGTCACATGAACATTTACAATCAAATAGTATTTTCAAGCAGAAATGTTTTTGTAATGTTCGTCAGTTCTAGAATGACCGGCCTTAAAGTGACCCTGTGACATAATTAAAGTTATGTTTACATTCAGTGTTTCTCACTTAACCACACCAACTGTTTAAACCCGTTGTTTATATATAAATTCACACAGATATATGTCGCTTGGTATGCTTATCATTTATTCTATAGATTAATCTCCACTATTGATTCTCCTACTACAAAAATACATGAGAAGAAAAGACGAGCTGTGTTTCAATGTTTTGAATTATTGTTTAACTTGTTTGTTCAGACACAAGCATTGACTACAGCCATGTGTTTCTCCTCCTCTCCTTCTGCAGAATGCTCGTCTCCTGAGCTCCACCAGAGACTACAGCGGCTCCGACAGTCGCGCCTCCAACTGGAAGCTTCCCACGTCCCTGACGTCCTCCAGCCGGGCGTATGATCGCCCGTGGACCGAGTCCTCTCTGAGCAGCAGGAGCAAACTGGTACGGGAGCAGGACAATCACGGCCTGTTGATTTTCCAAAACATTGATTTGTTGATATGTTCATAATAGAGGGTGAAGGAATTTTGCTGATCAATGTCATTGAAATCTTAATATTTATTCATTTTTAATGTTTAATTATTCTAGGCTGATTCTGGGATCCGCTCAGGCCTGTTGAATGCCAGCGACGATGGCGATTCTAAAAGAGCCAAACTGTCGTACAGCAACCGAGGACTGTACTCCAGAACCTCCAGCACCTCAGTCACTGGATCCACTTACTCCAGCAGTGGGCTGAGCAGTGGCAGAGGTAAATAATGCATTAAAAAAACAGCTTTTTAAAAATCTACCCTCACTTATAAGTGAAAAAAACTAAATTCAGGTAAAGTGAGGTTCTGATCATTGTAATCAATATTAATCTCCGTTGGAAAATGAACCCAGCAGAACTTAACAGTTTGTGTTGCACTTGTTTCTTTCTCAGGTTTAAGTGAAAAGCACAACGACCCGTTAGACTCATCGTGGAGCTCATGTCGTTTGCTCTCGTTGTCTTCGTCTTCCTCCTCGAAGCCGCTGTCGTCCCGGAGAGAGCAGGAGGCCAAGTATGAGCCCGGTCTCTCAGGTTTAGGAGAAAGAAGAATGCGGACTCCTGGAGTCGGGTCCTCCCTGTGTGCGTAGCGTTTATCACTCGATGTAAACACACAGTTCAGGTCCTGATGAAGTCCATCGTCACAGTCTCTTCTCTTCATTCTTTACAGATCAGACAGACCGGGTGACCTCCACATATGCACAGGGAGCCCGGCCTAAAGAGACTGCCTACTCCTCCTCCTCTTCTTCCTCTTCTTCTTCTGCCAGGCAAAGCTCCCTAAACTACCACCTCCCACCCCCCACCTCCCACCGCTCTTCCCCTCCGGTGCGTGACCTGAGCAGCAGAACCACAGGCCGTTTCTCCAGCGGCTCATCCTCCCTCCGCTCATCTCAGGAACAAACAAGAACTCCTGATGCCACCTCAGATATCTCCTCGTCTTACTCCTCTCGAGCCCGATGGTACACCGCCCCCCCGGTCAGACCGGAGGCCACGCTCCCTCCAAGGCCCGCCCCCGAAGGTGTTGAGCCAGAGAGCCGCTCCTCCACACGACGCCTCCTGTCCCGTCTGTTTTCCCGGCGCTCCAGCCAGGAGTCTTCTAGTGGATCTTCCAGCGTTCGCTCCCTTGACGATGACAGTCCATCAACCGGGGGAGAGTCCGTGGACGGGGACGAGGGAACCAGGACGTCCAGCGTGGACCCAGACGCTGGAGGCTCAGAGACGACCTCTGGCGGCCTCAGGACTCGTAGAGCAGACCTCGCTCCCATCCGGGAAAGCAATAGCAATTATCGTAGCAGCCCAGCAGGGTCCAGAATGCCATTGTGGAGAGAGCCTGGTGTTGGCAGTAGTACTAATACCACCACCACCACCACCAGCAGCAGTGGAGGCAGCAGCTCCTCCTGGCTTTCCTCCTCTTTCCGTGGCCGCTGCCCCCCCCTGCTCTCCCGGCTCAGGCGACACGTGAGGGACGACAGTGCCCAGTCGCCTGCAGAAGAAACCTACAGCCGTCCACAGCATCTACTGAGGAGGTGGGACAACGTTGAACATAAAGCGACACAGGAAGATGATGATGACGAGGACGACGACGATGATGATGAGGACGAGGAGAGTGAAGAGGAAGGAGCGGTTGGTTTAGACGCCTTCGGAGCAGGTCATCCCTGCCGACTCGAGGAGGAAACGTTACCTGAGCTCGAGGATGGTCCCGTTGTGTTTCCGTCACGTCGCAGAGTCGCTCTGTACGAAAACATCTCAGCTTCTCTGAGTCAGCTGAGGGGGGTTGACAACCAGCCGGAGGAGCAGAAGGAGAAGCCCACCTCCGGTAGGGATCAGGAGAAGCTGCAGAAGATCAAAGAGAGGTATTTATTACTGACTGTTTCAAAGCTGCACTCTCAAAGTTTTATATATGAAACAGGAGCAAAAAAGTCACTTTCAGATGTAGAAGTTAAGTTCTTCTACCTGCTGTAGGCTGCTTCTGGAAGAGTCTGATGAGGATGAGGGCGACCTGTGCCGAATCTGCCAGATGTGCGAGGAGTCCTCCTCCAACCCTTTGATTCAGCCGTGCCGCTGCACCGGCAGTCTGCAGTACGTCCACCAGGACTGCATCAAGAGGTGGCTCCGCTCCAAAATTGGCTCAGGTGAGTAACAGACCTGTGACGTGGCTGCAGCTTCCACCAGCACTCGGTCCTCTCAACAGAGTCAATGATGGTTTCTTTGTTTGGTCTCAGGCACGAACCTGGAGGCCATCACAACCTGTGAGCTCTGCAAGCAGAAGCTGCGTCTGAACATAGACAACTTCAACATCCAGGAGCTGTACAGGACTCACGTGCAAGTGAGTAGAAAACGATTTTATGATGTAATAAAGTTCATGATTTGTAATTTTGATGGATTCAAACCATTGGACCAGGTTACGGAAATTGAGGCCCTTTATTTGCAGGTGTCTTCTGTCACACTTTCTAATAAGCCTTAAGAAACGAGTCAGTGTGCTGAGGTGTGTGTGTGTTTGTGTTTTGTTGCTCTGCAGTCAGAATATGACGAGTTCATCAGCAGTGGTCTCTATCTGGTGGTGCTGCTGCATTTCTGTGAACAGAGGTTCTCGGATGTCCTGGGAGCTGTTGACGCAGCAGGGGTGAGAGAGCGGCACACACACAAACACACACAGACACACAAACACCCACAAACAAACAGACAGACAGACAGACAGACAGACAACCACATTTTCTAGATTTAGCCACAGTGATGATTCAGCACTATGACAGATACTGTTTTTCAACCTTGGCTGAAAGAGCCACTTGAGTTGTTTTGTGTTGTCAGGTTGCGTTACTGTGTACAGAGCCTCCTGCTTCTCAGTCTCTGCTCATGTCGGCTCTGAACCCTCTCACACACACTGAACCACAGCTTCTCAGATCAATATTAAACTTGTGTAACCGTTGACTGCTCCTCTTGAAAAGCAAACTCTTCCCTTTCTCATCCAGTTATTCAACCTGGTGAGAGTCCTTCACGAACACATGGACAATCTTGAAAGTATGTGTCCTTCTCTCCTGTGGCTTTGTATTTGTTGAAAGGCAGTAGGCATCTGCTGCCAGGGGGATTTTCAGTCTGTTGCAGTTTACTGTGTATCCCTCACTTATGTTAACATTGCTGTATCGATTACGTGGCTGCAGACTTTGACTCCAGGTGTCTGGGTTGCAGGTCCTCATGGAGAAAGTGACGGGGAGGTGCACGACCACCGGCCGTCCATCGAGTTCTCCGACCTGGACGACGATCTCGAAGAGGATTATTAATTCTGTGAACGTGGTGGAACGAGGATGGAAAGAGGGTCAGATGGTGACAAGTTGCAGAGCTGCTCCACACCACATGGTAGTTCACCCCCCCACCCCCCACCCCCCACAAACTCACAAGCTTCGACGTCGTCACGCTCATCTGAAATGCAAGAGGGAAACGCCAAGTGCACAGACGCACGTCTTGCCTTTCGTGGCTTTTGCAAATATGCAAACTCGAATTGAACCGGTGTGTAAAAAAAAAAAACATTCTTGTCTGGACACCACTGTACATGTCTGAGAGAGTGCACTTTATTCAATTATAACAAAATGAAAATGCAAGTCTTTTTAACTGTTATACCACAAGTGCTTTAATGTTGATATAAGGTTGATGTAGTGTAGAGTTGTGACAGTAAGACTTTCAGAGAAGAACAGAAAAGTGGTGATTGTGTACTTTTGTTGTCTGTTTTTCCTCTGTTTATTATTTCCACTGAGACAGTTGACAAAAAAACAAAAACGTCTTCATCTTTGTTTCAGTGTCTGAAATGCTTTATGTACAAATCTAGTTTCACGCTTTTAATTTTGGAAATAAAGATTGAATGGACTGAAGGTTTTTTGTTGAGTCTTTCTTTCCATCATCTGATGGTGAAAGCACAACAGACTAAAATGTCTCCACTGATAAGTTGGTCTACATCTTGATTTGTCGTTCTACTTCCTGCTCTTATTGATTTTGACACATCTCTCTGAAGGTAAATACATGTGAATAATATTTTTTAAAACACAGGTTGTTGCAGGACAAAGGTGAAAAACTAAATTATGTGAGATGAGGACTTGGAAAAGAACTGAAGAAGACGAGTTGAAGACAGGTCATTTTATTAGAAGGATGTTGTACCTGATTTGAGCCGATAGATCTGTTAAGCAGTGGTGGGAAAGATTTAAAAAAAAAAAAAACACACCCACCTTTAACATTTGGTTCACACAGTATATGTACAAGCCGTATTGAGGCTTTTCCACAAACAGAAAAACTCCGGCTCTTGACTTTCAGAGCAGTCAGAGCATCTTTGGTTCGTCCTTGTTACAAAACAAGCATCACATCATTACAAAGCTTTTACAGAACAATAAAACACCAGTGCAATTCCAAGAAGAAAAACAAACTCTTCAAAACCTCATTGTGCTTAAACATAGTCGGAACTGAAGCTCCGCAACAAATTAAAGTGCGATCTTGCTCAGTAGTCGAGTGCATAGTAAAGTCAGATCCGAGAGAAAATACAAAACAGAAATCGGACAAACCCTCCGGTTCGTTTTCAGGCTAAGATTCTGTGGCATAGTCAGCAGAGCCAGAATCAGAACAACATTTCAGGTGAATTAAGAACAATCCAGTGGCTTAGAAACACAAACGGTCTTTTGCAATTATGGCATTAAAAAGGCACAATCAGTGAGACGTGTTTCTGCTTATTTTAAAAGGCACAGACAGTTCTATTAAAATTGACCACAGTGCAGCATCTCAGGAATACCATGGAGTACCAGGTTCACTTCATGGAAAGAAAAAAAATCAGCGATTTCAAGAATAAAGTCATAATATTAAAAGTTGTAATATTATAAGAAGTTTTCATAATTTCACCCAGAAGAAAAGTTGGAAATTTAAGAATGTTAAGTCGTTATATTACCTAATTATTATTATAATATTACAAGAAAGTTAGTTATACATAAGGTTTCACAAATAACGCAATCTTTATCTTAAGATTCTAAAACACATCGACAGAAATTGAGTCTATTCTGAAGAAGGAACCACGGACTTGGAGGAAATTTGGCTTTTTTGTGGAGGAGGAAATGTTTAGCAGTTGTCGACTTTAAGGTAAATGTTTGTTACATCTGTGTGAAACAATAAGATTTGTTCTTGTTGCTTATTTCCTAAAATATGTCTTTATTCTTCTATTATAACTTTTTAGTTCTCATTAAATTACGACATCATTCTCAAAATCTCCAATTTTCTTTTCCAAATGGCCCAAATACTCCGTCACACAATCAAGATACTTTCTCAACGAATACAAATAAACGTCGAAAACAAAATTCCCAAACCTGAGTTTCTTTTGAGGCCGAACTTTGGAAGAGAACGAGGTCTGAGCATCACTGTGCGATTATTTAAAGGTGAAAATATATAAAACATTTAAAGTAGAAAAAACGTTACTTTCTGGTGAACTGTTGTATACCAAATAGTTTGTTTACTACAAAATAAATAACTGCTCAGTTCGGGGCCTCTCGTACATCAGTGCAGTTTAACCCTCTTCAGGCTGAGCGGGAGTGTAAGACAGGTTTAACTCTATTCGTTGCATATTTCTGTGAATCGTCTCAATCTTTTCGTACAGTCTAAAAAACAAAACAGCCTAAATTTATTGAAAACATCTCACTAGCGTCGCCGATCGTCCCCCAGCGCGGAGAATCAGCCGGAGTATTTACATTCAGCATCTAAAATATCCCAAATGAAGAAAACTGATATTCACAAACAATATTTACAGTTTCAAACAGAAATCTAGGAAGCGCAATAGCTCGAGCGGGAGAAAATAAATAAAAAACAATTTAAAAGGGAGGGGGGGGGGGGACACTGAATTTGCTCTTTCTTAAAAGTACTACAATAGACACCAGGCCGGCTCCTCTACTCCCTGAGGCCTTCAGCTCAGTCGGCGTCCGTTATAATACTGGTGCTGTCGAACTCGTCGAGCGTCCTCTCGTAGCGGACCGTGGAGGAGGAGAGAGATCTCCTCTTCTTGTAGACGATGAAGCCGATGACGGCGAGGAGGGCGAGGAGGATGATGATGAAGAAACCCAGCGCCACGGGAGCACCTCCAGAGCCTGAGCACACGGGAGCGAAGGTGAGTCAGTTCCCTGATCGAGATGTGACTGTTTCTGTGTCCTGAGTTTCCTCTGCTGATCCTTCATGTGTCACTGAGGCCAACCCAGCTGCCACAGAGGGCTCCTCACTAAGCTACTTACGATAGTTAATTTGATAGATAGTTGTGTTTGGATTAAATAAATACATACAGTGACGTATAAGTCAAAATAAATGAGTTTTATAGTGAGAAATCTCAGATCGTGCTGAAGATAACTTAAAACCTCTGTCACATTTTATCTCTGCTTCACTTTAATAGAATATAATTTGCACAGATTATGTCTTGAATCACTTTATTCACTTTAAAATTGTATATTTCTGTGAGGTTGAAATAAAATTTATTTAGTGTTGCACCGTCATTTACTCTGATCCACTAACATCTAAAGTTACCCCTTTGCAGAAATCTGTTTTATATAGATACATATAGATTTTTTTTAAGTGGAAGCTTCACCACCCCCTGAAAATGTGGGCGTGGTCTCAAACTTGTCATCTAAAGCAAATAAGCGTATTTTCCCAGAATGCCTTGCAGGTGTGATACTCACTGGCGTCGGTTTTGCAGACAACACGACTGTTGCTCGTCTGGCAGCTGACAAAGTTCCAGATCCCTTCATCCCCTGCCATCATGACGGCACAGTGGGGCGCCAGATTCTTCCCAGTATCCAAGGCCCCAGGCTTCCAGTTAGAATAAGCCAGAGAGGAGCCGTCCTGCCAGGAAGCAGGCTTACCTTGATGGGAAAAAGAAAAACAAGGAGTGATGGTGGGAAGGAGAAAGGAAGGAGGCCATCATCACTGTGGCGCAGCACAAACGTCACAAACAATGTGTTTCAGTGCGATAACGAGTGTTAATATCAGATTCAAACAAAACAAACAATCAAACAGTTGTGTTAAATAAAGGGATGTACAAATACATCACACCACCCAGAGGATGTGCAGCAGCATTAGAAAAATGTCAGGAGCTTTTTTGTGTTTCGGTCCATGTTTAGTTTTTCACTCTCCTCCAGCTCCTGTGGGAACGATGGGGCTCTTCACCTGCTACACATGATCCACAGCCAACCACAGGAGGAAGTCTCGGCCCGGATCAAACGTGGTTCAGTTTGTTTGCCGTGTGAAAACTCTTTTTTTTAAGATTGCAGGAAGTTGAGACGTCATTAAACAGAAGACGAAGAAAAAGAAGAGGAAGCTGGTGGCAGGACTGTTTACAGACAAGTTCATGTTTGGAAGATGAGGACGTTTGTTTGCTGAATTCAAATTAGTGTCGAGTGCAGTAAAACCATAATGATATCACAGTGACTCCATTCAAACAGAAAGGCATCAGACACACATCTATCTGCAAACCAATGTCAAGTAGAGACAGATGCAGTCTTAAGAAGTTCTTAAGAAAAGCTGGAAGGGATAAAATATTGACAAGACAACCCTCAAGAGATTCATAAAGAAAAAAGAGAAAGGGAAAGTAAAATCAGTAGCCTGGGGTGCAGTAGCTGAGGAAAAGAGAATATTCACAGATGAGATGGAGGAGGAGCCAAACACTTGAAACAACTAGCTGACCAGTTCCATGGCCTTGCTCCAGTTCAGTGCCGTGAACTGGCATTTGAATACGCAGAGAAAAACAATATCCCTGTTCCTGCCAATTGGACAGAGAAACAATGTGCAGGTAAGCTAGGGTTTGCAAGAGATCACATGAATCATAATAATCATAAATGTGCTTAATTTACCAATCCCCATGATTATAATATGACATTCTGATCATTTCCATTGCTAGAAAATATCCTGAATTAATAGGAAATGTGTAAATTTGACTGATTTATAATTTTAGCTCACCTAGAGGGGAGCATATCTAAAAAATATCCCACATTACCCCGCTCTCCCCTAACACGTTTGATTTAAGGATCCTGGTCACGGTCCTAAGTGACAGCCAATTGAATTTTATGTCATAATTCATAGGTTGACATTATTACTGTTTAGTATTTTATTTCTCCTTTTTTTTTTTTTTTTAACAGATAGGTCAACAACTTCAGAATTCAAAACTGCAATGCAACCAGCTCTCAGCCCAAACTTCATTGACAGGTATTCTACGTCGTTCTCTCTTTATGTAGAAAGTTTAACTTACTCCCAAGTTATGTTTCTTGTTCATTTTTGATATAATTTGTGAACTTCTGTCTTAATCACGAGGTTTACCTTGAGTGTCCATGTCCATACCGAGCCACACCCGGCCGGTGATCAGAGGGTCGTCGGTGAGGAACTTTGACACAAACTCGTTCTCTTCCTTGGTTTTAATGGTCAGCAGTTTAGCATCTGTCAGGAGAAAAGAAAAACAACTTGTTGAAAACCAGATGCTTCAGGTGAAAACTATTATTAAAACCTTTCATAGCTTTAACTCACCCATGCTCTGACAGATGCTGCTGGCCTTCTCCATGCTGTAGACGCTGTAGTTGTAGAAGCTCATGTCGAAGGCGTAGCAGTGATCGTGATGCTGAACCCAGTCCGACTTCCCTTTGGACGCGTCGTCGCTCTGAGGGCAGCGATTGGTCTCCGGCCCCCCCCGCACTCTGGCTCCTGGTTTAGAACAACACAGAAACAAGATGGATGACTGGCCCACTCACTGAAAAGAGAAGTGGTCACCTGTTTATTTATTTAAAGTTTAGTTATACTGAACGAGTCCAAATCGTGAACAGTCCTTGAGATATTATTAGATATCTCAAGGACTGTTCCTTGTTATTATTATTAGACGGATGAAAGAGCATCGATGGTGCTCTACATACACCACAGAGAGGTGTCTTACTCTGGGAGGAGGTGGAGATGTTGGTGGTGTAGCAGATGGCTCCATCTACCAGCGTATCGCAGCTGGTCTTCACCCAGGCGCCAGCAGGGGTCACAACAACACAGATGACCTCTTGTTTACTGGAGCTCGAGTTCTGGTTCGAGTCGGAGAGGGTGGCTTTGTAGTCGAACCCGGTTCCATCGGACCACTCATAGGTTGAGCCGGTCACCTGCGTGGAGAGAGAAGCTGTCATGTCAGCTCGTCTGCCCGGCAGCTTAAGAACATCTGAAAACTATGAGGAATTAAAGGGTTAAATTAAAGCTAAACTCTTACGTCCTGGCTCGACAGGCCGATCCAGAGCGGGAAGCCGTCCGTCTTGGCGATGAGCTTCACGTGTGCATTGTGCTGGATGTCGTGGACACTTGCCAGGTGGCCTCCTCGCTCACCACACTCCTCCAGGGCCTGGTACCAGGTTAACTTGCGGGTCACAACATTGTAAGTCAGGTTCCCGTAATGCCGGAGATCCACGGCTGATTTGTTGTACTCCTGTTTTGGTTCTTGGGAGGAGAGGATTTTAAAACATGCATGATCAATTTTAGGCATGAAATATTTCCTGTAATCATTATATGTTATATTATATGTTAATTATGACCGCAAATGCAATACACCAACCATTGTCCAGTTTGCAGGTCACTATGCTCCTTTGTTTGAACTCAGGGAAAAGGGTCTTGTGTTGGATGAAAAGCCAGTTGCCCTCAGGGGTGATTCCTGCAAAGAACGGTCCCTTTACAACTGGTCTGCCACTCAACCAGTTGGAGTATTGGACATTTGTGCCGTCATACCACTTCATCAGGTCATCTGCAGCGGAACAAAATCAATATTAATCCTGGCATAAGGACATACATCTCTGGTATTGAGCCAATAAGATGCAGAAGCTGATACCGGACAGATGAACTGAAAATATTTGTGTCTACAACAGAGATTTGTTGTCAGAGTAAAAGAAACAAACCGTTGTCGTCTTTAAACATGCCCAACCAAACGAACTGGACCAGGGATTGGAACGGTAGGAGCTGCTGCCTGATGAACTCATTCTCCTCTACATTTCGTATAGTGAGGATCTCTGCATCTGGATCGGAACCACAAACACAGCATCATTAGCAACTGTTACAACATCAGCCTGTTGTAAAAAAAAAAAAGTTTCACAAGCAACATAACGTAGAAAAATTCGTACTTAGGTTTTTGCAGGTTTCTTGAACCTGCCCCTGGTCGAACTGGTCCCACCGGGAGGAGACCAGCTGGAAGGAGTAGCAGTTGTTCTTGAAGGGGACCCAGTTTGGACCTTTAATCTTATGGGGGCACTTCACTGCAACATCCTCGGGTGTGATGATGGTCTCCTCTGTAATGAAGGCATAAATACGTTCACATATTCATTCAGATGCTTTCAAAATGGGAATGCTTGCCAACATGAACAAAAGAAGCAGGGAGAGAAAACCTGGAAAGCTACTTGACCCTCCGCCACTTTGAAGAGTTTTCAGTTTATATTTTTATAATTTTGGTTGACTTAATAAACAAGGCCAATTCAACCACCAGCCTGTGGACCAGATACGACACCAGAACCTTTCTATGGCCGACAAGACAGTCTGTAAGTCAGGCTGACGTGTGTGATATTATAAAACAAAAGGTTCATACTGGATTAGCCATGTTTTGAACTGGTCCCATTCGCCCTCAATTTTTGTCTTCACCCCCTGGGCATGCACGAGAGAGAGAAGAAGAAATACGCCTCTACAAACAGTATCTAGTCGTCATGTCAGATTCTCCCAATCATCTTTTTTAAAGTGAACATGATGTAAAGGAGCTTCCTGCAGTAACGCGTGAGACTGACGAATCAGGAAGTACACCAGGCGTTTCTGTTCATCTGTATTCTCCCTCTCCCACTCACTGTGTGCTTTGTGGCAGATGGCCCCTCCCAGCTCCTCCTCACACTCCGTGGCTTTCCAGAAGCCATCGGTGTCCAGGTAGACACACGAGCCACTGGTGACGTCCGACGACCAGCGATTGAACACTGTGTGGCTGTGGTCGGTCCAGCGGTAGTGGGTCCCATCCTGAAGCACAACATGAAAAGAGGTTTGAGAATCCTGTAGGAGCAGCGGATTGTTCAGCAGCCTCTCTATGGTACACTCACATCTTCGCTGAAGAGGCCGATCCACATGGGCGTGCGAGCCCGGCTCACGTGCACGGTGAGAGTGGACTGGAAGAGGGCGTCGGCCACACTTGCCAGGTCCATGTTCCGAGATCTGCACTGCTCCATGGCCTCGAACCAGGTGAGGTTTTTGACAATCAGCTGGACGGTGTGGTTACCGATGGTGAAGGGCTCTGTTTGGACTTGGGGCTCCTCGACTTTATCTGAAACGAGGAAGCCAACTGTTAAATGCAAAGTTTTTATCCGGGCAGCTGATGTATTTTATTGGAGCGGTCACAGTGGAGACGTTGACATTGCAAGCCGAGCACATTATGTGGAAGGCCACCAGCGCCATGACAGTTTGCCATTCATTATTTACAGGCATTTCCGGGGAAACCATTATCAGGCATCAAAGTCTACACTTAATAATCAAAATAAAGTTTATGACTGAGCTAACTTGATTTCAGTTATGGAGCAAGACCTTGATCATAAAGTTCTATTGAGTGTTGAATGGAGATTTACCTGCATAGTGTTGGCAAACGGCCACGTTCTGAAACTCTGAACACGGAGTATAATCCCAGGTGCCCAGCATGGCGGAGTTGGGATTATTGATCATATACACACACCAATCCAAACTGTCTGGATCCCAGTGCTAATAAAAAAAAAAATTTAAAAAAGAGGGAGAAAGAGAAATGTGGTCAAGCATTTTCATCTGTTCTTTTACTACGAGGGATCATTGTCCAGGTGTAATAATAATAAAGATCAGTCAGGGGCTGTGACACAGACCAGATCAAACAGAAGTCCTTTATTACACTAAGAGTTCGCCACCAGTTTAATGTTTCACTGGTATAACACAGTTGAACAGTCAAAAGGAAACTAAATTGAGGTTGGACTCAAGTGACATTAGTTAAGGCACTTCTGAAAATCTCCGGATGTGTTCAGTCAGTGGAGTTCTTCTTTGTTACAGAAATGCAGTTAAAGTGAACTCACAGTGATCTGCACCGCCTTGTGCATGCCCAGGAGCAGGGGGTTGAAGTTGAGGTAGTTGACTGGAGACGCATCCACCCACTCAGGGTCCTTAAACACGATTTTCAGACCAATCCAGATCCTTTCCCTATTTCTCAGGCCCGGCAACAGTGTGGTGATGAAATCTAAGAAAAACACATCCAATATAGTAAAATCATTTTTGTGGGGGTTGTCTGTGAAACTTTTATTTCTTATTAGAGCAGATGAAATAATAAAACTACAGAAAGACAGAGCTAGAAGCACGGCAGTCCTCTCACCTTGCTCCACCTGATCTGATATTGTGACCAGGGTTCCTCTCACCGACTGACATTCCTCGTTGGCATAACTGAATGACACAGGCTTCGTGCTGCTCATCAGGGTGTAGCACTGAAATCACAGAAATCAGCATTGATGCCTCTCAGGTTTCATGTTAATGTGTAATACTGTGCGCTATACTTAAAGCTGCCTCCACACATACACTGAACTCTGGACATGTTACTGACACTTTACCGAGTGGACGTTTGTGAGAACACAAATGTCAGAGGGAGCCCAGATGGACAGATGCAAAATTACAAAATTGTAAAATGTATCTCAGGATGAAAATGACTGTTTCAGGAGGCAGAGTTTGGACCTATTGCAGAGTCCATGTCTGGAGAAGGCTTGAATGATGTTAGCAATTTATCCTGAGCCTGTGTTAAATACCCTAGACAACACTACATTTTGGTTTTGAGTGTCTGTCTGAACAGACTTCATCGTCCCTCAGGCAGTAAATAAATAAAGAATTTCCAAAAGAAGCCACAGCTCTTAAGTTCTGCTGCGTATTTTTAAAAGCAATTCCAGCTAAATTATTCAACGGTTTCAAGAAAAAGGTCATAATAATGGGGGTGGATCTGTTGTGTGATGCGCGGTCTACACTCTCCAGGAATTCTACCTTGTTCCTGAAGGATTTAGAGTCATTTCCACAGGGCCAACCTCCAGGCTGAGGCTCCAGAGGCTTTATCTCCACTGAAGTGATGTTGTGTCTCTCACACACAAAGGACAATGGCTTTTGGCAACTCATTTCATTGTCTGAAAAAAAAAGAAAAGAATGTAATCGAGTTTATTACGAATCAAATCACCTTTTCTTTTTGCTCTCTGTGGGAATTAAATCAGATTACTACTTGCTCATTTAACTATTTTTTAATCTACCTTTTATGCTGCTTTGGAAAATTATTTTAAAACAGCAGCAAAAATGCCAGACATTCAATCTACTCACCTCTTTATTCATATAGATGTTGTTTTTTTTAAGAGAAAACATGCAAAATTGAAATCAAACACATTCACATGTGACATTCACTCACTGGGAAAGGTGACATCAGCACGCAAGGAGATGCATCTTCCCAGGAAAATGGAATGGTAAAAGAACATCTGGTTGAGCCTATAACACACAACATGCATCATTTCAGTCCCACATATTTATATAGAGGTAAGTGTCACGAATAACTGCTGGTTTATTTGTGTTTGTGCAACATTTACAGAGTGGGTGTGACTGTGTGGGCTTACTTCAAGGGGAATAGCCGCCCAGGCTCGGTCAAATTAAGCCACCAGTTCTGCTGAGGAGAACTTGATATCTGAAAACATAATCACCACATAATAAAAATCATATAAAACAGCTAGAGTCGTATCAATTAGAGTGCAAGAATACAAAATGGCCCAACAGCCCCCTTAAATTCAATCAAGCTGAATCAAACTGCACACACACACACAGATATAAATTCCCTAAATATGACAGATTTCTTTCTAAACCAAAATCCATAAATTATACCCTGGGAAAATGGTGAAAATATCAATATCCGTGGAAACATAAGGAAAATCATTGTTAAATGCTTTGTTTGATTGCCCTCGACCCACATTGGGAACTTTCCAGTGACTCACTATTGCACATTGATAAATGATCAGGACTCACAAGAGACCAAATAAAAACAGAAGAGTCGAAATTGATGCAAAAGAAGCTGAGATTTTTAGATAAGTTATAATGAACTGTAAGGAACATGTTAGTAACCCATTATAACAGTGATGATGGTATTTTTAGTGGTTAGCTTGGAGGTAGAGTTTACTTGATAGGGTGTATTATGTAATCTCTATTCTGCTGCTTGACTGCGCCCACTTGTTCGTGTTCATGAAAACACTGACAGACCAGAGGGTTGTGGAAAGAATGTTTTCAGTCAGAAGAATCAACAAATTAATGAAAGTAGCCGATGGCGAAAGAAAACAAATAAACAGGCCGAAACCATGAAGAGAGAAAAAGCAAGGAAGAGAAATTCCAATTTGTTCCAACTGCGACTGAAATCACATTGAGTCGTTGGTCTTTGCTCTCTGAAATAACATGTGCATTGTTCATTATATTGTATTATTATTTTTATTACTGTATTTTATTAACATTCCCTTTGTGTCAGTCAGTGTCTGTGTTTGGTTAACAGTGACCGGCAGGAACACACAAACAAACTTGCATTGTAGCTTATTTGACCCCTTTACACAAGATTTGACCGATTATATTAAAGTAACGTCTGCTTCTGTCTGACGTCAACATGTTTATCTGCCACTGTTACTGTAAACTGCACATGTGCTGTCCCAGTCATCACATGGCCACTAACATACTCCAGTCACTTACATTCTTCAGGTACTGGTGGATCTGAAAGGCGGCTTTGGAACTTCTTGGGTAAGCCAGTTTGCTGCCATTCGCGGCGCAGTAGAGACCCGCCTCCTCGAAGGTTAGCTTGGGCTCCTGAACGAACCAGAACTCTGCTCCATCGACGAAGATAGAGGTCTCATGGTGCCCCCCTGGAGGGCACAGCAAAGAGCACACATGTTACACCCAGTCACAGACATGCACGGAGAAAAGGATCCCACTACAGGGTTTCTGTACCGTGTTCCAAATCAAATAAAAAACCTTTAAAACCTTATTTTGTATAAATAATTCCTAGCACCAGAACAAATCAGTGGGATTGCTGAGCAGGGCTACAGTGACTGTTAATACACATGCATATAAAGTGTATAAGTGAGAAACTTGATAAATAGACTTACTAATTATACCATTAATAATGTATTTATTAAGATCAGCGTTTACTAAAATTGACATGAGTTGATTAGTGTGACAATTTCCATCTCTGCTCTTGAGCCCTTTATAAATTCAACTTCAATACATTTGAATAACTTTTAAGTTAATGTTTGAGGACACTGAATAAAATGCTTTAGACACTTTTCACAACATGCAGATACCCTATAATTGAAAATGTCTGACAGAAATCAAGGATCAAATCAATTCTGACCACTGACAGATGGAAAAATACTTTATAAACTCAGATTCAGAAGATAGGCAGACTATGAATATAGGTTCTGTAAAGATTCGGTCATTACCAGGATTGTACCAGTCCGGTTTCTTTAGAGTCTTTCCTGTGGGAGCATCAACAAAGAGTGAGTCAGAAGCAGACCATCAATTTCAGCAGGCAAACAACAAGCTAATATGGGATTCAGGCCCATAAGGGTTTTTAAATGTGAAAACATCACTTTATTTACTTCATGACTGTTTTGTATTAAACTATACAAATAGTTCAACTTCTGTATCGCCACAAAATGGAAGGAGACGTAAATAGTGGTTCCTACTTGTGTGTATAATCTTACCTCGTGGTATTTGGCAGACCCACTCCAGCATGGCATCACAGTGAAATGGTACGGCATAGAAAGGTATAGTATGGGCCATCGGCAGAAAAATGTGTTTCAAGGGGCTCCTCTTTGTCTAATGAGGACACAGATTGTAACACAAATGTTGTCAGAAAGATACACACTGGATCACAAGTCAGTCTTCGATTTCAATCACAACGTAACGAATTAAAACAAATCTTATCTGAAACTTTGAAATTGGACATACGTCTGTGTGATAAGAACAACTTAAAACGTCGAAACACATCTTTGAGAAAACTTAATTTCACTTTTTCGTGTAGTTCGTTTACCAACCAACACCACAGAGGAGTCGGGGTTAATGAGCTACACTTCAACCAGGCACTTTGGCTTCACTTTCAGGAAGCTGTCATGTTGTCCATCTTTAGATTCACTCTATGGTCTTGATTCACAGATCAAACTTCACAACATGGAAAACTATCTAACAACGAAGATAATTGTGGAAGCAAAGCTTGCATTAACATAAGCCATAAGTGACTTTAAATTAAATAGAGCAGGACAAACGTATATTCATAGTGTAGAATAAATATACTCAGTCCACCTTGAACGCAGTGCAGTCCCGACTGTATGAATCATCCTCATGGAACTGATCGTATAGAACCTCCCGAGATACCTGTGGCAGACACATTGAGTAAACAGAGAGCACACTCAGAGATCGTGATTATTCTATGCAAAGCAGATATGATGTGCTCAAGACAAATAATGTTCCTATTTCAGCTGTAGGCTTAGACACAAGGTAATAAGGGAAATAAAAGTCATGCACAGATCCATCTTTAAGAATAACTTTAAGAATTCACCGAATGATATTGACATTGCAAGATCCACAGTAAACTGTATGTCTTCTCGTGATTTGTTAGGCTGTGGTTCAGGCTTTATAATAATAACACACACTCTAAATTTACTCACAGGCCGGCCATCGCTCCACACCCAGGATCGATCGGATGGGTTTCTCCTGTTCAGGCCGACCCAGAACAAGCGATTATTACTGCAACGAGAACACCAGAGCAAACCACCAACACTCAGGATCAGAAAAAGATAATAATACTAAAAGAAACAGGTTGACATTGCATGCAATCAAGTTTCACCAAATGTCTCACACTCATAGATTTGAATTCTCCAAATATGTTGGATCCATGAATTACTCCCTGGTATCAGTAAAATCAGTAAAAAATGTCAAATGTCTTGCAATGTTAAAGAAAGTGACAACGAAAATCTGCTAAGGAATGAGTGTACCTCTGAAGGCCCAAGCAACAACGTCTAACAATAAGTTACACAATACACACGTGTGCACACCTGATGGTTTCTCTCATGATGCTGTGCAGGGCCCTCATCTCTGCATCATTGGTGAAACTGGGCAGGTTGGCTCCCAAGGCCTGACAGAACCTCTCGGCCTCCTCCCAGGAGCGTTTTCTGCTCAGCCGCTCCTCATGGAACACCTGACAAGAAAAACAACAGCAGCTACTAGCACAGCACCAGTGGAGCAGCAGTCACTGGAAAACCTGGTACAGAAAACCAGTCCAGACGCATTTGTATAGTGACAATCTGTAGTCATGAGAAAACAAAGGGGATCAGACAGATGACAGACAGTAATGTTTTTGTTTTGTTTGGGTGAATAGTGATTCATAATCTACCCTTCTGGGATTAATAAAAAAAAAAACACTACACTGATTTAGCAGTGTGATCCAAAAATAAAATCGAAACTGATAATTGTCCTTTTCATACAATGTATTCTTCCATGTCAAATCCTGAAGCCTACAGTTCCCACAATGCAACTTTGCTGCTAAGGGTTCAAGGTCCGGGGGGGGGGGGGGGGACTACACAAGTCTGATAAACAAAATGTTATCATCAGTCTTTAAGTCTTTGGTTCCAACTTACACCGACTAAAAGGACATCTCTTGAGGGTTACAACCAAAGTATCAGATTCACTTTTCTGCTTAAGCTATAGAACTGGGCAACATCTGGACATTTATTTTGATGTTGGTGTAAAAATCTGTGGAATTTCCTGCCTTTTACAATTTCTTAGAACATTTGCCAAACCAATATGGCTCCTAATGGTGGAAAGAGTCGACAGGACACTGACCCCAGACATTCAAAGACACAGCCACACACACCTTGTAGCAGTATTTCCTGTCTTCTCTGGACACCCATCCGGAGGGACAGCTGGCGTTGGGGTTCAGCTCTGGCTCGGCGGGGGGGAGTGGGACTGGACCGATGTCAATTCTACAAATGGTGCCGGCCTTTAAAATGGTGCAGTTCTTCGATTCCCACTTGCCCAGGGGGGGGGCAGTGGAAATCACAGCACAACGGCCTTGCTGATCTGAAATACACACGTAGGGGAACCACTGTAAATGTATAATAAAGTTTTTCTTAATCATATAGATTACATGAACTTTAACATAGATAAAAAAATCGAATGCTTTATATTTATATTATATTTGTACAAAAAGTGTTTAGGCGTGTTGTCTTGATATAAAAACTTATGACAAATAAACCTTAAACAAACTACAGAAAATCGTAACCAAATATTTTAAAGTAATTATGTTTTATGGTTTGAGTCTCGTGTTATATTAAACTGAATATCTGGATTTTGGACTTTTGATGACAACATCTTGGGCTTTGGGGAAATGGATTAGACATTTCTCAAAATCCCGGTTGAAGCCGGCGCCATCAGAAGATGGTAAATTGTGGCCATGAAGCGATGCACATGGTCAGCAACAATACCCAATTAGTCTGAGGCACACAAAAAAATATTGATCGGTATTGAGGAGCCAAAGAAGCATCCCACACATTATTATACTAACACCTCTATCCTGGACTCGATGCAGGGCGGGTCCAACCTCAGCTGAGACCCCGATGCATCGGACCAGGCGACATCTTTGCAATTTTATGTGTTCGCAACAGTTTTAATAGCTGAAATGAAATATTCAAGAACTGCAATACGGTAAGGCTTCTTCTTGATTAGCAAAACAACTGAGAAATAAGAGAGCTTACTCTATTTATATTACATATTAAAATTCGTGTGTCATGACATTTTTGATAAATTTGCTAATGCATTATATTAGTAAACCAGTCAATTTTAATCCTCCCACCGGACAGATACACAATATTCTGCAAGTAGAGGTTCAGAATGACACACAACACATTATATAACACTGCAGTAACTCATGGGTAGAAGCTGTGTGGGTTTTACAAACCTGGTTCAAACCAGCCCCAGTTGGTGTATGTTAACACACTTTGGGACCCGTCCTGGCTCAACCACTGGTATTCTCCAGTGTTCTTAATGTCCTGCAGGCCCATCCAGAAATAACGAGGTTCCTCACTGATGTGCTCTCTGAGAAGACTGTTGATAAAGGCCTGCTCGAATCTAGACACAAACATAATATAGCAGTGAACTTTTCTTGCCCAAAGAGCAGCTAAAATTGTGTTTCAAAACAAAGGTCTTCTTTCTGAAACGGCATAAAAAAAGGATTCACACGGGCAGCAGCTGATGAGTGTCAGGGACCCCTACCTGTTTCTTATGGTGATGTTACAGCGATCTTTGAAGGAGACTTGCTTGGTGTTCACTTTATAACAGGAGTAGCCATGTCGCCTCCAGCCCTGAGGGATTCACAGGACGATTTAAAAACACATTTACATTACAGGTAAATACTCACTTCAGGCATAGTCCTAGTTCTGATAAACATCCAGTCCTCTGCAATGCATTTGGATTGAGAATTGTCAGGAATCGGTTTTTCCCACCAACTATGTCAGATTAATTCTGGCACTAGCTGCCTACACAGCTACAGATAATATGGTGTATTATATATAAACAATGTATTTGTATTTAGCTTCTTTTTATTTTATCCTCTTACCTATATTTTGCATTTCTGTTTTATTGTTATTGTCTTTATATATATATGTGTTGGAATGACTGTAGCAAAATGCAATTTCCTGCAGGAATAAATACAGTATTTCTGATTCTATCATCTGCCTTTATCCCCTTAATGTTTCAAAATCTGACCAAATATCATCCGACCTCGACAGGAATCATCCTTCAAGGACACACTGATACGACGGCTTCATTCTCCGTCACAGTTTCATGATGATTCTTAACGTAGGCATGTAGGTCATGCACACGATGTTCATGTGTACAAGGATAGATATCCCTTCTAAATATACAGTTAATATGAATAGGCAAAAAGATAACATCTGACAGAAAGTTGGGTCATGTAGACAATACTTACATCTTCAGAGCGACATGCAGCCGGTGCCGCTGATTCCCCGACCTTTCCTTTTGTCTGACACAAAAAAGGTAGCCTGTCTGTACAGTTCCCAACCCGCCACCCGTGAGACTGTGGAGGACAGAGACAAGGGTTTGATTTTTTTTCCGGCCTCGTATTTAAACAAACTTGTTCAGAAGATCGCAAGAAGACAAATACACAGCCATAGCAGTACACACACACACACACACACACACACAATACAAAAAACAGGCTGATACAATACAGGTAGGGTTACAGCAGAATGCATCCCCTCACACCCACATCAACAAACACACACCTCTCCAGAGTAGAACACGCAGCTGGTGTCGTAAATGGGCTGGACTGGTTCATTTGGGCCCCAGAAGGTGAAGGTGGCCGGTGCCTGGTCAAACCACTTGAAGACCGTCGTTGGGTTCGTGTTGATACCGACTAGACCGATCCACACATCCAAGAACTTGCCATCTGACGGACCATTACAGAAACACGAGATCAAACATCTAGTGATGGATATGTTTTAAATCAAACAGTCGAGGCAGGGTCACATTCTGTAATCCACATTTCCACCTTTGTTAGTAGTGCAAGTAAAAAAACAATGTTATGAAATCCAGAAGTGACGACTGAAGTGAAAACGATTTCTATGCCAGAAATTCAGAAACATCAAAATATCCTGAGAGAAGGCAGATCGCATCAAACACAATTGTCTATAAGCTTCTCCTTAGGGTTCCTGAGACGTTCCTATCCCAGGATACGTACCCCTGGGTTTCAATCCCCAGCGACTCTTCTGCTAGCTCCCCCCCGATTTGTCCAAATTACAACTTTATGATTTAACCCCAAGAAACAATAAATTAAAAACTTGAGAAAAATAATATATTTACCAGAATGAAAATTTGTGCTGATCATCTCTTTGCTGTCAATGGAGTGGAGATTGGCCAGGAAGCCTTCTCCTCCTCCCTCGGTTTTGTTGCAGTGCTCCTGGGCGTCTTTAAAGGTTTGAGGCTCATCCTTCACCAACTTGTAACACCAGCCGTTCCACGGGACCCAGCCGACAGCACACACTGTTTCTTTATAGACAGGAGACTCTGTAGAGAGGGAGAAGGAAGGTAGTTTATCTCTACATCCCAAAATCCACAAGCTGTACGAAATAATATATCATTGGACCCTCTAGAATAGATAAACATGAAATAATGTTTTGTTTTTTTTTATTTTGTTTTTTTGGTCTTTTCTTTGAAGAAGAAGAGGAAGAAAAAAATAAATATATACACATTTATATATATATATACAAATTTTAGCCTCACTACTGGGAATCTGGGGCTGCGAAGGTCCTTTCACTTCATCTTTCAGCTGGTTCCAACCACTGGTTGGGTGTAATGTATGAACCTATGGGCCACACAATGTGTTGGATCTATGGATGGCAGTATTGATTATTACTTTGTTGGGGAATATCTCTATACTATATGGCAATCCATCCTAGAGAGTCTATAGGATGGATTGCCCTGAAATTTGTTGCAATTTGCTAATCAGCCTCCCCAATGGATAGATGTAATGCCACCATGAGGTTTGTTTCTTGTAATATCTCAACACAACAAACTCGAATTCCTCCTAACTACCATGTCAGCAGTGAGATTGAGATATATGACTGATACACAAAGCACTTGATATAGAAGCGCTGTGTAAATGTGTGTGTGTGTAAATAGATGAACGTCACCTGTAAAGGACTAGAAAAGTGCTACATAAATACTGTCCATTTACCATCTTTTCCATTCTTTTTATTGTATAAGTAAGTATTAGGAGGCAATCGTAAAACCATTTAACTCAAGGCACCACTGTCCTGAAGTACAACCTCTCTATTGAACCTATTAAAGTAAGATTCAGACGAGTTACTGACGCAGACGTCGAGGGCAGCAGCTAACCCACCTGTGGCTGCTGTGCTGGAGGCATTGATGCTCTTCTTGCAGACGTACGGCAGACGTTTGTTGCACTCGGCAGATTCAAAGTTCTGCTTGGAGTTCAGGACTCCACAGTCGGACTCTACCAGTGGGAGGGTGGATGGCATTCCTGTAAAACACATTCCCACGCACAATGACTAAAATGAAACCAGACAGGGATTGTGACAGCGGAGCGGAGGAGCTGTAGTATCAGTTCTGCTTATCAGGGGAGGAGAATTGTTTTATGCTGCAAAAGTGGTTAACCATAGTGCTGCAAGGTGCAACACTGACATGTGGCAAATTAGAGCATCCACAACGAGCTCGTATCAGTGGAAAGACAGATGGCTGCAGTAACCTTGATGTTCAAGCTGCAGTGAAAACAGCAAATATATTACAATAGCGAGAAGGCCTGTCATTCAGTACTTTGAAATGGGTTATTCAGCAATGCTAACAACCCTGATGCTACACTGTGTCCAATAAACCAGGCACAATGAGTTTCTTTAGCTTTCACACTGGCCTCATTGTTTCTCTGACTGACACCGAGTCGCAGTTTATAGAACGACAGCAGCAACAGCAGATCACAGCAGGATGCAGCTTTCGGAGAAGCAGCTCGTTTTTCAGGCAACTGAAACTGCTTCACTGTGGTTTAAGTTCAATTTTCATCAGGAAGTTATGTTTTATGTTTGTTCACTATTGGAGGGTTCCATTGAGATAAGGGAGAGAGAAAACACGCTGAAATAAAATCAAGCAAGATTTCAGCCTCGCAAACATGCGGGTGAGTTATGGAGTTTGTCTCCAGCACTTTCGACAACATGAGTTTGTTCTTATCTACTTACGAGCAAAAAGCTGAACTAGAGTATTTTCAGGTATCATAAAGAATTTGTGCCCTGTACAAAAGTTGGCACGTAAACTTATATAACAGAGTAATCAGTTTAAAAATAAAAAATGAATGAGCATCAGATATCTTAGTTCAAAACCACTTTAGCAAAGCACATTCTCACAATTTTATTAATACGATTTTTTTTATCAGCTGCTATTTGAATTTTCAGCCAAATTCTCTTTTAAAGTTAATAACATACTTGATCAAATATTTAAAAGTAACACAAGGGAAAGACCAAGGGGCAAAAAAAAAAAAGGTCTGAGCATCATTACCTTGTTCCCAGCGCAGGAAGGAGAGGGGGGAGCCATCCGACCACTGCCAGCCCTGAGACATGTCTAACTGGTGAAGGCCGATCCACATCCTCTCAGGCATTCTGCCAAGGCCATCGAATACTGCACGACATCACCACATGGAGGGAAAGACATTTAATCAAATGATAAGTCTATTGTAATATGACTCATCACGTTCACACAGAGCTGTTAGAACAATACAATCATACACAAACATGGGGGTTCACAACAAATTGGCGTATGAGAGAGAAAGGCAGACAGGGTAAAACATACAAGAGTAAAGGCCAAACTGTAAAGGGAGATTGTTCAGAATCGAAAGTGGTGCAACACAGGCCAAATCAAAATCTGTCCAGCATCTTTTACACAGAGATTCTGCCTCTGCTTGTGATTTTAGAAAGAATGCTGGCATTCTGGAAACAGAGGCGTGACGTGAGACACAACAAAACCAGTGTCTGTCTCGCCAATCCAGCTCTCTCCCCTTTACCCCCTTTTGGGGGAAACTCTGTGACTTTGACTGGTCATATCTCCCTTAATATAGAACACAGAGAAAATGGTAGCCATGCCGTTTTTTTAAACCTCTTTTCCAGCTCTATGATTATTTTAATATTTGCAATCACCAATATAAAACTGTATAACAGTATCACGAGCAATTATATCAGTAAAGTTGAATATGCAAAAATATATTTTAAATTGGTAATATGTTTTATGAAGTTAGCTTATAGGTTGCAGCAGTAGTATTGGAGGATACATCAGCTATCATCTTATCTTGCTCAAAAACTGTATTTATTTTATTGGCCTCTATCTACTATCAGTCGACCTCTAGTTCTTCCTCTTGTGATGGGATCTCTCAGGGTGGACATTAACACCAGGTCTGAACAGATCCATACAGAACAGCGAGGTGGAGTAAAGGTGCAACCTTTGCAACGTCTAAGACGAGGTACTGAGGGAAGTTTGTCAAAGGAAACACTTCTGATGTGTGTTTTTTCCCAAAGCAAGACAGTGGCCAGAGTGAACCAAATACAATGACGCAGCAACGGATATTTTGAATGCGAGCCATGTGACATCCTCAAGCAGGTTACCATAATAATCATTCATTCCAAAAACAAACTTTAAAACCGCAACCGGTGCTGCTGCTTCTTTTTAAATTCTTTTTAAATATCTCTAGTGCTCAAACTTGTCCAACTTGTTTTCAGTTGATGTCTACGTGATCATTTACGATGGGCATGACGACGGAAATAGCATGGCATGATGGAAAGAGAAACAGAAGAACAGGAAGAGAAAAAAACAAAATGTGTGTCAACATCAACACATCGAGAATTTGTTAGTAGTCGAGTGCAACCTTGTGTAATGGATCTGCAGTAACAAAATCCCGGACCTGATTTAGACTGAACGTCTGCAGATGGTTTGCAGAGCAACATATGAGGTATATGTGTTAATGAGGTAATGCTTTTGCTCAAATAGAGGGTTCCCTTTGTCATCCAAGCTAAAAAAAATAATAATCTCTTACCTTAAAAAAAAAAAGGTAATGATCAAATGGGAATTACTTTCTTTAAAACATTAAAGAAAGTAATTCCAAAAACATAATTTCTGCTGAATAAAACTTTAGGTTAGAAATGCATTTGTTAATCAATAGAAAAATTATCATATGTGAAATTGTTGAAATTTATAAAAACCATGAAAAACTGCTATTTTGTGTGGTGTGAATAAAACAAATATTGCTATTTCTGCTGCTTATCTTCCCATAGTTTGCGACAGGAAAGGGGCTTCCCACATGATTAAACTATTTCTCTAAAATAGCAATAAAAAACTCCTGCAACGTAATTATTATTGCAGTTTTATTGTCCTAATAAGGTAGGCCGGCCATAATGATAATGCATAATGCATGTGAGCATGATTTCAATATGTAACGAAGCTAATGACTTTAACTCCTTTTGCGTTTTTGATTTGTTGACTGGTTGTTGAGAGGAAGACGGATGAGGACAAGGAAGGAGGTGGAGGAGTGGTAGTATCGAGTCAATCTTACGGGTTTTGGAATTGAGATCATCGAGCCCCGTCAGGCTGAACAGATCCGCCCCCTGACTGCGACACGAAGCCAGAGCATCCTGCCAGGTCACAGCGGCACTGGTTACAAACTCGTAACAGAATTCCCCTTCTGGCCCGGCAAACAGAGTCTGACAACCCTCCTCTGTAAAGTCAGAGAGACAGAGTGAGTTTGAGTGTGTGTGTGTGTGTACGTGTGTGTGTATCTTCACAGAATTTATTAAAATAAGAATACTTTAAAAGAAAAATATGGCACATAATTCCTCAATATTAAATTCCAAAACAATTAAAACATGATTACTAAGATAAAGTGCAACGTGCCTGTTGTTAGACACTGGCCCTTTTTTCTGTCCTGGCCATAGTCGGGGGAGGTGGAGCACCAGGACAATCCAGGGGAATCTGCATCGGGGAGGCAGCCATGATGCCAACTGCCGTTGAATTTGAAGGGGAAGTCACAGGGATCACCAGCGGAGTTTCCGTTGATGGTGTGGACGACTGCACGGAGAGGAGAAGTGAGAAAGGAGCAGCCTCAGATTTCTGATAAAAGCATCTTTCCAAGGAAAAAACAAGTCTCACTACCGACACCAAGCATTTCAAGATGCTCAAACACACATCGAATAGTTAAGGCTCCAGAAATGAAAGCAAAACTATCTCAGACGAACAGAAAGGGTTTTTTAGGGGAATCATTTGTATACAAGTCGTCAATAACACACAAAGACAGATTAACTTGGCGGACATGTGCACTCTAGTGAGTGTCTTTCTAGTTCAATGTTTCACTTCTGCAGACGTTAATGAAGAACGATGACTCTACAGGCGTCTTGCGATAAACTTGTATCACACCCTAGAATGAGAGTGTAAAAGGAGAAATTAGACTGTATAATAAGGAAGTAGTGACAGAATTAAACTCATCTTGGTGCAGAATATAAATAAAATAAGTTTGTTGCGTCAAAACAGAAAGAGACACAAGAGAAATAAAATACCTTATTGTGGACAAACTCATTTGTTTTCAAATTTTAGATTTGCATCTTGATACCAGTCTAGGTCCTTTACATTTATTTAAGTATGCGTTATTTGAAGAAAGCATATAAAACATCACATAAATGAGTGTTAAAAACCTAGAATCCCTTCATATTGTGATCAAACAGTGGTGTTAACAGAAATCCTCTTTTCATATTTCAGCAAAATTCCAATTGAACTGACAAAGAGTTCAGATGAGAACGATTTGAAGAATAATAAGTCACACCTAATGCCACTGTACATCTTACAAATCATAAATTCAAAAGCCACACTTTCCTTGTCTATTCTTATATAGTTGACTGCAATATACAGAGAGCATAATGAATAATGCTAATAATTCAACATAGCTTTCAGGGTGCCATTTTACCCATGAAGTGAAAGTGAAAGTCAGCCTCATGCTCCACTGCACCACAGAGTCCTGCTGCATATCTCTGCTCTGCACCTGAGATCTCTGTGGAATTCCCCCAAATCTCCACAACACACACGATGCTGCCTCCCGGCATCACAGGGTAAATAGCTACTGACCAAACTAACTGACCACGATGGGAAGGGTTAGGATTCACCAGGACACTAGGATCGACACAGTTGGTGTGGGTAAACCTTTTAGGGAGCTAACAGTGCGTTAGATTGTGTCAACTCCTCCTGGTGTGCACTGGATTTTTGTATTGATTTTATATTTCTTATTGTAATTGATCCTGCACCAGCTGACACCCAGGAAAACGACTGCTGTGCACTTTAACTTCCTGGGCGACAGTAAGGCAGCTCAAAATGCACCTGAACCTGTTTGGTCATGTGACACAAAAGCCAACACTTGTATTTACAAGACTGTAACACAAAGGTGGAGTCAATGCGCATGAGATTCAGGAGGAAAATCCTCTGGTAAAATGTAATGTGTTCTAGTTTAATGTGTGAGTTTAACTTTCAATCCTCCACTGGTCATTTCCGTAAGCATGAGTCAGTCTTTAGAGCAACATAATGGTTTCCTCGAGCGTGGACTTTGTGCTGTGCTGGGATCAGTGTGTAAGCTTTTGTCTCTCAAGAGAAAGGAAACCACACTCACCACGGTACGGCCTCTGGCAGATGTCGTCCTGCGACCCTCCTCTCACCCAAGAATCATTCGTGTCCCGTTTGGGTGCAACTTGGCCGTCGATCACCGCCAGGCCCATCTGATAGACGGTGTACACAGCCCCGTCCAGACAGCGCCACCACAGCAGGAAGTTGGCGCCACAGTCAACCAGGGCTAACGTTTTTGTGTGTACCTGCAACGACAAGCAGGAGGACGAGGCCACGTGGAAGAGCCGGTGACCCGAACCCCACTTCCACATCTGGGACTCGCTGTCTGCATCGCAGGTGGCGAGGTTCAGCTCTGCTTTGGGCCCTGTGCCGAGGCACTTCCCTGTGCCGAGGTGCTGGATGCTGAAAGCATCCTCGTCTGGGATGAGGGGACATGCAGAAAACACACACATGTGACCTCAGCTTCACATCATAAGAAGAGTTAACAGTCTAACAAGATCACTGAGGTTACAAGATGCCTTTAGGTTGTGCGCACAAAACTCAAACAAAAAATTGCGATCAGATAAACACTTAAGAGCCCCACAGTTTTATCGGTTGGCTGACAAAAGTATTTTTTTGAAAAGATGTGCTTTGAGGTTTACATGTTATGTTAAAAAGATCAATATACAAAACAAATTCTGATAAGAAAAACAATACTGATCGTCTTCATATTTCCTGGACTTTCAATTCTTTCTTTAGGGCAAGAAACTGATCACAGAGCTGAAATGAAGTTAGCTGGATAAGAAACTCCTCATTCATCTCAGATCAATAAAGAGCACGAAAAGTAGATGGCTGCAGATTAACCCTCCAACCGAAGACAACTATAAACTGACGTCATTTTAGGAACCCCATTTGAACAATGCATAAAATTGCAAAAAATAGATTTATTACTCTGATTATGTATTCACATTGAAGTGTTTGTGAAACTGTTTATAACCCGCTATGATTCATGCATGTAAATGACCCTACACCTACTTTATAGGGCTCTTTGATCCCAGACGGAAACTGTGAGTGGAAGTGCTTCAATGTAAGACTTTGAAAGGGGTCATACTGGGGAAATAGATTCTATAAAATATAAATATATGTAACTGAAGAGTTTAGGGGTGGACAAATCAGGAAATATTTATGAAAGGTTACAGAAGAATAGGAAACTGTGAATGTTTCACTGATCATAAACAGCAGAGACATAATAATGTGTATGAGCTGGATCAGTAATCATCACAATATTATTTTCATCAATAGCAATATTCTAAAAGTCCAATGGATATATATATATATATATATACATACATATACATATATCAATATTATATTTTTTGAAAAAACAGTGAAGAGGGTTTGATAGTTTATTTTTTACCATTTTCTCTTATATTTGCTATTTAGTTGTATCTTGATCTGTGTTACTTTATTCACGTGTTTTCTGGTAAACCACTTTGTAACCTACTTTAGATAAGTGCTATAGAGATTAAGTTTCGTTATTGTTATTGTTATTATTATTGTTATTATTATTGAGCCATCTCGGATTTGATCACAACCTTCACGCAGGAGCAAAAATCCGCCTTAAAACTTAAAAGATAAATCATAAAGATATATTTATCGTGATATTTATCGACACTTGCTGATGAGAACATGTTTATTCTGACATGACACACACGCACCTCGCTGTGGAGGATGAAGAGAAGATGACAGAGTTCGATCTGTCGCAATAAGGTTTCATAATAAATCTAAATCACTGTGGGGGGGATGGTAACCAGTTAACCAAACCAACTAGTTAACTGGGTTTGTGTTTACCGACCCCTGTTGTTGTTTATCACCCCGGGCTGAGGCTGAGTGCGCGCGGGGACAGAAACGGCTTCGTCACGGCTGAATAAAAACATGGAGAAGGAGACAGAACCGAAAGCAGCGCGTCGCAGCTCGGAGCCGCGGATACTCACCGAGACCTTGGACGTTCGCCGGCGACCAAGTTCCCCAGAAAACAGTCAACAAACAAAGGCGAAGACAGGCTCCGGATAATGTCAGCATGGTCCCGGGCTCGCTCTTGTTTCCCCCTCGGACACACACAGGAGAAGCCGTCCAGCGAAAGAAGTCCCGCGACGTAACGAACCACCGAGGAGCGAGCAGTCGAACCGGGAGAGTTCAGGTAACCGAGCCGGTGGAAGAGCCCTCGAGCCCCGCTGTCAGCTGAGTGTCGTCCGCTGTCCCGCTCCCGCCTCGCCGTCAAGCTAACGGCTACACGGGCTACACGGCGGCACTTCCGGGTTTGACTTGGAAAATAAAGTCAGCGAGAAACCACTTCCGCTTTGAGGATTAATATTGTTTTTTGTCCATCAGTCAGATTGTTGTGAACACGCTATCTCAAGATTAGCTGGAGGGATTTTCTCCTACCTTGGTACGAACATTCATCTGCACTCAAAGATGGACTGATTACATTTGGTGGTGAAAGGGTCACAAAGGCCTCTGAAAAGATGTTTTACATTTACAAAGATAAAGACATTGTTTATGGTTGACTAATGCTTTGTATCAGGTGTCTCCCTCTAAGTCAGAATCTGTTTGTGTGTATTTTCTAACTATGACATTTTTCTCTCTGATTCAGGTACATGACATAAAATTGAAGACCTGTCTGAATGGTTTCCTGGTTTCCACTTTGATATATTTTATTTAAACTTCCTGGGACATCCCTGGGAATTCTGTAGGATTATGCCCTTTACAAGACCTCGGTAAGTTCTGTCAACTAAAGACATGGACTTTGTTGTTAAGCATCCACCAACTGCAGAGCTCAGATGTGTGGTATTGAGTTAAAATAATGCTCATGCTGTGTGCTGACAAATGAACTTGTGCTTGATATCTTCTATTTCTTAAACTTCTCTGTTACTGACAAAGCAGAACTCAATGATGTTGATTGTTACCATTGGACCAAATATAAAATGCAATGCCACTCCATATGGACACTCAAATAAACAAACACTCATCCATTAAGCCTACTTTTAATTTTATTAAAAACAGAGTTGTGCAAAATAAATCTCATAATTTGCTTAGCATCCACAGACAACAGTGAAAAAAATAAATCAAATCATCAGTTATGCCTCACACATGTTCTGTCAGATGAATATATATTTATAAAACCTCTGTTATCAATACACAGGCAGTATATTAAAAAATTAAGTAAAAAAAAAATACTGATAAGTAACACTAATAAGTAATACTGACAAAACTCTTACAGCTCCTGGATTCTCGACTAAATGTACAAAATTACATCACAAATATAATTTGTATATTTTTCAGTTTTTCGTCATCAATGTGTCGGTTATTTATGACAATGTACGTTTCTTTTGACCCTGGCCAGGATTTTCCCCACCTGGTTGAATATTATTAATTCAAACATTTCCCTATTATTCAAATTCTTTTCCTATATAGTTTTAACCGATCACACTAAATCCTGTTACTAACCGACAAACAAGTGTTTCAGTAACTTTACAAATCTTAAGATCGCTAGCATCCCTTCTTCAACATTTTCATTTGTGTGAACTTTGTTCCTCTACTTCAAACAACAGAAATTCAAATGCATTATATTCAGTGTCAACACAGGACATATCTTCACAAACATGTCCCATTGAAATGGTTTGAGTAAATGAAAACTGCATTCTGAGATTGACTGGGATCCTTTCCTCAGATTAACGAAAGAAACATTTGGCCGTCATCGTCTCACCACTGTCCTGAGGAGCCAGCGTCACAGCTTTACAGTGTCTTGTGGCATTCGTACCTGATGGGGAAGTGGGTGAGAGATGGAGAACACTTTGAAATAGGAAAGGGGAGTCACTGAGTGCTATTCTCCTGAGTGAGACTCCAGGTCCGTCATCAGCACATTTCCATCTGACTCTAAAGACTGGGAGCCCGTTTGTCTGTAATAAGCACTTCCCAGAATCGGCATCCCACGAAAGCGCGTAGTGTTCCTCTTGTACACAAACCACATTGCTCCTGCCAGCAGGGCAAAGATGAGTACAGCCACCAGCACTGCTGCAGCAACGACGCCATGATGTGAACCTGTAACACACAACACACAGAAGTCAGGCTTTAATGTGTGGTATGATCACCCTCTGGTTGATTACATGTATGAAAATACAAAGTTATTTTTATCTCTGCCAAGGAGGTTATGTTTCATTACCATATGTTATTGTCTGTCAGTAGGATTACTCGAAAACTACTGACAGACATTTCATTATTTGAAGGGGTTGTTCATGACACAAAGAAGAACCTACTAGTTCTGGATAAGAAGGTGGATCCTGGATTTTTTGTTTTATTTCTTTAACATGGTAAGATAGGATGTTTCAATTCAAAACATTTAAATTCACCAGATGTGGATCTTTATTTGGATCTCCACTAAACTACACACATTCGTAATTATCAGTCTTCTAAATATCCTAGATTTTGATCATCAACATCTGAGTTATTTCCTGAGAAATCAATGAAAATGTTTGCATAATCCTCATAAATAACAAACATGCAGATAAAAACCTCAGCTCCTTGGCACAGGTAGCACTGCGCTTGTGCTTATGGCAGCTACAGGACACATTAACTGTGTCTTAAATGTATTAACCAGTGAAAATGCACTTTACCATTCAGTGGTTCCACCTCCACCTCAGAACTTCCATCTACAAAAGAAAACATACACTGAGGTTTAATATATCTTATCATATATCGTCTTAATCATTATCAATAGAATCTAAAAAATAGAAAACCTTATTTTACATAAGAATGTTTATGGGCATTTCCAGCAATTGTGACCACATTTGATATATATATGGATATGTATTTCAAAATGTATTATTGTCATATCAATGAAGTTGACTGGAATTTATCTTTGCGAGATCACCCAAACGTAGACAAGAAAAACTAATTATACTATAAATATAAATAAAATTTAAATAAAATCACATCTAACAGTATGAAAGACATAAAATGAATAAAACCTCAACACACTTGTACCTGTAGGTCCATTCTCAACAGCAGCAGTGACCCACTCTATGAAGTACATATGTGCTTTATAAAAAAAAAAAAAATCAGCTTTACTCGCCTTTTTTTTATTAAACTTAAAGATGGTTCAGAAGGTTGACAACTTTGAGATACTACTACTATTCTGGAATCTGTCTGAGTTTGTCTCAATGTTCTTAAGTCTCTATTGACACCATCATTCAATAGAAAGCTAGAAAAGTTGGACGTGTTCAATGCAGAGAAACCAATAATATTTCCTAAGGTCCCATAGCTTCCATATCAACTTACCTGAGATGGTTTTGCAGACAAAGCCGAGTCGCTCATTGCACCGTGACAGGTGCCACACTCCGTCACCCACGCTGGTGGTCACACAGGTATCTGCAGTCAGCAGCTTGGAGTCTGGGGCTTTATTAGGCCAGTTGGTGTAATCCATAGGTGAAGCATCCACCCAGGACATAGAATCAGCTAAAAGCACAGAGGGAACAGTTTTGATAAAACACGTGGGTTTACCGGGAACTGGGATCATTTGATTGGTAGAGGGAGACTAATGGATTCTTACTGTCGATGTTGAAGTGCATTCCCAACCACACGGTCTGGTGACGCAGGCCCGATGACCACAGCTGCTCCAGCACAAAACGGTTCTCTGTCTCGCTCTCGATGGTGAGGACATCTGAGGTGTTGACTGGGAAGTGACAGAATAACAGCAAACTCAAGGAACAGATTGATATGTTTGGAAAATTAAAAAACTTCTTAAGAATTCGATAAGATGTGTGGAAGGTCAATATAAATCCAACTAAAATAAATTTTAAAGGATTTTACTGTTTTTATCAATTTCCTTCAGAGTTAGAACTGAACCACAGTTTTCTAAAACCTAACCCTTGTCTCAGCAGCTCCTCCTATGACCTGTAGGGGGAGTAAGGATTCCATGTGGCAGCCAATTCTTTAATTTATCTTTTAAATCACATCTTCGTCATCTAGACAAACTCAAAATAGAAATAAAACATGTAATCCATAATTAAAATCACACCTTATCGACGCTTACCTTTCTGCCTGCAGTGCTCTCTCGACTCTTCAAATGTGAGTTTGTCCACCACAGGCTCAAAGTTGTAACAGCCGTGTCCGAATTTCACCCACGTGGACGGACACGCTCCCTCATAGGAGGTAAATGGTTTATGGCCTGGGAGAGGAGGAGACAAAAGGGTAGATTGTTGTATTTTAACACAAACGAAACAGACGCAGTGTCGAGACTCAGATTTTTCCTTTTCACTGAAGTGTCACTGACTCGGTGTGGAGACGTGACACAGGGCTCCTGGGAGCGGAGTTTCACAGTCGGCTCTCCGCCAGCCTCCGTCCACATCGATGTACACACACTCTCCTGTCAGGAAGTCGTCTTCGTCATCGGCTGCGTCCCAGTGGGTGTACACAGTGTCGCTGCCATCTGACCACTGGTAATTGATGCCACTCTGTAAGGAAGCACAGTCACAAGTACGTCAGTCAAGAGGTCGCAAGCTGTGGTGGCACTCTCCCTGTAACACTGTTAACTTATAATGCAGCAGTGGATGTCAGTCTATGCATGCACAATAGCTTGCTTATTAGTTTGATTACAGCTAGAGGTAGTTAAACCAGTAGTTCAAAGTTAAAAATAAAAATCATGTAAATTTAAAACCGAAAAATTGCGTTTTCAAGGAATAAGAAATGTACAGTTTTTCTGCAGTGATGGAAATATTAAAGTTAAATAAAAACTATTTCTAGAGGTGTCCCAGCTTTTGTTTATAACTTATAATACATCACTTCTCTCTCTGACTAAGACTTTCCATTAGGGCTCGTGATACATGAATCTGACTTTCAGAAACCACATGTCTGTGGATAGAGTGCCAGAAGAAAAAAAATGAAGATGGTCTTTAGAACATTTTGTAACACTTCTCTTTATACTTGAGACCTGTGAGTAACATGTTTCCTTCTAGTAAGATTTTTTTCCAAACTATATTCTTCAAGCCAGAACGCTTCTGTGTGTACACATTAGTCTAAAGAAATAAAAATCTTAAAACATTTAAGAACAGGCAACATTTGCCAGTTTAAGATGTTGATCATATGTCATTCACAAACCATGCTTTCATTAAAAGAAAAACAGAAAGTATTGAACTACCTTTTTAAAATTAAACTCATGCATGCTGATGAGTATTTTCTGCAGTTCATGTTCAATAACCAGAATTAAAGAAATAGTCTTTGGGCAAATACACATTCTTGATTTCTTGCTGAAAGTTACACAACAATCCCGATCTCATGTTCTCCTAAAGCCAATGCATTCATGGCATAGATAGCAAATCTTAATTCATCTTTTCTCATCCAAGCTTATCTTATCCTAGTGCAGCTTAACCAAACTGTATTTATTTAACTTAGGATAAACTTCTACATTTTGCTGTCGTACTCCATGGGAGAGGTACCTGACATTTTAGTCGTCTACTCGTTAGCTTAAAGTTATATATTTATAAAGATTTTCATCAAATTTCGTCAAATCACAACTCAGCCAACACTAGACGCCACCGATAACATGACAATGAGACTATTAGACCACTGCTCCCAGTCAAGAAAATGACCACCATATAACTTCCTGCAAACTACAATATGATGGTTTTTGGTGATAAAGTGATAAAATATTAATGCTGCTGGCTGTGGCTCTGTATTTACCATCCAGACATGAGAGTGGTATCGTAACCATGTCCTTTGAAAATTAAGTAAATGAGTGTATTTCCCAAAGTTTCAAACTATTCCTTTAAAAACTACCTCTATTAAAGCAAAAACACACACAACACCACATCGCTGGCGCAAACAAACAGAAGACACACACGATGCAGAATCATACAGAACATATTTGACGAGAGGGTACATACGTCTTGACTATACAGCCCAATCCAGTGGGGGACTGCCAATCTATTGACAAGGACAGTAAGGAAAGCCTGGTGGTAGGCATCTGTAATGCTCACTAGGTCAGAATCATTCTCTATGCACAGGTGCATGGCGTCGTACCAGCTCATGTTGCCAGACACAACCTTGTAGCTGCGGCTCCTGTACTCAATATTATCAGGGAGAGGGTGGTGATAGGAGTGGGTGGGGGGTTTGGATGTATCTGTAACAAAACAAGAGAGGTGGGGGGTGAGATAGAGATCAGGATGATTACTTAAAGGGATAGTTCACTCAAAAACGGTTCTCAGCCAAATTCAATACGTTACAAGTTTACGTTTGAAGAACTGGTTACCATTGACCTCAATTGTATTGGATTTGGTTGCAACGCTATTAACCCCTGAAACCAATGTGGACTCAAACACTTCAGCCCCCCCCCCCCCCCTCCATCTGAATAGTCATGAGTAGATAGTGACTGAATTTCATTTTTGGGTAAACTATCCCTTTAAGGACGATAATGACTGTCACTCATTACAACAAAGGAATAGTTTCACATGTTTGACTCTTTATAAAGAAGGAAAACCGACTGATCGGCACAGCTTAAATTGGCAGAATCAGGTCCAGCAAGAGGAATGCTGAACTGTGGATACGTTAAAAAGACAAAGGTCATTAAAAAGAGAGTTTTTCTCCAATTTGCAGCGAGGAAACTTTTTAAATATGAAGAATTCTAAACAGAGTTTGGTCGATTTGTTACAGCAGCAGCTACTCTGATTCATGAAGCCGGGGATCATGGGTAATATCCAGCATTTGGTTGTGAGTGGGACTAGACAGTAAGAGCTCTGTTCAAGAGATGGACTGGCTTTGTTTTTTCTCTACGTGAAAACCCATTTCATCGTTCGGTCACAGAATCAAACAGAGTTATTCAACACGTGTGGCTGCAGAGGGCGCTGTTGCTCGGTAAAAGAATCATAGTGTTGCTTTAATTTTCTTAAATTTCTCACCGTGGGGAAAACAAACCGTCACAACTCTATATCACACTTCAAGGAGGTTTTTTTACGACGTGCAGAGTTAAAAGGAGAAGTCATAGGGGAAGCTTATGAGAGGCCATTCAGCATCAGAGCGCTGGAGCTGAAGAGAGAAGCTGGCAGCAAAAAGGAGAAAAGCAGATGTGCTGAAAACCCCCCAGAGAGGAGATGAAAGACAGATAATGACGAAGTAAAACCAAAGAGAGAATAACCAACAGGATCTCACCTTGAGGTCTTTGACAGACGAAGCCATACCCAGTCTCACTGCACTTCTCATCGTACCACTTTCCCGTCAGGTGGAAGTTGTGGTTGTTGGACAGAACGATGCACAACGGCTCTTTGGCGAATCCACTGAGCCAGTCACTTTCCTGGGAGTGAATATGCAACAGATAAACACACAGATGCACACAGACCCATTTCATGAACACATGCTGTCTCAGCTCACTGATGTGACACGTCAGGATCTGTTTGGTGTTTGCACAGGTTGTTAAAACCAGGTCTTAGAGGACTTGGATCTCACGGTCTGCTGGTTGAATGATCTGTTGCTGTCCCAGTCACAATGACAAAGCTGTAGCTCTGATTCCCACCCCTGAATCTGACTGTTTATAAAGAGGTCGGCTTTAAATTTAATTATTTACTATATACTACAAAAACAGGGAATCATACCCGGCACAAGATGGCAGCGTTGGTATTGTATATATTTTACATTTCTGGATTGTGGGAGGAGGTGGAAACTCATCGTCCATCTTTATATACAGTCTATGCTTTGACTAGCTGCTCAGAGGTCCACAGTGGCTAAGAATCATATCTAATGTGGTATTAAAAACCACTCATCATTCCAAACAGACGAAATAAACATGATTTCTTAAAATCGACTAAACATCGACACAAATACACATAATAATAACACACAACAAATAAGTAGATATCCAACAGTCAGGTCAGTTCACAGGAGCTTACTGTGAGGAAGCTTTTCGGTTCAACTGGAGACCAGTTGGTGAAGCTGACTGATTTCCCATTGGTCCACCTCATGATGTCTCCATCACCAAGACCAATCCACACGCCTACAGAGCTGCCCTGCATCAGCATGGTGATGTAGGCTGGGGAAATGTTGGTGGAAAGGAAAATGACAATTTTACATTAATTTTACAATAAGTTTTGATATTAAACAATGTGATCTTGTCTTGATGATGTTTGCATCTCATCAGGTGGGTGAACTTTTAACTACCTTGTTCAATCTCGTTTTCTATAGCGACCAGTGAGCCTTGGAAAGACGAGCAGATGGACTGGGCATCCTTCCAACTCTTTCCATCCTTTGGATTGTCAGGCAGGTGAAGTAAGAGACACTGTCAACACACACACACACACACACACAAACACACACACACAAACACACGAACATGAATATAAAATTATTCATTTAATAATTATTTACCTCTCACTGTCAGAACTCGTCTAATAGGTGCCTCCTGTGGTTAAAGGTCAATAAGGTGACATTCTCTTCTTTACTGTGCTCATAAAGGCGGTTGATAACAGTATGCTTTAACACCAGTGTTTATGGACTGGGGCTTTTAGGCATCGACCTTGAACCACAGCCAGGAAACTTTGTTTTATGTTGTTCTCATCTCTGTGACTTCCCTCTCTATCCTGTCAGCGCTCTAATAAAGACATTAAAAAAAGGACATCCATCCATATTTCAAGGCTTTAAATGTAGTTTATTATGCAGAACAATGATAGTTCTACTAAAGACCAAATCTATTTCAAGGCAGTGGCTTTCATCTGGTGCAGCAGAGTAATAAATTAATGAAGATCCATATAACTATTAAGTTACTTCAATGTTTTGAATTAATTTTCAACCTGATGATTTGTCTTATTGGAAAATGTGTTGATAAACTTTTTATAAATATATTATATGTTTATATAAATGGAGGCTAAGAATATATCTAATACGCCAAATGAATTTGATTTAAAATGTTTAATTGGGTCACACTATTACGCTCATACATGGATATGAATGTGTACATATTTGATATTCTATTAAATTTGTATTTTTTTCACCTAAATTAGATTGTGTCTAAAACATGCATTTACTATACAGAGATTTTATTTATTAAATGATATATATATGTCATTTGTAGATTAACTAATACAAATTTGGTCATAAGAAATTCCTATCAACAAATATTGTAAGTAAATGCAAAAATGTACATTAATGAACACTTTAGTCAGCATATATTGACATGAAAATTACATGTTTAGATCTAAAGCTCGATGATTTAAGAGAAGATCAGAGGGTTTTAGTCTTAACTGAGGTTGACTCAGCTTGAACATCATCAGTTGGGTTTTTTTCACTCTAGGAACATTGTATGTAAATATAAACATTCTGCTTCAGTCCCAGAGGCGCCTGTGACTATTTTAGACCTGATCCGTGGGGAGAACGCAGTAAAATGAGACGCTATTTTCAGTAATCATTCAAAAACAATAACACTTTGGATTTCTTAGCATTATATGAACTGAAAAAAATGCTTTATCAAACAGTATAATGTAGTTTTAAGGTGATATAAAGACATTTGTGTTTATTAATGTACTTACATTTGTTGGCTAATAAATAGTTTATGTTACAGGAAGTGTCTTTTGCTATGTTGTAATTTAAAGACAATAATCCCCCACCTGCGACCTGCACTCATTGGACGGTACTAGCTGTCAATCACACGTTATCCATGCCTCAATGCATATTGTACTTTATCGACTATTTGAGTCCTAATGGGAACATCATTTAGAAAATGATCATCATGCTGTATTGGAGAATATTTGAAACTAGAGAGTGAAACCATGAACTTCTTTGGAAAATGCCTAATGATGTTATAAATCAAGTGAGAAGGGTTAAGGTCATTTTCTCATAGACATTAACTGCACTCATTTTCTCAAAACAGTGGAGTCGCCCTCAGCTGGTCATTTAAGAGAATACAGGTTTCAGGCACTTCGGCTTCACTTAAGGTGTAATTTCTCAGACAGATACTCCCCAGTAACCTGAGGCACTGTGTGTGTGTGTGTGTGTGTGTGTACATGAGCAAGTGTGTGTCTGAACCTTGTGTCCGAAGTACAACCATTTCTCCGGACATCCTCCGATGTAGTGCGGCTCCCTGGGCGTTTCCAACACAGACGCAGTCTTTCTCTTGCACACATAGCCGTGGACATCGCTGCATTTATTCGTTGACCACTTTCCTGCAACACGCCACAAAAACCTCACCTTAGTCTAGCATGTGCAAGTACACAGTGCATTTATCAGTGTGTTATTCTGCATGTGTGTTTACCCGTTGAAGAGGACATGGTGAAACACAATCCTTTTCTCCTCTGGCCAGCAACCTCTTGAGCCCAGTTCTGAAAGTCTACTTCTGTCTTGTCGGTCCACCTGCAAACAAATGTATAGATTCTCTGTTGAAGTCCATGCGGATGTTCTGATCTTCATGAAACTGATCAAGAACTTTGTTTCTTTTATCGCCCAATATTGTAGCAACAGACATCTGCTTGCGACTGAAATAGTATGTTTAATGTGATCATAAGAGCACGCACAGGAAAAGTGGTATCGACTGAATTTATAATAAATGGGAAGAACAAAAATGATGGCAACAGATAAAAACATATATATTCCAAAGCTTTTCATTTTCTCTTACATCCGTCAAGGAGGTCTTCGCCCCTATCAGTTTGTATGCTGGCTTGCATGTTTATTTTTGCATGTGGATTTCCACAGAACTAAGGGGAAGGATGTTGTACAGGCCAGGAAAGAATTAATCACAATTTTGATCCGGATCCAGATCAGTTAATGGATAAAGTACTTTTTTTTTAACTTTCTTAAACAATGTGAGGGTGTTTTTTTTACATTTTCACTTCTCTTTTCGAACAGCTCCTGAATGTACTCACATGACGTCCTCTCTTGGCTGCCCAACGGACAGGCCGATCCACCACTCAGTCGGGCCCAGGGAGAGCTGAATGAAAGAGAGAGAGAGAGAGAGAGGGGGATGGAAAAAGAACTTTACTTTAACCCTCCTCCTTTGAAATCCTCTCCTCACTGAGCTGGATGTTTTTTTCAGAGCCCCTCTGACATGAGCGGCCATTCAGGGGCTCTCCTTGGCAAGTGCTTCACTGTCTTTCATCGCCTCGTTTTGTTCCCTTTATCCCTCACAAGCCCCGACACCACAAGAGATTTCTTTAGTCGGGTCCAGTAGGCTTCGGCCAAACAATCGGCCCTTTTCTTGCTCCCTGTGTGCAAAGGCGCTCGAGCACGAACGTGTCAACATATGAGGAGCGTTTCAGCTTTTCAGTGTGTGTCTGTAAACACTTGAGGTTGTATGAGGGATGAGTGTTCACACTTGTTCAGTTGTGTTCACACTTGTTCGAGCACGTGTACATTTCTTTGGCTGTGCACTTAGAGCTAATACTTTGCTTTAACACGAGCAAAGACAGACTTTCTAAATACATGTTTCTACTTTGTTAATGAGTTGAATTGTCCTGTCAATTGAAGTAGTTATTGATATGAAAACAATATTCTTAAATAGTCTGCCATAGAAATTAAACATTGCGAAAAACATGTATTACTTGTAAAACTACTGACATCCTATATGTCTTAATCATATTTTACCGTAGAAATGTACAGATAATCATTTAAGACACACGTGTACTGTACAACAGATAAGTTATATTGCTATTCGTACAGTGTGTGCATTAGTCTCAAATTGTTTTACTATTCACATTCTCTTATCACAAGATTCTCATTTCTTAAATCACTTAACCTGCACACAAAGGTGCTTTAAACAGCATATATAGCAAGACTGAATATAAAATAATAGAATAGTGACAATACTGAATTTCTGGGTTTCTGTGTACATTATATGAGTGGCAGCTGTAACACACCCGCCGCAAGCGTTCCTTTACGAAGTGCTGCTCCTCCCTGGAGTGAATGGACAGAAGGTAGGATCCCATCATCTGGCAGGCCAGAGACACAGCGTCCCAGTCAAACGGCTGCTTCGCCAGCAGGTACTCAGCTCCACGGTAAAACACCCAGGGCTCGCTCTCTGCGGCGGAGCACGGATGACAGTTTTAAAAGTAGTTTAACAGTGGCTATGATGAATTGATGTAATGTTAGGACTGGTGCTGTTTCCCAAAAACTCCCCAAAAGGTAGAGGTGGGGGTAGAAATAAAGATATATATAATATTAAGTTCATACTAACACGTTTACAAGTGTATAAAACATTAAGCTTTTCAGTTAGCTGCTAATAAAAAGCTGTTTCATCACCTTGAGTCTTCACATTGTAGATTTGTAGAAACCAAGGTCATATCTTTCCTAGTTGCTTTATTTCATAAACACTTCAACAGATTGCAAAGTTTGTGTCTTTCAAAAGCAAATAATCTAAGTGTTATACTCACCCTCAGTGTACCAGTAGGGTTTTTTCAGTTTTTCACCTGCGAAATAGATCAGAGTTTAGTGAAATCCTATGAGAGGAGTCTGGTGTTGATCGTTTTAAGCCAGTGTGGAGAGTAGTGAGGGTGAGAGTGTTCACCTCTGGGCACCTTGCAGACCCACTCGTGTCTGGTGTCACAGGGCTGTGGCGTCAGAACGTCGGTCAGGTCACTGTACACGGCACAGTCCCTCCTGTCGTCCTCCTCGTTCTTATCCTCTATGAAGGACGTCACCACCTGCACAAGACAAAATCCTGTAATGGATGAATCTGAATTTAAATGAGGGTAAATGAGACACCTTAGTGGACGTGGCTGTGGGCTTACAAGGGAGCCGTCGGACCACTCCCAGGCTCCGGGATATTCAGGGTCTCTCTTGTTTAAACCCACCCAGAACCAGCGACCCTGCGTTCTGGAACGAGAGGAGCAGAAGAAAAATCACACTGAAACAGTTGTTAAAATACTTCACCAGCACATTATGGAAGAATTCAGTCCAGTTGTGTGGGAATAAATAATCAGAGTAAGACAAAAATAATAACTTTACAGATAACTGTTTAGTTGATATAGTGCCTTTTGTTTTTCTGTAAATTCCGAATGATAATAATAATAGCTTTGATTTTTATTGTTCCTTTAAAGGCCACTTTATAGAGTTGTGAAATGAGAAACAAAACAAAACGAAGCGAGGACAATAGTAGAAATGCTAGCTGGGGGAAAACTAGCCACTGCTGTCCTGTGATGGGGACAAGGTCCCAGCAGAGATTCCTGAGATGTATATTCAGATATATCAAATGGATTTGTTCAATCTAATCATCTCACAGTCTATACAAAATATAGTTTGACACTATTTCACACTTGATTCTACAAAAGATACAAAAAAAACTGTTATCTGTGATTTCTTGAAGTCGTGTTTCCCCGTAGAAACATAATTTGTGACAGAGTAAAACAAATGTATTCCGTCTTCGCTGACTTATGTGCATTAAATGAAAAAAAAACTGTCTCAACTGATGCGTTCATCAGCTTATGTAACATTCCTGCATGCACGAGGCCCAGAGGGCTGTACCAACCCTTTAAACATGGTACTGAGCAGCTGCTTAACAAACACCTGCTCCTCATGGTGGTAGAAGCTGGCGAGCTGAGCCCCGAGGGCCTGGCAGAAGAAGTCTGCTTCCACCCACGAGCGTTTCATCAGGACCTTCTCGATGTGGAACACCTAGAGGAGCAAACGCATACTGTCAGCACAGAGCCCCAGGATCAGTGGACAACAAACTGCAGAAATGGATCACACATATTGAAACAGATTTTTTCTTCCTGTATATTTTGATTTATATTCTGTGTATTTCCTGAGAAGATGATCTCAAAGATGATTTCTGTCATTTTAGGTAGCACTTATCAAACTGATATGTTCAAGTCTTCATTTATCCAGTAAGTTTTGCTTTTAATTTGTTATTTGATGGTATAAAACAGAGAGGAACGTCATGAATGAAAGCTGAGACTGACTCACGATCAGAGGAGTGTGTGCAAAGACAGGATCACGATACCAGGGCTCCACAGCTCGATCACTACTGTGCAGAATCTGGCTCCAAATTACATTATTGACGCAAGTGTTTAAATTGTGGCTATTTTATCTTCCTTTCTGGATAGTGGGAGGAAGTGGAGACACGTCATCCATCTTTATATTCACTCTGTGGTTTAATCTAAGTTACATCCCCTCACACAAGCTGAGTGAAAAAAGTGATGAAGCTTGGCGGATGAATCTGAATCGTGACTCAGGACAGAGAGGAGCGAGGAGCAGAGAGAAAAGATGATCCAACCTTAAAGCAGTCGAGGAGCCCAGACTGTGATTCCCAGCCTGCAGGACAGGGGGCGTGAGCGTCGATGTGGTGCTCTGGCAGCTGGAGATCGTGGTAGCTGCTCACACTCTGCTTGCACACCGACAAGGCTCTGAAGGACCTGCAGTCTTTCACCTCCCAGTGACCCAGAGCGGGTCCACCTGACATCGCAACACAGCCGCCGCTACTGGCTGAGGACAGGGACAGGGACAGCAGGAGCGTAAACACACAGAGTTGTGATTTGCAAATCATATTTTGATTCAAACACAGGCTACCTGGCTGATGTTTGTTCCAGTTTGTGAAGGTGAGGGGAAGAGAGGAACTGTTGTGAAGAAGCCAGCTGTACTCTCCTGTCTCCCTGTGATCCATGAGGCCGATCCAGTAATACAAGCTGCTGTTGGTTCCTCTCTCACTCAGCAAACTGTTGACAAACGCCTGCTCGAACCTGCCGACGTGACGAAGAGGAGACAGAAAGTCTTTGTTGCAATAAACAGAATTTATTGTTAAGAACACGTCATCCTAATAAATCCTTTACACAATAAATCACCTGTTTTCCACAGTAAGAAGAGGAGCCTTGCAGTAATACCCCATCTGTGCATCTTCACAGCTCTGCTCGTGGCTCGTCACCGTGTAGCAGGAGTGACCGTGTCGCTTCCAGCCCTGCAGAAATAAAAACAACACATTAATGAAACAACTTCATATAAGTAGTATTTATAAAGTTGCTGCAGTCTTGTTCTATATTGTTCAAGTCAGTCTGAGTTTACAGATCTGATCTGAATGAATCAATGAGCTGCAGATTTACAATGAAAGAAGATTTTACTCGTTTACTCCTTTACATATCACACAGGGGAAAACTTGTGTCGAGCCAAACTTCCACTGACTTCTCTCAATCTTACTATCACCTGTCATAGGTTATAACAATATAAATCTTTTCTTCACCATAAATAAACTACAAAAACATAACATATCATAGTTCACTAGTCAAACTATTAAGGGCTGTGGCTCTTATAGCATTAACCAGTCTGGTGAGATTTGAGATTTTAAATCAGCTTTCGCTTCTGCTTCAATAGTTAAGGTATGAGCCAAAATATTTTCTTAGTTTAAATTTTGCCCTGATGATGGCGCTATAAGAGAAGGTGCTAGAATGAATGCCCTCAGGACTGTCTGTTAAAGCACGTCTCACAGCAACAACAGTTGAAGTCACAGGATCACCGGTCGTTAGAAATCAAACTTCTCGTCTTCATTAATGTATTTAACGATCTATCCAATCACTGTTGAGATATCTGTCTGGAGCAAAGTGACTGAGCGTGACATCCACACAGCCACACTGCTCAAAATAAATATTCACTTTGTAGTTTAAGAACCTTTAAATGTTTCCTTTTGGGATCAGTTCCAAAACTCAACAATAATGTTGACTCTACAATAGAAAAATTGTCAAATCCACCAAATCCTCGCCTGTGTGAGATGGTGTGGTCACCCATCTACCCCCCCGTCCTCTCCATACTCGGGCTCCAGAGGCCAACACTAACATTTACATACAGTTACAATTCAAGTCTTTCTTTAAAACTGGAGTGTGAAATCCTTTATATCCGGCTGACAGACATTTTAACAACAAGGAAACCACTTCACATCGTTCACTTGCACTGAGCCATCTCACAACACAGACACTATCGAGATCAAAGTATTAATACAGCTTTGTTTGCTTAAAAAACACACAGGGATCAACAGCCACTGCTCGAGCATGTCCACTCATATCGTGCCTTCAGGGCCATATTTTTTGACTCATGTTCCAGAGCAGTAGCCCGATGAGTCAGGAGTCTGATATTTTCTTGTAAACAGAGTCAAAGAGCAACATGAATGCCAGACAATACGTCAGCAGTCCAGTGAATCAGCTTATTGTGCTTTTGAAGGGTTGGGGGGGGGTGGGGGGGGCAACGTGCTCAGAAGTCGAGCTGCAGCAGGCGTGTGGCTCCTCCTGGTGCACGTCCTGCTCTGTATGGAGCTATTGTAATGCAGCTCAGCACGTCATCCGTGTGGTCCAGTGGACACAGAATTAAAATGTCAACAAATCGGATTTTCTTGCAATTCATTCGGCTATGTGAGGAGCTAGGAGGAAGCGAGAGCAAAACTTTAAACATCAGCCGGTTTCATGCATGTGCAGCGACATGTTTGTTTGTCTGAAACTTGGAGGAAGGATGTGGTTAGGGGTTGGGAAGAACCCGTTAATAATAGATTTTGGTGCAGGTCCAGATCAGGGGGCAGATGCAGGATATACTTTCTTTAACATTGTGAGGGCTTTTTAAAAACATTTTCATTGATTTCTCAGAGAATAATTCATAGTGTGAATTTTTCTTTTTCTGAAGTTTTCTTGATGAAAAATCCAGCATGTTAAAGGGACTGATATTTATGGGTTTTATGCAGTTTGGTGCAGATCTAAATAAAAATGCTGTTCTATTGAAAGTAAATGTGGTTTCATGCTGGCCCTTGATATGCATCTTGTGCTTGTAGATGTTACCGCTGCTCTTTGATTTACCACATTGTGGTTAAAGTTTTATCAGATGACAATAAGACAATCAAATTTAGTTTCCACTTCTTGCTCAAAGGCACTTCAGCCAGTGGATCTAAACAAATGTGCATGTGCATTCGTGCGCCTACCTCAGGACAATCCTCGTCCCAGGATCCAGAGGGATGACCTGGGTTCTGGCTCCGCCTTCTGCACACAGCCGGCAGTCGCTCGTCACATGACGCTAAGAGCCAGGTCCCTTTCTGTGAAAGGAGAGCAACCGACAAACGATTACAAACATTACGATAAACACTGAAAAAGGATCAGAGCTGTTATAATCTGATGATTAATCTACTGCTTAACAAGAACAAAATGATTACTGGATATCATTTCATTCCGTTAAAGTTATTTGATGGTTCCAGCTTCTCAAATTAGACACATGATGCTTTGCGTTGTCTTCAATAATGGAACATTTAACGTCTTAAGGGGTGGGGAATTTGCATGTTCTTTGTGTGTACAGTCAAAAGACATTGGGGTCAGGTTAACTGGAGACTATCTGTGACTATGTGAATGTGAACATGATTGTTTGTCTCTGTATGTCGGCCCTGAGGCATCCTGAAGGTTTCCCACCTTCCTGTCTGCTTTGGCACAGAGCGTTGCATCCGTCAGGTTGCGAGGAGGGTGATACTGATGCCAGAGAGTGAGAGTCACCGGTGAGCCATCCGACCACTCCACCATCGGCGATGTCGCCGGCTTCCGAAGACCGATCCACACCTCCAGGCCGTCCCCAGAAACTGAGAAACATGGAGATAGACACACAAAAGGGAATTTACACAAATATATAGAGTTTACATATCCCAAAAGTATCTAACAGAAAACCATGTCGTCCGTTTTTGCACGATGCTCCTTACAGTTAGCCAGCAGCTTCAGCAGCACCTCCACCTCAGACAGTGAGTTGAGGCTGGTGAGGTTAGCGCCCTGGGAGCTGCAGGCCCCGGTAGATTCCTCCCAGCTTCCTCCCTCTGAGTCTGACAGGACTCGGTAGCAGAAGCCGTTATGAGGCCACCAGCCATTCGCACACTCCGTATGGATATACTGCCAATTCTCTGTGAGAGGAAGAAGAATCAGGAGAGGAGGAGGAGAAATCAGAAGAGCGCAGACAAAAATAACAACACACATTCACAGCAGACATTGTTTTGGTCTTGCCGCCGACGGCGCTGCAGAGAGACGGGTCAGGAGTTCACTCCCCAGGTGCAGGGCAGCTGTTCCGCCCACGAGCTAAAAACAAAGTTTCAAGCACAATGTGTCCTCTGACGGATAATTTACCTCTGACACAGTCAAGACACCTGTGAGGATGAAGGGGAGTTTGTCAGGTGTTAATGTGTGTGTGTGCGTGTGCGTGTGCGTGTGTGTGTGTGTGTTTCTCACCCAGTGGCTCTGCTCTCCTGGTGTTGTTGGGTGTTTTCTTACAAATGTAAGGCAGCGCAGACTCACAGGAAAGACTCTGCCAGTGACCCTCGTAGGCCGAGTTGTACACTCCACACTGTCTGTTGTCCTTCAGAGGGCTGGCAGGCAGAGCTGATGGGAACACAGTGATGGGAGGATCAAGAGTTATTATTAATAACTGTAATAATTAAGGATTTCCTTGGCCAGAGAGAATAACCATCATAACCACTGCATTGTGTGGGAAATCATTGTGCTACAAGTATAAAACTGTTGCCAAGGATCTTCAGAACAATTGGCTCTTGGATATAACAAGTAATCGGTACCTGTGGTAAAATTGACCAATGACAGAGGGGCTCCATCAGACCACTGCCAGCCACGGCCGTTCTTCAGGTGGTTAAGACCAATCCACACCATCACTCCCACACTTGCCAGTCGATCTAAGGCAAGATACAAAAACATGCATCTTTTGAACGATGTCAAATCCCATCTGAGCAGAATACAGTGATACATCAAACAAAAGGTCATTGAAGAAGATAAAATAACTGAAAGGGAGAGAGAGAGAGAGGAGGAAACTTCATTTGAGAGAGGATGAACTGGAATGGAACCCATCACAGCACATATCTCTGACAAGGGCCCTATCTCGCAATGTCAAAGATAGTGATTCAAAAACACTACGTCCAGCCCTTTGTTTGCTTTGGCACCACATTCTACTACAGTGCAGCAGCTGAAAAAAGTTTCCCCCTCTATGAATCCACATTTAAATGAACCACATTTAGATCCAGATTTTTAAATCAAATTGAACACAGTAATAGGAATCAGCCTCTTAAATAAGCCTTTCTCCATGAGGACCATGAATTATTCCCATGGAAATCAAATCAGTGAAAAGTGTTTGGGGATCCATGAAAATCTGCTCAGTAGTTTTTGTGTAATCTTTAAACCAACCAGGTACCTACCTCTGATGTACCTGTGCTCCGCCAAGCTGGTGATGCTGAGCAGGTTTCCCCCTTGGGCCTGGCAGGTTGACTGCGCCTGACTCCAGGTCAGGATGGTGTACAGGTTGAACTGGTAACATGCGTGCAGCTCCTGGTTTGACTCCCAGAAATGCTCACAACTGGAATCTATGAATAAAGGCATGATTTTTTTTTAAAAAGCAAAAGGAAACTGATATGTGAAGAGGTGGCATGATATTATTTTGTATACATGGGAAGAGAGTGAAGGGAGACAATAAAAGGACATTGTGATCAGAGCAGTTTTAAAGGTATAAGATATATTTATTAATCCATCACACATGCACAGACACACTCATCCAAATGGGGGGAAATTCGTCCTCTGCTTTTGATCCATCTGGTGAACACAGCAGGACACACAGAGCAGTGGGCAGCCATGCACGGATCCCGGGGAGCAGATGTTGGGGGAGTAAGGTGCCTTGCTCACGAGCACTTAGACATGGTTAGACATTTAGAAATTTACCGAAAACAAATCTCACTGGGAAAAAAACTATTTTTATATGGTAAGAAGTATGTTGTGACCCAACCACTAAATTATTACACATCTCTATGATCCTGGTTCCAGGGCATTCATGTGTTCCCATCTTCTGGAAACATGTAGCAGGGATACAGAGTTGATTATTGATGTTGGGTGAAAGAGAATGTGGTGGGAACTTCAGCGGGTCAGGGGACGCCAGCTGAGAAGGCGGCCTTTCCTATGTGGCCCCGGATGAATTTGTGTTCACACAGCGAGCAGAATGTGGCCACATGCTTCCCAGACCACATCCGGATGTGGTGCTGGGAACGTGACTGACCACTGGTGATCGGATCACTTGGGACACATGTTAATACCAGGTCCGATCAGGGTCCTAAAGGTTACAGGTTTAGGTTCAGGGCTGTGTTTAGGTCAGTTCTTCATTGTGGGCCTTGGACTTGTGCATGGGAGGATAACAATGTTGGGAGGTGTCCACATACTTGTGTACATTTTCTTCCTGCATCTGTAGTGTCTGTGTTTTACCTTGGACCGGACAGAAGCCCCATCTTTCAGCTCCATCATAGCGAGTGGTGGTGGAACACCACTGCAGATGGTCCTCACGCCCCTCACTCGTGCACTCGTGGAACCATTTGTTGTTGTATTTAAAGGGCAAAGCGCAGGGCATGCCATGTGCGTTCCCCAACAAAGTGTGGATATCTGCAAGTAAAACACCCGGCAGTCATTTTGAAAACTTGTTGAATATGACTGATGAGCTGTTGCATTAAAATTAAGGACATTTCAGGTGTTTACCTTCATATGGATACGAACAGGGCCCTTCTCTCGCTGTGTTGTACCTTTTCCACACATGATGAGAGTTTTTCTTTACTACCAACAAACGTCCGGCCACGGCAACCTTCCACTGGGACGCCCCGTGCAGCATCTTTCCACTGCAGCGCCACCACAACACGGGCTGGGCCATGTCGCACTCGAACGTGCCCAGGGGCTGCGTGGGGTCCGACATGTTGAGGCCCAGGCACGTGCTGGTGCCCACGTTGAAGAGGCGGTGCTGGGAGACCCACTTCCACAGCATGCGGCGCGTCGGCCGCTCGCAGTCCTCCAGCACCAGGTTGGTGCGGTCCACTGTGACGCAGCGTTTCAGCGGCTCACTCTCCAGGATGAAGATTCCCTTTTCTGGAGAGAGATTGGTGAGGGGCAGGGAGAGGAGGGTGAGTCGAGCAGAGGAGAGGGAGGTATGAAGAGGGGTGAGAGATTCAGAGGAGGAAGTGTAGACGTGATTGTGAGTGTGAGAGAGGAAGATGGATGGACATGTGTAAACAAGAAGGGAAAGCCACTGGATATTCAGCCATAACATAGGATGCATACTTATTGTATACAAAAGTCAAGGAGATAAACAGCTGGAGAAGTGTTCACTTCCTCCAGGTCACTGTTGCACACTGAAAGATTGAAATATTTATTTGATGGATTAATCAGGTATTTTGTCTATAACATATAAACTAAATATAAGGCTTTTAACAAAAGGAAAATAGGGTTTACTTGAAAGAACGTATTTAGAAAAATGTTTCTTGATGTAATCTAAACAAGAAAATCTGGTTTTCTTGAGAAAATGTATTTGAAAAAATATAGTTTTCTTAAAATAGACTAGTAAAGAAATTATGATTTTCTTGAAATACTCTAGGAAAATATTGTTTTCTTGATACAATGTAATTAAAAATACATATTCCTTGCATACATCTATTCAAAACAATATGGTTTTCTTGAGATAATTAATTCCAGAAGAAAATCTGGTTTGGTGAATGAAAGTAAAAGTGAATGAAAGTAAATAAAAGTCTTTGTGTGTCTTGATGATTGTATTAAGCTCATGTATTATTATGACTGTTCACAGATAATAAAAGTTTATGATTAGTCACAGATAATAAAACTCAAAACTGTCCACAGGCAACCAGGCGTCTGGTGAGAGGTTCACTGACCCTCCAGGAAACTGGGTCATTTCAGAACCACCTCTGAGCCCAGCTCGACGAGGAACACGTTGAAACGATTAATCGAGTTTTTCTTCACGCACATTCACTGTCCAGTTCACCGCTGCACGCTAGAAAAACACGAGGGAAAACTCCACACGGAGAAGATGTGGAGTCGCTTAGCAGGAGGCCACTCGAAGGAGAAGCAGCTGCAGCAGATGCAGAACTTACTGTAAAACTCTGAGAGCTGGTTCCTCTCCAGCACCTCATCGTCCTCCGCGCACCCGCAGCTCCTCCACAGTAACACCGCCACACAAAGAGTCGCCACGACGGAGAACGAGTCGCTGCAGCGGGACCACCGCGTCGACATGTCGGCGGAGAGAAGCGGCGTCGAAGCGCGAGCGACGGCACATTCCGAGACTCCCGCCCGGACACTGAGGCTCCTGCTGCTCGGTGTTTTCTTCCAGAGTCGAGAGGGAAGTTTGGCCAAGTTCAGACGAGCGGCGACGTCACGTCTGACGGAGGAGCTGCTGCTGCTGCTGCCCGGTCTGAGCCGAGCCGAACCGAGTCAAAGCTGAACCGAGCCGAGCTGAGCCGAGGAAAAGTGAACCAAGCTGAGCTAAACTGAGCTGAGCCACAGGCTGCATACCAGACTGAGACTGAGGGACCTCTGTAAACAAACAAGTAGTTAAAGATAGACAGACAGACAGACAGACAGACAGACAGACAGATATATATAAATAGATAGATAGATAGAGACAGACAGACAGACAGACAGATAGATATAAATAGATAGATAGAGAGACAGACAGATATATAAATATAGACACATAGATAGATAGATAGATAGATAGATAGATAGATAGATAGATACAGAGACAGACAGACAGATATAGACAGACAGACAGACAGACAGACAGACAGACAGACAGATAGATAGATAGATAGATAGATAGATAGATAGAGAGACAGACAGACAGACAGATAAATAGACAGACAGACAGACAGACAGATAGATAGAGAGACAGACAGACAGACAGACAGACAGACAGACAGACAGAGAGACAGACAGACAGATAAATAGACAGACAGATATATACAGACAGACAGACAGATAGAGAGACAGACAGACAGACAGACAGATAGATAGACAGACAGACAGACAGACAGACAGATAAATAGACAGACAGATATATACAGACAGACAGACAGACAGACAGACAGACAGACAGACAGACAGACAGACAGACAGACAGACAGATAGATAGATAGATCGACAGACAGACGGTCTACAATAAATTACAAGCAAATTACAAGAGAGATTAATTATAACAATACAAAAATAGAAATAAAATCTGTGAGTAAAGTAGATAAAGAGCAAGAGGGAGAGTTGTTTATGCTCTAAACTGTTATTTATGATTAGAGTATGTAAACGTTCGTCTGCATTTGGCGGAAAGTGGCAAATTTAAATGTTGGACCAAAAGTACAAATGTGTAGGATCACTTTTTTGGGAGTCATCCCTTTCTTTTTGCTCAAGCCTCAGTTCTCACTGAGTTCCCCTCGAAACCACTTTAAATTGTGTTCCTCTGAAACCTGATCTAATCGGTGTCATCAATATCTGTCTGGATTTGACAAACACATAATGAAAGAGTCCTTTCACAATAAGTCAGAACTTTGCTTTATTTATGTGCCATGTCACTAAAAAACATTAAAGGCTCAGCCTTTCTTTGAAATAAAACATCAAGCACAATATATAAAATAAAAAAAATCACAATCATCCACCAGTATATTTACAATCATTAAAATTAAGGACATTTTTCAGTAGTAGACCACTCGTAGTGTAGACTCCTCCTTTCAAGCTGCATGTTACAGTGGACAAACATCAGAGTGAGTTTGCAGGATCATGCAACAGGAGGGTGCAGTGTTTAGTACATGGACAGTGCACTTTGACAGCAGCAAGTTCATCATGTAGTGTTCATCCATTCACAGTGTCGTCTACTGTGTTCTGGCATCTCCAAATCAACACAGAGATAGATCCACGCAACAGAGTGTAAACAAAGATGGACGACATGTCTCCACTTCTCTACACTATACAGAAATTAAGCAAAAGCCAGATACGTATGCTGCCATCTTGAGCAGCTGCAGCCAGAGGAAGCGGTGGCGAGGTCCTGCCCAGGCACATTCTCAACCAATGGTGACTCAGTCTCAGCCGTGAATCATGACATTAACCCCGTTTGTATAGCATCTAATGACTAATTAAATCTAAACTTAATTCAAGTGAACACTTGAATAAACATCTGTGTGATTGGAACTACCTAAAATGACAGAAACCATCTTTCAGAAAAACATATTTGATGAATACTGTCAATTTTAGTCCGGCCTATGTACCATCCACTACCATGGAAGAGGCAGAGATTATGACCTAAAAAGCAGGCGGCCACCAGGGGGCAATCAAGACGCTTTGGCTTCACTTTTGGGGAGCAGTGATGTCGTCCATCTTTATATACAGTCTATTATCCACACACTCACACACAAACACAGATACACACAGACACACACACACACACACACTTAAGTGCACTCAGATGTTGGTTTGCATCGTCTCCAGTTTATCATCAGTAGGAATTCATGGTTATAGTCTTTTCTCTCTGCGTGTTCTTGTAAGTTACATTTTTGAAGGTGGACGTCGAGCTTCTGAACAAAGGGTTGGTCCCCTGAGAAGAGCAAAAACACATGAAGATCATTAAAATACGGTCACCAAAATTAAAACGTGGATATTTTTTCACATTTGTTTTAAAAATAACAATCTTAAAGTGACTCATAAATACTCTTATTTTTAGCTTGCACCTCTGAATCAGCTGGACATTCAAATTAGTTTAGCAAACATTCCCGAAAGTAGTTTGTTTGTTTGGAGCTATTTTTAGCTGCAGATTTTCTCGCTCTAGTAAACATGTGCTACAGCAGGACTTCAGCGCTGGTTCATCATAAAGAAGAAGCAAGTGGCTCATTCATATTTTATTGTAACAGTTTGTAACAAAAATTCAATTTGTAGAAAACTTCCTTTTCTTATCCGTTTATAAAGTGGTTACACCGCCTCCGCCAACCAGTTCAGTTTGAGTCTACATACCTTTTTCCCTCACACTCATATGAAGTCACTGTGACCTTTGACCTTTGACAACCTAATTCCAATCAGAGCGATTCAGAAGCTTTGGTTTCCCCTTTGGCTAGCAGCCATTTCAGTCGATCTTCATATACAGTTTATGGTTTGAACAGTGAGAAAAACACACTACCAGCTTTTAAACGACTTCAGGGTCTTACCGACTGCCATTTCGCTTTTGCCTTCTCCGCCTCAAACTTGGCGACCTCTTTACGGTCGTGCACCGACACCAGCACCTTCCACACAGCCAGCAGGATCAGGCCGATACACACGATGGAAAGGGAGACTCCCAGGATGATCATGGGGATGTTCGGGGGCTCCGGGCACCCTGGGACGGGACAGGTGGGGGGGGTGAGACTCGTGCCAGATCTTCCTTTAAATTGAACCTGTTTTCCGTGTTGTTGTTTCATGGCTTACCGTACATCTGGAGGTTGTAGGCAGTGGTACCTGTCTCACTTTCCACCACATCAAAAGAGATCCAGCACTCGTTCTCCGTCATCAGCGTGCATGACAAAGAGGAGGTCTTGTCATAATCTGGGAGGAGATGTGAACATGCATATCCATAAGGACGAGACAAATCCATCCTGTATCCCCTTCCCTTTCGACATTGTTCCGAGAATGTAAAAGGATACACTCCCCTCTGTTGTGATTTCCATATCAAAGACGACAATCTGGTGTGTGCATGTGTGCGTGGACCACCCCATTGTACATCACAGCTGAAGCCTGAAAATCCTCTCTGATAATCAGATATACCTCTCGGCTTGCACGAGTATAGTGGGTTTAATATAATCTCTTCTATAAAAGGAGGACAAGGCTCTTTGGCTATTCACATGCACTACAATAGCTCTGCCTGTACGACAAGGTAAATAATATGTTCCCCATTGTCAAGGGCTGACTGAATGGACATGGATGGTGTTGTGTTAAGAAGAAGGGGATTCGGACTTCAGAGACACACACAAGTCAATGCAGGTCAGCATTCCTCCAGATCTCTGACCCATGGGGAAATTTAGCACGGCCCTGTGTAGATTCCACCATCAAAAACATGACCACAGAGGGGACAGTCTCATTTACAGCGCAGGTTACAAGACTCCTCATGTAATATATCACGGTCAAACCCAATTTATTAATGGTTGATTATGCATGCATATCCATATTCTGATATAAATCTTAATTTTAGGAAATACACATATAAACGATTTGATGTTTCTTACCCAGCCCTGAACTTGATATCAGCAATCAGAAAATATAAAAGCATGAGTGGGCTGATGCATACGCTGCCTCCATGCTGTATATACCTCAATCGGGCAATGCAAGACATGTTTATATGGCAATAATGCAATTTAATTTCATGTATACATAAGATAACAAATGATCGGTTGTTCTAAATGAGCTGTAGATTATGTTTCCAATTTGTGAATGCAAAAGTTAATGCATGCAAGTGTATGCAGAGATTCCTGGAAAAACGTTTTGTTACCAAGTATGACAATGTTTCACTTCATTGTGACTTCCCTTATCATGAGGTTATGACGCGGAATAATAAAAAATATATATTATTATCTCATAAAATGTGTTTTTTGGAGGACATTATCCACGTGACGTTTGTTTTGACTTTGACCTTCGAGCTCCAAAACCATCTGGAGATATACTCCAAAGTAACAAACCCACAAGTTTGGTGAAAATGTATCCATGCAGTGTTAAGTTATGTTTTACGAACTCAACAAAAATGTATCTTTCTTATGTAAAGTGACTTTTTACCTTCTGTTGTGTTGATGGACATTTTAGGAACGCTGCACCTTTGATCACACAGCTCAGCCTCGTCCTTATCTAGGAGGTGACACTCCACACAGCTCCTGGTATTAGAACAATTTGAGAAACAAAACAAAAGCACAGTTTTACCTCAGAGCTTGAGGTTTAATGATCACAGAAGAATCACAGTGTTGGTCACTTATCACCAGTTTTCCCAAGGCTTCATTCAGCCTCTATCACCCGTCTCCTCTACAACAGTGATATCAAATGGCTCTGGGCCTGACAGCTGCTTTGCAAAGGAGAAAGAAAATCTCTTAGTGCTCTGCTGAGGACATTAGTTGTCTTTTGATGTCCCATGGAAGGTGTAGACACATGTGAACAAGGGACGCCAGAATCGGATACGTCTGAACTCCAAAGAACAGACAGATCATGTCGTGCAAGGAGACAACATCTTATATCTTTTCAGGTAAAGAAACAACAATTCAAAACCCTTTACACTGAGCCAGTGTTCACTTTTCAAAAGCCAGGGACCTGAATGGGTTCTCACCTTGCAGAGCTACAGGCGTCTCCGCATGTCAGGCACTTCTCACACTTGTCCCCAGACGCTCCGGGTACAGCGCAGGCACACTGGCCACACTTGCATTTCCCCCTGCCGCTGCAGACAGTGCCATCCTCCGACATGCACGCTTCAGTGCTGGTGCTGCAGTTGCAGTACTCCCCCGTCCATCCACTGTGACAGTGACACTCTCCACAGTCGCACACTCCGTGGCCTTGAAGACACACATGAAATCAAATGAAAGGCTCACCACCAGATCATCATCCCATTCGTGAGAAGTCGCTCACCTCCACAGAGTTCTCCCCGGAAGCGAAGACAGGAGTAGTTGTCACACTCGCAGTAAGGTCCGTAGATGCGGCCGAAGCTGGATGCATGACACACACACTGGCCGCAGTAGCACTGCCCTTGACCGCTGCAGACTGCGGACTCATTGCTGGCGAGGCAGTTGCTCAACAAAATGCTCTCCTCGTTGCACTCGCACTGCGCTCCCAGGAACCCGGGCTGGCACAAGCACACCCCACACTGGAACTCCCCCAGGCCCTCGATACACTGGCTGCTGTTTGCTTCAGGAGCCTGCCGGCAGTCGCACGAGCAAAGAGACTCCAGTTCCACCTCCAGGCTGTCCTGCAGGCCCACCGCTTTGAGGGAGAAGTGCCGGACCCCCAACAGGCATCCCGCGAGCTCCACGGTCACATTGAACACGACCTGAGGAGCGAAGAGGACGTCAGAGTACCACCATGAAACGAGGGCCCATATGCATATGACTACAAATATATACTCTATTAACTGTGTCCATATTCAGGTGCTGCATCTCTCCCACTAAGAAGTTTCCTTTAAATGCAACTGACAAATGCATCCTTATGTCACCGATCTACAAAGTTTGTCTCTTCCCTTCCTGATCCTCCCTTGTCTCTCGAGCACCCCTGCCCTCATGTGTCACAACTTTTTCCCAATTGTCTCCATGTTTATCATTAAATCTCTGAGTTACTCTTTAGTTATCACCAGTTCGTCCTGACACCTTTGAGCTCCAGCATTTTATTGGTAGAGTTCCTACATGTATATCTATCTGCCTCATGTTTTTTGCTTCTAGCCTGAGGGTTTTTGATATAATTTAGATGAAACACACTAAAACATCACAAGGATTATTTTATGTTCAATTTCGGCCAATAGATCCCTTCACCTAAATCTTACACACTGAACTTTTAAGACTTTCTTTAAAAAATATATTTTTAGTCTAATGAATTAGTTTGTTATTGAACCAAATTGCACCAGCTTGCATGAGAGGTGGCAGTCACAAGCAAAGAATGGGACATTTAGAGTATAAGCGACTGACCGTCTCCCCTGGTTTGACGTTGGAGCAGCGTTTTAGGTCAGGCAGGACAGTACCATTGGGGCAGATGGCTGTGAAGGACATCTGCAGCTCCTCTGTGTCTCCGTGGACCTCCAGTTCGATCTCGGAGCGCAGTTCCTGGAAGAGAGTGCATGATAATTGCAGGTCCCTGAATGGAAACGCCAACGTCAGCACAGACAAGACCGGAGCAGAAAGGTTCCCTCTACAACACAGCATAAAAAAAAAAAATCCCCAAAAGCCAACGATCAAAACCAATTCCTGCTTCTGGCTTTTGTTAGCGTGGGGTGTGGTTTCCAGGGCTTTAACTGGGATTATACCTTCACCCTGCGCTGACCTGTGACATGCCAGGGAACGTCTGAACCCACCTATAACTAACTCTCTCCCAGTGAGTCAGCGTGCCAGGTGTGCTGTGCTCGAACGAAACGCCTGAAGAAAAGAGTGAGAGCTCACCTCGGCTCGAGGACATGCTGTGTTAGACTGACTCATGAACTCTCTGACGGACTGTCTGGGTGCTAGCGGAGGGTTAACTGTGGGTTTCCGGCCGTGCCTGTGATTGTACTGTGTCTCCAGCGTTGTTAGGGAGGAGAAAACGGGTGGATGGTCGTGGGTAACACCCAGACTGAAGGTGGATTCAGGTAAAAACAGATTCTAAAGACTTGGACGTGTTTTTCGGTAAATACGCTGAAGGGTAATTGAAGTGGGGCGGCTCAACAATCCATCCACTGAGAAACAAACATTAATCCCCAAACTGCAGGTAAGTGTAAATACTCATCATCTGTCCTCCATCACTATAAATATCTCTTTGTTTTTTATCTACAATCAGTGTGATGACAGGCTCTGCTCTCTTCAGTGTGGTTAACGTGGCAGCGGCCAAAAGTGGCTGTAAGCAAACATGACTGATGAAGTAATTAGAGGACGGCCGACTCGCCACCAGTCAACGCCGCCAGGGGGGGGATTTACAAAAAAACAGGACACAGCGTGAAAGAGGTACTGGGAGAGAGAGAGAGAGCGAGGGAGCGAGTGGGGGAAGAAAAGAGCCAATGAGAGTCAGAGGGACGAGCAGATCAAACGGCTTGGACAAGAAGAGACTCGCTGTGGAACAAGCTGAGGCAAAGCACCGGGTTGGTGAAGGGAAAAAATGTAATAGGAGAAAGAATGAAAAGAGAAAAGCGAGAGAAAGAGAAGGCAGAGATACTGGCACGCCCGCTTTAAATGTACATGTGTGTTTGGATAAAACCTGGCTCAAGCTTCAAATATTAGGTGGGAAATTATGATTGAATTACATTTACAACAGTTATTTCCTCCTTTATTACGGCAGGTGTTATCGGTTTTATCTCACATGACCAGTGCACACACACACACACACAAACACAAACACACACACACACACACACACACACACACACACACACTACCTGCACACCCACATCACCAAGACCCTTTATTTACTTTGTACGCGGTTACAATCAGTTCCAGGATGTTCCTCGAATCACTGGCCACGGCTCCGACTGTGGCGCCAGGTATGAGATCTGCATAGTTCTATGATGGAAATAAACAAAAACAAACACAAAACACAAGAAAAACAGCACCAGCAAAGTTACAAATCTGGGCAGACCTGTCTCGTGGTGCAAAACGGCTTGTGGAGGATAAGAGGGCCAGTTCTAACAGGTTGAATGAGAATGTAGCTTAATGCATGAATATGTTAACCTCATTAAAAAGCTGTTACCTTATAGTTGTGTGTCTGCTCCTTCGTCACAGCAAATATCAGCAGGATGTTGTTCTCCATGACTTTATCAATCAGCTGACCGAGAGTCGGATACTCCTGAAAACCACCAAACATGGTGATATGCAAACAGTGAGGCAGTGGTGATCATCACAGCGGAGCCTATAATGACTCAGGAAGTAAAGTCAGGAAACTGAGGGTTTCAAGGAGACAAATTTAAGAAAAAATACACAACTATTTCTGTTTGATTTGTCTTTCTGAAATGAAAATGAAACAATAGGGACCATTGTGGCATCTATTGCACTTCTGTCCGTCCTGGGAGAGGGATCCTTCACATGTGGCTCTCTCTGAGGTTTCTACATATTTTTACCCTGTTAAAAGGGTTTTTAGTAGTTTTTCCTTACTCTTGCTGAGGGTTAAGAACAGAGGATGTCACACCATGTTAAAGCCCTATGAGATGAATTGTAATTTGTGAATATGGGCTATACAAATAAAATGTGATTGATTGATTGATTGATTGATTGTGGGTTCACCTGCACCGTGGACATGGAGTACTCATTGTTGACATCCAGGTGACACTGGCCGTCGTTAGGAATCACGATGCCGGCCATCTTGCTGTCCATCCCGAAGTGTGAGTCGGCATCACTGACGAACACCAGCAAACGCATGGAGTCATTCCTCCAGCCTATCTTGTCCTATCAGGAGACACATCATCACCAGGGGGGGCCACTCACAGCACAGAATCACAAACTAACCAACGTCTAGGTTCATACATTTAAAAAACGAATCCTCGTCTTACCCCACAAACGGCCACTTGCATGACAGCATCGAAGCCGCACTCCGGCAGGTCGATGTTCGCGGACACACGCTGCTTCGCAATGATCTCGTTGAACTCGTCGGTTCTGCTCGTCAGAGACAGGACGTGTTTATAGCCGAACGCTGGCAGGCAGGTTGAGCGCACGCCACTGGGACACACCGGGACACCAACATTAGATACAAGTAGAATCTCAGGGGTTGAGGACGTTGTTGATGTTTTGTCTTTTACCTGCAGGGGTTGGCCAGCTCCTTCTCTGTGATCCTGATGAAAGGAAGCACAGGTTTCTCCACGAAGGAGCCGAAGCCCATGCGAAATTTGCTGGTGAGGTTGGCCATCTCTTTAGACAGAGAGGAGCCCAAGTCTTTGATCATGTCCAGATCATCGATCATGGACGCTGACAGGTCCATCAGATAGTACACGTCCACGGGATAGTCGTCTGTGTGTTGGATCTTCACCTGGAACGTCACCTGACTGCCTGTGCACAAAAATCACACACCTTCATTTTCGTCTGAATACGAGGACCTGGAGTCAGTTCAAAAACACTTTGTGTTGCATACCAGCTCGCAGCTTGAGGGCCATCTTCTGTGGAGAGATCTGGGTGCTGTTAGCGCTGTCTGTCTTCTTCCCGAGCGGGAGATCAAGGAGGATCTGACCTTCGGAGACGGGGAACTGCAGCTGGCTCCTGGCACATCCCTTTTCCACCAAGATATCCAGTGTGTCACATCTTTCGCTGACTGAGAACCAGTCTGTGAAGTTCTGAGAAATGAAGTTACGGGTAGTAGTGGTTTTATTCAATCCTGCTCATAGCATAACAGTCTGTAATGATCCGAAGGTGCAAGGTGGTGTCATGCCCGCCCGGCTGCTTACCTCCTGTGTGCACCAGGCACAGTGAGGGCTGAGCTGCAGACATTGGTCACAAGTCCCAGCGCTGCCAGTCGAACATGATCCTGCAACACACATGAACACAGTCAGGGTCAAGGAACCACAGGAACCACATGAGTTCCCCAAGCGTGTGAAGTTTTAGGACATGATAAAATGTCAAAGGGAAGTTTAACGTAGAGTTCAATCATGTATTCATAAGTGACCTATAACTACTTTATAGAATACTACCAAGTGCAGTAAAAAGTAATAAAACCCCTGACCGTTGAAATATGTCTTTCACAATATCCTCGCAGGTTAACCAGTCACAAATACCAAAACAGGATTTATGTAATATTGTTAAGAAGCCGTGATTCTGTATTGTCTCATTATAAACGTGTTGCCCTTGTTTGTTTGTTTGTTTGTTGTTCTTACCTTCCACGCTGCTGATCCAGTAGCGGAGAATCAGGCTCAGCAGAATAAGCCCCATTAGTCCGTGAGGTTACTGGTTGGACAAGGTAAGAAAAGAAGAGTTGTGTCAAGTTGTCTCATATTTAGCGGATTGACACGGACCCGCTGCTCCGAACCGAGTGCACCGCGGGCTGGGGAGGAGCGCGCTGCCGCCCCGCGATACCTGCTCACTGGGCGAGGAGCTGGGGGGGCGCGCTCACCTGCGCTGCCTTTATATGTCCACTTCCGCTCAGGTGAGCGAGCGAGGCGCGCGACTTCAGAGCTCTGTGTGTGTGTGTGAGTGTCTGCCGTTGGTGCTCGAGAGGGAACGAGCACGATTTATTTATTTAAAAAAAAAAAAATTAATATAGCCACCTAAGATTTATGCGCAGTATACAATTTGTTTTGTGGAAAGCTGTGTGTAAATTATGAAACATTAGAGCCTCTGTTACATGGCCTATGAATTTTAATGCTGTACTTTAGAGGTAAAGGTCACAGGCTTAGATAACGGTCCTATTGGGTTCTACTCTGTGTGTGTGTGTGTGTGTGTGTGTGTGTGTGTGTGTGTGTGTGTGTGTGTGTGTGTGTGTGTGTGTCTGGGGGTGTGGGGGTGTGCTGACTAAGGCAAAAACAATTATATCAAGAAAAAAATCTCACATCAGCCGATATCGTTAATTAAGATTTAAAGAAGTATTGAAATCACAGTATTGTTGCTTTGAAGTTCAAAGACTGAGTTTTGCTCCTGAGATAAGGCTGTGTGGATTTAAACTCTTCTTTCAGCAGAGAGGGACAAAGACCTGATGAACACTTGATTTAGTTTCTGAGAATTTATTTATTTATTATTTGATGTAGTATTTACTTGACTTGTTATCTCATAATTTGAGTCTTAAACTTGAGTTTACAGACTATATCTCCCTTTTTTCCATTTATATTTTTTGACTCCATCCGTCATCGTTTGATTGATTTAGTTTTTTACTTTGAAATTTAAATTTTTGATCTTTGATTTATTTTGAAGAATAAGTTATTGTATAGTATTTACATTTTTGTCTCTAAGTTATAATCGTGACTAACACTTCCATAATGTTTTGACTCTGTGTGCCTTGTTCTAAAAGCTGAGATGTAAATGTTTGTCAGACCATCTTTAGATCCAGCTACAGTTATGATTTAGCATAATATTATCTCAAAACACGGAACTAATTGAATAATTTTTTAGGTCAAGCACTGGCATTTTTTAATTAACATTCTAATCCTGTGCTCAGGCTACAGCGATGCACCAGTTCAATACAATACAAAGCTGTAGAGGCCTCAATAAACACACATATCCTGGCATGTGCTGATTCAGCGATTCACTTTTCTTCTTCTCAGTTTCTACTTTTTTTTAAATCCTCTTACGACCCCTCAGTTTTCTCCAGTGACATTTTGGGGTCAACCCCTTGGTTTTAAACCAATGGAAAAAAAACACCTGACTGTTAAAGTTACTGGTTAAAACTACCTCCACAAAAAACCAGCAGTAAAACGTTGATTACACATTGATGCATCACTATTAACATTCCTATGATGAAGCAATATACCTTCATGCAGAACAAGTACTTCTGTTGATACTGTGAGAACTTGTTTCTGGTGGAAATTTGAACACTCCTGTAATGGGATATATTTTTTGTTACTTTTACCTCGAGAGTATCTGATTATTTCCTCCACAGTGTAAGTTGTCCGACTGAACTTTGGCCAAACAAGAGTAATAGAATTCAGACAGGCCACGCCGTGAGCAAATAAAACCTGTAGAGTCCCGGTGCCCAGACGCTGTAGTAGAAGATATGTTAATCTTTAACAACACAAGAACCTGAATCGTTGTCACTGTTGGCTAGACAAAAACAATCATGCAGGCCTTTCACCAGATATGAAATGTGTGACTGTGTGACTGTGTGACTGTGTGACTGTGTAACTGTGTGACTGTGTTACTGTGTGTGTACAATCTGAGGGCGAGGAGGGTGCAGTTGCGTAGGTGTTGGACCGTTGACAGCTGCGGCCCGAATATCTCGTAGCTTGTCCCAACTCAGAGGAATCTCACAATTCAGCACCACACCCCTCTGGATCAGGGTGAGTCCCCATCTGTTACCCCAAACCCCCTCTCGCCCCTCTCCTCTTCTTTCAGTGAGACCTCCCCCCCTCTCCCCCCTCTCTCCCCTCAGCTCTCTGTAGTTTGATGCACCTTACCCAGTATCCTTCTGGGAAGTGTCCATCTGTGAAACTGTGATATATCATCCATACTTCCCTCTGCTTGGATCATTTGCTTGTTTACCTCTGGTTTCCGCTGCTCTCTCCTCTCTAGTCTGAATTTCTCATCACTTGTTTTTTTTATTTTCTAAATTTACCAAGAAACATCTCAACAAAATGACAACAAACTCCTGTGACTCTTCTTTTAACTTCTCATTTTACAGTTATTTCACATCCTGGATGAGATCAAGTGGGTTGGATGCTCAGGATGTCAGAGAAAAATGAACCATGGTTGTGACAGAAGTGTTTTAAGCATGAGCCTCATCAAAATTCCACCATCAATAAATGATTCCCCCTCTCTGTCTCTGTCTCAGCACTACACTCTTACTATGCATGGAAATGGAGGTGTAATCCGTCAGTGAATCAGCTCACCTTCAGGGGCGTCCTCTGATACCATGCTGTCCCGTCTCAGTCTGTCTTCCTTGTCATCAAGTGAAAAATGGAGAGAAACAGAGAAGCATCAGGCCGATACATTCAGTCCCATTGTATCCCGAGCAGTCCTCAGAGTAACAGTAAACCTATTGTAACGGCGCCCTTTATGAAGCATGGCGCTAGGGTGACCCTGCTGCCCATGCTCCTTGGCTCATGTGTGCTTGTGTGAGTGTTAGTGTGAGTGTGTCGGAAAGTGGGTGAGTGTGTGTGCGTGCACGCTGGGGTCATGTGTGGGTGTTTGTACAGGCTCCAACTTGCCCGTTTGCGTGTGTGTGTGTGTGTGTGTGTGAGAGTGTATGTGCATATGTGTGTGTGTGTGTGCACGTGTGTGTGTGCAGGGGGAGGCTGTGATGATAATGAGTGACAGTAACAACTGCCCGGCTATGCGACCTCCACAGGAGTGAACTTCTTTATTAAGAGATGATCTAACTGATGTGCTCGTGTTGAGCTGTGGAGGCTAGAGCTGCAACAAAACAACCTTTGAATCAAAGTAATGGACATTTTCTGTAAGTTTGAATTGTGTGTGTGTGTGTGTGTGTGTGTGTGTGTGTGTGTGTGTGTGTGCGTGTAGATATCTTTGTGAGCCTAGAGCCTACGAAGTGAGGACATTTTGGCCGGTCCTCGCATTCTGACCCACTTTCAATGGGCTGTTTGAGGGTTAAGACTTGGTTTAAGGGTTAGGGATGGAATTAGGTTTATGTTAAGGTTAGGGTGCGGGGCTTGGGAATGAATTATGCCAATGAGTGTCCTCACTAAGATAGAAGTACACAGTGTAGGTGTGTGTGTGTGTGTGTGTGTGTGTGCTGAGCTTGTATTACTTCCTGCAGTGAGGAGGAGGAGGAGGAGGAGGAGGAGGAGGACGAGGAGGAAGCCAGTGCTGTAATACAGCCTCCTTCTTACAGTGGAATGGCTGGAATGCAGGTGTACACACACATGCATATGCTAGTGGGGCAAGATAAACGTACATAGGCCCTACCCTGTAAAATGATTTAAACTACAAACCCCCCAAAATACCACTGTTTGTCTCCGAGGCTTTTACAATCACTATCCTCAGGCTCAGCCCCTCTGTTCAGATAAGAGACGAGACTGTGTGTCTGTAGCCGACCCAGAAACACTGAGGCTGCACTTCAGCTCCCTGCTAACATCAGCAAGCTAACGTGATAGCACATTGATCTCTAGCAGCTGTCGTGTTTTACACGTTGGACAAGTGGTAGCATGCAAATGTTTGCTCATTAGCACCAAACACAGAGGGCAGGTGCTGCTGATAAGATTAGTGGGTATTTTGTTATGAAGAATTTAAGGACAAATAATTATGAGCAGTTATTTTCACTAAAAGCTTAAGACAAAAACCTCTTGGTGGTGCTAGAGGATATGTATTGTGCTGTGTGCAAAGATAAACGTGGTTTTAGATTGTTGTAAAACCACCTTTTAACGCAGATTTCCCCTTTGCAAAATTGGTTGTACATATAAGATATTTATGTATGTATTTATATATATATACTGTGTATGTAATAGTAGAATATGAAATGTGGCATTTTATTTTTGAAGGACTTGTGTTTACTTTCAGGTCAGCATGTGTGTTTGCAGCAGATCCTGTTTGTAAGTGTTGATACTATCTTGTAAAAATCTTCTATTACAGGTAAAAGTCTCTGTTTTAATCTACTTATATATTGGTTTGTTAACGTCCATATAAACGAGAGAATACCTGTTATAATTACTCAGCAGGTAAGTGCAGTATACTATCTATATATTTTTTAACTTTTAATAGACTGAACAATCTACTGATCTACAGACTAATCGTAGTCAATGAGGAAAAATGAGGAAATAATCATCAGTTTCATCCCCATACTGTCAATCACAATGCAGTGTCAAAGATTGACATGGTTTGTTATCTTGGCAAACTTTTATTTCACTTGTTAACGGGTACCTGGTTAAAATGTTGCTGATAGCTAGTGAGACAGCAATCACCAGAAGATGAGATAAGGGGGATCGTCTCAGCCCAAGAAAAGTGGATTGAGATTATAGATTGTAAATTTGCCCCAACGAGATAATACCTATGGAGAAGATTAAACAAACCAGTTGATGAAAACTGAGAGAAGGAAAAGTGTTACACCCAATACAGTTATCCTGTTTGTTTGTCCGTAGATGTCTGTATTACTATATAAAGTTTAAAATACCTATAAAAAAAGGCTTGTATTTATTAGAATATAGGACTAGACGGTGAATATTGTATTGTACGTTTGAAGGTCCTCTAAACAATTTAAGTCACCAACTAACATGTAGCTGGTATTAGCGGCCACCAGTGGACATAACCTTAGCGTCATAAAGTGTTTGGGCTGTGATCAATGATACAGATCATGAATCATTACCTCTCTTCCTTTTTAAACTAAACACTGTCCCATTTTAGAACATAGAACAAGATGAAGAATATCCCTTGTATGTTCTACCGCTCTAATTTATGACTTACATCAGTTGATGTAATCAGATAAGTGACCAATAGCGGATGTAATGGACACATAAAAAGAAAATGTCAGTGTCTCATCTCTTTGTCATTTTGGTCTTGTCCGAGACACTTTTGGACAAATTTGGAAATTATGGAGGAAGAAGCAGCGACGGTAACAGTGTTATATTCTGAGGAAGCATCCCATGTGTTGAATCACTGATGTGTATCACACTGAATGAATGATATCGGATACTGTGGCAGGCCTCCCGTCTTTAACGTCTCTGCCCGAAGTCTGACCTTGGGCTTTCTCGAGGGATCAATGCCATGTGTCCCCTCAGCTGTGGAGAATTAAGAGACAGACAGAGAGCGGAGGACAGGAAGGAGAGAGAGAGAGAGACTCTACTTTGGCATGTATATAATATCTTGTGTTCAAAGGGCTTGATGTCCTTACAATAGCCACTTGACTGACAAGTGTGTGTGTCTGTGTGTGCTTGGGCTGCATGCGACATATATTCCTGGAGTCGGGGTTAGAAGGGGTGGCAGTGGGTGTGATGTCTAATCTTGCATCCCCGGTGGGTTTGATCCTCTTGACTGGTAAGAGATGGGGGCATGGTGCCTCCATGTCTCCGGGATCAGCTGCACTAAGTCTGAGCTTAAGGAGGCAGATCCGGTGGAAGAGTGAAACTACAAAGGCCGAGTTCCTGAAATAGCGCAGGAGAGAATCATGAGCACACACATGTAGCCCTCACTCATCATCCGATCCATCAGAGCTTATCTACATGAGATCAGAGGAAACGATCTGAGATTGAAAAGTAGCTCTGTCTGCAGGAGGTGTTGGAGAGATCTGTCTTACAGCGCCCCCTGCTGCCATACACCAGTAAAGACCCATAGTTTGATCAATGAAGTGGACAGTGGATTATTGTGAGGATTATTTAATAAAAAATAAAAATAAAAGATTTAATCATAAAGGGTTTTAAGCTGAGATTTCCAGAAATCTCAGTTTGCTATTTCATTGTCATATGAGAGTTAATCAGTTAGATTTGGGATTAAGAGGTCAAAGGTCATTTTTAGAACTAAAGATGAATTTATCCATAAGGCAGAATATGGCTCAGCGTGTAAGAGCAGATTCAACATGTCTCCTTTAACTCTAATTATCTGAGCTTTCAATACAAACTTTATATTAGATTGTTAAAAATCACATCTGCGGCTTTGTATTATATCTGAGTGTTCCATCGTATTGATTCATTTCAATCATGTATTTTAATCATTGGCTCTTCCTTGATCCTAAAGCTGCCCCCCCTGCTCCGGATCCATACCAACATTTTATGGGTTCTTCCTCAGCCCATGTCCCATCCGTCCACGAAACACATCCACTTGTTTTTTCTTAATTTGCTTACAAACAAACAAACAAACATAACCTACTTCATGGAGGGAAAAAAACAAACAACCACCAATAACTTCATCCGACTAACAAGTATTTCCTCTGCATCTGAAGCCTGGCGCCAAAGAGCCAAACACATATCAAATGTGTGTGTGTCATTAATCCACAGCTGCAAATGTTAATGAGATTAACGTGCACGATGGGAATGAATGGGCCACAGATGGGCTGCATGGGAAGATGGAAAGTTTTGAGCAATGAGCTAAAGCATGACTGGAATTTTCATGGGACAATGTGTGTGAAACAGACCAGCAGCAGATCCATCCATTGGCTGTACTGGCTCTTCCCTTTATGCTCTGCAGCCAATCCCAGCTGACCCTATATCCCATTTATCTATTTATTCATCTATGATTGTCTATATCATTTTAATCCTCAGGACGAATGTGCAATAGCAAGAAAACACACACACAAAAAGACCAGTCAGGAGTCGGGTGTGAGAAAGAGAAGAGCCTTTTATTAAGCACTGATTTTATTCCAGTCTTTTCAAAAGGAGAGCGAGGAGAAGATTGTTTAAGAATCAGCTGAAGGTGACCGGGGAAGCAATGAGGATAACATGAACATTTTTTTTTAGATCTATATTTTTCCTTTTTTTGTTTTTTTTTTGTTCCAGCAACAAGTGTTCAGAATAAGAAAGTACACTCAGTAAAATAAAAAGAGCTTGTTACTGCTTGTATTTTCCTACTGTGAGCATTTACAGCTACAGTACAACCGATTGAGGAGAAGCACCGTGACCATACAGCTGTGACCATACATCTTGTTCCTCAGTCAGTTTCTTACATCGGAAATCATAAATTTCAAGAAAATAAAAAAAGCAAGGAAAAAAAAAACTATTTTTTTCCCACTCTTGGCCCTTAACGTAAATAATTTATTCAACCTTTCAAACACATGTCGTCAGCCATGTGATTTTCAACTTCCATCAAATTAAAACGAAGAACTGCTGATTTTCATGCGTGATTGTTGCACTTTATTTTGCAGCAGGCAAGATTCAAGTTACTTTTTTTGAATTCTTCCAGATTATTTGGCATATTATTACCAATTCACCAAGATGTGGTTAATCTGGAGAGATTTACAGTCGTAACCCAGGATTAGTGATTTGTTTTTTAAAGGGCAAACACAAAAGGTGATGGGAAAGTGATGAGTCGTCTAAGATCTCTCTAAAATGGCAAAGGCAAGAAGAAATGCAGCAAATGAATGCATGGAGCCTGCATTCATTTGTTTCAAACACACAGTAAACCAACTACTGTTGGGGAGAAGCAGGTAGTTGTCTTACTTCTGAATCTCTAAAATGGAGCATCACAACCGAACAACACTCATCACGTCGTGCAAAAACAAGAAACAACCGGGACAGATGTGGTGACGAACACAGACGAGGCGAAGCACAAAGTTTCTGAGAGAAATGCTGCGCGTGGGAGACAAAAAAACACGGTACAAGTCCGATTCAGCCAGCTCCTGAGCGTGGCTTTTTGTTCTGCTTCGTCCACGCTGATGAAAAAGGGGCTTTACCTGCAAACCCCACAACACCAGCCGGCTCTGGCAGAACCATGAGGTAGATCACTTGGTCAAGCTGACCACAAGAGAAAAAACAAAACTCCTAAAAGATGCCCATTGGGTGTAAAACTCGTAATTTCATAAAAGTACGGCTCCTGTTTCATGTCATCCTAAAGTTTGAAATAAAAACAAAAAAAGGAAGGAAAAGTGAGAATAAGGGATAACCTTGCTCTGAGTTTACCACCGTGCTGTTTTCTTAGTATTGCCTTGGGGTTCTCATTGTCTTTATTGCTACCACATAACTCGATAGCGAAACACTCGAACAATAGAAATCTCTGTGATTTCACACACACATTTAATCAATCAGATAGAAATACTAGAAATATGACACCTGATCAAGTTTGATGGAAACGAAAAACGTTGGAGGATGTTTGATGTCACGTGAGGAAGGAAGGCACCGTTTCCGATAATAAATTCATTAATTCTCTAATGAAATGGTCACCTGTGTCAGCTGTCAAGTACAGTTGAGCATAAATTGATTCTGTGAGCTTTTCTGTGGCCACTTTGAAAACCCAAAAAAGAAAAAGAAAAGAAGCTATTCGGAAACATGAAACTTCAGTGCAAACAACGTTTTGCAAGGTTTTTCCATATATCACAAATAAAGGACCTATGAAATCATAGAAACCTTGAATGGGGAAGGGTTTTTTTTTTTGGGGGGGGGGGGGGGGGTATCTCAATCTCATGCATTTTTATATCCCATCATACTGGGGTGTGGGGGTGTGGGGAGGTGGAAGGGGGGGCTGAGGTGGGGGGGGGGCTAAGGACGGGAGAGGCCGGGGATCCTCTGGTATTGGTTTCGAGGATCCATGAAAAAAAGAGAAAAAGAAGAGCATGTTGTTTCTTATCAAAATAAATCTCGTATTTTTTTTCTTCTTCTTCTTCTTAGTTTTTTTTTTTTTTTTCTGTGATCAGCCGACTGCTTGAGTCCATTTACACTGTCCTCATTTCCACCACAAACGTTGGGGCTGTGCAAAGAATGTTCACGTGTCTGGTCCAATCAGAGAAGGCGGTGACTGCTTTCACTGTGATGTCATCAGCAACTTCTCACCTGTCGTCTGGCTCACAGAGTGGAGGAAAACAGCCTGAGTGGAAAGACACGGAAAACAGAAATGAAATAAACTGAAAGGAAATAGTGTAAACGAATATTATCAGCAAACAGAAGAATGCTGCTTTTAATAGAGGAGCATTATACGGTCTTAATAACAAATATTTATTAATATTAGTTTAACCTGTATTTATTTTGTACGTGGGCTGTTGTAATACCCGAATAATAATAATAATAATAATAAATTATCTTATCTAACTGTAGCTTAGCTTAGCTTATCTTTGACTTTCTTGAGAGTTTGACTGTTGGAGGCTGATTTCACATTTTTCTACTGAAGGGTAAAATACTATGTTTTTTCTGTTGTTTTATTATGTCTGAAGATAGTTCACTAATCAGCTACACAGTTTACCCCTGAATAACTTCACCCACCCCACCCCCACTCAAACACTTCACCAACCCCGCCCCACCCCCATCAGCATAGGGCTGAGTAGATAATGAGTGCATTTTCATTTCTGGGTGAACTATCCCTTCAACATGTCTGAGCAGGATTTTGAGACGGCTGAACGTGGCGCAACATGCAGCCTACATAGTGTGTATGATGTGTGATGTGGAAATATGAAATATACACTGAAGTATTATCAGTGAAGTGGAAAGCATCTTGTGTGCAACAGCTAAAAGACAGAGATTAATGCCATCTACTTATACAAGTATAATGTATAGTATTTTTACAACCAGGTAAATCCCAGAAAACGGTGGCCGGTTCTTACTTGACATGATACACATTCTGAAACGCACCTGTGATTACTTGCTGAGTTGACTGTAAGGAGATGAGTTGTTGGAAGAGTCCACTTGCTGTGGCGTGCCATTTTCCTGGAAAGAAAAAGCTCTCTCATTTAGAACGTGATAATAACGGCCTTCACTGTGTTTGCACTGAGATAATTGATAGTTTCACAGGAGCAACACTTCAAAACAAACCCAGGGCCTCCTGAATAGAAGTGGACTGGATTGGCACGGGGTTGTTATAATTTTCTAAAAGAGTTATTGTTTTAGGGATATATTGCGACACTGGGAAGGAGGTGAATGAAGATTTGAACGAGAACAAGATGTGATCAACTTACAGGTGGTGCCTGCAGGGCAGGATACTGAGGCATGTAAGCTCCCTGGACACCAGGGTTGGCAGCAATGTACTGTAAGATAAGAAAAATAAGAGAAATTAGAGCCAAACTATGAACAATATATATTACGACATAGAGTCTGGCCTGAAATACAGCCTTGATACACATGCATCTTGTGTTACTTAACTTTAGGTATATAGCCCTTTACATATAACACAGCTGATCTTAAGTTATAGTGCAGGGGAAACCAAAACCACAAGAAGGAAGAAAAATAAAACACACAGAATTACATGTTGACAAAGTGATAACAGGGAAGTTCATACAGCTACTGAGAAACCATAGCAGTACAACTCTGATCAAGAGGATCTCAAGTCTCTGTGGAGTTTTGGGGGTTGATACTGATATATAAGGAAGCGAAAAATTCCAATACCAGTATATTAGCCGATCTATATATATATATAGGTTTGATCCGAATCTCAATTGAGCCTGTAAATATGGAACGATTTTGTCTGAGAACCAAAACTATTAATCGGTAATCCATTCAGAAGAATAAAGAAATTCAACAAATACAAAGTATGTCCATGCAAAGATGGCGACTGGTGGTCTATTTATAATCATAGGATAAACTGAGACCGGTGTTTTTATCATAACATCTGTGAGTGTTTTATATTTATTTGTACCAGACGGATTAAATGTGAAACACTGTGTGAGGGTTGCAGGAGCTCCCAGACTTCCACTCACCGCTCCAGTGTTTCCCAACGACAGCTGTCCCATCTGCTGAGTAATCATGGCCGAGGGGTGCAGTGACATGGAGGGATCCACAGAGGGAGACATCACAGAACCCTGCAACACAAAGCAGCTCCGTTTATTAAACAAAATATCACATGATACAGCTACACATACTGAATCAACTCATTCTGATCAAACAGTAACAACACAAAAAAGACTGGAAAAGGAGTGCTGTGTGTAAATATAACACAAGTCCCTGTTTAAAACCTTCATATGTAAGACGGAGCAGAAAGATCAGATGCAAAAAAACACGTGTCTTAGTGGGTTTGAGAAAACGTAAACTAATATGTCCGCAGTCGGCAGCATTCTGAGGCGAGCGTAAAGCATTCTGAGCTCCCGGGCTGCGTTAAGGGAAAGTATGACATAGGCAGCTCTGCTCTGTCTTCAGATGGCGTGTACTCCTTTAAACATGATGCCTTCAGGGAATAGACCATTTCCTTGTAAAAAGTGGGGGAGGGGGCAGATCAGCAGAGACACTTGTTCCGCTGGAAACCATCTGTTGGAAGAGTCAAAGAGTCACAAGACTGTCTGCTTCAGGCATTTCCTGCTGGATCCAAAGAGAGGAGGAGGAGGAGGCCGCGGGGGGGGGGGGGGGCGGAATGTCTGTTTCGTTGTTCCATTCCTCTTTCATACACACTCCCAACACACACACACGTATATACACACACTTAGAGTATATAAAAAACACAGTGGCTGTATTTCCCAGAACTCAGCTCTGTCCCTCTACACTTGGGAACGTTTTTCAGACGTTGTTTGGTTTGATGGCGTCGGCAGAACGGGCCGATCTAAAATAACACTGTTACTGAGCTACTGTGAGCCGAGAGCCTCAGCTGTAGCCGTGCCACACACCCACTTCCTGTACACAGACTAGGAGGGAGAGTATGAACAAACGCCGTCGTTCCCTTACCGGGTGTTGCATGATGTATGGTTGATGAGCCGCCACCCAAGAATGACTCTGTACCTAGCAGAGGAGACAGAAAAAAGAAGGTTACTTGTGTGTCACTGCAGTAAGGCAGCCGCTAACCTATATGATAAATATATATATATATACACAAGCTCTTACTGATGTCCACCCCATGCTAACAGACACAACTAACCCTTTACTTTAGCTTTAGGGCATCTACTGAGAAAACCCAGTCATTTGAGCCTCTGATGCAGAGGATCTCAGATCTCTGGTAGCGAGGCGTGGTGACATTAAGAGGGGTCTTAATTTATTTATTGGTTGTGGCATGCACTACTGTATGTATCTATAAGGGCCTGGACGTGTACTTATAAGTAGAGATGTACCAATCGCCATGGATTTACATCTGGCACCACTTTGAAAAATGACCTGAAGGTAGTTCTAATCACACTGATGCTTGTTCAAGTCTTAATTTTTCTGCAAGGTTTAATTAGGTACTTTAATTCTATAAAAATGAGGTCAAACATCATGATTGACAGCTGTAACTGATTCGTGATTAGTCAAGCTCGTTGGTATCTAGCTACGGCCACTCCAACCCCCCCCCCCCCCCCCCCCACACCCCCCACCACCCATCGCTATAATCAGCAGACTCTAAATGAGCAAGATAGCAGCTTTCATATGCATAATATTTTGGCTATATTTCTGGATAGTGGGAGGAAGTATAGACGTGTCGACCATTTTTCTATACATCTTTGCTTCAGTGTTCGTGCTGCCATTTAACGGACACCTGGAGGGGTGTGTCTGAGAGGAGCTGCCTCCTCAATCTTATTAAACATTTAGCTGTGGTCAAAAGTAGGTGTGGGTGAGGACGGAAAACCTATGTCTATAGCATCTGGTAGATGACTCTATTCCAAACCTGTGTGTGTTTAACCCTGCTCAACGAGCCCCTACATTCATCCCTCCTGAATGAATTCCAAGCGAGGAATGTTGTGAGTGGTCGGAAGTGTTCGTGCCGAATAGAAGATGAGGAATCAAGCAAGAATCCACTTGATGATAAAGCATGACTCAGAGAGAGAACATCACTCGTTCGACACACTAAGCTTTCTGCTATATTACATGATGAAGTGTGAGGTGATCTGGAGCACTTTTCTCGCCCGCATCTGTAGCACCTGTCACACCCACACACGAGCAAAGATAGAGCCTAGCACCCTGATAATCGCTCCATGAATTCAAATGCAACACAGAGGGGCAGAGTGAGACAGGGGATCTTGTGCAGTACCTGGTAAGCAGAGACCGGAGACATGTAGGGGGACATCGCAGGCTGCACAGTCATTATCCTGTTGGTCACTGGATACGGAGACGGATAGTACCTGGGAAACAAAAGACAGTATTTCAAAACCAAGCTGAGGATTTACGAGGCCAGTAAAAAAGTGAATATCATGAGCTCTTACTACAACCTACCCATTCTGTATCGCTGCTGAGGAGGGGTCATAGGTGAGAGTCATTGCACCCTAAGACGAGGGAACACAAGATTATTATTAGACACAGATTTTATACCATGGCATTCGTGAACCTCCTATTTTCTTTTAGTTTGTATTCAGTTTATTTTATTTATTTACTTTCATTTGATTAAGCTTTGCTTGACATTTAAACTGTTTTAAACTTCATTATTTAGTCTTATAAAGCAGTTTGTGACTTGTTATATAAATAGAGTGATTACATTAATACATAATAATAATTTCTACAGGATTATATAGTAAATGGGATTTATATAAGACAAATAACCATTTAAAAAATTGGTTAAAGTTTATTTTTTTAAAATAGAATAGATTTAACATTTAGATGTACGCAGCCCTTTGATTCTGACTTTTGTGAATGTATGACGTCTTGTGAACGTCTTGTGCGAGCTGGGTGCAGCTGTATGCATGCCACACTGATAATAACCCAATTCATTCTCATAGCATTAATAATTTAACACAGAGGAGTTGGCAAAAGGTAAGAGGTATAGTAAGATGAGAGGTGGACACATACTAGTCTGAAATCCCCCGTCTGTCCGTTGGGAGCGAATCCGCTGTGAGCGTGTTTCTTCCTCTGACTGTCTGCAAACTTACACAGCAACGGCTGAGGTGGAGCTGTGAGAAAAGCACAAAGAGAAGACAAAAACGTATTTAACATTCACTCAACGATCAATCATCACCACCTCCACAGTTTTCATGTGGAGGAAAATGTGCAGTGAGTTGAAATTCCTTCCTACCCATGCCTCCAGACGCTATCTTGATAAATTTTCCATTAAAGTGGGAGATGACTGCGTTACACTGCTCCGTTGTGTCCATCCTGATAGGGGAGAAGATGAAACAACACCATGACTCATCAGTAAATAAGACAGAGTTGATCTACGCTACAAAAAAAAGGGCAAATCCTGAACAGAAAGAGGTATTGTTAAGCATGACGCACATTGCGATTACTCTTAGCACACCTCGTAAAGAATTCAACCATGACCAGCCTCTTCATTTTAATGCTTCTTCACACTCTGCACACTCCAGTCGGATTCTGACACAAATATTCTTGCCTTTATGTGTAAATAGAACAGGAGCTAATCAACGGTATCTCGGCTCGTCTTCACACCCTCAGCAGGTTCGTCAGTTTAAGATTCAGTGTGAAAACTATTTCGAAGATCGAGGGTGAGTAACAAACATCACAGACAAAGGTCAACACCAGCCTGAGTTTTGCATTAGATCAGATAGACATGGTTTGCCATTCCACGACTTGTGACGGGGGTTTAAACACAGAACAAGTCCTGTGCAGACGACCGGTTTGGCCGACTTCAATGACGTAAAGTGTCGAACTATAATTTGCATGTGTGAACGTTAAACAGGAAGATGTTGAAATCGGGTCTGAACTGCACCAAAACTGGATGTTTTTCAACATTATTGTCGATTTCTCAGAGAAGAATTCATGGATCTTAATGAAGGGCCTCGGCACAGATATGCGCTCTCTTGATGCCACTGTAGTTGTGATTGTATATTCATCTTTTGCAAGTATTCCTATTCTTAACACAAATTGTAAAAAAGTATTTGTGTATGATTGATTGCTCTTCAGAAGTAGCTAAGTGGTTTGAATGTTCATTGGGTCTCAAACTGTTTGGTTCATTCTGCAAATACTCTCAAGGTGATTCCACGGGGACTAATTAAATCAATGATCTGAAACTAACCTGGCGAAGCCCACGCCTCGGCTGTTGCCGCTGTAGTCTCGGAGGATCCGCGTGGAGACGACCTGGCCAAACGGCTGCAGCATGTTCTCCAACTCCTTCTCGTCCACAGAGAGGGGCAAGTTGGAAATGTACAGATTTGTTGGGTCCTGCTCCTGTTGCTGTTTGCAGGAGAAGAGGAAGGAAAAGAGAAAAATATATTCAATGTGCTGTGTGTTTTATTGTGTGTTCTGCCTGTGACATCTGACCCGAGATGTTTCTCATACAGCAGGCAGAGGTGCAGATAAAGGCAGTGCTGCATATTATCTTCAATGACAAATCGAGCAGAATGTATTTTTCTCTGGAATGAAACTTGTCTTGCTGGATGAGGATCCGAGACGCGGCTAAAAGAATGGTTTACGGTCAGAGGAAGACATTTGGTTAAGCAAACACTAAGAAGCTCTTGTGCACACACGCACAACCTGAAACACACTTCATCTTTACTGTGCAGCAGCTCAGTGCCTCCACGGTCTTCCCTAGAAACAGCAGGAGAGCAGCGTAGCCTAGCTACCGCAACACAAACTGTGCTCTGCTGTTTGTTCCAAACAGAGCGGCTACATGCAGGTCTCCAGACACGACCGCTCATCAGTGAACTGGGAAACAGGGTCGCAACTGGAAGGGACTTTAAAGAAAATATCTGATGACCAAGACTATTTCCTTTACAAATAGCAGATGTGACACAGACATATCCTGTTTTTTGTCTAAAAATATGTTTTGAAAAATGAAAAAAACGGTGTGCTTCAGTATAAATGAGTCACAGAGGATCAAAAGTGAATCAGAGTAGTATTACTGCAGCTATAGTGCTTTGGTGCAGAAAAAGATCAGTATGCATGAGTGGTAAATGTGATTCTCAGTGATAGTTTTAATAAAATCAAGCAAAAACTTTGCATTGTCTGTGCAGTCTCAACCAACCAGAGATTACTGTGCGTGTGTGTGAGCCGCGGTTGCTGTGTGTGACCTGTCACACTGACCGACGGGCTGTTTGGCAGCGAGAGACGGGACATCTGGTTTCTACAGTGAAAGTAAATGGGGTCACGAGAAGAACAGCTTGTCGGCTGAGGTCACGTGACCAGTCGAATGTTGTTCGCCAACACACACACCGGACACATGCACACATTAAAGAAGAACAGCCCCACAGAGATGTTCACAGGCAAGGCAAATATGTACACACACGCACACACACAAACGCACACATATATATATATATACACACACACACATGGCTGTAACTCACCTTGGCCATCTGGGCCTGTATGCCACTGGTTTTCAGAGCATGCACAGCCTTCAAAGCAGCTCCTGGGCTGTCAAAGTCCACAAAGCCGTAACCTGTATTAGGTAGAACAGTATTTACATCATCAGCCAACACATAATGAGTCAAACCACCTATTGTAAATGAAAGACTGTTGCTGGGGTTCATGGTTTGGCACTGTAAGAAAATACATTGAGATGCCTTTTACATTATGAATCAATCGTAGTCGTTTAAATTTCTGCAAACTATACGGATCAGATTTCTCTCATTGGTTTCTGCGTTACTTTAAGTTACAGTTCAACACTTTGATGAGAAGCTTGATACCGCACTCACGTCTTAAATTTGTTTTGGAATCCTGCTTAAAGAATTAAGGAGCAAGAGACTAGAGTAATCTAAGGCAAATGATCTTCTGCTGTCCTCATTGGTTGCTCGGTTTTCTTTAGACTTAAATTTGATTACTGAGACAAATTTCAGATATTGTGTGGGCTCACGCGCGAGCCAATCAAGCTTTCTTTTGTTAATCTTGTCTCGAGAATTGTATTATTTGAAACAAATAAACGTTAGTGGAGGGAGACAGAAATAGAACCATTTTAACCATCTTAACTGAGGATCTAAATCTCACAATGACCTTAAGATGAGTTATGTCTCGGAGAAAAGGGCAATAAAGACCAATAAGAGATCGTATTTTAAATGTTCCTTTTCTCTGGGTAAATATGTTACATGGCCCAGCAGCCAGTTATCTAATTTAAGCATCAAGACTGGAAACAGAGGGTAAAGCCTGGCTCTCTCCAAATGTAAGAAAACCATTTTTTGTTTAATCTGTACAAAACTGTATGTAACAGTAACTGAGGTGTGTAAATTACATGTTGAAGTTTTGCAGGAGATTAATTCTTTGCTGAGATCAACAATTCAATTCATAGTATTTAAATCAAAATGTCAAACTGTTAACCGGCTTCTATGCCTATGATAAATTGCACACACTTTCCGTGCCCTTTCACCGGTTTCCAAAGCACACCCGGCTCTTTCTGATTCATGAATATGTTTTCCCATCATCCCGTCACTCACTGGTTTCTATGTATTTCCAATACTGTGTAAATCTGCGACTCCTGAGCCGGCTAATCCATCATAATCGGCTTTTGTTTCAGTCAAACTCACTGTATGGTATCATTGCATTGTAATGCAGTGCAGGGGTTGTAAATCAGCATACGTTCAGCTGCGGTGTCAGACCATAACGCAACAAGTTTGACAAAAATAAAAACAGACATATCCTCTGTTGGTCTGTTCATGGTGATGGATCACCCAACTCGAGGAAGAATTAAACGTAGCAATCGGTTCTCACACTGGGTGGAAAATCATGAGCTGCAGGGAAGGAGTGGAAATTCATTCCAAACCACATGGAACATGTTAAAGGAATTTTCTGCAGTCATGTATAGTCATACGCAACATACAAACTAAAACATCAACGACTGTTCCATTGATGGATCAGGTAAAACATGTATTAGCCTCTATATTTAAACGTGCAGCAGGGTTTAACCTATACTGGGATTTCAATGATGATGTTAAATATAGATTTTCTTCTTATCGAACAGAGCTGAACAATGGCGGCTACTACGGTGAGTTAAGGACCTTACTGACCTTTACATTTGTTGGTTGTCTTGTCCAGGATTGCCTTTGCTGACTGAATCTTTCCATACCTGAGCAAACATCAACATAAAGAGTACTGTCAAAAAAAAGAAGCAATGGTGATCATCCCTTAAAAAAAACTACTGAATCTCTGAGCCTTCTCAATACCTCCCCCAAGGAGGTTATGTTTTCACCTCTGTCCATTTGAGCGTTTGTTAGCAGGACTACACAACTTAAACTACGAGTGCATTTCCACAAAACTCGATGAAAGAATGGGACATGGGCAAAGAGACAGAAGACATAAATCTTTGGGACAGATGTGGACAAACTACCATTGGTTTCTTTAATTTTACAAAATGGGGCATTTTGTTTTTGTCTTAAATATTTTCACCAATTTCCCAGGGAGTAAGTCATGGATTTGGATGGAGAAAAGAGACTGATATTCATGAATGTGAGTAATTTGGTGCTTGATTGAATTCACTGTTGGGTCATGGTGGAGGGTTGCTCTCTACTGAGTGCCATTCTCGTTATGTAGTGTTGATGTCAGTCAAATGTCTTTGTGTCCCTCAGGATATAATTTGCACAGAGAGTAACTTCATTCATCACGGTGATATCAAACAGCAGAAAAAAAAGGACAATTTATGGAAATGATAACAAAAAGTGGTTAATGCTCATTGACGTACATCACTACATGTTACCAAACATTGATAATCCAATTTCAGCGTTTCAGGCTCCGTTTGACTTTATAATAAGTTGAACTGTGGCCCAAGCTGCGAGCTGCCATCTGAATGCCTAGCTTACATCACCATTCAGACCTTGTTGCTATGAAAAGCGCTTTCATTTCTGCTTTGTGCTGCCGAACACCGTCGGGAGCATGAACAAAAACACAAGCAAACAGGACACAAACAGCTGCTGCGGCTGGTTACATGGGTGAATGCCTCTCTCCATATGTTCGGGAGTCAGAGGGGACGGGAGGAGACAAAACTCCACTAATGATGGCGTCCACCGCACGAACCACTCCGACTGAAGCTTGGAGAGTCGAGTATTGAACGTGTTTACCTGCCTGCTTTACACAAACATCTTTTGAATGTCCCGTTGGCTTCACATCCCACAGTGGAGCGAGGACTTCTCTGTGTTTATTTTATGTGTCAGCGTACACTATGGTTAGACCAGTGCATAATTCTGAATACAGACGTGTAGGTTTTTGCAAGAGAACATCAAATACTAAAACAAATGAGTATTTTTACGATCAATTTGATTAATTAAATCAGTTTTTTATTTAGCTATTCACATGCTATTTATTTAGTTAAACTTCCCAAACCTCTCTTGTGATTCCTCGAGGAAACAGACTCATAACAGTTGTTGACAGGATGTTTTGATGAAACCCAGAGTGATTCATCAAAACATTCTGTCAACAAATTCAATTTTTCTTCGGTAATTAAATTGGGGAATGCCGGCTTTTATTTGCCAAGAGCAAAGAGAGACGACTGCTCACACTCTCATAACTGACTGTCCAGGAAATAGGAAGCACCCTCAGCTAGTTAGCTTAGCACAAAGACTAGAAATAGGGGGAAACAGCTAGCCTTGCTCTGTCCTAAGGTAACGAAATCCATCTAGTGTTACCAGCCCTTTAAAAATTCACAAATTGACATTATAAATCTTGCATGTAAAATTATTATGGTTTTACAGTTGTTTCCTGTCTTTGTGCTAAGCTAAACTAAGCTAAGCTAAGCTAGCATCACCTGGCAGTGTGGTGTCTGTGGCTATCAAGTCAGACTGGAATGACTTTGGTATTTGAAATTCTACAGCCTGCTACTGGCCCCTTTTTTTTTCCAGCAAACAAGCATATCAGTGACAAAACACTGCTGTGCACACACAAGCATACTTGTAGTGTTCAGTTTGTGTGTGTGTGTGCGTGTGTGTGTGAGTGTGCGTGTGCACTCACTGGTGACAGAGTTTGACCAGGTCCAGGTCTGTAGTGGCGGGAGGCAGTCCGCGGATGTACAGGTTGGTTTTGCTGAGCTGCTCCAGGCCTGTGCTGCTGCTGTTGCTGCTGCTGCCGGGACTGGACGGAGTCATGGGGTACGACTGCACACAGGAAACCCACTGTTAGGACGTGTGCATGGGAGCTCGGTAATCTAATTTAAAACGCAGGTCAACGGTGATCACAAGAACATCTAGTCTCGTCTGGGTCGCAGTAAAAAGTTGGGCTCTTGTACATATGAGATAAGCCCCGTTTATCACTGATCCACACAACAGTCCGTTTTCCACATTGGGACAACAACAGGCTCCAGTGAAGTACTTAGGTGGGATTTGAGGTACTTGTACTTGAGTACCATTATTCCATCTGAATTAAGGGCTTCTGCATCATGAATACCGTTGCCTTAGATTCTTAAAGTACATTTCCTTTATAATACAGCACCATTTTCAATATGACACTTTTTATTGACCTGTCCAAGGTGTACCCCACCTCTAGGATTGGCTACAACCAGCCCCACGAAACTCAAAGAACCAATGTTAAAATGGATGTAATGTTACTATTTTTAGACTAAAACATGTCTACTTTTTACCTCAGAAAAAGATTTGAATATAGTTCTTCCAACCGGTCTCAGTGTAAGTCAGGTTTTGACCTTCAAGCGCCTGGTTGTTGTAAAAATGTGATTCAAACCACGGAGTATAACAAATATATTTATTCTGGGTTGTGGGCGTTGATGATTCACAATTTGATTAAATCTGTGTTCACATCTTCGCATCCTGCCGTTGTGTTTATCACAAAACTACAGTTCTCTTCATTCCTGTGAGCCAAACCAGACCGCGCTGCCCTGCAAAGCATTTCCTTCCCCTTACTCATTCATTAAAATAGCTCCCAGCCACACCGAAACCTCTCCCGATCAGATCAAAGACAAAGGCCTGACAGAATCACACCATCTGTCCATAACCAAAGGACACTCCGCTCTAAGTGCCAAATCCATGGGTATAACTACGATCGCGCCAACAAGAATCACCGACGTACCCCTCCAGAGTCTTGTGACGGGCGAACGTTCGCAGCAGCTATTTTTCTTTTACAGATGAGGAATTGATTGCTGTGGCAGGAACATCTGTTCGGCCTGTTATGTCTTCAAGTGGAGGCCTTGCATTTTTGTTGGTATGCAATTACCACGCTAACTTTATTGGAGACCACCACGGGTTCACATAAGGCCTCTGAGAGCGTGCAGGGTCTCCATCAAAGACAGCAGCTATACTGTGTTTCACAGACACAATATGAAATAGTACAGCAGACTAAACCTGTGTTTGCAATTACACTGAAAACTCATTCACTGCTGCACCGCAGGGGGTTGAGATTCATGTCCTCAAAGACATCGAGTACAATCTTCCAATGAAATATTACAGCTGGATTTGAAATGTGGTTATTTGGGGTGTTAGAGGCTGCAAGCTATAAGAAAAGAAGAAAAAAAAACTGAAACCCTCAACCCACATAATCTGATTCAGGGATCTCTATCATCACAGGGGCCTTCTCTATCCTCATCTCCCATCTAAATCAAAAGGTGCGGTGGGAGAGCAGATGGGTCTTCGGTTACATTTTTTTTTCCAGTTCACCTGAGAGGTCAAAATGAAGGATGCGACCTGCACACTTCACTCCAGCCCACTGACACACATTACATTACCTTAGCCTGAGCTATCTCCCCCACCCCCCACAACCCACCCCCCCCCCCCCCCCTCCATGAATTCACCCAGAATATATTAACCTATAAAACATACTACAGTTCCCGTCATGCATATTGACCACAGCAGGCGATCGACTGGGCAAACAAGGTTATACGGATATAATAATGAAGGGAGCTGCACATCTGGTCCGACGCTGGGTTTATCTCAACATGAAGCCTAACAGACGATCGAGCTTCCCCAGTCGGACTAAAACCATAGATGTGTATTTATTACATGTTGTTGGATATAATGAAATGAATTCAGGGATAAGAATGATGTTATTAGAACGCATATATTCCATATGGAAGCCGGGGAGGGCTCTCCAATGTCATATCTGGCTGCCATTATTCCGACTGTGTGTGTGTGTGTGTGTGTGTGTGTGTGTGTATGTGTGAGCAGAAAAAAAAAAGTAGGCAGAGATTAAAGAAACGATAAATAATAATAAAGTGCGTGTGCGTGTGCGGGACCTACCGGCTTGCGAGGGGCTGTCTTCAGCGGGTTGCCCGTGTTAGCAAAGATCATCCTGGAGGTTACAGATGATATTTTTTCTCCCCCCCTCCGCCACAAATAAAAAAATCGCCCCAAAAAAAAGCGAGAGAGAAAGAGAGAGGAGACGGAATCCGAGCGGCGAGAGGAGAACTATGAATGAGCCGCTGGGTTCAGATCATACCGGGGAGGATGGTTGATAAGAAATAGATCCTGCACAGGTGAAGTGACACATCTATACGGACAGATGCAGGAGATGGAGCAGCCCTCCGGTCCGGTTCATTGATCTACGACGTCCTGCTGCAGACCTCAGTCCCACCTACTACAGACCCAACCATCTGCGGCTCCGCGGGGGTGTCCGCCGTCACATGAGGCCGCGCGGACGCCGGATTCAAACCCGCACCGAGGCTCTGTGTCGTTGCGTTAGAGGCACGATGTTGTGTTCGGTGTCTGCGGTTTCGTGCGTGATCCGATACAAAAAAGCACCCGATGCGTTTGATTAGCAGAAGCGCAACACAACCCCCTCGCTGCCTTTCGTGTTGTCGTCGTCCGCACATACCAAACATTCTTCACCCCCACCTCCTCCAACCACACACACACACACACACACACCCTCTTCCTCTTCCTACCCTTCCCCCCATCCAACACACTACATGTCAGAGAATCAGGATGCAATGAAATATAAGCAGGGCCCTGGCCTCCGCTGGAGGTCACAGTCTCCCTGTAAACACAACCGTACACCAAGGTGGGTTAATCATGAACAACAACAAATAAAAAACAGGCTGGGAATATTTTTGAAATTACACATTGTTGTAAGAAAAACTAATTTACTTTACTTTACACGCCGTGTAGCCTCCTGTTTTCTGATTTGCAGCATGTGTCCTGTAAAGGCTGCATGGAGTTGTTCGCTTCAGTTTACAACAAAATGTGTTTTTACCCACAACAAATTTGTTACTGAAAACCAAGAATTAAGTTTACAAAGTATAAATAAGGGCGAAAAACGAATACAAATAATGCATAGGCCGAAAAGGTGTTGGCGGAAGAACACTTTCCTTACATACCCTGAAGAATTCAACTTGCAACCCTATTAGGTTCTAAAATCTATTCCATCAACAAGAACAAATATGTTACCTTCTTTTTGTTTTTACATTTTCTTTTTGTATAAAAAGGGAGCTACACCTTTTTAAATCATTGTAATCACCTTTTCATATATTTACTCCTTCTACAGAAGCACATCTATTTTTCAAATTTGTCTTTACCCTTATTTTGTTAAACTTGCCAGTTCCCCTCAGTTGATATCCGCTGTCGAGACTCAAACAAACTGAATTGTGATATGCCAGCTTTATACATTATTTGTGTACTAACCCATAAAATCTGAAGGAGATGTAAATTATGCTTTGGCTTAATTTGTTGTCGTAGAAACAAAATATTGACTCATGAACTCATACATCAACAGAATCATTGATGTTTTTTTTCCATTCACAAGATTGATTTGACCAAACGTGGTTTGTAAAAGTGAAAACTGTGCATTTTTGCATTTGTCACTGAAATAAGTGAGAGGTGGAAAATGAGGAACTACAGTTTCCTGGTTCCTCTTCTGATTAGCATGAAGAAGACCCGACCACTGGGCATGTTTTTTCAATCTCTGGCGTTCGACCTCTTAAGACCTTTTGGGTTCATCAGACAGAGAAGAAAGCTTTTATTTGAATCTATTGCCCTCAGAGTGAGGAGCGGCCTCCCTCATTACACCAGGTCCATCCTCTATTGTCCGTTGGCTGTGTTTTACATCTGCCTCTTCTAAAAGTTTGAGTTTTAACCTGTAATTCGTATTATCTGCTGAGCTGTAGTTATGACCTTTTGTCTTCATATGGTTTAATGTGAAAATAACAATAACTAATCAGGTGTATTGCTGTGGGCAAGATACCTTACTTTTGGGAATATAACCATGTTTTTAACCTTTCTATGTACGACGTATACTAAGATGTTCCTAAATAAAATTTGTGGTTTAAAGTAATCTTCCCCCTGATATTGTACCTTGGGAAATATTAGATAAAAGTTTCAATAAAATATTTCATACAAGCTCCAAATATTCGCCATCCAGATAGGTTACACGTCGTTACAGTAACACAAAATTACAGCACATAAACAATACTCTACACAACAGTGCATCAACCCATCGAACCTCACTGAGCCACTTTGCAAGCCACACTGTTCAAACACATTAATCTGTATTCTTTAACGTCGCAATTCCTACATTTTTGAAAGATGCTAAATATGTTGCCTCCATGAACTATTGATAAATAAATAGGCTTGGATATTTCACTCAATACAAAGCTCATGATGCTTCAATGCTGATACAACAGGAAGACACTGTCCCTGTGTTGAAGGAAAAGATTTTTCCAACTTTGGAGCTACTCAAGAGGAAACCCGTTACTGTGAAGGGCTCAAATCAATATAACGTGTCCTTGTGTTTAATTTGATCCTTTGAGTCGAATGTATTCGACCTACATCTTTTTGCAAACCTTTAAATCATCATCTATGTAAAGACCATGAGAAGATCCAGTGTGCTGTGGTTCAGTGTGGCTTTAATAAAAAGAAAAAAGTGAGCACTAAATAAATAATTCTGGTCAGTTTAGCCTTTCCTTATAAGTAGATCACACAGAGATGACAGATGAGAGAGGATGGGTGATGTGCAAAACAGGTAGAATCAAACTACAGACTTTGGATCGTACGGTGTTGCTCTTAACCGCTGCAAATAGATTCTAATGTTTATTCAGAGAGTTAATTATAAACTTCAGGCTACACAGGTATACAGTGTTTGTGTCGGACTAAACTGGCTGGGTTCACGCTGTCTTTTACTTTTACCTAATTACGCTCATTTTATACACATACAAACACTTAAGGACTCAAAGCAACGCTTTCTCGCAGGTCCTGCAGGAGATTTATGGAGCAGTGCTAAATCCAAATCCCATCAGGGTGCAGAGAAGCTCTTAAAGCATCAAATTTCTCTTCCTTGTTTCCTCTGCTGGTGGGATTAAGGTTTCATGCTGGTGTCGTGTTACAAGCTACTTCTGATCATCCTCAAAAAGAAAAAAAATCATTCCTATCTAAATAATCTGCAGCAATAATCTTTTTTCAAACCGATGATTTCCTGTGCTTGTTAATATCCATTTTTGATCAATATTGATGAGTAAACCCATCAAATAGATTTCATATATATGCTAATATTTCACAAATTAAAACTGTGCATTTCTCATCCATTTGCTTAATGCTTTGAACCTGTTTGGTTTCGAATGCTGCATTTATCTCAAGCCTTCCTATGGGCTCGTTTATCCATGTTTCCATTGTTTGTCTGGGTCATTTACAAAAGCTTTAGAAATGACTTTTCCCCATATAGAGCAACAAAATGAATAGGTTTCGAATGGAGCCACTGGGAAGCTGTCAACCAATCATATGTGGAGCTGCATTCAATGGGACCACACAGTCAGCAATAATGATTCATTAACAAAAACTCAACCCCCTCGAAAGGAAAAAAAATAATGGCCGTCTGCCTCCTGTATTGTCTTCACTCATCAAGTTATTGCTTAGATAAGACCCTTTAATGGTGGGTGTAGCCTAGACCTGCTGAAGTGTCATAATAGGAGACTACAAGCCAAAGGAAATTAGATAAAACTGAGAGAGCATTAAGGATGTATACTCTAATAATCTGGAGGATGGGCATCTTGAAGACGCACATCCTGGTTCAGGCTGTGAGGAGGTAGCAGGAGGTGCTGTGGGTGTGGAGAGGGAGGGACTGAGGAATGTGGATGATTATCTCTCCTCTCTGCATCCACCAAATAACTAACATGCCAGCTGACCTGTCTGGCTGTGACACGGCTGTGGACAGATCGTCAGAGTTGTTCTGCAGGATTGGCCACTGCCGGTGTGAAATACACCAGAGCAAATGAGGGCTTTTCCGCCAACGCCAGGGTGACGGCGTGGCTTGGGCTGGAGTTTGTGGCTCCTCTGGGAATAATGAAATGCCTGCATGTTGAAATATGAGACGCCACACAGACATCACAGCACTTTTCATTCCTCGTAGTATTAAAGGAGAGACGCTGCATGTTTGATCAGTGTTGCTGATGATAACAACCCTGGCTAAGTCCATTGTTGCATTCATTTAAATTATTATATGTATATCTAGTAACTTTAAAGTACTAACTTAATGTCCCAGTTGATGGCATATTTAATATTGTTCTTATCACTTCTCTCTTTAAGAATAAATATTGGACCTATTTGGTAGTTTCAAACAGAGCTGATGTTGTATGGTGTAGCTACATACTGTGTACTTTACATACATTTATACTCTTAACAGCAGCTTGGGACAAAGATTACATTGTGTTTGACCATTGATAACTGTTCAAAACCTGTAAATAAAGAGCCATTAACCCACCAGAAGCACACAACCTCCCAGTAAGGCCAGCAGGAAAGAGAGTGAGGAAAACTATATCTTATCCTATAATGATCTTTTCAAAAAACACAAACACACTTAAATCAAGTTTAATGATACAACCTATAATACAACCATGGGACTGAAGAGCATAGTTGATTATTATTTGTATTTGTATTATTACAGGGATGATGTAATATTTTAATATAACATGTGTTATATTATGAATATGCTTGATAATATAATAATAACATGCAATATATATTAATCAATTAGTTACATATTTGTTATTTCATTCTTTCCTTGTTTGACCATCGACCAAAAACATGGGAAATAGTTAATTAGTATGATGATGATGATCATCATCATCATAATGATAGTAATAATACCATTATTATTACTATAATATTATTATTATTATTATTGCTATTATTATGTGTTTCGTCCCTGTTGCGCCCCCGTGTGTCCTGAATTTGCAGGCGTCCATCGTGACGTCACGAGAGCGACGGAAGTAGTTTTTCCTGAGAAAAGAATCTGGCTGATTCATTGTAGTCGGTGTGTTTGAGTCTGAACACCGAGAGAAACTCGTTCTTCTGAAGCTTCGACAGATTTGACAGCAGGTGAGTGGAGTCAGGGCTCGAGCACAGACAGTCGCCTCCAGAAAACACGGTGAGACGGAGCCAGCGTCGGTAGTTTGTCAGTGCTTCTCTACTACGAGATGACACAGGCGAAGTTAGCATGAGTAAGCTAACAGCACGCTAATGCTAACAGCCAGCACTAGTTTATAAATCGAGCGATTTAACGTCAGCTCTCTTAACAAGTTCCTCCTTTGTTATTAAATTGCTGCTTAAATTGCAACACATTGAACGATAGTTGCAAGCACATATTTTGAACTTCATTATCCGTGTTTACTTGACGCTGGAAATCAGCTAACTGGTGCTAACTAGCCACTTGGCCGCTAACGTCATTTCTCTGCAGGATTTCTTTGGATATTTTAGAATAATAATGACGTTGTAGATGTGACAGACTCACGCTTTTATAGACAAGAAAATGTATAAGTCTACTGGGTCTCCAACCAATAAGATAAACAGGCCCCATGATCTAGCATCAAAAGTACAGATTAGGTTTAAATACAGACAAAATAATATTGAAAATAAGAATATAAATGAAATCTACACTAGAGAATATACAAAGGAAGCAATAGCCTAAACAATATTGAAATATAAAAACTGTAAGTATAGTTTTTGCTGCTGTTGCACTATATTGCATTATACTGACTGATCTACTAATTATGTTGTCTAATGCATATTTTTTTTTATATCTCATCTTGGTTTACCAACAACCACACAAATCTTAGTTCTACGATTTATACTTTATCTATATTTAAACAATTTGTACTGAATTTATCCAAAAGTAGTTCAACTTATCTGTATCTGATACATCTGATCTTGTTATTATCACGTGTCACATGTACCTTTCTGATATCTGATCAATTCAAGTTGCTGCTAATTACTTTTTAATGTGTTTTTTTAAAACAGATAACTATGGATCGGCTGCTGAGACTTGGAGGTGGAATGCCCGGGCTTGGCCAGGTAACGCAGTGATCGAATAATCCATCGATGCTTAGTATCCGTGCTGATATGTATTTTAAAGCTCTTAGATGTGATTTATTAAAACATTTTTGTTTGCCACACTGGATTCTGCTCATAACACTCTAGGGATTCAGTAGTGTATCGATTAAGACAATGTCCCTTTCAGCGTTAGCAAATATTAAATGTGAGACAAATGTAAAGCAGTCCCATATATTGCAACACAAATCTCATAGTTTTAATGTAGTGTTCCACTGGATTAATTTACGAGGTTATCACCCTTTACATATTATATGAATTACAATTCTGCATGATTCTTGGATTGCGATGGTTAATTGGCAAAAGACAAGAACAACTGTTAAATAAACTGTGGTTTGATTCCTCAGGGTCCCCCAACAGACGCTCCTGCAGTGGACACAGCAGAACAGGTGTACATTTCCTCCCTGGCCCTGCTCAAGGTAATCACCTATTATCTGCACTAATCCTTTTTTCAATGTGGACATATTCATTTTTGTTTATTTAATGACACCTTTGTGACGTGTCATTCATTAGATGTTGAAGCACGGGCGTGCTGGTGTACCAATGGAGGTCATGGGATTGATGCTGGGAGAGTTTGTTGACGACTACACAGTGCGAGTGATTGATGTGTTTGCCATGCCCCAGTCGGGAACGGTATGTTTTCTTCCTCATGATATTAATTGTTATAAAACACCTGATCCAGATGTCTCATAGCATACTGTACTTCATTAAACTTTGCATTATGATATGAAGTAGGATAACAAATGCTTTGTTCTTGTGCTGATTTTCAATAGTTTTACAACAAAGTCTTGTTTTTTCTTCCCTTACAGGGTGTGAGTGTTGAAGCAGTGGATCCTGTTTTCCAGGCTAAGATGTTGGACATGCTGAAACAAACTGGCAGGTAAAACTTGCAATCAGAATATTCCATTTATTCCTCTGGTCAGATTTGGTCTCTCACAAATACCTTGAAACCCGTTCGCTGTCTTTCTTTCTTCGTGTCTCTCTTTAGACCAGAGATGGTGGTGGGATGGTACCACAGTCACCCTGGTTTTGGCTGTTGGTTGTCCGGCGTGGACATCAACACACAGCAGAGCTTTGAGGCCCTGTCAGAGCGAGCTGTTGCTGTTGTGGTTGATCCCATACAGAGCGTCAAAGGAAAGGTAAAGATCTGTGACTGCTGCTGAACACAAGATCCTCAATTCATTGTGAATCCAGAGTGAATAGTAGAAATAATGTACTGGTCAGTAAACTGGTTTCATGTCTTCCACAGGTTGTTATTGACGCCTTCAGATTGATCAACGCCAACATGATGGTTTTGGGTCATGAACCCAGACAAACCACATCTAACCTGGGTCATCTGAACAAGCCGTCAATCCAGGTAACAGAAGATTGATGAGTTATACAATCACTTCATTCTGTCAGTGCTACTCCTGTAAAAAATCCAGAGAATGGAGACATTTTGCTCTTTGTTATTTTATTGGGTTTCACTCACTGTTTTTCTTTTGATTTGCAGGCTCTGATTCATGGACTCAACAGACATTACTACTCCATCACCATCAATTACAGGAAAAACGAGCTGGAGCAGAAGGTTAGAGAAAACACATATTATATAATGCTTTTAATAATGTATATTTGTTGTGTTTCATAAAATCATGAATAAACATGGCTGTCGTTATTTCAAGATGCTGTTGAACCTGCATAAGAAGAGCTGGATGGAGGGACTGACCCTGCAGGACTACAGCGAGCACTGCAAGCTCAATGAGACCATTGTTAAAGAAATGCTGGAGCTGGCTAAGAACTACAACAAGGTGAACTCCTTCAGGCCTCAGTCAACAGCCTTCTGAAAATCATTTTATTTAACTCATCAGAAAAGCCCTCCATACAACACAGACTAGAACATATGTTCTAGTGTGCCTTGCTGCATGATTGCAATCAAGATGAGTACATATGATTAGAATATTATTTTTGGCTTTAACAACCTTCTATACAGGAGTATTACTCTTCATATTGACTTTTAAACTCTGTTAATGCAGATATCATATCACAGTGATTTCACAGAGGAAATTACTTTTCTATCATTTTTATTCTACTGTTTGCTCCAGAGCAGCAGTCAGAGAATCAGTGTGACTCTCTCATAAGCTTTATATCCATTATACACGATTCCTCAGGTCTTGCATGACCATACCATTATATTCAGTATTTCCTTTGAGCCATGCACACGAATACGCTGTGGCTCTTTGAGATTTGACACTGTTGTGTTTTTAACTCAGGCGGTCGAGGAAGAGGACAAAATGACCCCAGAGCAGCTGGCGATCAAGAACGTTGGAAAACAGGTAAGAAAACAAAGTTCCGATAAAGACATTTGTGTAAGCTGATGTTTACAGTTTTTCTTCTTTAAGTATTATGACAAATTGCTCCATCAAGGCCAGTTAATGTTTGGAGGAAGAGTTGATGAATGTCCAAGTGGAGAATGAATAGAAACTGGGATCTGATTACTTAGTCAATAAAGTTATCTAAATTTAATTTTTTTTAAACCAAAGACACTGTATTAGTTTAAATCGTCTTTATCACATCTCCCCGTTGATGTTCTCAACTTCTCTGTCCTCTCTGCAGGATCCCAAGAGGCACTTGGAGGAGCACGTAGATGTTCTAATGACATCCAACATCGTTCAGTGCCTAGCGGCCATGTTGGATACCGTCGTTTTCCAGTGATGGTCCTGTGTGTGTATAACTGTTAATATTGCAACCCTTGTTGTCTTTTATATAAAATAAATGTATGTATGAAACGATTGGCTTATTTCTTCTTGGAGGAGAGACGGTGTGGGTGGCATCATATTTAGATTTCCAAGCAACAAAGTTCTGGTTGATAAACACATGGGTTTGTTTCTCTTTGAATCAAAGTATGTTTATTGTATTATTATTTGACAATATCAAGGGATCCAGTTTTAAACAAGGGGCAAGTCAATTGATTTGGAAAACACATTTGAATCCTTAATCCTGTTTAGGACCTGGAATCTAAATATGATCCAAGAGAAACCAATGGTTGTATACACTGATTAACCTCAGCATTAAAACTAGTGCTGATTTGTGATCTCAGTAATTTCCCTTGACTTCATTACATCAACAAACTAAATCCATCAGGTCTGATTAGTAGAAGGCTGCTGTTATTTAACCCAGGTACTTAGATGTAATAACCATTCTTACCACTTGATGGAGCAAGAGTTGCAGTTTACACGGGTGAAAACAAGATTTTATAAAACATTTCAGTCCGATTATGGTTCCAAAGCTTCCAAGTTACACAACTCCAGGGATCAGTTTGTATTAAGTTGGAAACAACAGTTGGAAACAGCAAACATCACATATTCCTGGTGCCAAACTAACAAACTTTATATCCTCTTTACCGAGTCCATTGTAACATATTATTGCCCCACTGTGCACTGATTAACAGTCTGCTACTTCTGACTGGGCCTGAATTTCAAAGGGAGGATACCCTCCCACATGTTTTCTCGCAGGCTTGAGAACAAAGTTAGTGAAATGGAAAAAGATGATGCAGGCTTCATGAGCGGAGACTGCATGATCATGGCCTTTTACAAGTTTAAAAAAAAGGGAAGAAGCAAAAGTGATCCGTCCTTTTTTTCAGCTTATAAGTTTGGATCTGTAATGTTCAGTCGAAAATTCAGAGGTGAGTCATCACAGATCTTGTAGTCGGTTGTTTTCAGAAAGGAAGAACATGAAGGATGGTAAAGACATTAGCCTGACGTATGAAATATACAGTCTGACCTGGGCTAGATAGAACTAATAGCATAGCAACAAGGGACTTTTTGTCGACCATAGAACAATAGTGTTTTCTTGCTCTGATCATGGGAGCTGGGCCCAAATGCCAATATCCCTCTTAGTTTATTATAGCGTGAAGAGAAACGTCTCATTAATGGGCTCACGGGATCTCGGCCAGCAAGAGAAGAGCAGCTTGCACGGCAGTAACTCCAGAGAACACGGAGCATATGGTGTTTCTCCACCCTGTCCAGTATATACTAACCTGACAGAGAGTTACGAGCGACGTGGCCTCCTGCCATGATATCGACCCCGGGAGGCTTCGGGTTACATAATTCTTGTGCCTGACTGAAATCTTTGCAAATCGCACAGGATGGAATTGGCTTTCTTTCAATGTGAACGTTGGGATGGTGTGAAATGAAATGAAACACCCTCTCTCGGGTGATTCGGGGAATGTGAACCTTTGCCCCCAGACAAACTCCTCGTGAAAAATCCATAAACTAAAAGCCCTGGCTGCAGAGATCCCAGAGGTTCCAGTGCACCTTTACTGTCCAAACCCACCTGTGTTTTCTCCAGTCCATTGCATGAAGGAAGCAACAGAGGACATCGTGTCTCGTGTTCCTTCAGAGCACTTATTTTTAAAGTCCCTGACCTCATGGCAAACCACTTCTTAGTAGATAATTTCAGAGGGGGAGACTGTGAACAAGGCAAGATGAATGCTGGGGTTGTTTGGTGTGGCTTAAGAGGACAGATCACTCCCATGGACGAGAACACATCACCCTGGCTCTGCCCCAGTGGATGGGAGCTGGAGGACCACAGCATGAAGTCATTCTTTAGTATGTGCTCTCTCAGATAAATAGTTAGGAGTGCTTTACAATCATAAACAATTATAGCATTAAAAAACTGCATATAAGTCAACTTTTGTTTTCGTGAACTGATGAGAATTCTTTGTTTCTGAGTCATGGTGTTGTGAAATGAAGTGAGGAGGTGATAAATGATCGTGAACCTTCTCTGGTTGAGTTTCAGATTGTTCCTGAGCATGGAAACAGGTTTCGACAAAAACAATCTCACTTCATGGTCCATGCATCTGCTGCTCTGGAAGTTTTGATCATATGATTCTCGGAAGGATGTGAGTTGACACCACTTGTGTCCAGACTGAAATATCTGAAGTCGTTTTTCATTAATTTGCCATTCAATCTCCTGCTCGGTCCCCATGAGTGGAGGAATCGTACTGGGTTTACCATCATGTAGGTAGTACTGCAAGTATGTATTTTCACTTGTCATGTGAAATATGGAAACATCCATTCGATTGGCACAGAGTTTGATATGGACATTCTTGGTTACCAGAGGTTAATCCCATCAACATGTCGATGGTCACCTGACTTTTGCTCTACAAGGCCACCAGGAGGCGCCTCAACAGCTAAATAGATTTCTAATTAAGTGCACACATTTACGACCTGTTCATGAAGGATTTAGCTACTTTTCATTTAGTCCTGGCACCAATCAGCCACATATTCAATTTGTCAAATATTTTAGTTTATAACCAAAACCAGCAACCTCTAACAGCTGAAGCATGGGACTTTAGTCCAAAGTGTGAGTAGCTATAGACCTTATGTTTGCAGGTTGTCTGTCCCCTTCTTGCAAACATGATATCTCAGGGAGTCTTTTCATATTTAGTGCAAATGTTCACTTGGACTCACGGATGAGCTGATTAGTATTTGGTGGTCAAAGGTCAAGGTCTGTGACTTTTCAAAAAATGCTTTTGTTATTGGTAATGCAGTATCTCATGAACACCTCGAAAGAACCCTTTGGGGGGTCAAAGATCAAAGAGGGACTTCTTCAAATTTAGGTGGTCAAACTTGGGTGCAACTTCAAAGTGTCCACAGAGTTTAATCTTAGACTCACAGATAAATGGGTTTCATTCCGTCCTCACAGAACCTGGTTTTGGCCTTTTGAACATTAAATCTCAATATCTTCTTTAAATGTGGACTAGTTTCCATGACTCAACGATTAACCGAATAGATTTCATTGGTCAAAGGTCAAATTCCCAGTGACCCCATTTTGTAAATGCAACACGTCAGGAACCCCTGGAGGGACCGAAGCTGGACGCATACAACAGCAGGGCAGTAAGTCTAGTTTCTTTTTGTTCTGCACTCTAATGAGAGTTTTAGCAGTGTGTGCGTAGTGTACTGCATGTGTTAGAAAGTACAAGTACTCTGCACATCTCTTTGGGGTTATAAACGATCACCCATCGACCGAGATCTGCTTTCACACGGTCTCCTCAGCGCCCTGTCTCCATCCCGACTGTATTTCACCTCCCAGCGCTGCCTGTTAAATGTGACCAGGCAGAGGTGACGTGGGCTGCTGGGGCATTTCAGTGTAATGCAAGCTGCCGGGACAGCTGTGTTCCATCAGTTCAGAGTCTGACTCCCCTGTCCTGACCCTTCGGTTAAAGTACCCTTGACCTGCGCAGATCCTCACTCTCTCAACACATCTGTCTTGCCAAGAAATAAACAGATCTGCAGGGGTACTTCATATACCTGCTGTGTTACAAGTACTAATGTATACAACATGAGAAATGGTGCCGGCTTCTGTCAGAGGGGGCAGGACAGCTGGGAGATGAGGAATGTGGGCTGTGGTCCGACAGAAGAACTTGAAGCACAGTTTGAATCGGTGGTCGTCTCTCATCGGCCTCAAAGTGTAAATGAATGGCGGAGGTGTCAGAGTCGTCCCGCGGCCTCCTGCCTGCCAGGTCGGCCACATTTCACCTCAGGAATACCTGTGGTGTGACTGAATGTGTTCCTTAAAAGGGACGGATTAAAGAGGGGGGATTTACTAGAGCGCTGTTACGAGGCAGAACATTTTATAGGGTTAATTAAACAGCAAACGAGGAACAAGATGGTTCTTTGTGGTTGTTTTTTTCATTGGAACAAGAAGTTAAAAAGCAAAATAGTCCAAGAAAACCAAAGACTGTGAAAGGTTTGCATTAGGTGCTAAACTTCCCCAAGAGCTCAGGAGTTCTTCTCCTTCCCTTGATCTCAACACAGACGTGTTATAGCTCCCTCTGATCTGCGTTTGGTGAAGTGGTGTCGACCACTGTCCTGACCAGAGGCCGTAAAAGTCACATTATAGAGAGAGTTTGTGTTCATCTGTCTGGTGGTGACCTAACAAGACAGACTGACCTGCCCTGACCCCACCCCCCCCCTGTTCGGTGGAGGACAGTCTGCAGGCTGAGAACACAAAACACAAACAAGGTATTTTCTCATTCGCTGAGAGATCAGTTATGGATTAAAGTTTATTCACGTGAAAAAGGAAGGATGCTCTTGCTTGCACTCCTGCTATTTTTTTTTGATCATTTGCTTTCTTTTCTGTTTTTAAGCATTTTCTTAATTTTAATTTAACATTTTCTAACTATAATTTCTACTTCTTTCACATTTGGTTCCCCTTTCTTTCTGAAGTCATTACATTTTTCATCTATATTGAATGTGAAGCATTTTCAGCTGCATTTTGTAAAGGTGCTGTACAAATTATTATTTTTTATTAAAACATTCTACAACAAAATAAAATACTCAACTCATTCTGGCGTGGTGCCCCAGAAAGAATCCTTAATATTTTGCTGTGCATCAAGATTTTCTTGTCCACTCTCTTTACAGATAGGACATTTTTAGTAAATCATGGATCCTAAAGGTCAGAATCTGGCATATTTTGGGAACCGATATCTATGTGTGCACTTTGGTGCAGTTTGATTAAGTTTCAGACTGTTGGGCCTTGGCCAAGGTGCATGCTCTTCAGAGGACTTTTTTAGTTTAATTGTATACTGGCATTATTGTTTTTTTTTATATTTGAGATCCCTTGTTATCCTACAGGTTTTATCTGTCTCCTGTTGTGCTTCTCCAGAGATATTTATGAGGTAACTTGAAGTGATCCAAACTGACCCGTGCTCCACAGTTCAGTGGACGAGGAACTCTTTGTCCTCTGTGCTGTCAAACTGTTTGAAACTGCTGATTGCTGGGAAAAGGGAACACTGACTAAGACCCCATTTGTTTTCAGGCATGTGCAAAAAGGAGCTCGGGTTCTGCAGGGAGAGGCCACTGGCCAACATTCAGACCTGTAGCCACACAGCGAGTCCACCGACCCAGCCATTTCTTATAATTATGTGAAGTCATTTCTCCCCATGTTTGCTCTCTTTGTCTACGTTATGCAACGCAGCCATATGCTTCCAATCCACAGGAGAGAGTCTGCAGCAAATACAAGCACAAGAATTTACCAGAAACTGTTATCGCTCAAAGCACAGATAAATGAATCTGGGAATAGTCCCCCCCCCCCCACACACACACACTCTCTCTTTGACTGTTTGTTTAAAGGTTCCCCTTGAGATATTGGACAGTGAAATGATGGGAGGAAAGGATATAATAGAGGACAAGTACACAAAGGCTATCCGGTGCGGTGGAGTCCAGAACACGTAGTTAAAGTTCCAGGGATGATTCAACCCTCGATGGGTTTATCATGATGCAAGATTTTGGACCATAAATGAGCTCTCTGTTTTTACTCTGCTGCGTGTGTGTGTGTGTGTGTGTGTGCGTGTGTGTGTGTGTCTGTGCGTCTCGTTGTCTGGGTTGTGGCTCTCCACTCGTGTTGTGCCCCACAGCCTCTGCTTCCTTGCATCAATGCTCATGAAGCTTTAATGACAGTAACCATTTCCGCGGTGTTGTGATGTTATTTGTTGCCCGGGACAATATTTCCATTCTTGCGTGATGATGTCACAGTCGACAGAGTTTCCACCACAGCAAAGGGCTGTGAGGGGATGAATGCGAGTGTGTGTGTGTATGTGTTTGTGTGTGTGTGTGAGTTTGTGATGTGCAGTCAGACCGGCTGCGTTTGTACAGGGAAGCAGGGTCGTGTTGAACAGAACCGCAAAAGAGAGGAGCTGTTCATTGGTCGGGTCTGAGCGGGACTCAGCGTCTGGGGCCGTGTTGTTTAAGTCAACAAGTGACTCTGTAACACACGCAGGGAAATAAGCAGCTCTCTATGTTACAGTGTGTTTACTCTTTGTCCTTTGATTAGAGGTTACATAAGGTATTCTTCCTCTCAAAATGGCAGTGAGGAGATATGAACTGTGAGCAGGCCATGACTTGCACGATTGACTCAAAGGTTGCTCCCTTCACATTTAAGATTTTATCACATCCAGTTTTTTGACACAACGTTACGTGTATTTGTGTCTTGCCAAACCGCAACATAGAATAATATTGAAAGGTCTCAACCTTACTTTGTATTGTTGTATGTTGTGATTTGTGCTAAGTTTATTATAAAGGAATTGGAAATGTGAAGCAATGATCCATATATACATAAAATATGTATATACATGATTATAACCTTCTAATAGGCCGGTCTCAATAGGAGTAACGTTAAATAACTATGTCCAGAATCAGTAGAAACCATGCATATGTCTACCAAGGCCCAACAGTCTCCTAAATCCAATAAAGATGTACCAGATTGCACACACATATCTATACATAAATATCTGTCCCCTAAATATGCCTGATTTTATTTGTTATCAAGATCCAATAGTTATTCTCTGGGGAATCAGTGAAAATGTGAAAAAAATAAATAAATAATCTAGCACTCTAAGAAAGTGACTCAAACTTTTCTTGGATCCATCCCCTGATCTGCAGCTGAGCCAATAACTACAGGACTTTTGCCTTTCAGGTTCTGTGGTAATCGGTCCAGGGCTGAAAACATAACCCTGGACTATTAATACTTATTAAACCTTATTAAACCTTTCCGATGTTGCTCACGGTTTATTTGCAACAGTAAAACAACAGTAAACAAGTTCAAGTTGGTAAAACTTGTAAGTTTTGCACATCTTTCAGTGCAAACTACCAAAATAACTTAAATGAAAAATAACAGTAAGCTCAGTTTGTCTGATATTATCAGTCCTTTATTACCTGGGTACTTTGCATTTGCACATATTTGTATTGAACAGATTTGACCAATGATTCATGTACTTAAAGTCCTCGTCTTGATCTTTCTCCTGAGACTCTTTGTACCACCAGCAGGTTGATTTGAATTTTGTTCAATATTCTGGTTCGGAAAATAACTAATAACACATATCTAATGACGTTCTCATACGTCACTGCTGAGCTGTGCAGCTTAGTTCATAGAGACAAAAGTTTATGTTGCTCAATAGAAGTAAGAAGAAGCCTAATATAAAAAGGAGAACTCCATAAGACGGTCCTTTAAAAATATTAATATCGTCAGATTTGCTCACATTTGCAACAATGACAGTTACTATGCATTTGTGCAGACAAGAGCAAATTGAAGCATTTTCCATTTGAAATACAGAACTGATTTTAAAAAGTTTAACTTCCTATTTTCATGCAAGTAAACTCAGAAACCTCCAGACTTCCTTCTCTGGTTTTGAGACAATCGCCTCTGACTCAATCATCTCCACAACAAACACAGATGTTCACAATACTTTCACCATGTCTGTGTCATATCTGTGGGAGTCTGTTATTTTTCATTTCTGCAATGTTAAGGTCAATCATGGCTCAGCAGATAGACTGTATCTAAATAAATAACAGGAGAAAGTTTGTTTTCCATACAGGACGCCGTTGAGAGTTGGTTTATCACTGATATGTGACTTCCTTTACCTGTACGTGCACTTCACACCTCCTGTCTCAGTCTCCCCTGAGTCACATGAAGTCTCTGTGATTAGGTGTGAACTCCCGAAGATGTTCCAGCTTTTAACAAATAACCTCTGCTGCATCTGATGTCATGGGCTGGATTCCTTCAGGGGACGAGGAGCTGTGCAATTACAGGAGATTAGAAAAGGAGAGAGACATTATAAAGAGCCACGAAAAAAACACACCCACACACACACATTGTGATGAGGTCATGCTTGTCTCCGAGGACTTTCTATCATCGTCTGTTTAATTGGTCCTCGGAGCTGCAGGACAGGACACATAACCCTGAGTAGACAGTTTGCATTGTGTCTGACACAAGTCAGACAGTGTGGGAGGGAGGCAGAGGTCAGATGTTTTTAACGAGGTCTGATTGAGTTTTGGGCCGCAGGTAATTCTTTGCAGCTTTCCCGTCCTTTTGGTATATTTGCCTTTTCCTGTAAGAAAGGCACTGACCAGAAGTTTTATTTACTGGCAAAAGTGAGTAATGAAATGGGGAAAGTCATACTCCAAGCTATTGTGGTTCGGTTAAATGTTAATTCTGTTTCCTGAGATGTTTTTAACAGGCTTGTTATTTTACCCTCAATAGTGTATCTGTAACTTGTGCCTACTTTGTGGCTTGATGGGGAAAACATTGAGAAACTCCATTTCCACAGATTCTTAATGAATTCCCCATGCAGAAAACTTTTCTGCTGGGAAATAATATGATACGGTTTGCCAGTGTGCCTGTCCACAGCCTGTGAGTCATTCTCTCATTTGGATACTTTTTCTGCACCAACTCAATTTTACAGTAAATTTGATTTAATCGACTCTCGGTCCCAAATGCTCTCCATTAAACCGTCAGCAGTCCGACTCAAGTAGCAAACTCATAGTAGACACAAACGGATGTGGGCGCGGTGTTTGGCTCCCTGTGGCACAGTTGGTAAAACATTCTGGCATTTCCCTCAGAAAACAGTGCTGTGGCGAATGGTCTACGGAGAGCTGCAGCCTCACATGGAGCCAAATGGAGAGACGGGGCTCAGACTGACACCAAAAAAGGTAGTGCAGAGTCGTGTGGGGGCGGATGAAATGGTAATAAAAAAAGAAAGAAATTAAAGGAAAGTGTCACACAAGACAGAGTGGAATGATATCCTCGCCCACATGAAATTATTCCTTGATGATGCCGGTATTACCCTTTGCTTTTAAAGACCGCAATGGTGGTTATGGTTATTGCAGCCATTTATCTTCCAAATCAGAAATATTCTGCATTAATAGCAACTGTTTCCCATGTTATTTTAGGGGGAGATGAAAAAAATGAATGTTATTAGATTCTTAGTGATGTATGAGGCATCAATGTGTCAACAACATTTGCAGGTTCTAATTAAAAAACTTTTAATTCGTTTTTCTTTGATTTCTTAACCACCAAATATAATGTAAACGTTAAAATGCAGATGGGTGATTTTATCACATTAAAATAGAGTCTGCATTATTTCATACCACAAATGTACAGCTACATTCTCTTACTAGAGTTAGGGTGTTGATTGAATCATGTAACTGCTAAATAAAAGAGGCCCTTGCATTGAGCCTTGGGGAACTCCAGACATTTATTTGAATTAAATGCATAATTGCTTAATGAGACAAAGTTCCTGCCCTGTATGGGACTTGAGAGTTTGATCCAGTCTTCCAGTCTGTTTTAATAATGCTGTATGGACAGTCTTAATGGATGAAATGCTAATGGAAAGGATGCAATACCAACTTTATGTGACAGATCGGTGTCTGTGCCCTCCTTCTTGTTATTAGCCTCTCAATAAAATATAACCACAATCTTCCTATCCTTAACCAAGAGTTGTAGTTGTCTGAACTTCCCCATATCTGAACAATAACTTTTTTTAAACAACCACAACTCTTCACTAAGTTGATATTGGAGAAAAAGCACATTTCCAGTGAACATAAAATCCAAAATACAATGTTACATATTACAGATAATATATTTTAGCATTCTGGGGTTTTCATCAAGTTGTCCAATGTGAGTGTTCTTGTCCGCTGACAGGTTTTTGGAAATCAGTCCTTGCTTGTCTCTGCAGGACAGTTCGTTCTTTACAGCCCCAACAACACCACTACCCTGCCAATGCTGAAGACATGCCATTATAGTCCTCCTGTTACCCACTGGGAGAATCATTGTCTGGGTGTAAACTGTGACCCAACCTTCACTCAGCAGCTACAGCAGACCACTCACCCACAGCTGCTCTGCCCTTCCTCCTCCACCCCCCCCTCTGAATCAAACCTCCCCATCCCTGCTGTGCTCACGCTGGCACACCTGACTCTGAGCACAGTGTATCATCTCTAGCAGTGGTGTCAAAACAGGATCCTATCGTATGTGTGTGTCTGCAAAACCGTTTGCCAGGAAGTCAAGACTTTCCTGTGGTGAGAATTACGCGTCTTGGATTCTTGTTTCATTTACACGATCCTCTGGTGACCTCACGAGTGGCCGCGGCCGAGAGCAAACACCTCGGCAGTTCGCAGACTCTGTTTGTCGAGGTGTCTGTGTATTTCTGTGCATGTGTGTATTTGTGGAGTTGTCTGACGGAGTGCACGTACGTTGAAGGGGGCTGTGGTGGTCTCTTCATGAGGACTTTCCTTTCTCCGCCACACAGACCTCTGCAGTCTCTCTGTTGATCACTCATTTTCTCCTGTCGTGCTATATAATGTTAATAGAAATCAGTTGTCATGCATTTCCCAAAAGAGGCTGACTTCACCTGGGGCAGGTGAAGTCAGCCTCTGAACGGCCCCAGGTGAGCTGGCACCTCCATGTCATCCAGACGGGAATGAGTGAGTAATGGTGAGGCTCAAGGCAAAGGCACACCGTTAATGACATTTCCCCTCATTTGTTTGGAAAAGTACGCACAGAGCTGGTGAGTGTCGACAAAGGATTGTTGATTTGGCTGGGGAAAAGTTTTGTTTTTATTCCGTACGCGCAAACTGGCAAAGAGAGAGGGAAAGTGCCGACGGTGAGAGAAGCCCACGGCAGAGCGAGGCCAAGACTCTGACTTATATTTCCTGACTTGCAAGAATCTCATAAACCTTCGTTCTGCCTCCCTTCGGGCTCGACGCCGTGAGAGTCTGCTTCAGGTTGTCAGAAGGTTTTTAGGAGGCAGGCGGGAGAGCTGAAGAACACCCTGCTCTCACCGCTTGTATATTATGGTCTATCGTCAGCATATTGTGATTTAGACAAACATACTTACAATCTAATAAAACAAAAGGTGAAACATAGCATAATGGAAACTGTTCACTCGTAAATGAGTGTTTTAAAAGATCAGGAAAAAATGCCAAGTAACACGACTCGCACATGGAATCTAATTGACTCAGAATTTGGGGCACAAACAGCTTTTTTTTTTTTTTTTAACTTCTTTTTATTTCCTTTTATCAAATGTAGTTATACAGTACATCACATCCAATCATGAAATAAGGTGCCAGGGGTACAAGTCTTAGGCTCGTGGGGTTAACTGTCCATGGATGTCTTGGACCCAAGCCATCAGGATCCAGGCATATCAGAATTGAGTTACACATTAACATTGTCCACAAACACAGTACATCACACATGACATTACATTAAGACCGTATTCCGAAAGAGAAAGAGGATGGCCTGCAAATGTCCACTGCTTAAAAGGAAAAACAAAGAGAAACGAAAAGAAATATATATTCTGCTTATCATATCAAATGGAAGTGTAGAGCAATGGGGGACCAGTTGTTTATGAATACCTCTGTTTTCAGTTGTAACAGAGCAGTCAAATGTTCCATCCTGTACAAATCTTGAATTCTATCCCTCCATTGGGTTATTGTGGGGGGGCTGTGGCTTCAGCCAGGAGGCTGTTATTACTTTATTTGCTATTAGAAGAAGGGCTCTCAGAAGTTTTGTTTGGCTATTTCCTTCAAGGTTATCAGGCAATATCCCTAAAATAAAGTGTGATGGTTCTAACGGTATGTCTATAAATAAACATATTTTTATTTCCCTTTTTTTTTTTTGCCAGTATTCTGATTTGGACACTCCCAAAATATATGTGTGTGGTCTCCCACCTTCACAAACAGGTTTTAATGTAGAATAGGATTAATACATGTACTCATCAGCAGTGGCAGGTAAAAGGTGTGGCCAGCATCTCGATGGCCAGTAAAAGGTGTGGCCAGCATCTCGATGGCCAGTAAAAGGTGTGGCCAGTCCGGTGTGTCTGCTTCCTCCACAGGAGAACAAACTGCCCAGTCATGGATGACGCGGCCGGCCCGGTCGTAGCGAGGGCGGCTGCGCTCAAACGCACGTCGCAGACACACATCAAAAGTGTGAGTAACAAGGTTTGCCCAGGTCAGCGCAGGATGATTCTCGGCCTCGCTGCCTTTGGAGCTCACCGTAAGCCCCTTGGAAATGTGCCCTGTCTGTGTGAATGTCATCTCCTTTCCACTGGCGGCCTAATCGGGAATTCATTAATGAGATGTTCTCCAAGACAATCCGTCGTAGTCGGCGTGACAGCAGGAAAAGGCACAGACGTTTTCGTGTCGGTATCAAATTCTGTGCAGGTCTGTGAAGCTCATTTTTCAGCGTGAACAAAGAGGCTATTTTTTCAGTCTAGTGAGTAAACACGATGCAGACGTGTGTCCCTCTACTTTCCCTGTGGGTCAATTTAAAACCACAGGCTACAAGTCTACAAGAGGAGTCTACAAAAAAAGAAAAGGACATCACCTCCTGTCCACGATATGTGAATGCACTGTGGCTACACTGTGGTCTGTGGGTCTGTGTGTTAAAGAAGTTAAAGAAGCACGACCTGTCTGACCAAACACACCAACACACTGCAGCAAAGGTGACCCTCGTAAGGTTTTGCTTATTTAAACCTCGTGTCTCGGTGTGAAACCCCAGACAAGCTTTCCACATCCCAGACTTAAGGAGAAGTGTCATGAAAGACTGCCGTCCCGGAAATGTCTGGTTGGACTGGTGGAGGTTTAAACCATGACTGGACACACAGTTGTCTGCGGAGGTGGAGGCTGAGGGTCAGCATTCCTGATGCTCTGCAAAGGGAGTGCTGCTCTGGGATCAGGATGGACCCTAAAAAAAGATTAGAGGAGGACGAAGTGTGAGACGTTCTTATTATCCAACATTTACAGCGTCTTCTTTAAGGCACTTGCACACCCTTCCTTATTAGGTCTCCACCTTCAGTTCTGTCCTAACCTGAAAATAACAGATGTGATGAGCCTTGATCCACGAACCAGATCAAGAAATCACAACCAAACTGAAAGAGTTAGTTCAGATCAAACTAGACATCTGTTTGGTTCAATAGTTTGGACTTTCTGACCAGTTACAGGAAGTTGAGACATATTTAAACAATAGAAGAAGAAAGAGAAGCCTTATTGGTTTATAATTTAGTTTGCTGCTCTTTTTCAGATTTTTTTTTCCAGTTTTTAAAGTTTGAATTATTGACTTTTCATTAACAATATTTCATGTTCATATCGTCACAGTCTGAGTTGAGAGACATTGGTGCCTTTTTGTCATCTCTTTGTCTTAGACTGGTAAAAAAGGTTGTTGATGAGTTCCTCTCAGTGCTACAGAACATTTTAACATCTTTGAGCCGTTTGTTTTGGTTTTATAATTCAGAGCTTATCCAGGTCATTATCCTACTGGATGGAGAAGTGGAGCATTTAGCATCTAAAGAGTCACCATCAGGAATTGGTAGAGCTCATAACCAAACTGAAAGGAGATTGACTATCGATTGAACTATCAGGTGTCCAGAAAGGTGACTTCAAAGAAATGTTAACGCTGCTTCAAGTCACATCTTGACCTGCGATTTGCTGATGAACTAACTTGGACCTGCTTTTTAAAAGAGACTTGACCCGAGACTTGGATCAAACCAATCGGGATCCCTCTGCTCCTCTGCTGGACTCCGGACACTGAGGTTAGCTCATCTCGAGGGTGGGAGCGTGTCTCGTGTGACTCAGCGTACATTTCGGTCGATGAAGCGCGGCCATCTGCCCCCCCCCCCCCCCCCCCCCCTCCCCCCCACATGTCAAGTGAAACCCTCGCTGTCACTCTCCAAGCGGCCCCACCCAATCTGGTTCCCAGGGTAACGGTGCATTGTAGCACTGTGTTGTGGAATCTTTGAGAAGTGCTTCGTCAGAGTGTTCTTCTCCGCAAGGGCCGCCCCGCTCCCTGCGACCTCTAGCCCCCGTCCTCAGCCCCGGCAGCAGATGCTCTTCGCATCCTGTGCTGAAAATTCGGAGTGATTCAGACTCGACGAGGATCTGACAGTGCTGACACCGGCAAATTGATGTTGCTCAACCAGTTCATATTCTCCTTGTCGCTGTCTGGAGCATGAACTTCTGCATCGATGTGGGTTTCCTGTGCCGCTGGCAGGGAGATGGAGTAAAGCAGCAGGAGCACAGCCAGATGTTGGTGGGACGGTCATGGTTCCACCGCCGCTCATCTTGCCTCACCACTCTGGAGCTCTATTCTACTCCCTCTCAGCTTTCTCTTCACCTATCACTTTGCACATCCCCCACTCAACGCCCCAATTGTTCCATCCAGCTGTTGCCATCTGGCTTTTGCTCTACATACTGTCCATTTGCAGTCCGGTGAAGCTGCAGTGGAGAGCCACACATGAAAACAAAGAACTCCCAAGGCTCTGAGTGCCTTGAAACTCGGCAGACACTGCACTACACTACACTGCTTTTTTAGATTTGGAAATTGTTTGATACTTCCCACAAAACAGCTGTTTCTTGTTTGTATTTTACAGTTCAAAAGTTTGGGAAACACACTTCTTGGCTTTCTTTGGTAGATGAGAAACCAGTCTTGTCCATTCAGTTGCTTTTGGACGCTGGTCAATTCAGCAAGACACAGTTCCCTCTAAAACCAATGGATTATACAAGATGGATGACACGGCAGCTCCTCAAAAGTGCAGCCATGTTATCTTGATCGCCCACTGGTGGTTGGTTGCGGTATTAGCCCACAGATCATGGACAAAACTAAAAAGTCAAGGTGCATGTTCAATGATTTTAACAGGTAGGGTGCCAGGGTAAAGCATCAAGGGCTTTTAACTTCAACAACGGTTAAAGTGTTTCCGTTTACAGCACATCTGTCGGGCGTTGGCCATTATCGCGAAGAGCTTGTGAATCTTGACATCTGCTTCTTCTTCATGTGTTTAGCCTGGGGTAGTTGTAATCTTCCATTTTTGTGTTGTACTCTCAAATATCCATATGACTCGGACAGTGGTGTTCTCATATGCAGCCAATCTGGAAAATTTCAGGATAATATCCGAAAACTTCTGAGCAGCCGTTCATCATCGTCTCATCCGCACAAACAATGTGTTTTAAATCATGGATGATTGATATCACAGCTCACCACTTTGTTTGGAACATTATTTTTCAACTCACTATCAGCTTGCAGACGTTTACAGTGAACATCAGCTTTCAGACACATTATTGCTCGGTAATGCACCGCAGATGTTTTAAATCAATCATACTTACAACTTCATTCCCAGACAGATGTGCTGTGGCAATAAACACCAGTGTTTTATGATCGGTTAACTCAAGCAATTTAAACTGTTTGTTTTGAAATTCGTGGAAAACGATGACGATGGGAAAAAAAAAGCAGGGAAATTGCATCTAAAACGCTGCGTCATGCTTCAGAAGACGCTCAACACTTATTTCAGGATTATCATATCAGGTTTTCACTACTTTCAGCTCCCAAATACAAATCGCTCAAAACAAACAACCAGAGTGGAGATAAACGGTTGTAATATGGTAAAGTGTGGAAAACAGAGTCAGAACAGAGAGAAAAAGGAGATAAGGTTGAATCAGTTTGATAGAAGCCAGGCGGCCGTCCAGAGGCTTCCACAGAGACAGCTCATAAATCCGACAGTGAGACCCAACAGCCCCGGGGAATTAAGTCACAGGCTCAAATCCCCCATTCCAGTAGGAACTCCATGTCTCTTTCGATCACAAATATTTATGCTTTGTTTTACAACAGAGTGAATCAAGAAATTGCATTTTTTAACCAGATAGATGTTTTGATCCTCCACACTCGGGTGCTGTTTCACAAGTGGAAAGTTTGCACAGGATTTGTTTTTTTTTCACACAGGAGAGAGATTGATGACTCAGATTCACTGACTTTAAAAACAGGGACAGTGTTTTTGCTGTTTTCTTCCTCTGTTTTCTCAGAGCTGCCTGGTCACGAGCCCTGTGACAGGACTCCTTAGACCTCAGTCTCACCCACACACACACACACACACACACACACACACACACACACACACACACATACACACACAAACACACACAGAAGCTGCTCTCCAGACCAGACCCATGGAACCAGCATCGCCTGGTCATGCACCATAACAAGACCCAGGGCAGTGTGACAAGATCAGGCTTATTTAATTTTTCTCCCTGTTGCACGTTTGTTTTCAAACATTTGTCAGCTGAGAAATTGAGTTCCCATAAATTAAACCTTTGTGGATACATGGCTATGGCCAAACTTCCATCAAACTTTTTTTGACAATTAAAACACTGTTTTCTCTTATTCTATTGGATCCAAATGTGCACAAAATAACAATGTTAGGCTGAAATACATGGAATTATCCATTAATGCAAAGTAAAAAAAACATCTTGACTATTTCAAATTGGAAGCACTAGAACAAAGTTACCATTTTAATGTAGGTGTGATCAGAGTTTTGTTTTTATATATGCTATAGGTCATTTAAGCAGATATTTAGGGGATTGGGTGTTTTTCCACTATAAAACACATCAATTGATGTTCAATGAATATTTGTAAGTGAAATTCATCAAAAATAAAATCGATTATATCCTAAAATGCATTGATATTATTTGTTGTTACTGTAAAACAGTCCTTAATCCTGAATAGAGGAATCCAGCTGGCTTTAAAATGGGCTATTGCTCTGCCCGACATCCAGAGGTCATGCAGACTTAATGTGAATTACAGATGTAAGAGCACTTTGTTGTTTTTCTCTGTAACAGACAGGCAAACACACACACACACACACACACACACACACCCCAAATAAAGAAAAGAAAAACACTGTGATGGATGTAAAACAGGTGGAGGGGAAAGAACGAGACTATGTGTGGGTGGGTGCGTGCGGTCACTTTCACTTACAACCCTTAAACAGACATTACTATTCGACATGGTATAAAAATAATTAGACTCAGGAAACATTGGCTGGTAAACAATGACTCAAGAAGAAAAATGAGGATCGTGTTTGGTTTCTCAGCGTGAACAGAAAATCTCCTGCTTGTCCTGGCTGCAGAACAGACTGTTTGGAATCTGGAGTTTTCTTTATCTGCTGTTTTCAGCCCCTGGAGGATTTTGCTCAGGATGGAGCAAAGTACACAAACTGGAATAGAGCAAATTAGTTAAAAAAAAGAAGCTATTTGGTACCTAGATTCAGTGTATTGTAATATTTTACTCCTAAAAATATAGAGACACATTCCCTGATGCTGCTATAAATCCCTGTAGGCCACCATTTCTTACATTTGGGGATAAATAACATAGAGCAGAAATATAATTAATTATGTGCAGGAGAATAAAGTGTATTTAATAGTTGCTTTGAATATTTGTGCATTCGGAACCAGAAGAGGATCATTGTTCTCTAAGACAGAACAAGTTTGAGACCCACTGGTTCATTCTGTGTGTTATTTTGAAAGTTGTAGTTTGCATTATAACACACAGAAGTGTCTTATTGTTGTATTTCCTTAAATTGAATTGTGCTGTTTCTTTCTCCATTTTCATTGCAGGCCCCTGACCCTGTTTGGTATCATGAGTTCTGATCTCTGAAGCTCCTCCATCCTCAAGATGTTTTTTTTTTTGTCCTGAAAGTGAAGTTTCCAGTGTGGGTGTTGCTCCCACTCGGGCGGGTCACCCCAGCTCCGGTTAAGACCCTCCCCTCCCTCAGGCTGCGTCGGTGTGTCCGGGTATAAAAGCAACGCGCTCCCGTCTCCTCAGTCTAGTGCACCGGCTGCGAGGCGGCACATCGACACGCCAGTCCGAGCAGCAACGGGGAGCAGAGAATAAGGGACAATCTCTCCAGGCAAAACTCTACTTCTGCGCTCGCTTCTCATTGTGAACCTGCCTTCATCACTACTCTTCACCCAGAACTCCTTCTCTTCCCCTCAAAATGACTGGTGGCCCTCTGACAGGGCTGCTGGTTGCGCTGTGCGTAAGCAGCGCAGTCCAAACTGTGCCAAAGACGCAGCAGAGGAGACAGACGGGCCAGTATCAGGTGTATCCTGAGCTCCGCGACGCAGCGGCTCTCAGTCCAGGTGGGTACAAGGGCTTCCATTGCCTTTTCAAAATGGAAAATCAATTCTCCTGTATGCGTAAAAAGGTCAAAGATGATTTTTTATCTCTGCGTTATTGTGCTTTCTGGTGCGTAAATGTACCCAGTTGAGAGTAAATGACACCATGGAAAACGGTCTCATTCTGCATTGTTTTTTCTTCTAATAATTTCAAATCTGAATAAATGATTTCATGATCTAATTGTTGAATATTTCTGTCGCGTGGTGTCCAGTCGGCTGTGAGGAAAACGGTCGCTCCTACAGATTGAACGAGCAGTGGGAGAAACCCTACCTCGGCAGTATTCTGGTGTGCACCTGCGGAGGAGCCGCAGGCATCAAATGCAAATCTAAACCCGAAGGTCAGTGAGAGTCCCACCGCTTTCACACCCGGAGAAATGTCTCATCGGGCCATTTCTTCTCAGGCTCACTTTGGTTTGGATCAGCTGCCTCCCTCGGTGCAGGGGAGCTGTTGTTTCAATGAAACCAAGCAAAGTAAAAATACTGTATAGGCTCTTGCACTGTGACTAAAACAACAGGGCTGAGTTACTTAAGAAAACACATATGGGAGCACTTTTACATTTCCAGTTGATCCGTCACCAGTGCGTCTTTACGCAGCGCAACAGAAACAACACCCACAGCAGGTAGAACAATAACAGCCTGTTGACCTTTTGGAGTTTTCCTGTGTTTGTCTCAGCGGTGGACTCCTGTTATGACAAGTACAATGACCGGACATACCGGGTCGGTGAAACCTACGAGAGACCAAAGGACAGCATGATGTGGGACTGTACCTGTATTGGTTCTGGTCGGGGCAAGATCAGCTGCACCATCGCAAGTGAGTACAACAATATACTTGTATGCATTATCAGGAATTGGGCATTTAGGTTGGTTTTAATTCCAATTTAATTAGATTTAAGTGTAATTAAAACATATAATTAAAGATTTATGCATTGGTGTAGAAACAGTTTACTTAAATTATATAGGTAGAAAATCCATAAGTGCCTGAATGATGTGTGTGTGTTACAGTGTGTGTGTGTGTGTGTGGTTATTAAGGCCTTAAATCTAAGCCATAATGGACCCAACTTCCAATCTGTGTCATTTCCAGATCGTTGCCATGAAGGAGGCAGCTCTTACAAAATCGGGGACACCTGGCAGAGGCCTCACGAGTCCGCTGACTACATGCTGGAGTGTGTGTGTCTGGGCAACGGCAAAGGAGAGTGGACATGCAAACCTGTGGGTGAGTAACTTGGATGAACTCTGGATTGCAGATCAATGGGACACACACACACACACACACACACACACACACACACACACACACACACACACTTACAGCAGGGTCATTTCTCAGAAGTGTGTGACTATGTTTGGTACCATTCTAAAGCAAACAGGTTGTCGGTGTGACAGGACCCATCTTACGCCACAGCTATTGATTTCCCCCTGGTTTATTTCTCATGCAAACTCTCGGAGGACAAATAACTTGTGACAAACTGCAGAAGCATCAGAATTAAGTTTATGTTTGTATTTATTTACCTGTGCAGCTGAGCGGTGCTATGACAACAGCGCTGCATCCTCCTATGTGGTGGGGGAGACCTGGGAGAAACCGTACCAAGGCTGGATGATGCTGGACTGCACGTGTCTGGGAGAGGGGAATGGACGCATCACATGCACCTCTAGGAGTAAGAAGAGGATAAGCATGCACAGAGACACACACTTTTTCAATACTTAAGCGGCAGCCGTTGACCGTTCTTCTGTCACTAGATCGCTGCAACGACCAGGACCCCAAGAGGTCGTACCGCATCGGAGACACCTGGACGAAGACAGACGCAAGTGGACAGGCCCTTCAGTGCCTGTGCTTAGGAAACGGCCGTGGAGAGTGGAAGTGTGAAGGACACAACGCAGGCCGAAGTGAGATTTAAAACCTTAAATCTCGTTCAAGTTCAGTTTTGCTCAAAGTGATCACTAAATGGAAAAACACTTCCCTTACATTCATCTTGCTCTCAATCTGCATTGTACAGCCACAGGTGCTCTTCTTTTGACCCCCACCCATGCCGTGCTCCAGAAGCGTGTCGACCCCACCATGGAGGGAACCTGCAGCACGGACTCCGGAGCCACCTACTACGAGGGGCAGCACTGGATCAGAAACCAGGGCAGCCAGCAGATGCAATGTACCTGTCAGGGCAACGGCGTCAGCTGTCAGGAATGGGGTGAGTGCAGGAGCGAAGGACGAAAAGCCGGGGTCACAGTTTCATTTTGTTCAAACCCAAAAGTCAAACCCCTCTTTTCCCTCTCTTTCCTGTGCAGAGACCAAAAACCAAGCGTATGGTGGGAACTCTAACGGCCAGCCGTGTGAGTTCCCCTTCGTCTTCATGGGGAAGACCTACTACTCCTGCACCTCGGACGGACGCCCGGACGGGCAGCTCTGGTGCTCTACATCCTCAGACTACGACAAGGACCAGCAGTACTCCTTCTGTACTGAGAGGAATGGTGAGATGTGAACTTTGGCTTCACCATTTTACTGGTGTTGTTGTTGTATTGTGCTGATGTGGGACCTCATCCCAGAGCAATGGCTGTTACCGTCCAGGAGTTAGAGCGGGTTTTCCACAATCTATGTGGTCGGTGGTTTGATCTCTGGCTTTGGGCGAGACACTGAACCAAAACTGCCCTAACGGCTGAGTGAGTGAGGGAGTGTGCACATACTCAATGAATGTGTGAATGGCAAAACCGTTCTGTAAAGCACTTTGAATGGTCATCAATCCTAGAAAAGCACGGTATACAGCTCACAGGCCATTTGACTATTTCCTATCTACAGACTCATTTCATAAAAACAGACTTACCATAGTAGAAGTGTACGTGTTGGTCACCATGTCAGAGATGAACAATAACAGCTGTGTCTCCTTCTTGATTCCAGTCATTGTGGCAACACGAGGCGGCAACTCCAACGGCGCCCTGTGCCACTTCCCCTTCCTCTACAGCGGCCGCAACTACACCGACTGCACGGCCGACGGGCGCCGTGATGGCATGAGGTGGTGCGGCACCACCTACGACTACGACGCGGAGCAGCACTTTGGATTCTGCCCCATGGCCGGTGAGTGTGCGCGCCCACTGCTTTTCAATTGCTCCAATTAAAGAACCTGATAGATGATTAAAATGCTTTTGTTTGATTTTTTGTCTGGTTGAAATGTGAAAGTCCTGGAGAAAGTAAATGGGTTCAGAAACGTGCAACACTTTACTCACATGTTTAAATACTTTGTCATTAAAGGGCATTACGCTAAAGGCTTTGGTGCTTAGCTTGTTCACATGGATGATAATGAAGCTGGTTCTTTGGGTCACTTGTGGACAATTTGGGTCTAAATAACTCACTTTTAGAAGAGACAACATTCATGGTCATGGGAGAGTGATGACTCCATCAGGACTGTAACATAACACACAGAACCACGGCACTGAGCTCAAGTGGACCGAGGAGAATTCCCACGCACGGACACATGCACAAAAGAAACACTGTAAGTAGACAAAGCAGTCAACAATTCCTTGTTTTTAATTTCCTCTTCCTGTCTCTTCTTCATGTAGCCCACGAGGAGGTTTGTACCACCAACGATGGAGTGATGCACCGTGTCGGCGACAAGTGGGACAAACGCCACGACGTCATGGGTCACATGATGGAGTGCACGTGCCTGGGCAGCGGTCGTGGGGAGTGGAGCTGCGTGGCTCACTCACAGCTGCAAGGTCAGAGAGCGAACTCCAACAAAACCGTGTGAAGGTCCAGTGTGTAAGGTTTAGGTGAAAGGGATCTATCGGCAGAAAATGTATATAAAAAAGCCTTAGGGATGATTTCCCGAGTGTGTTTCATCTGAATTGTACGGGTTGTCCTTTTCTTTACCCTAGATTAGGCAATTTATATATAAGAACGTTTTATTTACATCACAAGCTAGCCCTCTCTACGGAGGCCGCCATGTTTTTTACGGTAACCCAAACTGGACAAACTAAACACCCTTTGAGTTTTTATGACAACTGAAGGCGACCACAGGTTCTCCTTCATGTTTGGAAGGGGAGGTGCGGCTGAGGGGTGATAAACTGCAACATGCAACTTCACCACAAGATGTCACTAGATTCTACACACTGAATCTTTAAGTCTTAGCAACAGAAGTCACACGATCAGACATTAGATCATGACATGCGTATTCTTGCCTCCCTCCTCGCTTGTGTGTTCAGATCAGTGTATCGTTGACGGCCTCAACTATGAAGTGAACCAGGAGTTCTCCAAACGCCACGACGAGGGCTACATGATGAACTGCACCTGCCACGGGCAGGGACGCGGACGCTGGAAGTGCGACGCCATCGGTGCGTTCAAGGCTCTTCGCAGTTGAGAATTACTGCCCCACCTCTGTACCGTGCTAACCATCTCCTCTGACGTCTTGTGTTCTCAACAACAGATCAGTGTCAGGAGCCGCAGACCAGGGCGTTCCATCAGATCGGAGAGACTTGGGACAAAGTCATCCATGGTGCCCAATACCGCTGTTATTGCAATGGCAACGGGATCGGAGAGTTGAGATGTGAACCCCAGCAGACGTACCAAGGTAAGAAAAACAATCCGCCCAACATCATCACTTCAAAGCTGCTCAGAGGGCAGAGTCCGTGTGGTCTGCATTTCAATATAACAACAATGCAAAGTCACATGAGCCACATTATGTTGTTTTTTTCAGGTAAATAAACACCCACAGTGATGCACAAAATCAAGCCTGAACACCCAGACACGAAAAACACATCATTTTTAGATTAAGCTCGATGTACACGTTAACTTTAATATTTCTGATGCCCATCATCTTCATAGATCTACTTAAATCACACCAAGGACATGCTTCTTATAACTATAAGTTAGTTTTCTTTACTTTCATGTTGTCACAACGAAAACTGAGAATAACTCATTTGACTTTTCATCGTGCAACTGTGTTTAAGGTGTAATATGTAACCCAAAATGTCTATTTTATATTTTCGATTGACTTCAGGATTCACATTATCCAAAAATGTATCAAAACATTTTCAAACAGAGAGATTTCATTTTTTTCGTCTTTTGAAATGCATCATATCAGCTTTGTTATAACTTTCCTGGGCAAAGGACGTGTGACGAAGGAGAAAGACGCTGCCGATCAGTTAAACAGTCGATTGTTCCACTGCTTGTATCGGTCACTTGATTTTTAATTGCCGTTTTCTGATCAACATGAATAAAACTTGAATACATGACCTCATCTGTGAACCTGAAGTGTGCCCGGGTCGCGTCAGGTAGATTTTCATCTTCAATGGTGGCTTCTTAGTACGTTTAAACTTCAGCATATACAAATGTTAATATTTTATTTAAATCTCCACATTGTTCTCTAGTTTGTGGACTATCCAGTTGTGAATGTGATGTAATTGAGAGAACTCCGGCTGGTCCAAGGCTCAACCAGGGGTGAAAGACCTTAATCCTGAAAACCCCTGGCACACGACCTGATGACGCAGCATTTATCACCAGCAGTCGTCATGACCGAATAAGGAGAATTATTTTAATGAGAAGACAAGTCTGGCTTTTTTTTATTTCCCAGCTGCTTCTGAGCTGTCAGAGCTTTATTTGTGTTATTTAACTTTCTGATATCCACCTCCCTCTCGCCCAACACCTCCCGTCACGCGTCACCGAAATGAAAAGTTCACTTCATGTCAGCGAGGGTCGGGGGGGGGGGGGGGGGGGGGGGGGGTTTCTCTCCCGACTTCGAAGTCAAGTGAAGTCTTTGAGGGTTTGTCCTCAGCCGCCTGGTGTTGGGTGTGGTTTGTGTTGACCTGCTGAGGGGAATGGGATGCTGGGCTTATTTGGGCGAGTGTGTGTGTGTGTGTGTGTGTGGGGGGGGGGGTTAAGCCTTTAAAAACAGTTCCTGGCTCCAGTATCTCACCGCTGGTTGGGTAAACGTTGCTTAACAAGATACTTTGCTCCCGAATCAAACATTGACCTGAAAAGTTACAGTTACAACATTTATCTCACCGCGATCCGTCGCAGAGGAGAGTGTGTCGGTGTGTGTGTGTGCAGACGGGGGGGCGTTGAGGGCAAAGCAGGAAAATGCAACAGTTGATTAGCTTCATCCACATCAACTGCAATTCCTTTGAATGACCTATGTACAGGGGACTGCAATTAAACCTGGTCTGAAACCCCCCCCCGGAATGAGGCCTCACGTCAAGTGTCATGATTTTAGAGTTTGGATGAAGACTAGAACGTCTAAAAGTGTGTGTATGTGATGTGGATGGTGGAGGGAGTTTGAACTTAAACTGTTTTACTGTGACCTTTGTTTATAGGAATCATTTGACCATTCCCCAAACCGATTCTGTGTCGGTATCTTGAACGTGTCCATTTCATTTCATCTGTTTCTTGAGGTTGGGGGATTGGTTTAATGTGGGGCCCACGCGGGTCCCTTTAGCCCGGGGCCCTAAAGTCCCCCGAACTGCTCCCGTGAGCAGACAGAGTGTGTTGCTGTATGTTTGTGTGTTCTTGAGGGTGCGGAGGCTAGATAATCCGTGATGAATATAGTACTCAGGTGTCATGTCAGCGTGTCAGATGTCGGTGGTTGTTTGAGCTAGTTTAGCACCGTCTGGTGATTTGGTTCATTCCCAAAACAATGAATCCATCAAACAGAGCCTCACCAGAAAGAGAAGCCAACTTCCACCCACACCATCTCCTGCACGTAACACGGCTATAAACCATGTCTCTGACAATGTGTGATTCTTCTCTCTCCTGATGTCCTCCTTAACCTTTTCTTTTTTTCTTGTTGTCTGACTCAGACGGCCACCGACCCGTCCAGGTGATCATCACCGAGGCCGGAAAACAGCCAGACTCCCACCCCATCCAGTGGAACGCCCCCTCATCTGTTCACATCACCCAGTACATCCTCAAATGGAGAATTGTGAGTCCATCTTTTGGTTTATAACACAGGTTAGATATTAGTTTTGATAATAAAAATCAACTCTCTCTTCTTAGAGTTAGGGAAACTAACCCCCCTTTCGCCAGGAGTTTTTTTTATTTTCTCACACGTCTTTTTCCTATGAAGACTTCAAAGTCGAGCAGATTTCCTCTGAAGGGTTTTGTGTATTTTGGACGGCAAAGTCACTCAAGGTCGTCATCCGGCACTCCTGCTGAGAAAGTCTGAGAAAGTTTTCCGACTGCATGCAAACCCAGTCGAAATACTTCCACAGCAGGATGTGGCAGTAAACATGCCAGCGTGCAGCCAAAATATACAAAACCACCGTTCCTCCATCCTCTGAAGAAATGAATGATTCCAATAAATCCCAAAATTATTTAACTCTATAATATATGTGCCGTCAAAAAAGTGAATTACTTTAAATCTTTTAAAAATCATATCATTTAGTCGTCATTTTGATTTATAATTTAATTGTAGATGTTACATTGTTTTACTCACTCTTGTTTACTGTATGTTCAATTCAAAACTGAAGTTCATCAATCACTCTTGAGCTTGGAATCACCAGTTGAAATAAAAAACGTCAACTTTCAATCACATCACATGAACTTCATCAGCACTTGTCCTATATGTCTGTAGAACTTCATTTCAAACCCCTAAATACAATCTTTTTCTTCCCGGTAGAAAAATGCACGAGCTCCCTGGAGGGAGGTCAACATCCCCGGCCACCTCAGCTCCTACACCATCGGTGGGCTGCGTCCCGGCGTCACATACGAGGGTCAGCTGATCAGCATCCTGCGTTACGGACGCCGTGAGGTCACACGCTTCGATTTCACGACCACCCACGGCTCCTGTGAGTAGAACTGAGTGACGACATTCTCTCTCGGTAAAAAAAGAGAGGAAATGTTCTCATGAATGCTACGCCCCCTGTCGTCTTTTGTAGTGGAGACGTCCGAGGGAGAGACGACGCAGCTCCCTGCAGAGGTGGACACCTCGGAGTCGGTGACGGAGATCACCTCCAACAGCTTCGTCGTGTCCTGGACGTCGGCCTCTTCCACCATCTCTGGCTTCAGGGTGGAGTATGAGCTCAGCGAAGACGGGGCGAAGCCCAAAGTCCTGGGTGAGCGACTGAAACCCTCACAATGCTCTAACAAAGTCACAAAGAAAGTATTCAGTTGATTAATTGTTTAGTTTCTCTGTTGTGGTTTTGACTGGGGAAGGGGGAATAGAAGAAGTTACTGTTGAACAAAAGTAACACTTAAAAAATAGAATACTTCAAATGGATTTACATGTTTGTGCGTAATCTTTATCATTATCTTTATCTTTATCTTCATAACTAAGTTTTTATCTGCTTCTCCAGATGTTCCCCGCTCGGCCACCTCTGTCAACATCGCTGATCTGCTGCCAGGACGCAGGTACAACGTCAACGTCTTCGAGCTCCCAAATCAGGGTCAGCCGAAGCTCATCCTGACCACGTCTCAGACCACAGGTACGAGTCGCCCTCTCTGCGCCGCTGTCACGACCAACCGGTTCAGGATCCTGCACATTTTGTAGTTTTTTTGCAGAAGAATATAGAATTCCATGGTTTGCCTTTCTCTGCAGCTCCGGACGCACCCGCCCGGCATTCTGTGGATGATGTGGCAGAGAGCTCCATCCGGATCAGCTGGTCCAAACCTCAGGCTCCAATCACTGGTAAACAGATACTTCTGTGTGTATACGTGATTTAAAGTAGGGGTTTGGATTTAGAGATGTAACCGAGTGTGTGTGCCCGCCAGGTTACCGTGTGGTGTACACGCCGTCAGTGGAAGGCAGCAGCACGGAGCTGAACCTGCCGGACTCGGAGACTTCAGTGACCCTGGTTGACCTTCGCCCCGGCCATCTGTACAACATCAGCATCTACGCCGTGGAGGAGGATCAGGAGAGCGAGCCTGTGTTCGTACAGGTCAACACCGCTGGATCTCCTCTGCCTGGTAAACATTAAGAAATGAATGAAAGTGCATCAGAAATGATGTTGGAATCCTGTACATGGAAGGAAGGTTACCCTGGTCTTTAGAATGTAGGTTTTCCTTTAAGATCATTCTTTGTCCATCAGTGAAAGCTGAGCAGATTAACTCACAGATTTATACCCACAGCTGCTGATTCCTTATAGGGCCGGGGAGCTTTAGGAACGGCTTTTCAGTGTTTGGGGAAGACTGAGCGTGTCAAAACACCGGCTCGTCAAAACATGCTTTGACAGCTAAAGCTATACCAGCGTGATTTCTTTTCCAGGGCTCCTTCTGTTGACTCAGGGGCCGAATGTGGCCTCTGAGTGACCTCTCTTACAATTCATGGTGGGCGCTGAATCACACACCTGTTCAGACATAGAAGACACGCAAGAGCTCACAAAGTTCATAAATCCACACGATATCTGAAATGAGATTTCCCTGGCTGAAGTTTTCCTCCTCGTACCTGGCCCAGCTGTTTTATTACAAATCCAGATGCTATAGAAACTGGCAGTGTTTTTTGGAACATCTGGTTTGACCTTTCTCTTATAATTCCTGCTTTATCTGAGACCTCGGTATATGATACATTTAAGCCTCCTATTGCTCTATATTATGTATAAATGCAGATTGTTTTACAGGACATTTTAATTAACCTTGTACAGTCAATTTAAGGTTTGAATATTTTCAAACATTCAGTTTTTGAGCTGTGTGAGGTCAAAAACTCCAATGGGTCCTTTCCAGTCTGAACTCGGATGATATCCCCCGTCACTCAGTCTACCACCTTCTGTCCACAGAGGAGGTCCCGGCGCCCACAGACCTGCAGTTCTACGAGATTTCCGACGTGAAGATCACCATCACCTGGACCGGTCCACCCAGCGAGGTGTCTGGTTACAGGGTGATCTTCTCCCCCGTGGGCCCCGATGGCTCCGACACAAGGCCCCTGCAGCTGCCCATCTCCCCCAACGCATACGCTGACATCACCCACCTGCAGCCGGGCAAACTCTACCGCTTCTACATCTACGCCATCAGTGGCGGAGTGGAAAGCGAGCCACTCGTTGGACAAACCTCCACCAGTAGGTGTCACCATACACAAATTAAAGGGACAAAGGGAGATTATGTCAACTTGTGCCTCACGTGTTTAACATTTTCAAACCCCTTCAGAACCCGATTCCCCGACCAACGTTCACTTCACCGACATCGGGCCTGACAATGCGATCGTCACCTGGGAGGCGCCCCGTGCCATCGTCACCGGCTACCGTCTCTTCCTGAGCATCGAGGGCTCCACCCCCATCGAGAAGAGGATCCCGGGCCGCGTCACTCAATTCCCACTGAGGAATCTGCGGCCAGACACCCAGTACACTGCCCTTCTGCACTCTGAGCTGGACACCCAGCTCAGCGAGGGCGTCACCACCTACTTTACTACCGGTCAGTGTCAAGAGAAACAGAACATCAGCAGAAAGTGGAGCAATTTGTGCAATTAATCATTTTCCTCCCATTTTGTGTTCCACCCAGCCCCCGAGATAGGAAACGCTCCACCTTTCAGCACAGAGGTCACTGACGCCTCTATCATCATCACCTGGATGCCTGTCCGCAGGTTCAGCTACAAGGTACAAACCTGCCTCAGATCAGCAGAGCTCAAAAGAATTGTTCCACATCTGGAGAAATAAAAGAAGCAAATCTGCTCTTATCAATATTTGAATACCGTCAATGTGTCAAATCAAGTCCCCCCTAATAATCGTATGTTAGTGTTATGTTCACATCTTGATGCTCTGCCCCCAACTTGGCCCAAATTTTTTCTATTAAATCCATTAATGCTGATTTCAGTTTATTTTCAACTTTTCTAATTCTGGCCTCCTTCTCTCCAGCTGTCGGTGCTGCCCAGCCAGGAAGGCGAGTCTCCCAGAGAAGAGACCTCGGACTCTGGGCGTATCTATATCCCGGATCTGATTTCTGGAAATCAGTACACCTACAGCGTGCAGCCCATCTACAACGGACGCAACCGTGGAAACCCCATCACCCGCAACGTTGTCACTGGTGCGTTTCTAACTCACTGAGAAAAAAAAAATCTTCTTCTAAACAAGAGTTGTGCGACTGTTCCTGACCAGTCGGCAGACGTTTGTGGCAGAAGTGAGTGTTGTCGCGAGTTTCTCATGCTTCTCTGTCCTTGCAGCCTTGTCTCCTCCCACTGACCTCAGAGTGGAGTCCAACCCGAACACAGGAGCTCTCACTGTCCACTGGGTCGCCTCCAACGCACCAGGTAAATATTGACTGTGCTCGCCACACGCTGGCAGCCCATTGGATCACGGCAAGTCTAGACCTCGGCCTTCAAATGGTTTTTCTTTTTTTTTATGAACCAGGACAAACGGCTCTTCCCAGTATTTCTTTTCCATTTCTCACAGTGACTCAACCTCATGATATTATGTTCCGTCTCATCCATATTTGTCCCGTATCCGCCCACTTTGCAGGCCTCTCAGGCTACAGGGTGACGAGCACGCCGACCAACGGCCAGAGAGGAAACTCCCTGGAGGAGTTCGCCCGAGCCGATCAGACCTCGTTCATCCTAGAGAACTTTGATCTGGGGGTGGAGTACAACATCAGCGTCTTCACCACAAAGGGCCATTTGGAAAGTGCGCCTGTGTCCACTATTGTCACCCCAGGTAGGAGCCTTCAGGAACAGGCATCAAACACACAACTGTGTCCACACAAAGACAAGTGTCTGTGTCCAACATATTTCGGGAATGTCTTAATAACAAAAGAATAAAGATATAATTTAAAATAAAAAAGTCTGAATATATTGAAAATAAACGTAAGAACTTTGAATCTCACGTACACCAACGTTAACTTCACAGTCGACCACTACCAAACATTTCCTCCTCCACTAAAGAGGAAACTATAGCGCCCGACAGGCTGATCTTTGCAAATCCCCTGTAAAATGACCCATTGACTAAACCTCTGACCGTATTTTCATAATATTTACTTTTCCCTCATGATATTACGACTCTATTCTTGTAATATTATGACTTTAATCTCGTAAGATTACAAAATTATTCTTGAAATCTTAGTTTTTTTCCCCTTTAAATGTCTGGCATAGATTTAATTCCTCTTCTTGTTGGGTTTTGGCTACGAATTTTAGCATGAACTTTAAAACAAACTGGCAAACACGCACCTGTCAACCAGTTACACATTCTTACCCAATCGGACGTCCAGTTCTTTTAACTATTTTGGTTTCCACTGACTCGTGAGAAAAAGATCTTATCCAGTTTAGTTTTGGATGAAAACTGCTCCTGCTTCTAGAAATGGCATTTAAGCTATAAAACCAAAACAAAGAGATATAAGAAGATAAAAAGTCCAGTCGGCTCACACAGCTTTAATTATCATTAGCTACTACTAACATGACCATTGGCTGCCATGCATGGAGATCATATTCATTAATTGGGATGGTGAATAATTAATTGTTTGCATGACCAGAACGGTAGAATTAATTGAATATGTTTATGTGACTATAATTCTTAATATCTGTTGACTGAGGTAGTTTGTTATCATCTATCATCTATCGAGCATGACCTCTGTCACACTCTGACCTCTGACTGCTTCTTGGGAATGAAATGAATGATATTGATTTAATCAGTGTAATTATTGTGGCTGTTGAATCTGTGTCTGTGTAATTCTGCCTGCGCTTCACCACTGGCCTAACCCTTTCAGAAATCCCCAAACCGAGTCACATTGACTTTGTCGACATTACTGACACCACCCTTGGCCTGCGCTGGATCCCGCCCAACTATACCGCCATTACTGGTTACCGGATAATGGTAGTGACGTCAGGCGAGAGCTTGCCAATTTTTCAAGATATGGTGGAAGCATCTGCTGGTTATTACACGATTCGCGGTTTGGAGCCCGGCGTGGACTATGACATCAGTATCGTCACTGTTACGGAGGAGGGGGAAAGCGAGCCGACCACACACACAAAGCAAACACAAGCTGGTGATTTGACTCTTTCACTCCGTCAGTGGGTTTTGGTCTGAGAGAACTGATGCAGTCACACTAACAGCCCTTTTCTGAATGTGCAACATGCTGCAGTCACATTTATCACAGTCTTTGTCGTTCCTGTGTTCGCTGTAACTCCCCCCCCCCCCCCCCCCCCCCCCCCCTCGTTCTTGCAGCCATTCCAGCTCCCACCAACCTGCAGTTTGGAGGAGTGGGTCCTGATCACATCAGGGTGACCTGGACCGTCCCACACGTGGCCACACCCAGCGACATCTCTCGGTTTGTCATCCGCTACCACCCCGTGGCCACAGATGATGACATTAAGGAGGTGAATGTGGGCGGAGCCACCAACACCTTCCTGCTGCAGAGTAAGACCAACATGTGAATTGTGTTTTTAAAGGGATCGATGTCTTCAAAAGGCCAAAATGAGTTGTTATTGCCAGTTATTCAATGTCAAGTTGTCCATGCTGAATAATAATCGTCTCTTCCTGTTAGACCTGCTGCCCAACACAGATTACAGCATCAGTGTGGTGTGTGTGTACGGTGAACGAGAGAGTCAACCAGCCACAGGGACTCAGAGGACAAGTGAGTCTGGAAGCAGTTTATCAAAGTGGCTGCTGCAAGTTTACTTCACATTTTAAATAATAGTTCATCACACAAAAATCAAGATGTTACATTAAACTTTTAACTTGTAATATATCAAGACAGAGGCAAATAAAACATAAACATCTGAAAATCACTATTGAGAAAAACCTTGTAAAAAGACTGTTCTGCATGTTTTTAAATGGACTGTGTATTTATGCTTTGCTTCATATCAACAACCCCCAGTTTTTTTTAATCTTCATAATAACAAATTATCCTAACTCTCTTCATTCTTCCCCCTCCAGCTCTGGACTCCCCCACTGGCTTGGAGTTCTCTGACATCCAGACCAACTCCTTCACCGTTCACTGGTTCGCTCCAACCGCCGCCATCACCGGCTACCGCATCCGCTATCAGCAGACGAGCGGCGGGCGGACCAAGGACGAGAGGCTGCCCCCGACCAGGAACCACTTCACCGTGACTGGACTGACACCGGAGACGGAGTACCAGATATATGTGTATGCTGTCAACAGCAATCAGGAGAGTCAGCCTCTAACTGGCACACAGGCCACCAGTGAGTCTCCATACTGGTTTCTACCACCACCTCAGATTTTCTTCTGTCATTGACCCTAAACAGCTGAATCGTGATTTGACTTTAGCACCTTTTTCCTACCTCTTCTATTTCCTTTCAGTCTCTGATGCTCCCACTGATCTGGAGGTAACATCGTCCACCCCCAGCAGCATCACCATCCGCTGGGACGCCCCCTCTGTCCCAGTGAGGAACTACCGGATCACCTACGGAGGGACAAGTCAGTACTGATGATTTGATTCAAAGTTTCCTCAAAGACCTCATCCACATTCTGAGTCTAACACTGCACCCGTCATCTCTTTCCGTTTCTAGGTGGCGAGACTCCTCAAGAATTCATCATCCCGGGCACTCAGACCACCGCCACCATCACTGGTCTCAGCCCTGGTTCCGATTACACCATCACAGTCTATGCTGTGAGTGGACGAGGGGACAGCCCTGCCTCCAACACGCCGGTCTACGTCACACACAAGACTGGTACAGCAACCTGGACAACCACTGCTCCCAAATAACGTGCTGTTGAGGGTTTAAACTAAATCTAAAGGCTGTCATGTGTTCATCTCTCCTTCAGATATCGAGACTCCCGCTGACATGAAAGTAACCGATGTGAGTGACAACGCCCTCACGGCACGCTGGTCTCTTGCTCAGGGGCCAATCAGAGGCTACAGGGTCACCACTGTGCCAAAGAATGGGCTGGGGCCCTCCTACTCTGAGGTGCTGGCTCCTGGTAAGAACGACAACTGTCCAGAACCAGACTGACACCTTTTAAAAGAAAACATACCTAGAGCATCCTGTCCTCACTGGTTTTCTTTCCTGTTCTGCTGCTACAGATAAGACACAGATAACATTCACAGGTCTGATGCCCACTACGGACTACGTTGTTAGTGTGTACACCCTGGGCAACGACGGCCAGCCCTCGTCCCCTGCAGTGATCAACACCGAAACCGGTAAGTTTGACTCAATTCAGTCCTGGACCGGCTTCGTTTCAGGGAATGTTTTTTAGATAAGCTAGCTTTATTCAGTGTGTAGTAATAATAACTATTATGGGAGTTAAACTATTTACGAAATAAGGCAAATAAAATCCGGCAGTTCAAATAGAAATAACTTCTGCTGTTCATTGGGCTCAAAAGGAAAACTAAATTTAAAATTGTTTTTATAAAACCTCTTCATTTAAAACCGAACTACTTGCTTTAAAGGTTCAGTGTGTAAGATTTAGGTGAAAGGAATCTATCTTCAAAGATCTATTAATAGCATCAGAGATGATTTAAATAAAAACAACCGTTAGAGCTGAAATGACTCCCTCCCTCCCCGCAGCCATGGATCGTCCCAAGGACCTGACCTTCTCCGACATCGACTCCACCTCCATGCGCATCACTTGGGACAGCCCCGACGGCACGGTGACATCATACCGCGTCGTGTACTCCAGCCCAGAGGAGGGCGACAGCGAGCTGCGTCCTGCCCCCAGAGGTGACCAGAACACTGTGGTGCTGAGAGGCCTTCGCCCCGGGACCGAGTACACGGTGACGGTCTACGCCCTCCATGGCCGCACCCCCAGCAAGCCCTTAGTGGGAACTCAGGCCACAGGTAGAAATACAAACTGTAGAAAACCGAAAACACGTTCATGACTTAGTTTATTTCTTCCCTGACTCCAACTCTAAAATGGTTGTTTTTTTTGCCTTTGACCTCAGTGATCCCTGCTCCTACCAACCTGATGATCTCAGAGGTCGGGCCCTCGACCTTCACTGTGTCGTGGCGAGCCCCCACTGCTCGCCTGACAGGCTACCGTGTGGTTGTCATCCCCAAGAACATCAACAGCCCCACCAAAGAGCTGAATGTCGCTCCAGACACCACGCGTGTCCTCGTACCCGGGCTCATGGTAAACACCTGTCGTTTTGTCCATTTACACGGCTTCACAGTCAGTCAGGGAGTTAACACCAGCTCTGTGTCTCTGTATCGTAGGTGGCCACCACGTACCAGATACAGGTCTACGCTCTGAAGAACTCGGTTTCCAGCAGACCACTGGAGGGAGAGACCACCACACTGGAAGGTCACTGGCTGCACCATAAAGGACAAACATCTCCAGTTATCGCCAATTATTACCCAGGGCTCTGTTTCATGTGGGTTTTCCTCTCCTCCTCACCGCAGACGTGAGTCCTCCTCGCCGCGTGCGTATCTCCGATGTGAAGGACTCTTCCTTCACCCTGACCTGGCGCACCAAGATCGAAACCATCAGTGGTTTCCTGATCGAGGCCACGCCCGTCGGTGGCTCTCGCCCAACCATCAGCAGGACCATCCCAGCAGAGACGCAGACCTACACGCTCACAGGTACAACACCAAGTCCTGCTTAACAACCCTTTAACAAGCTTTGGAGCCGTGATTGTTTTTTTTGTTTTTTTTACAGTGTAAGTTGTTGTTGTTGTTCCCCTAAGGTCTGCAGCCTGGCACCATGTACAATGTAAATCTGTACACCCTGAATGGCAACACAAGGAGTGCTCCGTTTACCCTCATGATTCAAACAGGTACTACACACATCTCTCCATCCATCTATAAATGTCATATTCAGCGTTATTTTTTCCCATATGAAAACTTTTATTTTACAGAATAAACAATGCAGAGATATCGGTGTATTTATTTGTATATGTTACGTAATAAAAAAAATAGTTTTTCCCTCCAAGCTCTTAATATTTGTTCATTTTCTTTTTATTTATAGTTATTCATAATAAACTGTATATTTCACATTTTGTCTTATATCATCATCTGCCCCCGACAGTCCATAATAGTCTTGAGTTCAGATGCAGCCACAGTAAAAGCAGCATTTGCCAGATATGGACTGATGTTGCATAATAACCCTGCAGCGTGCACACAGATGACCCGGTGTTCTGTATTTCTCTTCCCAGCTCAACCTGTGGTCCAGGCTCCCACCAACGTTCAGTTCACATCTTTGACCCCCACCTCCATCTCCTTCACCTGGCAGCCGCCGGCCACGCAGATCACGGGATACTACGTCACCTACGAGGAGTCGGGCAGAGCGCCGCGGGAGCTGCTGCCTCAACCCCACGCCGGGCAAAACTACGCCACCGTCTCTGGTATGTGCTCGTAAACATGTTTATAAAAATCGGCATCATTTAGGTTCCACTGGTTATGATCATTCTCTCACATGTCAACACGAGTCCAGTGCATCCCAATGGTTCCACTAAGGGATAATTGTTCCTCTCGTCAGGCCTCAAACCAGCCACAGAGTACATCATCAAGATCATTGCCATCCAGAACACACAGAGGAGCACGCCTGTGGTGGGCAGAATCAGGACTCGTGAGTATTATCACACTTCCTCTCTGTACTGTGACAAATGGAATGGTAAAAGAAATGTGTTTAAATGATGTAGCAAAGGAATACAATTGAAATCAGGTAAGAGTCAAGTGTAAAAATGGAAGGGCTTGATAGACAGCTTTGATCCGCTCAGAGGCTTTGAGATAAACTGTGCAGTCAAACAAGCGTCAGGCTCCTAAAATAATAATATATTTAATATTGTATTTTGAATGCCTCCAGAAACGTCATTCAAAATATCTCCTGTGTGTTTGCAATACTTCATAATTATGCCACAGAGTCCAAGTAATGCAGCATATATCTATCACCCCCTGCTGGCAGAGATATGTAACAGCAGCTGTGCTTTACAACCCCCCTCACCCACCTCGTTCTAACCTGCTCGCTTCCCTAACCCCGTCTCTCCCGCCCAGAACCAGACTCCCTGCTTCCCCTGCCTCTGCCCCAAAACCCCGGAAGTGGTGACAAGCTGGATGTGCCAGAACCTCACTTGGACAATAGGGTCAATATAGTGGGCCCCAATGGCCAGGATGGGCTTGGCGATCACAACCAGCGTGTGGAGTACACAGAGTATAACAACAATGGAGACAACAGGTTTAATGGGAACGGTGGCCAACCACAGTTTCCCTATGGGCAAGTGCGTGAGCCCCTGGTCTTTGTGCCCATCCCTGATGCAGAGGGCCGCCGGTTGCCCATACTGAAGCTGAACGTGCCCGTCGGCGCCACGTTCGGTAACGAGACGGGGGTGCCACAGGAGGCCCAGACTCAGACCACCATCTCCTGGAAGCCTTACAGCCAGAGCAGCGCCTACCTGGTGTCCTGCCATCCTCTCACACACTTAAATGAGAAGATGTTCACGGTAAGAGACAAGGGTCTTAGTTTCCAGGTTCAAGTCCAGTGATATTCATCAGTTATATTACATGAGCCTATATGTGATATAACCTCCTCTCTGTCTCTGCCTGTCCAGGTCCGTCTGCCGGACTCAGCCACCACTGCCACCCTGATAGGACTCACGCCCGGAGCCAACTACAAGGTGCTCGTGGAGGCTCTGATGGGGGCGCTCAAACACAAGATTCTGGAGCAGGTTGTCACTGCTGGAAACACAAGTAAGAGACCTACAGCTACTGCTGAGTGTAAACTAATCAAAGCAACTCCTGCAAATAAAGGAGGGACTCCAGCGTGTAGAAAAAAAAGTTGGGCATTAACTCCACAAGGCTCAACAGGCACCTTATGAAACCAAATTTAAATTCACCAGATCTGGAGCCACTCAAAACTGCACAGACTCATAGATCATTCATTTTTCATCAAGAACCATGCATTTGCTCTTCGTTATGTTCCAGTCCCACAAGGAGTGCCCTCCACTGGGGACTCGTGTTACGATGCCTTTACTGCCACCCACCATGATGTCGGCGGCGAGTGGGAGCGGATGTCCGAGACCGGCTTCAAGCTGTGGTGCAAGTGCCTGGGTCTGGGAAGCGGCCACTTCAGATGTGATTCATCCAGTAAGTGATGAGAGACTTCTTTTTCAGAAACTTATTTGTAATTTGCATGGAAGTTCAATTCTGCCACTTTGTTAAAAAAATCCCGTAAGTCATTGTAATAAGAAATTTTAGCATCTCAATTGTTGAATTGTTTAAAATAACATTTTATCCTAAAATAACGACTTACTGACTCAAAATAAGAATTTATCTCAAAATAATCCACTGACTCAATTGAAAATTAGTTTTTTTTCTTGCACTGGCAGACAGGGCTTCCATGACTTGAGAGTATAATTCTCTTATTATTATGATTCTCTCTCGGAATAGAGTGGTGCCATGACAATGGCGTCAACCACCGCATTGGAGAGAAGTGGGACCGCCGCGCAGAGAACGGTCACCTGATGAGCTGCACCTGTCTGGGAAACGGCAAAGGAGAGTTCAAGTGTGAACCACGTGAGTCCTCTCGTCCGACGGAACGCTCCACGACCGGCTCAGAGAGATCTGTGCGTGTGGATTTTAACGTGTGCGTCTTCCATCACAGATGAATCCACGTGCTACGATGACGGGAAAACGTACCAGGTGGGCAACCAGTGGCAGAAGGAGTACCTGGGCGCCATCTGTACCTGCACATGCTTTGGAGGTCAACAGGTACAACACAGCAGCCTCTCTCTCTCTCTCTCGGTTCTGATGTTCAGTGCGACCCGAGTTATGTTGTGACTTTAATGAAACACATGAGGCTGGAGCATGTCTTGTCTCATCAGGGCTGGAGGTGTGAGAACTGCCGCAGACCAGGAGCTGATGTCGATGTCAGCCTGCTGCAGCCTGTGAGATATGGAGACAACAACCTGCACAAAGTGGTCAGTTGAATTCATCGAAAAGTGTTTAAAGAGATGCAGCAATTCATTCAAATGCCATAATTTATATCCTCTTTATGTTTGGTTTTCACTCTTCTGTGACTTCCAGGGCAAACGTCTAACAATGTATACAAGCTGTTTGCCAGTTTTCTGTTTCCTTCCAACGTTCACTGCTTTTTACTGCAGAACGTGAATAAAACTTTAAATTATCTGTGAACATGATTCATTTTCATTCACACTGGTGGTGAAGACATTAACTCCCATGATGCCACACTACACAAAGACATTGTCCCCAATCGGCCAAAGTTACATAATCACAATTTCAGTTTCACATAATTATATGAACTTGAGTAAACTGTATTTGCAAGAGCATCAAATTAATGACACTTTTCAAATCTATTTTGGCTCTTCAAATTAAAAAAACAACAGTCATCTATTAGACATTGGGTGAATATCAAGTGACTTAGACTGATCAGATCTTAATGAGAATACAGCTTTGTACCTGGACCTGTGATCTTACCTTCTTTAATCTTCCTGCAGAACATTCATTGCCCCATCGAGTGCCTCCGACCCGAGCTGCTGGCAGACGCACAGGCTCCTCCGAATCCCCGGGAATAGAAGGATCAGTCGTCCGACCCCTGCTTTGCTCCCTCACCGTCCATTCGCTGCACTGTCTCACCCTGTAGAAGCCACGCTGTCTGTGACTGAACCCAACTAACTGCCTGATCACTTTCTGACACGTTTAGCCAAAGATGTTACACCAGCTCGTTGCCTGATCCCATCATTATCTTTTACCAGCATTACCAAAGTCTCTAAATTCATGCTCTGATGGAAAATGCAGATTCTTGACAGACAATAATCCTTCCAGGGAAGTAATTTCGGGCTTGTCAGCGTTTATATTTATATTCTTGTCAAACTGCCATTTGTTGCCCCGTTTAAAAGTTCAGAAACATTCCCTCATGGAAAGAGCAGAACCTGTCAGAAAGTAAGCACTGTTAAAGAATGTCGATGTAGTGTTGTCCATGAGACAAATGTGCTTCTCTTTTCCTGTAGCCCCTCTTCTGTCCCCTAGGGGTCGCACTGTGTGTGATTGACACTTTCTTAAACCCCAATATCTTTGTACTAATTTATCCCTTTAATCTCAACGTGTGAATGTGTGAACTGGGATGTGAGAAGTTGAACTGTTCTATTTTTGTACTTTGTTGTCAGTGCCAAAGTTGTTTCTATCTTTGACAGGAAGAAGTCCCTTGTTTTAATAAAGCTGGAGAGATCCTGAAACCTAACCTCGGTGTTTGTTTTATGTAAATGAGAGAAATAACTAGATATCAAAGGAACAAGTTCACGAACATACTGATCACTATAATGCAGGGAATACAAAAATGTTTGGGTTCACACAAAGATGGACAACGCATTTACACTTCCATAAATCAAAGTATCAGACAATAATTCATTTTGACAAATCCCGAAAATTGTTGAGAAGCGAAGACTTTTTATTCCCTTGAGACCATGAAAGTTCTAAAAATATTACTGAAATCCATAAAAAAGTTGATATATTAAAGTCCGGACCCACTGACTATGATGCCAGTCTAATAAGAAACAGACAAAACACCTGTTAACTGTCATTTACAGTTTATTTAGCGCTGAAATGTGTTAAACATACAATTAACAGTTTGTGTCTCATGTTAGGTTCACAAGTCAGCAATACAGTTAGTGTTTGCAAAACCTCGTCACTTTAATGATGCAGGTAGGAATGTTCTAAGTTACAGCAATGATAGAACGGAATGACCCTAATAAGCAAACTTGGAAAAACCAGATGCTCAGTGGTGGAAGAGCCGCAGGTTGGTGTGGACCAGAGTGATGCCCTGCTCGTTACAGGCTTTGATCACAATCTGGTCGGCAGCGGAACCTGCAGGAGCAGCGATGAACTCGACACCACTCTACACACACAAACACACACACACAAACACACAGGGCAGAGGCGTTAGTGGAGGCTGTTGGAAAGCTGGTCAGTGCAAAACTGTTCACGAGATTCACAGCGAGCGATTAGACACGTTGACGTTTCTAACAAGCGACGGGTGAAAAACTAAATATAAAAATATAAAGATCTCAGGGTGAAAAAGAGGCCATATGAGACACAGACCAAGATGAATGTCAACGAGATTCAAGAACTTTTGGCATAACGTTCAATGCTCGTTTGTTTAATAACAGAACGATGGACAAACATACTGATCACTATATGCTGCTGTGTTGTTCATGAGAAAGACAGATGTGAAAGACAAACCCCGGGAAACATCTGGACCCAATTTAGTTCATGTCTAAAAACTGCTATGGAATCAATAGATTTCACACGGCTGCTGAGCTTATATTATGCTAGATTAAAGCTTGTGCATTCCCGTGCAATGTCTCTTTAAAGTGCACACAGCACGTCCCATGCTTTTGTGATAAGTGATATTTACCCGTTTGGCTCGATCGATGTTGTCTCTGAAGGGGAAGAAGGCGTCAGAGCTGACGGCCACTGCCTGCAGGGAGCTGATCCAGTTCTTTTTCTCAGTCTGCGACAGAGACTCAGGCTCCTCTTCATACATGGACTTCCAAATTTCCAGGTCTGGACCCTGACAACACAAAAATACACACAATAAATAAGTGCTCCAAAATCTAAATATATATCCCTCTACATTAATTACATGTATTTTATAGTGAAACATTAAGCTTAGTCTTCAAAGAGCCTGTGATGTTCCTCCTTACCTCTCCAATAGTGTCGCTCACATATTGGTCGATTGCATTGGCCATCTCCGCCCGCTTCACGCCGCCGCGAAACTTCATGTTCAGGACGCGCGGGTGGTGTCTCAGCCACCAGTTATCAGCTTTGTCACCTGCCAGCCGAGTGCAATGGATACGTGACTGTTGACCAGCCCCAATACCAATGACCTGTAAAACAAAGACGAAAAACAAGTGAGTGAAAGGGTTATGGCTCTTTCTGATTTCGTTCTCCTCCTGTTCTTACCTGTCCATCTTTAGCATAGCAGACCGAGTTGGACTGAGTGTACTTGACGGCGATCGTGGCCACCGTGAGGTCCCGCACCGCTTCCTCAGAAAGCTTGTGGACACAGAAAAGGTCAAATGGTGAATACTTGTTATTTAAGTCAAATTGTGTTGCTGAAATTAAGTTATTTAAAATAATATGAAAGTATAATATTAAACTTATGAGACTCACAGAGCCACTGGAAACAACGTTGTTGAAGAATTCCTTATCGATAACGCCTCCGTTCCTCTTTTGTTTGAGATGGAGACCAAACAACACTCTCACCTCGGCCTCTTCAGGCTCGTAGTCTGGATCCATCTGAGACAAAAACACACAAATGGTCAAAACATTGAGTCAAAGAGCAAATTTAACTCGGCATATAAACTGATTGATAAATGTTTCACCTGAAGCACGCAGTATTTTCCTCCCTTCTTTTTGGAGAGGATTTTGAGCGCCTCCTCCTCGTAACCAGGAGCAATGATACCATCAGACACCTGAGAACAAGTGGATTGAATCAAAACAATGTTAAAGCAAAGAAACTCTTTTTTAAAAGATGTTGGTCCTTTGAAACAAGTCTTTACCTCTCTGGATATAATCTTAGCGGTGGGAACGTCACACACGTCTGACACAGCGATGAAGTCTCCAAAAGAAGACATCCTGTCGGAGCCTGGTGATGCAGACAGCGTTAGTGCAGCTCCAGACGCCAAAACGTATAGGCACAAACGTTTGTGTATTATTTTTGTTTACCTCTTGCCCTGGCGTAGGCTGTGGCCAGTGGGGTGAGATCCTTTAACATGTCGTGCACCATGCACACTTTGGCCTCCTCCTCAGTCAGAGGAACTCCTACAGCAGCTCCTTCAGAAGAAAGGGGGGGAAAGCTTTTTTTCAGCTTCAAGGCATTTTACTCCACATGGATGTTTATACTGTTGAGCGTGTCTCTTAAAGAGTGCGTCTCATCGTCTTACCAGCAGGGCTGACATGTTTGAAGGAGGCTGCAGCAGGCAAGCCAAGGGCACTCTTCAACTCTTTGACCAGCTGCCAGGCGTTCAGGGCATCACACAGGTTGATAAAACCAGGGGAACCTGTGACCACTGGGAAACAAATAAAAATGAATGTGAGAAAAGGAAAAGGACCAGACACACATGTCAAACCTCTTATCCAATTCTTTGCCAGTACAGTCAAGTTCACACCACACAATCTGTTTTTCGCAGTTGCCGGTGAGTTTTAGAATTCGCTGACAAAAGCCCCAGATCACAGCTAAATAGACGTTAGACTGACGGTTTGCAAAGGCTACTAGATTTGTAGAAGGCTAAATATCTAGACAAACTGGCGACAACTACAGCCAGCCTGATTTTTTACATTACACATGTCTGTAGTCGTGGATAACAATCAACTCAGTGCAGCTGAATTAACTAAAACAGAGTCGAGTTTGGACAGAGCAAATGTAATTACTGTCTGGTTCTTGTGTGAACTGCAGAGCGAGCCGAAAAGTTTGAAAATCGTGTGTTGTGAACTTGGCTGAAGCAAAACACTGCATTTCAAAAAGTTTAATTATTTTAAAGTCACACAGAGCTGGGATCTGGCTCTACCTTTGAGGGGGAGGGCTGGGTGCAGGGTGTAGAGCTGGGCAGGCGCTTGGTGGGGGTTCATGCCGTAACGCAGAGTCAGCTGGGAAACACCCGAGCTGAACTCTCTGCGAAAGTAGTCCGATATGGCGTCATCATACAGGGCTGTGTGCGTGAAGGCCTGAGGTGCACAGAACATAACACAGCTACAAAGTTCAACAACTGGACATTTAATACAAGGTCACAACTATAATGATCTGCATTATGTGGAGGCATCATCCCTAAACCAAAGTAACACAATTTATGAGACAAAATACTGTTCATTGTTGTCAACAAGGTGAAAGTGCACAGGTCCTGATTTGTTTAACTCTGTAACCTGAACACTTTCCAACACTTCACTTTAGCCTTTCTCTGACCTTCACCTCTAAAACAAATACAGATGTGACCACACCATCAGAAAAGAGACAGTTTGGTGAATATTATTGACCAGATTTTGGTTGCATGTCGGTCTGGAGTCCTATGACTGAGGCCTGCTCATACCTTAAGAAAAATTTAAAAAACAGGTATGATTAGCCTGTTATGCCAAACCGCAAGTCATAACTTACAACAGAACAAGTCACTGGAACAAGTCTCAACAGTGACTGTGTGGGATTAAACAACGCTTTCATGTTGGTGTGAATAAGAAATATGGTAACAACACAAAACTTAATTTCTTCTAACTCTAAAAGGGCACTTTCCAAATCTTCTAGTTCATTATTAAGTGTATAACAAATATTACCCGGATTAATCTATGAATCATTTGTTCTTTAAGACGTCAGAAAGTGCTGAGTGTTTTTTAAGTATTTTAAAAAGACTTAAAGGACATCCAGAGCAGCTGAGGTCAAGTTGGATTTGAAGAGCTGTGTGTTTTTCTCAAATCCTTGGAAGTTAAAATGGTGCTGGGGGAAAAACAACAACGTACTTTAAGAGCCAGAGTCCTGCGTGTGTCCAGGGTTGTGTCTCTGTCCCCTGAACCCCCCATCTCCTTGGCAACCAGTGAATAGTCGGCCGGATCGCACACAATAGTGACTCGAGCGTGATTCTTGGCTGCAGCTCTCAGCAGAGTCACTCCACCTGAAGAAGAAGGAAAGGAAAACTCATTACAGAGATTTCACCATTAACAAAGTAAGGGAATAAATTCGATTTTAAACTTTCTGCTATTGAAGCATTGTTTGAACTTTTTCTTTATGTCTGTTTTATTAAGATACAATGAACTATTAAGATTCTACTCTGCTCACCAATATCAATCTGCTCCACAGCATCCTCCACTGTAACATCAGGGTTAGAGACAGTCTTCACAAAGGGGTAGAGGTTACACACCACCACTCTGAAAAGACCAAACAAAAAATGAATTCATACATCAAACTCTAAAAACACTCAATCACACACACAACAAATGCTTATTTATCTTTTTTTATTTATACTGATACGATTATACTTGTACTGCTTTTTGTGACGTTCTATATAAATACATTGTATTGTTCAAATTTTCTATTATTAGACACATCATACTCCTCATCCATACTACTTTGTTATTGTCATTTCCCCCTACATAATGTGACCTGTTTTATGATTTCTTTTCTTACAGCATTAGTTTTAAGAAGCAGGGTATTTTTTATCATGGCGGACAGACATATCATTGTTTGGTATTGTTAACACATGGACAGATTTTAATGCGACTCTGGTGAAAATCCTGTTTTCATGTTCAAAGTAACAGCTAGAACTCTGAGCATGAGGAAGAGGGACTGTGTGACATGAAGATCAGTGTGCTAGAAGCCACTCCAGTAAGTGGGCACATGTTGGATGTTAATTTAGTTACAGAAACTTGGTTATTTCCTCCACACGTGATTCTTACCACGGCCTGTTGGATCCAATAATATAATACATTTAAGCCTCTTAAATGTAGGTAGAGGATGCTGCACTAGAGCCTACAAGACAGCATGCTTCAAGTCTGTAAATTAACTAACCAGGTCACAGTGTAGAGCTGAAAAGATTATTTAATTACTAGTCTTTTTAACAATATAGTAAACTGAAAATCTTTGAATTTTGAGTAAGCGCGACAATTGAAGATGGCCATTTCTGTGACACAGATTAACCGATGAGGAGATAATTGTTATCTGCAGCTCTATCAGTGTGAGTTTAGTTCTCTTTTATCAGGTCCCTTCAGCCTCAACATCTTCATCACATGCTCACCAAACAGGTCAATGAAACACAGAAGGTCTTGATTTTTCTATCAAACGAGTGAAGTGATCAATATCTAATCAGTCAAGTTGATTCACTGTCAGCCTGCGTGTTTAATTAAGCAGTGACGACACTGGGAATTCTGTGATCCCACCAGATACCTCCGTCTCTAAACGAATGAGAGTCACAAGACCAGTTTATAGCAGGAGCAGCAGTTTCCCAATTTACCAGCAGACAGATCTACTACACGTGATTCCTCCTGGCACAAGACGAGTCTCTAACTGGATCATATCAGCTTGTGATCGGCTTCACAGTCACAGACGCTCTTAGATTCAACTGGGCTTTGTAGTCTATATTTCAAATTCAATCCTCCCTTCTCCAGGGTTTACTCAACAATTTAAATATAAGACTGTAGTGAATGGAATCTACTCGTCTATGTCTAAGTATAACTGAGATGAAGGAATATCCCAGAAGCTGAGTTCACTGTGATGAATACTGACCCAGTTGTTTTCCGCCTCATTAAGATCAGTCATCAGCTTCATGTTGGCATTGTTTTTATTTGTTTTAAAGAACTATACGACTTGTTGAGGTAGAACATTTAGATTATTACATTTCTAAGATCCCAAACTGTGTAGTTTTCCAGCACAGATGAGGGTTTTTGACACGTGGGTTTGTGTGTGTTTATTAAACGTGAGTTCTGTCACGTGTCTCTCACCTGACCAGGCCGTAGCCCAGCTTCTCCATGTCCGCGGTGTCAGCGGGGTTCTTCCTGGCCAGGATGCCTCCGTGGACAGCGGGGTGCAGGGTCTTCACTCTGCCCCCCAGCATCTCTGGGTGCCCGGTCAGCTCGGACACGTCCCTGACACACACAGACACACACACACACAGACACAGGGTAGATGAGGAAATCAGCAGGCAGATGTTAGACTTGGTGCATGTGGAGGAAAGTGGAGAGAGAAGCCATGGCTGCAGAGGATCGAGGTTTTGTTGCAGGACACCCACCTGACAGCCAGTCCCGCGTCACGCAGCGCTTTTGCTGTTCCACCCGAGGCGACCAGAGACAGACCCGTGTCCAGCAGCTTCTGAGCGAAGTCCAGGAGTCCGGTTTTATCCGAGACACTGAGGAGAGCTGCAGGAGACACGACACGCATCTTTAAAAACACCCGGAGGGGACGTGGGAAGTTTGTTTCTACCGGGGTGAGGCTAAACCACGCTGGAGCTAACGTTAGCCGGGGAGCTAGCACCCTGTGTGTCGCAGATAAATAAAGTTTAACAAAGTTGAGTAAAAGTAGCAGGAGGAAGTCTTACCGAGCTCTGAGGAGGCCATGTTGAGAGTGATGGTGACAGTGTGTGAGCGGCTGATGATAAAGTTTCTCCCGGTTTAACCAGCAGACACTCAGAGAAGCACGAGACGCACGAGACTCATCTACACGCTCCTCATCATGCGATTCAAAAGTAGAAGAGATCCGCCCTGCTGAAACCGGCCCGCCCCTCACAAACGAGCGTACCCCAAATAGTCGAGTTTTCAAAAAATTCGAAGAAAAGTTCTGAGTAGTTAGGTCAGGTGTGATGGTGTGATGGTGTTGTGGGACTATTGAACTGGTTCACATGTGAGGTGACTGTTCATAGCTCCTGTTTCAGAGATCACATGACTGAAAAGATGAGAATCTACATCCACCAGACAGAGAATCACTGTAAGTAGACAAATATGAACTTAAACAGCTGTAAACTCACCCCAAACAGACAAAACATGTCCACTGACAAATATGTGCAGAAACAGACCAAATGGACAACAATAAGACAATAAATTACCACACACATGTAAAATCGCCAGAAACAGACAAACAAATCGCCACAAATAGACACAAATGAGGAGAAACCGACACAAAATGACCACAAATAGACTTCAAATGACCACAGACAGACACAAATGAGCAGAAACAGAAACAAAATGACCACAAGCAGATATAAAATGATCACAAATAGAGATAAAATCACTACAAATGGACATCAAATTACCACAAAATTGACCACAAATAGAAAAGATTAAGAAATTATCACAAAAAGAGACCAGAAACTGACCAAAATTACCAAAAAGAGACCTATGGTGACCTAAAACAGATATGAAATATTGACCATAAATGAAAATGTTATGTCTGATCACAAAATGATATGAAAATGACCACAATAAGACACAAAACAAACACAAAGAGACATAACATGACCACAAGCAGATATACATTGACCAGGAATGAACATTAAATGTCCACAGAAATATATAAATTAACCAGAAACAATTATGACCAAAAGCAGACATAAAATGACCACAGAGAGAAATAATGAACAGAGATATAAAATGACCACAATCAGATGATGTAATACAACATTTAAATTACAGCATATAAAATAACACATTATAATCCTGACCAGTTATCCATAATTCAGCACAATAAACTTTTAGTAAAGTAAGATATTACTTTTAATACCAGATAAAATGTTATCAGCACATTTATAACAAACCAAAAGTTCAGAGATATCTAAAGTCTTTGTTTATCACAACTCGATTTACTAACATTCACGAGTCTGTCTTTTTGTTTGTTTATCCAAAGTTCATCTTAACCCAACGTTGAGCCAAGTGTTTTCTTGTATGTTAACACAAGAGGGCAGACATGGGCCTTGTGCTGTTTGTACACAAGTCTGCTTAAACATTAGGACGTTTTCTTTTCCCCAAAATGTTTCTGACAACATTCATTAAAAAAGACGAATTGTTTATGTCCATTTATTGTCTTACACTTTAGAGGCTGTGTCTGAAACATCAGTTTTATTTCTAATTCTGAGACTCTGGGCATCGTTGTATTACGTTAGTTTGGTTGATGTGTCACCTTCAATTGATTATCTCATTTATCACTGTAAAATAATCTCAAGATGAAAATCAGAAGTATAATTGTGGTGTTCTTGGTGCAGGTGCATTTGCGAGTAAACTTGATTTAAGTTCAATTGAAAACAACACAGACTGTTTGTGTTTATCTTTATTTTGATGCATGTTTTCCTGTTGGTCAGCATGAACTGAAGGTTACGCTGACGCACACATCACTCTATATGCACCATTACTGGCTCCACACCTGTAACATACATTTCCTGCAACAATAAATGACGCTCATGAATACATTCCCCCCCTGGCCACGCCTTTTCAATAAACTTTATTGGTAAAAACGGTGCCTTTTCCATACTCTACAACAGCATTTTAAGTCGGACAGATGTGAATTTATTGGGCCCCGTCACTCACTCCCTTACTTGCCCATTAGTTAAGTGACAGGACAGGGCCCCGGGAAACCTGCACCAATACATGTGATTACGTTAAAAGATCGCACAATCTGTTCATATTTACGTAATGAGCCCGACATTTCGCTGATTGATTAAACTCCCGGGTGTAAATATTTTAAAGGGGCCCTTGATTTATCATCCCACAGAGCAAAAAGAGGCCGATTTATTTGTCCAACTATGAAAATGGTGGGTTCTGGTAAGCGCTCCGTGTCTGAGGGCTGATCTGACATCTCAGAGGTGACTTGAGTGATTCAATAGACAGTGAAAGATATTTTATTGAAAGACACAGGCTCTCCGGGCGTTATTGGTTCAAAAAGCAGGGAGGCAGAAGGCCGTCAGCACTTTTTCCCCAGGCCCACTGTTGAGAAAACTGACAGCGTTATCAGCAGTAACTGTAATTTACGCCAGGAATTTTTAATCAACCTGACGGGTGTATTCAGATTAAATTAGAAGAGAAACGGAATCAATGACCTCCGTATATTGCTCCACTGCCTTTTGAATTAGCTGTGATTTTTGTACAGAGTCGTGGAGGGGGGAGGGGGGGGGGGGGTGTTGTGTCATAAAACAGGCCAAATGGCATTTGTCATGCAGGCTGACAAGTCACACAACTAAATGAGGTCCTATCGATTCGCATGATTTTTCATCAGCCAAATTAAAAGCTGCAGTTTGATGGAGGTTCAGTCTGCACAGCTCGTTACGTATTCTTTTCTCTCCCATTAAATCAAGTCTCAAAATGTCAGTGAAAACTCCTCAAAGTCCTTCAAGTTCAAACTTCAGCTGGTGAATTGAGGTCATTTGATGCTGATGCATGTGTTTGAAAGTTAACAGGAAGTAACAGGAAGTGATCAGGCTCTAACCAGGTTGGTTAAAGTCAAACTTTCACATACACCAAATCCCCATCTCTCTCTCTTGTTCTATCTGGATTACCAAGTGGGAAAATCAGGCAACTGCTCAGGGCCCAGGACCCCGGTCCCCAATTTCATATGCACAAATTAAACCATAAAAAATGGCACTATAGAGCACACACCTCCCCCAAGGCCCAACTGTCCGCACACTCATAGATTTCAGTTTCCTAAACGGCAGGATTCTTTCCATCAAGATCCATGAATTGTTCTCTGAGAAAATGGAGAAAATGTTAAAACGATGACCACATCCATATTTTCACCTCAAGTTCTTTCCTGACCCATACCACATCCGTCCTCTTAGTTTCAATAGAAATCTGTTCAGTTGTTTTTCAGCAGTGCTGCTTACAAAATAAATTAAACAAGCCAACAGGGATGAAAAGACGAATTTCTTGCGGGAGGTTCTGAACCAGTATTTCAGCTGTGTTGGGCCCATCCTTCATCTTGAAGACAGATTCTGTGTAAGATTCTAGTTTTAGGACCTATGTTATATTTGAAGTATATTCGATGTGAGGTCTTGTCTAATCAAATTACTTAACATTTTCTGTGTCAACAATTAACACACCCCAGAAAAAGACTTTCACTATTCAAATAGATTTCAGAAGCTGGTACCTGTGACATTTATGGTATTTTAAATATATTTTCAGTCAACCATCCATTTCAGCAATGATTTGATTCGATACACTACATTACACTATGTGACCTGAATAGAAATTAAATTGATTGATTGATTAACTTTACAAAAATGTGACGTTGAACAAACTTTATTTGTTGTCAGCACCAGGATCAAAATGAGTTTGTGACCATAGCCAAATAAACACTAGTGACACCATAGCAGTTAATAACTGTTCAAACAAAGCATGCAGTATAATTTGAAATATAGCTGAAACTCTTCATCTCTTTGTTGTGTGCACATTTGTAATTTTGAGTAAACCTTTTTTGCATTATACTGCTGATTTACTATATTATATTGATTATATATGATATAAATATGGGGATAAAATAAACAGCGATCAAACTAATAAACTTAATTAAATGAATATCTCTCATAGATTAAATTTAAAGAGATGACAACGTGAAAAAAATAAGCTTTTTGACTTATTGTGTTTGAGTCTGTGGCCATTAAGACATTTTACCTTCTGTGGGACACTCAGGACGTAACTGATACAAAAAATAAATGTACTCTGTTCAATGTGATTCTTTTATCTTGTGTTTTAGTGCTTTGTTCACATGCTGAATGATGCAGCATCATGCACGTGAGGCTCGGAATCTTAATCCTATAGTGAATCACTTCATCAAAGTTATCTGTTTTTTAAAAAGACTTTGCTCTGCTTCACATTGCTTCCGTGATGAATACTTGATGCGCCACTAAAAGTCCCATCAGCGTTTAAAGCTACTTCTAATCATTGCACGGCCCTGTGTTATTCCTCTTCACAAGAACAGCCTGTGTCTGTCCGGCCAGTTAAGAATACATTTAATCACTATATAAATATGTGAGAGGGGCTAAACGACACCACACTGCATGTCCTCCAATCTGCTCTTTAATCACAGCCCTTACAGGGGAACCCAATAAAACGCCCCGCTGCCGTTACACACACTCATCACGCCGCTGCTCTTGGAAATTAAAATGGGCCCGTGTGACATCACCATCAGGCTTTTGATGGCTTTACTTCCTCTTCATTAACTTAATTATTTGGCTATCAGTAAACCCCACAGAGTAATTAATATCTGAGAGCCTCTGTAGTAAATTAAAACTGTGAACTGAGAAGTTCCTTTTGCTTTCAGTGCAGTGGCTGCGAACGCAACAGAAGAGTTGAAGGAGGCGTGAGAAGTTTTATTGGATTTTGTTGTTAAAGGAAACATAAGCCGTGTTCCTCTGAGCAGTTACATCAACTGTTTAACCCCTTATGAAGCAAAACATCGACTGTGTATAAAGATGGATGACATAACTGCTCCCGAAAAGTGAAGCCAAAGCGTCTTCATGGCCAACAGTAAAGGTCATATATGCAGCCTCATCCATGTTAGTGGATTAGATGAGGACTGAATTAAAAAGTATTCCTAAAATAAATGTCTCTGTGATTATATGTAGTTTTATCAAACTGATCTATTAGTTATTTGATGCTATAAAAACTGACTTGATTGAAAGCAAGAAAGTTCCCGGTTTGATTCCCAATTGACTGTGGTCTTTCTGTATTTGTCTCTGTATGCTGGCCCTGTGATTCGCTGCTGACCTGTTCAGGGTGTTCCCCTCTATAGCTGCCCCCAGATGAAACTTACTCGCAATTGGTCCTCTTGCATAGGCGGGACCTCGATCCTGTGGCCCAATCCCTTGATGGCTATTTCGCAGACTCTGGCTTCAAATGCACAGGATGGTAGCGTTCGTGTTTGGTATATTTTGGCTTCATTTCTGGGTTGTGGGAGGACGTGGACTTATCGTCCATCTTTGATTATAGTCTACGATCACAACTCGGTTGTCTTCATGTGATTCTAATGACAATGATCCGACTGAAATATCCAAACACAAATTGGATGAGTCTCCATGAGATTTTGTTCAGACGTTCATGGTCCCCAGATGATGAATCCCAATGACTTTGGTGATCTCTGACTTTTCAACATTTGTGTAGTTGTGTGTGCAATTTGTCCACATAGTTTTTGGATGGATTGCCATGAAATTAGATGATCGTCAGCCTCAGTTGTACTTTGGGTTTGAGTTAATTAGCAAATTAAAATATAATGCACTAATATAATAGGATGATGGACAGTGTTAGAAGGTTTTGTTCATGTGCTTGTTTTTCTTCTTCTAACAATATGGAATTATTAATAAGAGCACGACAAACTAATTTACTTATTTAACTAATCCTCATTTGACTTTTGGAAAAGTTGGGAATGAATCTACATGACTGGTGTATTTCCACGCTGCTGCCATTATATACACTGTGTGTCTTTTTTTGTCAGCACCACATTTAAAATTCACATTTATTGGGTCATTCTAATCAGGGACACTGATCATAAATGTACTTGTTTCTCAGCTTCTTTATTTTTATTCTGCCGACATCTTTTTTTTTTTTTACTTCACAGCTACACCACAAACAAGTTTCCGATAAATACACATATAGGATTCATCTCAAATAAATTAAATTCATTTACATGTAAGTGACGAGAACAAGTTCATAAACGTCATCAAGAAGAAAAACATCAATATTCACATAAAATGCACATAAGTAAATATAGCACATGGGAAGTTCTGCAAATGGTTTAAAAACATCTGGAGCAGCGGATGTGTCTAAGCTCACAACACCTTGTTTGAACAGTTCACTTGTTGCACTTCACATCTTCCACTTGCACGGCCATTGTGTGTTCACTGGGCGGAGAAAAGACAAGGTGACCAGAAGGTGTGTGGCAGACACTCATGAAAACAGCTCAAATGCAGGGAGGATAATAAGCACGTCCTTTTTTTTTCAGCATGCTATGAAATGTACAGGATTTAGAGGTGTTTTTATTCACAGTTAACTCGGTGTACTTGTATCAGAGTCCTGTGTGTGTCTGACAGCCGTGTGAACAACAACAGTGGTTCCAGCAAACGTCCCGATTGGAAACACGTCAACATTCACAGAGCAGACGAGACAAAGTCTTCAGGTCTGGAAATGTGTCTCCTCTAGAATCCCAGTCTGTAACGCTCAGGAGACCAAACCAGTGTTTTCTGGTTTCACAGTCCTGCTCCAATCTTTCTGTCACCTCCTCCTCCTCCTCCTCCCTGCACCCCCTCCAGCTCCTCATCAGAGAAGGGGCTGTGGGGATTGTATCCGAAGTCTGTGGATCGTGGCATCCCAATGCCATTGCCCATAGCTACAGGAAAACCGTTCTTGCCTTCCACCTCCTCTTCCTCCTCCTCCTCGTCCTCATCCTCTTCCTCCTCCTCTCCATCCTCCATGTCAAGATCTATCCCCCCGTCATCAGGAGTCACAGCTCGCCTGCTCTCGTCGGTTTTGTCTTTGGCTGTTTTTCCTCCGCTGCGTAGTCGCTCGGTGTCAGACTGGGCCGAGGCGCTGGCCTGCTCCTTCGCCTTCCTGCTGCGCTTCCACTTCATCCTGCGATTCTGGAACCAGATCTTGACCTGCCATGAGATGACCGGGCAAAGAGATCGAGTTCAACAGACGTTCAGGAAATGAATAGAATTAAATACACATTTTGTTATCACATCAAGTCTGATGAAGAGGAGAGTCCTCAGTTGGGCTCCCTGGGGTTTCAAGCCCAGACAGCAATTACAATTTACTTTATATATATATATATATACACCCTATATCTACTTTACCTATATTTCAATTTTCCAATTGAAACTAAAGAGCGAATATATTTCCTTGAGGCAAGTTGATTAATGTAAAAGTGGAAAACCTTTAACCCAAAACAAATCAATATATTTCATGAGGAGTCATTGTTTGTGTCCTTTCACCTTCTTCCCTTTTTTAGAAGAATGCTTACCGCATCTACTTGGGACATTTGGTTATAAAGGTATCATCCCAATTTATAATCAAATATGCCCTTATTATAATTAACAGTTATCCCAGAACAGTGTGTGAATATTTCATGAAACCACAAAAAACACAAATCCCTTAATAATGCAAGAAAATGAAAATCAGCTGAAGTCTTCATACAGTTCTGTGGGAGATAAACTCACCAGCTCACAATTGGTCAAAGTTAATCAAACCACAAACTGAGAACATAAAGTCTTGACTCTGTTGTACATAGTGCTCGTCCTTCTTTTCAAAAAAATATCAGTATGATGATATTTTAACTAATATCAGTGAACGTTAGTTAAGCAGTATATCAGTTTTCAGTGAGATTCCTAGAATGAAGCTATATTTGAATTTTGCATTTTAAACTGTACTATGAATGGATTAATGCTGAGTATTTACTGTGGATGTAGACGCCTCATGTGTTTGTTTTAAGGTGCTTTTTAAATTTGATTAAACAGTTCTACATAATCATCACTGTATAATTGTAATTCTTTTTAATTGTGATTTGAGACGTACTTTGTGTTGTTGGTCTTGTGTTGTTTGGGATTTAACTCCAAATAAAAAATAAACTTTATCAGGTAAGTCCGTTGAATTCTGTCTGGTCAGATGCTGTGTTTGGCCTGTAGCTGCATTGAGGACTTTATTTTGAACAAATATGTTCTTACTCTATCTTTTGTTTCTGTGGCTGACCTTTACTTTTTATTCTAACCTTGAAACTAACGTGTTGTCTCGTGAGGTGCACAGCTCTGTCTCACCTGTGTCTCGGTCAGCATGAGGGAGGTGGCCACTTCAAAGCGTTTGGGTCTGGACAGGTACTTGTTGAGTTTGAACTGGTTCTCCAGCTCCAGGAGCTGCTGACTGGTGAAGGCGGTGCGGGGCCTCCGGCACTTCCCCAGCAGACCGGACTGAGGGCCCGCTGCAGGAGGAGAAGGAAACATTAGTTCTTGCTCATCGTGGGAACTGTTGGGTTTCTCTATAAGACCTCGACCTTAATATGTTATGATTTGGGGCTTAAAATGTAATTGAAAGAATATACCTTTTATTCTAGTTCATTCATTTTCACCCATGGATTTTGTCATGTACTTTGTAACCTTGTTTACTTAAGTGCTATACAAATAAATGTATTATTATTATATTATTTCATGTCACCTTCATCCCCTGTCCTTTGTTTGTGGGCAGGATTAGACAGAAATAGCTGAAGTGATCTTGAAGGATGTGGGTCAGGAAAGAACCCATTACATTTATGGTGCAGATCCACATTAGATCTTGGTTATTTTTCCAAAATAATTTGATTTAATAATAAAAATTGTTTTGACATTTTCATGGATTTCTCAGGGAATATTTCTGATGTGTGTACAGTGGTGCAGCTTGATTTAATGTCCACCTTCATGCACACATGTGTTCAACTGGTTCTAGTTTGATATTTGCCCAAAGAGCCTCAAGAGCTCCCTTGATTTTTTTAGCTTTTAATATTTATAGTGCCTGGTGTTTTTCTAGAAGTATTCGGGATATTTAGGTTAAGATTCAAGTCTTAAATGAGTCTTAGAGTATTTGATCAGACACTTCCACAGTACACGAGTCTTATTTATCAAACACCAAGGACACGCAGGGTTCAATATAATTTTGTGGCTGGGAACAGGCGCACATATGCCCGCAGTCTCCTCCATCATTAACCATAACGGCTTTACTCCACTTTATTGTTTGGAGGGGGGGGCACACGGCAGGAGCGGGCGCAGGGGCCATAAAAACACAGGCATGCCATTAACTTAATGAAAATTCAATGGAGGCTTTGGGGATTTTATTGATGAACTACAGAACGTTTTAGGTGTTTGTTTATAGTTTCTTCATCGAACAAAGACAATTCTCATCTTGTTGGCGTTTATAGAGAAATGAATGAGCCGAAATGAAAGTATATGACAGAGATGGGAAGAAGAGCGGCAACACTGCGCGATTTGGAACGACCTGTTTTCAACAGGCTGAATACAGACCGAAAATAACGTGTTGTAAAAAGCTTTCAGAAAAGTGGGTTGTAAATTATGATGATTCCGGCAGTGAAATTCATTTACGACATCGTGCATTTTCAGATTAAATCAAGAAACTCAAAAAGTGTCTTAAGAGGCGACATCTCGAAATGATATGAAATTCGGCTCTATGAAAACCGTCTGCAGCGGAATTGTTTACCTGTGATATTATTTACATAGTGAATCATATAGGAGAAGTTGACAGATGTGAGTATTCTAGGAATGAAAACAAGGATATAAATAGTATAAATATTCAAAAGCAATTAATATGATTATAGGGATATCTGTCGAGCCAATTTGATTATCCCAATGATTGCAACATTGTCACTGTAAACAATATTATAATTATTACTATTAATATTATGGTTAATAATAATAGCCTGTTAGATGTATCTGTTAGGCCTGTTCTATTTAAATTTGTATTATATTAATGACATTGTCACTGTAAACAACAATAGTATTATTATTATATTATTATTGTTGTTTATATGAATAATAATCTGTTAGGCCTATTATATAATTGTTATTGCAACATTATTACCATAAACAACAATAATAAGAGGTAAATAAACTAATAAAAACAAAAAAAATCTGTTAGAAGTATCCCATAGACCTGTTTTATTATGCAACAATATTAGTATAGTAACAATAAACAATAATACAAGGCAAATAAATAATAATGAGGATGATGATGGATACAGAACATAAATCGTGTTTCGTCTAAAATTAACTTTGGTCCAGTGAGTTTACACCAGCTCCTCGTTCGGGAGTCAGATCTGATTAAATCTTTTGACTCCTTGAAAGACTGATAACAGTTCACACAGATTTGGGTCAGTTGGTTTTCTAAGAATAAAATAATAAATAGATTTCTCTTTTACACCTGTTTCTTTATTTATCTCTGGGGTTTTTCTTCTTCTTTTAACTCAGGATTCTAAAGAATAATCCGCTCTGATATTATACTCACTGCTGTAATCGGGAAGTCGTGGCATCATGATCCCGGCGCGGATCCAGTGCTCCAGGGGCAGGGACCCCGCCATGGCCGCCGCCTTCAGGTGCTCCGGGTAGCTGTGGGTCAGATGTGTGAAGCCGGTGTAAGCGAACGCGGGGTGCTGGCCACCCAGCGCCGATAACGGGTACATGGGTGCTGGGTACATGCCGGGAATCGCCCCGTGTGGCAGTGAGGCGAGTCCTGGGTGCGGGAGGTTGAGGATGCCCGGTTTGTGGATTATTCCGGTCTGAAGGTGCGATGCCCGCGGGGACGGGGTGTCGCCGCGGCGGCAGGAGAGCGGGCTGCCGGCGGGGCTGTCGCTGCTCAGACCCGGGGACAGGTCGCGGCTGCTCCCCCGGTTTGTCTCATCGGCGAGCAGGGCGTCGATCCGGAAGTTTTTAGATTTCTCCATGACTCGGGAAGGCTGCGGAGTTTTCTGTGCTTATTCTCGGCCGGTGCGCACCTGTGCCGCGCGTCTGCTCGCAAACAGCGGGTCCACGTCCAGTCACAAACTCATATGTTCTCCTTTCGTTAAAGTTCAGACCCAAGGAGCAGATCAGGCTATATCCTATTATGTTGAATAAATAAGCATTGTCAACTCGTCAGGACAAATGTCTTAAGAGGAAAAGACTTATTCTGAACTGATACTCTAAATAGGGTTTTACGCGCGTCCCTCCATCCAGCTCCTTGAATTGTTTCTAAACGTGTCCCTCAGCAAACACTGGGTCCTGCTGTTTAATACCAATTTAACAAACTCCAAAGGTGTGTGTGTGTATGTGTGTGTGTGTGTGTGTGTCGCTCCATCAGCCGTCCTCCTCCACCCCTGAAGGCCGCCGTGCGCAGGGATTGGCTGGAGGTGGAGCTGCACTGACGGGCCTCTAATCAGCTAATTACTCGCTCGTTTCTCCCCCCAGAAAGCATTCAGAGTGAGGTAATGTCCAACCCTTGTCCCGCCTGAAAACACCTTCAACTGCATCAAAGCGCGGAGGTACATTAGAAGATTAGGCGATTGTATTTCCAGTATCTACCTCGGTGCCAGCTCCTCACACTCAACACAGATTGCAGATCCCTCGCCATAAACAAGGAATTACGCACAGCAGCTCCGGACGTCCCAACTAATTATTAGTGCTGCAAACATCATCCACACCTTAGCACCAACTATTGGCTGTTTCTCAACAGTCCTAATGTTATTGAGTCCTTTTAGATCAGGAACAAACATTGTGCCCACTCCCAGATTTTAAATCATTAATATTAAAATCTTGTTTCATTCTCACACATAAGGCCACACCAGTGCTATTAAAGTTTACGACCAGGAATTGCACACAAACCATATAAAAGTGTAATGACTTGGCAGAAGAGGCTATAAGTTAATTGGCCTTCTGCTTAATGGGAACTAATGCAGTTTTAAGACCTGAGGAAGTAGAAGGTGAATCCGCTGAAGTGGAGAGGAAACTTGTTCTATTCTAGTTTTTAACTTGTATTTCTAGTTATTTCATTAAATAATGATTAAACACAAACACATGAATACTAAAGTCTAAAAAGGCTTTACTCTAATTGTGCTGTGGGAAAAAATATAAATTTGTTTACATGTCGGTTAACTCTTATATGAGACTTTTAATGAAACCGAATCTGCAAGTTGAAGCAACACAAATAAATGTAGACAACGACAATGTGATTGAACCAAAATGTAACGTTATTGATCAATCATGTTTTTCTATATGTAGCCCAAGCAACAGCCAATAGAAATCTTACGATATTATTAAAATTTAAATACAGTTTATTTAGAGAAGATGTTCATTTATATTTCCCAAGCATGAACGTCTCCACATTCATAATTATTCTGATGGGGGGGATATATTGTATTTATTTATTTGACATTTATATGTTGGGCTAGTGAGATTAATTTACTATATATATTTACATCACTTTGAGAATTACTCACATATAATATTTATTCTTATCTACGTCTATTTTATGGGTTAGTGTTAGTCAGCTTTATTTAGTCTATTTATACATATTTACATCGAGTAGTATTCACATGTTATTTTTATCAACATCTACATCTTTTCTTCTAATGGAGAAATATATTATTTTTATTTTTATTTGTATTTTGGCAAAAGAGTAATAACATTTCAATATGATGAGAACAAAAAAAACCTCCAATACCAAGTGTTAAAGCGCACAAGAATTGATTTTTAGTTTTTATTTAATAACAATTTCCCTGATTCCAGCCGGATAAATATTATTTTGTTCTCTTGATCGTCTGTGATAGTGAACAGAAAATCTTCCAATTCATGGACAAAGCAAAAACATTTTAAGATGTAACAAATTCAGGAGATCTTACCATTTCTTTTGAACTAGTATCCCTATTTCTGGGACCAGATTATTAATCATGAAAACAATCAAATGAATTGTCACTAAAATAATGATTAGATGGAACTTTTTCACTGTGATGATTAAAACTTCCTTCTAGAGTCGAACGTCTGGTCCGCAGATAAAAGGATCTGGTGTTCGATATCAGTCTCGACACTTTGAATGACAGCATGCTTGTATGAATGAAACACTGTAGTCTGGATGGAGTGTGAGTGTGTTTGTTTGTTTGTGTATGTGTGTTTGTGTGTGTGTGAGTGTTTGTGTATTTGTGTATGTGTGTGTGTCTGTGTGTGTGTGTGGGGGGGGGGGGGGGGGGGGGGGTATCACTCATGATTTGTAATTTCCCGGAGCGTGTGCACAAGCAAAGTTGACCTCCAGAAGATTGGAGCTGTCTCACCGGTCCGCCCACCTCTCCCTCTCTCTGTCTCCTTCACCAGTGTGACTCTGTGTCTCTCGCCCCCTGCCGCTCTCTAGCAGGCAGATTACCGGCTGTCTGCGCCGCTGATATAGAGGTAATTTGCTCCGGGGAAATCAGTGCTTCTTTCTGCCTGATTCTTTCAGCCTCTCCTCCCTCTAAACCCAACACGTTCACCTTTGCTTTTAGGATTTGAAGGTAATTTAAATAGCCTGGCCGCAGGTAAATCTGTCACCAGGCGCCTGTTGACAGAAGAGCACAAATTAAATTGAATCAGGGCCCGAGACTCCTGTGCCCCCTGCCTGCAATGTCACCTGGTGTCATTCTCAGCAGCACGGCCTTTCTCCTTGAAGGGGCTAAATGGTGTGAACTAAGTCCAATATTAGTCATTTTTAATCATTACAACTAGAATGGAGCGCTCCTCCTTAAACTCAATCAAGAGGCTGCAAATTGCACACGTTCATATCAGTTCTACGGTGGCTCAGATGTCTCATGCAAGCGTCTTAATGGAAAAAAAAATATACAGGAATGCAAGAACCACAACACAACTGCAAAAGCCAAACAAGGGAAACTCAACCACAACGGAAGAGAGAGGTGATGATGACTGAAATGTGCGGAGTTTCCCACCGCTGTCCAGTGAGCTGTCATTTGTGTTAAAATATTATGCTTGTCTATTTGAGGTGTTGCGGTATGGGTGCTTAGAGCGTCCAGAAAGGAAGAACACACTTGTATCCTAATACTTTGAATAGACAGGCATCACATTTTTGATCATATTAGCTTTTTAGAGGGTTTACCTACATTTAGAAAACCTGCTTATTCCCACTATTTGGATATAAAAGAAGAATCCGATGATGATCGATAAACAATAAAACCTCTGAATAGTGTAGCACCTTGAGTATTAATGTACAGCCTCACAGAGCTGTTAAAGTGTGACTGTGACTTACTTCCTTTTAAGATAAATAGTAATGATTCTATATTGATCGATTTGAAAAAAAATATCTCTCAGGGGTCAGGGTCACGGTGTCAAAGGGACTGGTGTGCGATTTACGGTTTTCCCTGTTGGACAGTGTGGCGATAAGGGTGCATGAAAAAACAAGACTCGGAAGTTCTGACCTGACCAACGTAAACCGTCTCCACTCATGTCCTCACATGCACACGACCTCTTGAACAGAGCTCTCTAAGCGCAGCACACACCCTGCACACCGCGAGAGGACAATTGGTTCAAAGAAGCCGCCAGCCCTTGACGTCGCACTACAAAGGACGGAGTTTATCAACGGGTTATGCGGCAGTAAAACTCAGCGGCAGAAAGAGTTTACTGAAACATTAAAGAGCTTATCAGCAATTACAGGCATATGTTTCAATCATTACTACGGCTCAGAGACAGCTCGGCTTCCGGGTGGGATCTCGTGCAGGCCGTGCGCTGGCCTAGGCAGTACAGTACTGACTCCCACTGGGTCACTGGTCCCATCGCTGGTTTACTTAACCTGCTGATAAGACCCTTCACGCTGTTGATAGATGAGACTAAAGCAAGTTCAGGAGGTGAATGATTTTTGGAGCGTCTACGATCAAATGGATTCGGATGAAAACATGTCGACGCCATAAGATTGATCAGATTCTTTTATTAACTCGTCTGGAGACTGAAAGACAAGTTTCCAGATGTGCTGGATAGTGAACCTGTTTGTACACGTGTGTTTAGCAGAGTGAAGTTAAGGGAGATAATCTTTTCAGACTTGTTTGTCAGCTGGACAAAAATGAATAAATGGATTTCCATTGACTTTGGTCCAAGAAAGAACTGAATACACTTGAAGGTGGATCCATGGGGATTTCTTTTTATCACTGCTGCAGGGCGATGGCAACATGGCTGCTAGTATGAACATTACTGTAGGTGGCACAAAGGCCAACAATTCAGTAAGCTGACAGATGGCTACTGTAGTGACAGAGATGAGACTGTTATATCAACATTTTCCAAAGACATATTATAACATTCTGAAGAAAAACTCTATACGACTAAAATTACAATTTATTGACTCATCACCAATTATAAAATGTACCTTTATTAACGCCATTTCTGTAGATGAGCTTTCAGAAAACTTGGAGATCTGAGGTCCCGACAAGTGAGTCGAGTTCTTCTGAATTCTTCCCGTGAACATTGTAAACCCCTTTTGAAGGCAACACATATTTATAATCTTTGCCGCACTTTCATTTCTACCCAACTGCAGCTACCATTACTGGCGTTTGGCAATCAACTGCTCAAAGATGGAAAGTGAGGTCCTCGACCTTCTACGTAAGACAAAACGTTCACCCACCACATTTGCATGATCCCCCTGTGTCAGGCTTGCTGTGACATGTGCAGCTTTCAGGGATGCTGTCGACCAACAATAGTTTTTTCCCACCAGACCTCGGGTACAACGTCCGCACTGTGGTTGTGATAAATGATGCGAGTGCACAATGGGCTTCCTGTGAGGTGAGCTCTCCACACCTCTGGTAATTAGACAAATTCCCACAACGTTAAAGGCAGATGATAAATCACCTCGCTTTCCGTCGAACCTTGAGACAGAACATGAATGTAGTCTCATTAAAGAGATAAAGTTAATTCCTGAGAGCTTTACTCCTCTGAGTTTCTGTGCCCATCATTTATTAACCAATATTGAGCTTTGCCAAGTGATATCCTGCTACTGGATGTGAATCTGCGGCTGTGTGTCTTTGCTGCTTTGGGCCCTTCCCTCTCTCTCCTCTTCTCCGACGCCCTGCACGGATATATTACAAACTAAAACATTGTCTTAACACAAGACCACAGACCGTTGGCAACACACAGTTACAACCAAATCAATTCAAATTTAAACACTAAAGCTTCTTTCAGACACTTTCCGGGAGGGGCTGTATGTGAGAACTCAAATGTCCTAGTCAGTTGCTCCAGACGTCTTCCTGCCCGCTCCCTTGTAAAATATCCATAAAATGTTTGAGTGAGCCCGCGTGAGAGTACAGCTGCAAAATTCAGGTGAGAGGTTGGCGTATGTATTCCACAACGAAAATCACATGTTTTAGTTTTTATTTAACAAAAGCTCTCATTTTATTTATCCTTTGAATTTGTGATCTTTACTTGTGTCTTGCATGTATGGCTCCTGTTTAGATTTGTAAGAAATTTAGATAATTTTTGTCTATTTCATTTTTGTGTCCATTGCATGATAGAAAAGTCATCAACAAGCCCCCTCGTTCACTGTGAGTATCCAAATGTTTGCCTGCTGTATTCTCATCTGGGCTCACTCGTACATTTCCCTAAAAATGTTCAGGAAAATGGTCAAACGTCAATGCACGTCTGAAAGGAACTTGACAGTAAGAGGCAGGGATATAACAATAGGTAAATCCAGTACTGCTGAGCAGGATACTGAAACAAAAACCATGCTTGCAGTTTTGCACATGCAAGGCTCAATCTCCTGACTTTTAAATACTCCTCTTGTGGGAAGTGTTTGTCTCCAAGAAGCTTCAAATAAGCAACTATAGTGTTTAATATTGTTGTGATTTATTTTTGTCTGGCTTTTATGTTAAAAGAAAGTGTGTTTATTTGTCAACATGCCAGGAGAGTCTGGTATCTTAGATAAATATGAAAGAATATAAAACAAATGCATAGGGGTGAGAATCGAGCATGTCGCTTTGATGTGTGAGTCTGATGATGGTTTATCTAATCTGAATTGTTCCCTATATCCTCCAGTTATGATCTTAGCTAATCAATTGCAGCTTAATAAACCACAGCAGTTAAAGGAAATGAAGAAAAAAAACACAGGATCAGCGTGTGCTCTACATCTATATTGGGGAATTCCAACCATGCAACTCACCTGTTTCTTTTTTCCACCGTGGAAACAAAAGCTTCCTTTCAACACCAGCTAGTCCAGCGTGAGTTTTATGGCCATTTAATGGGTCCGTGCATTTAACAGCACTGTGTTTTACAATCACTCACACAAGGGCCCCATTGTGCACAGACATGGGAGATAGGAGATAAATACGCCTTATCAGCCACAACAAGGCATCATTACTTTCACCCTGCTATCTCACTGTCCCTCTCCACCGTGCATTATCTGCCCACTTATGAGGATATTCAGAGTCATCAAGTGCTTTGATGATCTCCGCCAGTTGGCTGTTTGCGCTCTCGGTTTGCCCCCTTCAGATGAACTCAGTCTCAGCCGTGGAGAGTGTTGTAAATACAATGTCTGTCAGTCCACCGGGAGCCTATTAAAACCTCATCTGATTGCTACTTTGGGCACGAGGCTTATAGCTCATGATGGCGTGTTTTTTGTAATGTTTTCCTGTTACAAAGGAAACCCCCCCCACTGCCATTAGCACTCAGGTAATGTCTTCTTATGGCCCAATTTACCTGTTAACCCCGAACCAAAGGTTACAGAGGAAAGAAGGGCAGACAAGCAGTGAGAGATAGTGAGAGGAATTTCTGAGAACATTATATAATTATGAGGAAATCCTTGAGAGGTGACACAGATATTTCACTCTCCCTGTCTGCAGGTCAAGTGTCAGAAGATTACTGTAGAAAATGATATGCATAGTTGGTTACTCTTTCATAAGGGCACTCAAAACCTATTTCTCAATGATTTTATATATTATTTAAATGTTATTATTTAATGCACTGGTTGCAGCTTTCTGTCTGAAGCTGTGAAATTGACCTGCAGTAATTGAGCCACGGCAAATTAAGACCAGCAGCTGGAGTCCACAGAACCCTGAGGTTTCCCCCCCGCTGCTGCACAAAGAGCTGTTCACCTGTTTATTTAAAGTTCAGTGAAGCTCGACTCAGTGCACACAACCCTGAGCAGGAGAATCTGTTGTCGTTGCTGTGGATGTGAACGCACTGATGTGAACACACTGATGTCATGATCGATAACACCACTCGATGAGTCCCAGCTGCTGCTGCTGCTGCTGCTACAGTGCGCTGGCTGGTTATTTATTCAATGTTTATTAAAACTGAACACAAAATCACACCAAATTCGAAGATACGATGAATGATCCTTGAGATAGGCCCTCAGACAGAGATTCTGGAATCAGTAGATGTAGCTGTACTTTGTTTTTAGTGCTTAATAGAAAGTTAAAAGTTAAAATGGTGAACGTTATAGCTGCTTAATCCCTGTTCACACTCTGAGACGGACACAGGTGCATGCACTTCTATACATGCAATTGTGGGTGTGCACATGTTTCTAACGTTCACATCAGCAAACTACAGGAAGAAGAGGTCCTTTTTTGTTGTTGTATTTGACTCAACAAGATATGAAAGTCAAATCCAGAATAAAGTGTGTGTGGCTGCTTATTCTGAACAATACGAAGGATGGGAAATGAAAAGTGCATGAAGTGAGTGTCCAGAAGATTCCACATGGGTCCTCTCACGGGCATGCAGACTAAGAAGATATTAATTGACCTTTAGCATCAATGTGTTTTTTTTGCAATATTGTTTAACAAAGAATGTTATTGAGTTTATTACTTTTGTAGCTCAGGAATAAAAAAACAAACAGCTTCACCTTAGTCCTCATTCTTTAAGACAGACAGAGGAGACGTTTGTTTATATTTGACCAAATCAATTTAAGGTTGTTCCTATGTGGCATTGAGAGCAGAGGGCGACAGGTTATTATAACAAATTCAATGAGACTAATCTTTTAAGCAAATGAGTCTCCTTCTGATCTTGCGCACGGCGCCACCTCCCATCAGGTAATTTCTGTTCGGTCAATATTCCAAAAATTGAAATGAATTGATCAGTCGCTTGAGTTTGTCAATAGACTAATGGAGCGCTGTTAAAATGTGTCAATGTGAAGCGGTGGCGGAGGTAAATCACGGCGTGGTGATGTGTTTTAATGGCTCTCAATTGATCAAAATGTCATCAGGTGTGACAAAGTGTGGTCAACCCGCAGCTCCAGTGGCAGCAGAGCTCCGATGAAGTGACAAAGTGACACAACACAATGCAACCAACACAGAGACCTCTGCTCATTCAGCTTCATCTTACGGCGGTATGAGAAATATAAATAAATTAGAAATGGCTCCAGTAATGCAAGTTATCATTCAAACCAAACACTTAGCTTTTAGGATTGAGTTTTGATACATATCAAAAGTGCAATATTCTGTGCCACTGACTTTGAGGGAAGGATTCCAGTTCTACAATAAAGTGGTTTCAACACAATCATGTCTGGCTCATTCTTTTCTTCACTCTTTGTTCATTATATTTATTCTGTTGACGGCTACAAGGGCAGAGAGGTCAGGGAGCCCATCCCTCTCTGTCAGTGTGCTAATTGGTTTGGATAAGCGACCCCTCCTCCTGATTCACTGCATGTAAGGCAGCCTAAATCACATGCTCGTGCTCAGATGGCACAAGTGCACTTGCTATTTAAACAACATGGGTGCTGGACAGTAAAAAATGACTGCAATGTTCAAAAACTTGCAAAAACGATTTTGTCTCAGCTTTGTGTCGTTTTACAGTTTTTAATCAGCTATGAGCTTGAGTAGTCTATTTTATTTCATCACTTTGAAATTATATTTTGTGATTCTGAAATGAATCTAAATCTTTAAATCTTGTAACTTTTTGTTTAGGAAATGTAATTATTTTTTAAATCCTCCTTCTACTTTCTCCAAAATTAGTCTTAGAGACAACATTTGTACAAATACCATAGATAAATCTTATGTATTGACATTTGCTTAGTTTAAATATCCTTGCGAGATTAATACTGTTTATATATTGTTAGCCCTCTGTGGAAGTGTTAAGTTTCAACAATACATTTCAAAATGTGCCAATCTGGGTCTGGCTCAAGATGAGCTAACCGTGGAATTAGCAATTCCATAATTGGCTGCTCTGTCGGCGGCTCTGACAGGCAGAGATGATGAAGTGCTCACTCAGTGATTTGTCTCCTGCTCTGTCTCACAATACAGCCGACAAAACGTCAGGCTTTAATTAGAACATTTACCGTCTCCTGTTTTTGTTTATGCCATAATCGTCTCAGTCTACATGAAATATTTGAGTGTTATTATTAAAAACACAAAACAAAGCTCTGACACTGCATCAAGGTCAATGTTGATACTGGGGCAGGTTGTTTCCATGCACTCTCTGCTAATTCAGCAAACAGACAATTGCAATACTCACAACATTAAAGGAACATGTAACAGTGAGTCAATAGTGATGCTGCAAAGTCATCATTAAATCTATTATTTAAAAATCTTACAGCATGTATTTTTGCATGGCTTGAATGTAAGATAACTAACCTCCACTTGTGGGAACAAACTGTGAACACAACATTGATATATTATCAATATGATATTTGATGAACTTGTTAGCAAACAGTTGCTTATTTACACGTTCACCAAGTCCAGGATTCTCTCTCTTTTAGCTCTGTGTTGGGTCTCTACCAACTCCTGAGGTACATAGCTGTCTCTTTAAATGCTCTTGGTTCCCTTTTAATGCTAAGCTAGGCTAACTGCCTCCTAGATGTAGCGCCACACAAGAAATACAGACACGAGAGTGATGACAATGTTTCCCCCAAATGTGTCACAGCTCATATCAGCAGGTGTCTTGACCCCTTATTTGTTTATATCCTTGTCTGTATAGGGTCCATCAAAGTATGAGTGATCTTAAGTGTGTTTCCAATATAAGTGTTAAGTGAAATATCGCTCAAAGAACGGCTAAGAAGCTGTTTAATATTGTTCAGGTTAAGTTTTTTCCTGAGGTTTCAACATAGATGCCGTTGCTGTTGGATTTTGGATGAAGATAGTGGAAATATTAATGCTGATGCTCTATGTGTATATGTTTATCTCATGGTCTCCCTTAATAAAAACTAATTACACCGCTATTGAAGTTTTAACAAATGGTCTGAATTTAACTTGAATGTCCTTCATCACTGTCCTCTGTTTTCTTTTCACCGATTCGTGTTGCTGCACCCCCCCCCCCCTCCCGAGTCTGTGCACTTGCCCTGACAATGCAGCATTATGGAAATAAATTGTTCCATTAGGTGCATTGTGTTCTGTCATCAGGCCAACCACACTGAGTTATTAATGGACACGGGCTCCACTTTGATGAAGACTAAAGATTTATGAAAATTCAGGCCCTGGTGGTGAAGGTACTTTCCTTCAGCTGAGGTGTTTGACACAGATATCAAGGGAAGTGACCTCATGAATGTCACTAATCTGAAGGCCCCCGGTCTGTAATGTGACAGATGCAGTCTAGTAAGAACAGCTTTGGGCTGTGAGCGCTTCCAAAAAAAAACACTCTCTCCAACTGCTCCTTCTTGAGCGTTTCCCACCATGTGAGCGGCTCTATGAGGACGTGTTAGTGGTGTTTCGAGATAAATGTTCAAATCAGCATGCTAACAAAACATTTGCTAATTATCACAATAAGTAAATCATAGGCTGATAGGTAGATTTGCTAGTTTTGCAGGTACTTTGTCTTTAACTAAATAAGTGTAAAGTGTAAATTTTGACTTGATGGTACTCTACCTAATAATTGCAGACATCTTATATCTCCGGAACATATCTTAAGGTATTGGTTTTGTTAAGTGTCCCGAGAAGTGCAGCGTTGAGTTTGGTGCAATACAACCAACCAGCGCTCTGTAGCAGTGGCGGCTGGGACTCATCAACGTAAGTGACGTTTGCCGACTGAGTGCCGCAGCCGGCCTTTACTTGCCGCAGCTCAATTACCTGCAACCTGCATCACCACAGGCCAAGAAAACAGCCCATTTCCAACATGCAGCAAAAGCATAACTTAACAAATAAAATAAAAAATATCTCCGGATGAAAAAGAGGAGCTAAAGACAGTCAGAGATGGCAACTTGGAGAGACAACGCAATTCAAGAGCGTTGTCTCTCAGTGGAATTTAAACGTTCTTTCGTGCGTCCTACATGCTGCAACCCCCCCCCCCCCCCCCACACACACACACCTGAAACCTCAGGAGATGTTTCGGTTGTCGTAAACGCGCCTGACCAGAGACTCTCCTGCTGCGTTCTTCATGTATGAAAGGCAAACTGGCTTTAATGCGCGACTCACTAACAAGACTCCTGTTAGACATGATGCTGCTGTGACAGTGTGTGTCTGTCTAAGTGCATTCCATCAGAATTGAGTTTAAGCTACAATATATGAATCTTCACTCGTTTTGTTTGTATCATTCAGGCCTTAGTCGTTCCTTCTCAACAAACCAGGTAAGTGTGTGTGTGTGTGTGTGTGTGTGTACAAGTGTGACTGATCCCATTTATCAGTCCAGTTAACCCTTGGCAGCAAGTAGTAATAAGGCGTAGGAGACCAGAGGGGGATGCAGGCACTCCCTCTAATTAAATCCCCCCCCCCCCCCCCCCCCCCCCACCTACACAGACTGCCTCCTCTCCTCTGGCAGGAGAGACACTGACCTTCCAACCCAGCCTCCCCCCTGCAGCCTGCCTCTCCCACCTCAGCTCTGCAAACAGCATAGTGACACATGGAGACAGTCAAACGCCCCAATATTAGTTTACACCTCGAGCTGTAACATCATTTATTTACACATTAAAACAAAGAATTATAACCAGTTTAGATCTAAAGATTATAGATTTTAATTCAAATTAATTTCAAATTGGTCAAATCACCATCAAACCTGCGTACCAGTCAAGCCACAGATTACATCCATGTTTGTCCAGATTCAAGTTCAAATAAAGACTTTGAGGGAATTGAATAAAAGGTATAATGTGTATTTTATCATAATTAGGGAACAGATGCTTGAGTTATGGCCAGAAACGCTCTCAGTGACCTTGACCTATGATGAACAAATTCTGAGGTCAACGCTTCATCCTTTAGTCCAAGTGGACGTTGATGCCAGATGTAATGAAATTCTCTTCAGGTGATCCTAACATCTGACATTCATATGTATGGGATGGACGGGACGTCACAGTGACCTTGACCTTGACCTTTGACCACAAAAATGTAATCAGTACATCCTTCAGTCCAAGTGGACATGTGTTCAAAAAATAAGAGAAATTCCCTGAAGACCTTCCTGACATATCTTATGCACGGAAATGTCTGTATTTGGACGGCAAAAGGAACACGACCCAACCTTAGAGAAAGGGAATGGAGTTAGCACAGCTGCAGGACGCTCAGAGTAGAGCCGCTGCCTCTTCGTGTTAAAAGGGGCCAGTTGAGTTGGTTCAGGATTCTCATCAGGATCCTTCCGATCGGCAGCTTCCATTGGAGGATTTTCCGTTTTTCCAAGCCCAACTAGGAGGAGACCCTGTGGACCCTGAACTCGCTGGAGGGACTACACATCCCATCAGACCTGGATGTGCTTTGGGATTCCACTGGAGGAATAAGAAAGCGTAGATAGGGAGAGGGACGTCTGCCTAACCCTGCTTAGCCTGCTGCTACTGCGACCCAACCTCGAATAAGTGGAAGAAAAACATCAAGAGCGCCATCATGAGGTCAAAATTCGCAAGTAATAAAATGCAAGACAAATGTTTCAGACTAATGGACTTGATTGGTCTTTATTTTTATTACTACTACTGTGTTTCAAACTATATTAGTAAATGCAACAAATCCATTTGAATTATTAGGAACATTGTGGACAATTGTGAAATTCTTCTCCCACATCGATGTATTCAAGGTGATCGTTGTAATAACCGTGTTTACTTTCCCAGGACTGTTGAGCTAATGAACATATGAAGATGTTCTTCCTCTTTCAGTTGTGTGTGCCTTCCCTGAGCTGTTGACCTTCTCTAATCCAGCCTGTTTTCAGTGTGAGAAGCAATGCTGACTCAGAATAAATGTCCTTTCACTTGTGAAGTAATGACAGTGAATAAAGTGGAATAAGTGTTTGCACTGGTATGAGGGCGTTCAGCCCGCTTTGTGTGGCACGCTGGGTTCAAAAGAGGGTTAAGAGCAGGGTAATCTGTTCGGCTGACAGCTTCAAAGGGGCTGGCATCATGAATACGGTCCCGAGCTGAGGCGTAGTCCCAGTGGCTCCTTCCACTGTTTGTGAAGGTTACACATGAACTTGCACGTTTGCATGCAGGTACAGATAGCTGTACGTGTGTGCACAGATATAATGGTTTAAAGGTGTGCTGGCAGATATTTTTTATTGAACTGATATTTCTCCCAATGTTTTTTTTAAATAACTCTCTGTCTACACAACCGTTACTTTACAAAATATTTCCATCCAGACGAGAACATAAAAATTAAACAAACATCTTCAAAAAAGCAACATACACTACATCAACGATCCAAACGTAGAGATACTGTTGTTTAGCTGCCATTGTTCTTGTCAGGTGCTTGCTCATTACACAAAGCAAAAGCAAAGCAAGTTGTGGCGTCATCGTTTTCTACAATTTCTGTTTTACATGAACATGAAACCAGAGTTTTTTTTTTTATCTGCACTTTGGAAGGCGTTTGTAAAAATCTCTGTTTCAGTGACTTCAAATGCAGATTGTGTGTGGACGAGAGGAAAAAGTTTGTTTAGCCAAATATCTGCATCAGATTCAGGTCAATTTCTAATTTTGTTATACATTTACAAAATATAAAGGGAAACCCTTTGTGAGTGTGAGTTTGTGTGTGTGTGTGTGTGTGTTTGGTAATACAGAGGGTCACGTCAACATCTCATTTATGTAATGGCTTCACATTAATCGCACCCCGACATGACTGACAGGTGGAAATGACATCACAACATTTAAATCGTTGTCCTTCTCATGCAGAGTAATACCTCCTAAGTGATGCATATTCCACCAATGAGCTATTTCTACAGTTGTGTGCTTCATCTTTACTCCACCTTTCTCACAAACAAACAAACAAACAAACAAACACACACACACACACGCTTTAATCCCCCCCCCCCCCCCCCCCCCCTCTCACTTTCTGCATTTCCTTTTACTGTCCCCACAACCTCACTGTGTCACTGCGCTATCCAATTGGCATAATTGGGCCGGGTCAGATGATAAAGAGACCTATAACAATCAATGCAGGTGAAATAAAAAACAGCTCCCAGTTATTACTTTTGGCCTTTACCAACGTCAATCAATGCCCCCTACCCCCCCCAGACAAACACACACACACACACACACTCACACACTCAAGTTTAACGGACTGGGACTGCAGCATTTTCATCTGAGCAAAAATGTTGGACGTCTCAGAAAGAGAAGTGAAGAGACACAAGAAGGTGAAGACAGAAAACGGAGGAAGAGGAGGGGGTAGAGCCGTGTGGGAGCTGAGATAGATGAGATGTGACAGGCTGCCACTCTTCTCAACACCTCCTCATCAGCATGACACAGCTGTCACAGCCCTATTTCAGGAAAATTAAACGGCCTTACGGTAAACCGGCCTGCCCGGAGGGGGGAGGGACTGCAGGAGCGAGAAGCGAGAGAGGGTGTGTGTGTGTGTGTGTGTGTTTGTGTAAAAATGAAAAAATGAATAAGCTTGTAGTATGCAGATGGTCGTTCTGCATCTCTCCTCCCCCACTCCGTCCCCCCTCCTTTGAGCACCATCCGCTCTTTTGACATGGTAATGGCTCCAAATTGATGAAGACACTTCACTCATTCGGTGACAACGACATAAACACTTCCTCCACGCCTCCTCATCCATCACTCACGGACGGCCCTCCCTCCGGCCCGCCTGGCATTGGCCGGGCGGGAAGTTGTTTAATCAGCTAATTTGCTCTTCTGCGGCCATCGCTAATGACCGAGCCACCTCTGGATTATCTTGTCATCGCGTCCTCTTAATCAGCGCTGATGAACTGCTCATGGAGCTATTATCCTCCTTTTGCCTTTGACACGCTTAGCAAAGGTTATAGGCCTGTAATTAAAACTAATCTTCTGGGTCACGTTTCTTCCTTTTAATTGGCAACTCCGAGGCCGTTTCAGTGGCATTTCTTCAGCGGACAAGAGACCTCAAGTCGCATCGCTCTGCACAGACAATAAAATGAAAGCGAGTGAAGAAAATGTATAATTTTCATGTTCCAAACAAACCAATCTAATAAAAAAAATGAAATAGATGAATAATAAGTGATGAGTTTGTGTTGTTATTTGTTTTGTTGTGTCTATTTGCATCATTCTGAACTTTGCTACTGGACCGTATGTGGGAGCATCACCCTCAGAAACACTCTAGAAGCTAGAACGGCACTCGAAGAGCTCATATCCCCCCCAAGGCCAAACAGTCCCCTCACTCGATCCAGATTTTTACTTGGACATCCACCAAATTGCACACATTCTAATCCTGCCAGATTTTTCTTCCTCAACATCCATGAATTATTATATAGGAATCCAATGAAAATGTTTTAAAACACCCTATCTCGCAATGAGTTATTTTCTGATCCATACTGCATCCTTTCGTTTCATGGTAATCCTTCTCATCGGCAAAATCCAGACAAACAACACAGACAATATCATAAACTCTGTGGGGCAGGTATTACATATATAATAGTTTTATTCCCTATAATGAATGTACATAATGGGCCAATAGAAGGGATTCAGCTTTAAATGACTATGTTTTCTTAAACTGCGGTGAGATCTCCTCTGTCACCATCATATATTTCTGAAGGATCAAACTCTATGATGAAAATAAACACTGCGACAAACAGTGTGTGAATTAAACAACATAAACAGAAATAATTCTGTTTACTATATAAAATGCTAATCTGGGGTGAAGACATGACAGATGGGTATATTTTAATGTGTGAAATTAGATTTGAATTAGATATTATATCACTGCTAATAATCAAATATTATTACAAATGCTTTGATCAGAAAGGAAAAACATAATTATTAAGATTTTTAAAGTAATACTTTAAATGAGTATAAATTGCTAATATCAGTTATCTCAGCTATTTCTAGCTTCATTTAAAAACATTAGCAGCAGTGGTTTGGTAAACTAATGGATTACTAGATGGACTGTCCATTTCTTTTCACCTTTAAGAGAAGGTAACATGTACTCAGTAGGTTTAGAGACAGAAAATAAAATCTTTTGTGTGATTCGACTGAACTAGATTTAGAAATGCAATATGATCTTGGTTCTATTTAAGCTACATTCTTGCTGTTGAAGCACAACCAGCTGCACTGCAGGTGAAGAGACTCGTTACATTTTAAAGAATTCAAAAACATCCAAACTGTTCTGACCTTATATGGCAAATAAAAAGGATCGCTCCCGACTCCCCAACTCCCACTTTAAGAGACTTATTGTGGAGCTCCATTTCATCTAATCACTTGGCAAAAGAGTGAAGAGTCTAAATAAAGAAAGGATAAATAAAAAAAGTCCCTGGGCCAGTGTGTTGCTCTCACCTTTGTAGATGAAATTACCCGAAAAGCTGTTACAAATCAATATAATCAATGCAATCAGCTAACTGACACAGGCAATCTCCTGCCAGTAAGTAAAATACCCCCGGTGGAGATCTTTCAATCTCTCGTGCCATAATTGCCCCCAAGGGCGACGTTAGGGTGTAGCATTTTATACACTTAATTAAATTACTGAGCTCTCTGGACAGGGCGGGTTGCCGATATCACACAGGACGGATAGATTTGGCCGCGTGCCAGTAATTAAGGCAATACCTTTCCTGATTACGCCAATCCCCCTTAATGAACTCATTATGCATTTTAACCCAAACACTCCCATGAATTAATGGGCACAAAGAAAGCTCCTGGATGGAAAGAACGCCCCGATCACAAACACAAGCAATAACTCATCCACTCAACGTGGGTTGATGTAATGTCCATATTTCTCCGTCCTTTCAGCCGCAGCCAAGGCTAATTTGGACTTGAGTGACAGCAAAAGGTTCTGGGACTGTAGACTTAGTGAAGCTTTGAAGAAATAAGATCTCTCGTCAGGCAAAAAGCAGGAGACTTTACTGGGCGGCTTTAAAAGGTCTCGCTGGAATCTCGTATCTTACTTCACTTCGTTGAGAGAACTTTTTGTGTGGTCGTTTGGCAAAGATGAGTCTATATGTGCTCACACACGCACATACATGTGAAATGATTTAAAGAGACCTAGGATCACTGCAGGGTGGGAGCAGCTCCACACTGACCCATAATGCTTTGCTAATTAAATAATTCACTAATTGATTCATCGCCAAATCAATGAAGCCGGATGATAGTTTATGATGTGAGAGCTAAAGTGTGTTTGTGTTTGAGGACTGGGGTTGGATTACAAATGAAACACAAACACACACACACACACACACACTACATCCCCGGAAACGAATGACGAGCAAACGCACATGAGATTGGTGCTAAAATGTAGCCAAACATCGAGTTGACCTTGCGCTTGTGTTGCATGACATCATTTCAGCCCCTCACAGGCAGATGATATGGAATGTAAAAGGCAAAAACGGGGGGGGGGGGGGGGGCGGGGGTAGGAGTGTGACGGCGTCTGTCCTGAACCCAGTCTCAGGGGAGTCTGGGTTCTGTAGTTGGGCCTGAGGGAGAAATCACCTGGGATTTTATTAATTAAAGTGTAATGAATCCTCGGGGTGTTTGTGTACAAAAGGGCATCTGCACTGTAAATATGTGGCATGTTGTGTATTCTTTACGACCGGTCATTTGAGTGTGTGCATTTGCACCCGGTAAGGTAGGAATTACCTTCAAAAGTAATTGGGACAGCAGTGAAATGCGACATTGCAGTGATCTGGGTGGACGTGGGGATTGTAAATCCAGCCACTAGAGCAGTTTGATATTTGTTTTCAAGGGATGTCTGGCCAGCACATACACACACACACACACACACACACAGAAATGGCCACTGGAGCTCAACACTGTCAGATGGAGGTTGTGCTTGTGTTGTGAGCCTGAGTCATCATCCTTAAGAACGGTGATTATTTCTCCTTCAAAACTGCATTAACACAGAAAGCCTGTTATTTTTAGTTTTACATAACATGTAAAAATACCACAAGGATCATTTAAAACAGCACCTCCTCAGATTGACCTGTTTTGATTGCCCCGCCCCCCTCACCCCCAGTGAGCCTGGCTGCGAGAGACCCAGCTCCCCATTGAGCCCTGCAGTGGGAGCAGTGGGAGCAGTGGGAGCAGTGGGAGCTTGAGCTGGCGCAGCAGCAGCATCCTTCCACACTGTTGAGTCAACGTTTAGAGGTGTCCCGGGGGTCCCTTGTTTATGCAGCCACTTAAATGTCTGACGGGTAGCAGCAGCGAGCTAATGCTAGCCCGGCTCCCCGGCTAGCGTTAGTTCACGAGCTAACCGGGCCGGTGGAGCCCGGCTAGCATTAGCTCGCTCGTCCAAGGCCATGTAGCGAGACTCCCTACACGGGCATGGTGTGACTATGACGTTTATTTCGGTCGTAATCCCATTCGTGGCACTCTAGCGTATCGTTTCTGAAATAGAGGAACCACAACAAATCGCGGGAGTTGTTTTTTTCCAGAATTTTACGGACGGTAGACATGCCAGATACCCAAATTAACGTGTAGAAGCACTACAAATGTGGAATTTTTATAATATGTCCCCTTTAAATTCACTAGATACAAAGATTTTTATTTGGATGAACAAATTGCACACAAAAAATCCTGGTTCCACGACAAATTTTAAAGGCTACGTCTCTGACCCACACAGCATCCTTTCTATTTTAGTGGAAATCAATCCTGAAGTTTTTGTGTTCACGTTCTCCCCATGTCTGTTGAACCATGGTTCATCCAACAGACTGGCAGATTCATAATAACACAACACATCTACACTGTTCCACATTCCAATGGAGGCATGTTCTACATCAACTATGTCCAACAACTGGAACTGCACATTTTGAACTTGTGCCTTGGTGCTGCTGCATGGCCATGGGAACCACGTCATGACCAGTACCGAGAGAGGACCAATTACTTCTTTCTTTTTTTAACGTACCTCTGCACTCAGCAGTCCCATTGAGTGAGTGTTTGCATTCCATCACGTCACAGCTGTGCAATTGTGGCTTCTAGCATCTCCACGCCATAAAGTGGAACGGCAATCACAGCCGACAGCAGGCTGTGTAACGTTTACTGAGAGGTAGCGCCCTCTGCAGCTACTTGTGGGGATTTGTTCTGTTCGGTAAATGGGTTTCATGTTGAGAAAAAACAAAACCTATCAGTGTGTTTAGTGAAGCTCTGTTTATTTAGTGTCGGTAACAGAACTGAGTCACAACTGAAGGGAGCATATCACCCATGATCCCCGGCTTCCTGAACCAGGAGATCTGCTGCTGTAACAAATTCAGTTTCAGACTATTTTTTAAGCTAATATTTTAAAGGTAAAAAAGTTGCATTGTGTTGCTGAAATTACAAATCTGAGGTACTTGAGGTATTGACTTTTCAAGCTACTTTAACTCAAGCACATTTCAGAGGAAAATATCGCATCTCTTACTCAACTCTAACAATCTGACAAATTAAAATTGGATTTAACGTTAACAGTACCTACCTGTACACAGCAGGGTGATTGCCCGAACATGAAGAATTAAAATATAAAAAATTTAAATCTAATATAGGCATCAAAATATCTTAGTAAGAAAAAAAGTATTTACTGAAATAAATGATAATTTTGATTGACAGGGACCCTCTCTCAATACCTCCATCGTTGCGTTGACCACAGGAGGAATCTGATTGGACAATTTTGATAGGAGACCTCTGATTGGTTGTTGATTGCCTTAAATACTGTTAAAGTTTAAGTCAATTGCTATTACACTCTGACCTTGACTGAGGTAAGTCATGTCTCATTCGCTCTCTCTGTATTTACCCAGCATGCTAACCAATACAACACAGGCTCATCATTTAAGTTTGAAATGAAACCACTGCATAATATGAAGTTGCTGCTGTTAAATGTTGACAATGTGCTGTTTTCTGTTGCTTTTATGACAAATGTGGGAATATTGTTGCTGGCTTGTTTTGTGTTTTCTGCGTATTATCTTTATGAGTGATACGTGATAACGTGATGCTAAGTAGCGTTAGCTCGCCCAGGCCAGGCAGAGCGAGGCATTGTGGGAAAAACACCTGTAGCACCAGGAAATTTTCACATTTCAGATCTTATTCTACCAAACGATGTGATTTTTGTAACATTGGGAAGATTAACCTTGGTATTTAACTTTAGTATTTAAGACAAAGTAAAAACAACAACTGCCGTTGCTGCCAAACAAATCAGAGCATCTGGTGGCCATGGTGGTTGATGAGGGAAGTTTTCCCAGTCATTTATTTCAGAAAACTAGTACAGTAACATCTACCTCTGTCTTTCTGAATATAGATACAGGATTCATGGCCCTGATCAATTAACACAGTGTTGGAGTGCAACAAATCAGTGTGATTCCTTTAGTGTGCAACACAGCAAAGCAACAGAAGACAAACAATGTTTCTTTACTTTTTTACATTTGGTCTAATCTATACAATAATAATAAAAAAAAATTATGACTAATACAATAATAATAATAATAATAATAATAATAACTATTTGCATATCATTAATAAACCCTGACCTCCACTGGTTGCTGGACCACTGTCGCTTGTTGGGTCGACTTACTGAAGCTGCCTCTAATTACCCTGTGATAGGAACATGAAGAATAGCACTAATGTGTATTCAAGATGTAGAGTCAAATTGATTTGTTGTTTGAGGAGCCTCCCTGTTTGGAAGAGCCTTATTTCAGTTTTGTGAAACATTAGGAACACTTGTATTCATCAGGTACAAATTGATCTTGGTAGATTATGTGACACTTCAGAATAGCCAAAGCAAAGAGCCCCTCCTTTTTCCTTTATCACCAAAATAAATCACACACAAGTGAAAAGTTAAACCAGGTGCTTGGACCACCACTTAAAATCCACCAATGACAGATGGGGAATGTTATCCACTAAATGCAAATGGTGGGCTTCCGGTTGCGTTTTTCAAATTGCACCTCTAGACTTTTTGAGCCATTTTGCCCCGCCCATTGAAAATTACACCAGATTACGTAAATGTTCACCACTTTCTAATTTTCTGCAATTTTGGTAAGAATTTGAGCATGTTAAAGCCCTCAAAAAGCAAATTAATTTGCCTCAAAAAATTATATAAATAAATAATAATAATAATAATCCCTCCAATTTCAATAGGACCTCACCCTGTTCGGTGCTCCGGCCCTAAATATGCTCTCTCTGTAATTAAATCAGTAATTACAAGTGGCTTTTGAATACTTTTGGTCATATTGTGCACATGTGACTGACAACATATTGGAGGTTATTGTATTTGTCAATTATCTTGACAACAACTTAATATAGGATGCAATTTTATTTCACATGTATATTAAAAACGGTGTACACAGGGCTCCATAGTTCATATTTTTTTATCCTTTACTGTGCAGAGAAGAGATGAAAAATAATGCCAACAAATGTCTCCATAATCAAATAACACACTCTTACACTCCAGTGAGTGATACCAGTATTAGCTCGCCATTGACAGCCACACAGAAATTCATAGTCATTTCAAAACTTAGCATTTAAAAGAAAAATATATTAAAATAGTATGTCACCTATGTTACCTTTCCAACAATTGACTGCATATATTAACAGTCAGGGACCTTTTATATTCTCACGTGGTCCGGTATTACTTCATTACAGACTCATAAAAGCAAAAATCTTATCTTAATTTATTTCATAGCAGTTTGGTAAGGTACCGTTTAGGTCGACTAGGAAGGACTATCAGACTCTGAGATGTGGGTGAACCCTGAGAACAGATGAGTCAGACCACACTTACAAACGACAGGATCCCAGAATCAAACACATGCATAGCTGGAATGGAAAATACTAAACTATTAAAAAAACGCATTACAGCAAAATGTGAAGTAAAAATTGGGGTATAATGCTATGGCAAAGACTTTGACTGCCAGTGTTAAAAAACCTGTATTGCGTTGAACGAGTTGTTTTGGTGTGTAACATTAACATCTGTTTTCTTTGCCTCGATTTTCTTTTCTTTTGGTGAAAGCAAATACTTCCTTGCTGTGTTTTACTTAAAGTCCATTTGCACATTCCCAACAGTTGAGACAGAAACATGGTCCATGGCCACGTCTGTATGTGGGGCAGCGACTGTGGTTCTGAAACGCCACTTTGTGTTCAAACTCAGCATTGCAGGCGAGGAGCACACCACCTCTAAAAGTCTCCCCACCCGACACAGTGTGAGGGATAGTGTGGAGAATTAGGACATTGATGAGTATAACAACTACATGATGCTACACACACAAAACTTATATAAACAATAAAAGGAAATTGGAACATCTTCCTAGTTGGTATTGTAATCTGATATGTATTGAACTCAGGAAGCCTCGTCCACAGGAAGGTATGACCGAGGCTTCTGTCTTTTATCCCTTTTAAAAAATTCCCCATAACTACAACTTTTAAGACTGTGATGTATGTTTCTGTAATAGAAATACAGTAGAAGTTCAGCCAATATGAGCCTTTCATAGTAAACAATGCAGTAAAGATGTGCATTTACATTCTTCGTAAAATAATCAGTTTAATTGCTTAATTGAAGTTAAAATAAAATAAAATCTATGGTTAAACTGTCAATTATCAAGCCTCAAGTAAAATTTTGTCATAAGGGTTTGTTAACCTTATTTTAGGAATCATTGTAAATTTGGATTTGACTCCCTAATATCAGCATCAGCCCACAGAATCCCATCCTCCATATTGTCTGGGCTCTGCATATAAGCATCCCTTTGAACCATTAACAACATGTCATTTTAATATTGTGTGTTTTGTACAGGTTAACTCCACAAGATACGGAACGTGATCATTCTTATAATCTTTATGCTAAAATGTGATTAGCTTAGCTCACAGGCTGTTGGCTCCAGCCTCACACTGAATGACCGACGTGAGACTGTTATCTATCTTCTCATGTAACCTTCGAGGAAAGTAGAATTTTCACCCGGTCAAACCGTCCCTTTGACAATGAAAGGTAAAGCCACTACATTATCAGAAGCAAACCTTTCACATTGTCCAAACTACATTTAAGGCCATTCAGATGTTTTTGGTAAATCTGTGAGGAATACAAGAGTCCAGGATGGATCGGCCTGTTGCCAAGTTCCCCAAGCTGAGTGAGAGTCTGTACCAAAGAGCGTTAACATTAAAGTCAATAAATAATAATGTTTTTTACAAGCTAAAAATAAAATGCATTCATTTATGTGTGCAAAGGGCCCAAATCTAATAAACTGTGCGACATCAGACCATGTTGGTTTGGGTGTTGGGGCTGCGACTCTGCAGGTCCTGTACCTGGTCGAGAACCCAGCTGATGTTTGGTCTCTCCTGGGGGTTTGACACCATTATGGAGCTCAGCAGCACCTGCAGGCCCTCAGAGTAACTGGGAACAAACAGACACCACATTAGAGCGAACATATATTTAACATACTTCCCCAACCTGCATAAGCAACTTTTCAACTTAAAAATAAACGTGTTGTAACAATGGCTTCTGCAAACAAATTCCAGGGTATAATATTTCTGGTGCTGCTGTTTTAAAGTTTCATTTATCGATTACACCTACTTACTGTTATCTTGGAACGGTAGCATTTGTTGTACTTTTCCATGGAATATAATGTGGGAATTTTTAAGTTACACTGTAAAAATGTTCAATTCTGAAGACTCACCTGCAAGACTGTGGGATGGTCACTGGATTCTGGACAGCAAGGGCAACACTGTCTCCCTTCTGAAACACCAGGTCATATGGTCCCTCCAACATCATCATGCAGTAAAGCACACAGCCAAGTGACTGATGGCAGAGTGGGAGGATCGCGACAGACGAGAAAAATAAGTGGTGAGTAAATAAGCCAGAGAAATTTAAGAAAACAACATGAAACAACACACACAAGCCAGGAGGGACTCAACATAAAACAAGGCCTTACCCAGATATCAGTGCGCTCATCTATGATGCAGTGGCTCTCTACATTGAAGAGTTCAGGAGCCCTGTAGGAAATGGTGCAACGCTGGGCTGCCCAGTCCTGTATGGTCATGGCTTCTCGGGTGCCTTTAACCTGCCACACATTAAGTTTCATTAAATTCATCAGATGAGGATCATTTTGAGGACATCATGTTTAGAAAATCAGTGATACATGCATCAGAATTTGATTAAAACTATATAAAATACCCGTACCTCAATCCTGGCCCGGTTCATAGAGCCCAGGTCCATTAGAACTGGCCTGTCATCCTCATCCAGAAGCACATTCGTGGGCTTCAGATCTCTGTCAAATCACAACAGATAAATTGCATGTGTTCAGATGTTTACGAAATGTCTTCTTAAAAAGAGGAAAACTTAGGAAAAGTGAGTAAATGCTAACATGAATGTTACACGACAATCTGCAAATATTAGAATCATACTTATATCATTCTTTAGTTGATCTAAGATTAAATTACATTTCCTGGTTTTGGATAGTTGGTGATGATATAAAGTAAATGTATATAATCAGAGAGATCAACCTTCTTTGGGATATAGACTGTAATAAGCTAAACTCAGCTAATCAGAGTATGTGCTCTTCATTCAATTCTGAGTAGAAAGTTGCTTGATATTTCTGCACAATCTTTTTGCAAGTCACCGGGACTCTATACAGACAGTTTTGGCACATGAAGCTAGTCCAAGAGTCTTTTTACTGATCCTATGCATTGAAATGTTTGTTGCATACATGTGTTTGTAGAGAAAATGTACCTGTGTGCGTAACCTTTTTCATGAATGGCCTTGAGTCCAGTGCAGATGCCACGAAAAATTTGCAAAATCTGTTTTTCAGGCATTGAGCTCCCCTTGTCTCTTAGCTTTTCCAGAACGGACCACAAACTGCCTTTCTGTTCACACAAACAAAATATATATCAGAGTCAGACCATTAGCCTCAAGGCTATTCTTGTCATTCTAAACTACTTCATCTACTTACACTGATATAAGGCAGAAGTAACCAGGCTTCACTCTTTCCTCCACGATCAACAAAGGTGTGGGCAACCAGGCTCAAGATGTTGGAGTGATTAAACTTGTGATGCATCTCCATTTCAGTCTGAGCCTCCTGGCGGCCTTCGCGGTCATGGCACAGAATCCTCTTCAGGGCATAGAAGCGCCCATCCTTTACCCCCTCAACCAGGTCCACATAACTGAACCCACTGAAAAATGGAAAAACAGGTCAGCGTTTGAAGAGAGCAAAGTAGACTTTTAGGGATAAGGCTGGTGATATTCCATATTTTTATAAAAAATAAACAGATCCTATAAAAGCAGCAAAAAAGTGTTTGTAGGATTGGCCCAAAACTATAAAGGTCCCATGTTTATAGTTATAAGCTAAGAGGACATCCACTAGTACTACAGTGGGGATCAGTTGTGTATTTATGGACAACAATGGATGTCAGAGCAATAATCCACAGCATCATTTGAAAGCATAAGAATTGTTTACCTCAGACAAGGAGGATAAGTTTCCACCTCTGACTGTTTGTAAGCAACATTACACAAAACCAGCTAAACAGATTTCCATGAAACTTGATGGAAGGAAGTAGGACGGGCCAGGGACGAAACCATTATATAGCCATTACATTATGGTGCAGATTCAGATTAGCAAACTGATACAATACTTATTTTCACCTGTATTAACGTTCAAAGATGGGGGATCTTTCAACATATCCACTGTTTTACAAGGGGAAGGTGCATGGATCTTGATGAAAATAACCAGCCACACTTACAGAGCAATTATCTATGGGTGTATTATCACATTTTGTTGCAGACTGATTAAACTTAAAGAAACTGTTGGGCCTTGGCCTTTAATCCATTATTAGTTTTGCCCTTTTAAATAGATGTTTTGCTAAACACACATAGAATCGTACTTCACCCTGAGGGTGAAGTTAAATGGAGTTGGGTAAACACAACATGCCATCTTACCCTTCATCTAGTTTTTGGACGAAGTAATATTTCTTGTTATCGATGGTGATGGAGCCGCGGGAGCATAAACACAGTGTCTGCCCCATGTTGACTGGTTCATTGTTCGACACTAACCTGGAAGAAAGAAGACACATTGAAGTTAAGTGACAACAGGGACAAACATATCTTCCATTGTTGTGCTAGCTAGCGTGAAGCTAGCACAACGTCCAGGCTAAAAGCGTCCAAATGCGATCTTAACATTGGTTTTTAACTTCATCCCCAAAGAAAGTGAGATGTTAACGAACCCCCCGATGCAATGAGCACCTCAACCAAAAGCGTGGGACGACACACGCGACGTGTTTGCGCCTGTTAGCTCACCGTGCTGTCACTTTTCCTCCATGTTCTTCTTCTTGTGTAAACAGCGCGCGACGCCTCAAGGAGACCGGGCGACATCTGCCGGCGAGTCCGAGAAGAGCAGCGATGGCGGACTATAGCGGAGACAGCAGCAGCAGCGACGACGGAGGTGATATTTGAGCTGTTTTAGCTTCTCACTTGTGTTTATAACTAATCAATATGTTGTGTTAGCTCGATGCGATGCCTGCTTATCAATACCGGACACGACTGACGCAAAACAGAGGGAATATTCGTAAAATGACACCAAGCTAAGCTACATCTCGGTGACCCAGCTAATGCTAACGCTGTAGCAACGTTACCTGTGTAGCTATGGACGAATACACTGGACTGTAACTATTATGCTAGTACGGCTAGCATTAGCCAGACAGTACAGCAGCGACTTGCTTCTAGCTCATAGGTTTATTGATCGCTTGCTAACAGTGTCAGCCTAGCCAGTGTGTTTGTGTGTGTAAAGGTAGTTAGCGCTAGCTAGCAATGTTATTATTTGCTCTCAGACCTTGCGCACGGTACCAGCGTAGTTAAATAAAACCCTGATGTCATCGGTACTTAACGCACACAGTGTCCCCATGTGGATGTATGTGGTAGAGTCGAACACTAGCTACCTATGGTTCGCTGATGGCTAGAATCACAGCCACCCAGGTACAGGTGATAGCGTTTATTTATTCTCCAGGTCCCAGCAAATATGTGTTCACCTTGGTGAGTTGTCTTGCCTCAAGCAGGGCCGCAGGAGGAGGGAGGCAGAGTGAAAACTAAGCCTGTCTCTTGTAGCACTGCGCGCGCAGAAGGGTCCGCAGTCAAACGCACGTCCCAGCACCTCACACCCGAGGAGGATGACGACGAATCCTCGGCCGACCCGCCGGCGCCCTGCAAAGTCCCCAAAATAGGCTTTAGCATGCCCGCCAAGATGGGGAAGAAGTCCAATCCCATATCTATCAAACTTGGAGCACCAGTGAGTGTATTTTGTTGCATATTTACTGATTGCATAGATGACTGGTTTATATGATGTAGTACTTGTGTTGTAACTTGCATCACAGATTGTGGAACACCCACATAGGTTATAATGGCCCCACAGATCCAAACTAAATGGCACTCACTGGAGCCAACAATAGTTCCCTTGAGTCCAATCTAGCTGCACCAGATTTCACACACTGGTTGATACCACTCACCTGAATGTGCTTTATTGTTTATTGTGATAACCTGGGAATTGAAAAATACCTTCTGTTAGTGGTGAAAAGGAGTCGTGGATCTGCCCCCTGATCCGGATCCACACCAAAATTTTACCATTTCTTCCCTTTTCCATACAATATCTCTTCAGAATGTAATCTTGTTTACAACCGAATGGATGGGGTAAAAACATATCGTCCTTTTATGGAAGGTAAAAAACGATGAAGGCCAAAATCCTCAATATTTTGAGTGGTGCTGAATCATGAGTAACATCAAGAGTTACTCACAAGTCAATTGATAAAACTAGTCAACTAATGATTCAAGTAATTTATCAAGTAAACACAAACTGCGTTTCATTCTGCACAATGACAATAAAGTTTAATCTAATCCAAAAGGGTCAAATATTATCTGGTTAAACATATTAAATGTCAGTATCTGTTGTTCTTACATTTTGTAAAGTGCGATACTGCTCGATTACTTTGTTTCATTGAGTTAACCCACATCTTCCATCCTTTTTTAGAAACCCAAAGAGCCTGTACCACCGGTCCCCCCGAAAAAGTCAGGGTTGGCATCAGTATTTGACGATAGTGATGACGTAAGTGTGCATGGTTGTGTTAATGCATAAATAACAAATAAGCACAAGTTGACTGATATTTTTTATTCACATGCAGAGTGAACCTGAGGAGATGCCTCCAGAAGCAAAGATGAGGATGAAGAACATTGGCAGGTATAAAGACAATCGGATTGTTTCCTCAGGTTTCTATGAGTACATTTAGCTTTTTCTCCCTAAATGAATTGATAGTAATCGTGTGACATGTTTCTGTTTCGGGTTTTCACTTTTCAGGGAGACGCCAACATCTGCAGGACCTAATTCATTTAACAAGGGCAAGCAAGGCTTCTCTGATCAGAAAAAACTGTGGGAAAGGAAGCTGAAGGCCCAGTCAGATAAACCCTAACTGACTCCCAGTTTGTCACTAATAGATCCTTTTGTATAGGTTAAATATCTATGAAGGCTCAGGTGATTCCTCCTGCATTGAAGAATAATTTAAGCCTTCTGTGGTACTCTCTAAATGAACATTTACACATTTAACCACTACTGGCGGATGCTAAGGGGGAGGAGAGCCATCGAGCCCCTGTGATGAGAGTTACTGAGATCAAGACGGGGGGCAAGTAAATGAGCCATTAGACTATTATTCAAACTGTAAAAAACAAATCTACAGTTTCCTTCTGCGGGCTGATGAGAAAATCGAGCACCTTTTAGAGCCGTCATGCCTCCCATGCATCCTGCTTGTTCCTCTTGGTTTGGTGCGATCCTGAGCGACTCTTCCTTTTAGTCGTCTAATATTTGTGTAAAAAATGTACATTGAAGTGCGATTGTGTTTTATTTTGTGATCCACAAACGGGAGTGTGAGTATGATCATTTTTGTTGATGTGGGGGCAAGTGACTAGACTACATGCGTAGATTGATTGTTTTGCTCAGTTTTTCAACATCAATGTACAACTTTTTTATTTACCCCAATTTTTATTTTGATATATAAGATGGACATAACCATCATAAATCAACTTCACTTCGCATTTCCCCTGCTGTATCACGTTATTGGCAGCTCTTTGTTTGATGTCTAGGTTTTGTTTTACCAGTATCGCTGGTTTTGTTGGATTTCTTTCTGTATCACTTTCACATTGACGAAAGCCCTTTTAACTTTTCCATTCACTGAAGGACTTTGATGTGTTTTTAGTTGACAACTGTGTGAAGATCCAAATCACTCAGCGCTAATATAACTTCAGATGCTGGTAACAGTCATGTCTATTGATTTGTGGGTGGTTAAAGTGTACAGCAGGTTAGTAATGTTTACGTAAACACTTTGCATTGCAGCTTTAACATTAGAATGCCCACATTTCTGAAGTCTAGCCCAACTATTTTTAAAATTAGAAACCTGCAGTACCTCAGTGACTTCTCCTGTGCCTGAAACTCCTTCTGGAAAATCCCCACGATCAAACATGTAAACTTTAAATTCCTTTTGTTATCTTACTGTTGTGCAGAATTTCCCCAAGTCAATTACACCCATACCCACTGCTGTGACCTGACTAGTCAAGCAAAACTCTCCTGAAAACATTTAAAAGGCATTAAAAAAAAAGTTTTGGATATATGTTTTGTGTCAAATATGTCCGCTCTGCAGTACACGATGAGGTAGACCTCACAACATAATGTTGTTATACCTATACTGTTACAGACAAATATAATCTAATTCTTTAAATGTCTCTTTTTTTACATTTTGTTCACTAAGTAGTATAAATATTTTATATGTTGTATTCACTCTTAATGCTAGGAAACATTTCAATTAGTATTCTTGGTACAAAGGTTGGTTCACTTGATTTAATGATGATTTTCTTTACATATTTGTTAGTTAATGATGCCACAGTTTCAGTTCAGTACATAATGTTCATGGACATAACACCTTTTTGGAATGTTAAATGTTACTGGGGAAAAAATGTATTCACTGGTCCTACACAAGTGAAACCACTGTCACTCTGTGATCGGGCATGGCCTTCCTCAAAGACCTCCAGAATCTGCTGGTTCCTCTGGCAGGTTCCTCTGACGTCCAGTTCAGACTCGGGAGCACCTTCAGGGCCCTTTGGACCAGTGGAGGAAGTGGGGGGTCCTGGATGACGGATGAAGAGTTTCTACACGTCTGTATCAGCAGGAGTTTGAGGGAAGACTTTTGCAGCAAAGCCTAAAGAGATGGACCAAGTAGCAATCCAGAACATGATTATGAAAAGTCTGGATTGCAGTGAACGCAACATTAGTTGCCCTTAAACGTAAACCTACCTGAACTCCTGACTCCAGCTCAAACACTCCATTGCTGTCGCAGAGGTAGTCGGCGGACAGGAGACAGATAAGCATGTGGCTTCTCTGTATTGCGAGAGTCACATCATTTGTATAGGCTGCAATACAAAATGGAATCGATCAGGAATCTTTGCAGACATCACACACACACAAATACAACACAACACAGCTGTCCTTCCTAGGACTTTTCATTTATTGTGGACAGCTCAACCGAACCGTATTACTAACACTACCAGTCCAGGACCAACTGGTACCAAACCTTAATCTAACCACCAGTTACATCTGAACACAGAACGGATTCCCACGGAACTTGGACGAGGGATACATTACTTTACATTACATTGACATCGCCAGCCTTAATTTACTCACTTTACCAAAATGTCCTGACTCCATTAGGTCTACAACTCAGATAAGATTGATCTACAAGTACTGACACACATGCTGCTCCACTGACCTCCTCCTGGAAGAATGTCTCTCTCCACCAGGCAGAGGCGATACCCCCACTCTTCCTCTAACACTTGGCGCAGTAGCACTTCTAGTGGTCTCTGTGTGGCCTCCCCCTCCTCAGTGTTCAGTGGGTCCAGGCTTGATGGACATGCTGTCAATAGAAACAAGTCCTTACTTTCTTTAGGTACATGAAAATGAAATCCAGATACGTGTACACTGAACGTCTTGGCTTACCCTCCTCATCAGTGATGGATCCTGATCGGGAGGAAGGGGTCCAGCCTCTCTCCAGCTCTGCTGACATGGGGCTCCACACGTAGGACAGAAACACATCGAACCTTTTCTCATCTGAAACAGAGGCTCGGCAGATGTCAAAGACAATTCAGTTATGAAACCTAAACATGAAACGTGTAAATGTGGACACTTTGAACGAGTCATGAGTTTAGAGAGAGAGATTTGGTTGTGTGATGGGAAATGATCAGTATACTATTATACTATTTTTGATTGTGTGACTGCTGTGATGACCTTTGACCTGCCTAACAGCAGATTCAGGTTAGGAAAAAAGTTATAATGGTTTAAGTCAGAGAAAGTCTCCAGGGAATCAATGTAATGTCCTCTGAAGTGTGTGCATGTCTTTCTATAGTTATGAGGGGGTATCTTGGTTCAATACTATCATAGTTAGGACATTTGGACCAGTCAACAAAACATTTTAGGAATCGGTTTGAGGGTTAGGGTCAGGGTTTTCCATTTTGTTTTGATGGTTAAGGATAGATTAGATTATACTTTATTGTCAGAATCTCTACTGAAATGTGTACGTTCATTGCCTTCCATAAAGACAAACATGTATAATCCCACAACAAAAGAAAAAAGAAAAAACAACGTCCCAACACCAAAAGACAAACAAACAAAGAGGCAGGGACCCCTGGACGCGGCTCGCAGCCATGCCACACTCTCACATATGGTTAGGGACTATGCATTATGTCAATGAGTGTCCTCTTTACTATAGAGAGACAAGTGTGTGTGTGTCTGTGATTTCTAACCTCTGTCATGTTTCCCATGTTGGAAGTGGGATCTGTAGATAATCTGTAGCTCCAGCCACTTCAAGTGCAAACTCACTCCCACCACGACCACCAGCAGCAAAGAAGCAACTGGGAACCCAACCAGTGACGGCCATTTCACTACAACCAAGTCCAAAACACACTCATTAGATCGTATCACGTCTTGACAGTGGCAATACATGGACATGGGCGCAGTGGAAAGAAACAAGCTGTGGATACAAAATTGACATATTGTAGCAGCCGATTGTCAAACAGATAAACGTATCAAATCAAACTTCGAATTATACTAATCAAAGGGCCACTGTTGCACCATGGGTTGTGGTGTACGCGGATGGGAAAAACATAGTGTCCAAACAGATGTCCAGTTTCTGCGAAAAGCGTGGTTTATTTAACCAAACAGCGAGCAAACAAAGAACAAAGAAAATTCCTGTGCCTCTCCCGCTCCGGTAAAAAACCATTTGCCCACCCAGGTGCATGCTGGTCCCTTACCGACAGCCTACCTATATAACTTCAGGTGCCCCCCTACCGTGCCCAAATGAAACAAAACACAAATAATAAACAAGAAACACCTAAAGTAAACAAATAATAAACTAGAATACTAATAGAAATCTAATCATAATGAAATCAAGCAAATTGACGGAGAATAACCAAAAAACTAAATACTCACTAAACAAAATAATAAACTAAACAGCACTAAGTACTACAACTAAATAAATAGCTCCAACATTCCGGCCCCTAATTGTGCACTAAATCACAATTACTTTAATTTATCAAAGGAGCTATTCCCTCCACCCAATCTATGACTAGACAGTTCATGCATTAGCTTCAGTTCACTTTCTTCTTTATGATGTACCTGAAACAACAAAAGAGAGATATAGAGAAAAAGAGGGAGGGGGAGAGAGAGAAAGTCCATGGTGTCACATTCCTGCTTCCAACAGCAGGCAGAGCTTCGTCACAGGCCTCTCCAGAATGCTGGTCCTGGTCCGAAGGCGCACAGAGCGTACCAGGCCCTTTGCATCTGCTCTCACATCCAAGATTCTCCCCATCAGCCAAGATCCTCTTGGGGCTGCAGCGTCTGCAATGAGGACGATGTCTCCAGGAACGAGATTTCTCCTTGGTCTTGTCCATTTCTGTCTCTCTTGCATCATTGGTAAGTATTCAGCAATCCACATCTTCCAAAACAGTTCTGCCATGTATTGTATTTGCTTCCACCTTTTCCTGATGTACAAATCATTGCGGTCAAACAGTCCTGGTGGCATGATTGGCTTCCCCTTTAACATCAGAATGTGGTTAGGTGTGAGTGCCTCCAGGTCGTCCGGGTCATCAGAGACTTTAGTGATGGGTCTGTCATTCAATATGGCCTCAGCCTCACAAAAAACAGTTTGGAGCCCTTCATCATCGAGAATTTGCTGTTTGAGAACTGAAGTCAGAACACTTTTCACAGAGCGAATCAGGCGCTCCCAAACACCACCATGATGGGAAGCTGCTGGTGTGTTAAAGCTCCATTTTATGCCATCCTGGACCAACGCTCTCTGAATTTTGCCATGATTTAAACCAGCCAGACTTTCCTTCAGCTCCCGGTTAGCTCCAACAAAGTTTGTGCCGTTATCAGACCTGATGGTGGAGATTGGGCCTCGTCTACAGATGAACCTCCGGACAGCATTTATACAGGAATCTGTATCCAACATATGTGCCACCTCCAAATGCACAGCACGGCTAGTCAGACAGGTGAAAAGCACTCCATACCTTTTAAGAAGACTTCTGCCTCTTTTAACCTCAATGGGCCCGAAATAGTCAACTCCAACATCTGTGAAAGGGGCTCTATCAGGCACCACTCTTTCCTCAGGCAAGTCCGCCATCTTCTGTTCAAGGAGTTTCCCTCTGTTGCGTCTGCAAACAACACAGTCAGATATAACTTTCCTTGCATTAGAGTTTGCATTGATGATCCAGTACCTCTGCCGCAGCCTGGACAGCATGTGATTTCTTCCTGCATGTCCCAGTTGATGATGAATATGACGCAGAATCAGTACGGATACATGCAAATCTTTGGACAAAATGACTGGATGTTTGGACTCTGTTGGTAATGCTGATTTATCCAGCCGACCACCTACTCTGAGGATTCCATTATCCATCACCGGATCCAGTCTGTACAGAGGACTCCCTTTTGCAACAATTTTACAACCATTCTTCAATGAGGAAATTTCAGCTTTAAATTTGTGTTCTTGTACATACTGAATGACTGACTGTTCTGCTTTTTCCAGATCTTCAGGAGTCAAGATTTGTCCTTTGAGTGTGGCTTTAAAGCTCTGAATTTTCCTTTTCACTTCCTGCTCTTTTGGCTCCAGCTTGTCCTGGCTGAGATATTTAGAGGCACACAGCTCCTTTCTCTTCTGTCCCAATAACACAAGAGTTCTCTTGACCTTCAACAACCAGGCAACAGACCTTTTTAGTCTCGTCCAGGATGAAAAGTAACAGAGCAGGCGATCTGTGGCACTTTCAGAATCCACAACAACAGAATTTACAGTCAACTCCCTTTTGACCTCTGGGTCATCTGCAGGAATAACATGAAGATCAGCATCCAATTTAGGCCAAACCTCCTTTGGCCCACAGAGAAACTTCGGCCCATTTATCCATCTCCTGCCTGTCAGGAAATTATCTGCCGTCATTCCTCTTGATGCATCATCTGCTGGATTCTCCTTAGAACAAACATATCTCCACTGATCAGTATCTGATGCTCCTCTGATGAAGGAGACTCTGTTTGCCACGAAAGTTTGAAATCGTCTGGTTTCATTACAGATGTATTTAAGAACAGTTGTGCTGTCGGTCCAGAAAACTGACTTTTCCAGCTTAAGTTGCAACTCCTTCTGAAGCATCTTGTCAACTCGAACTGCAAGAACTGCTGCTGTGAGTTCCAGTCAAGGAATTGTTGTCTGCTTGAGTGGAGCAACTCTGGCCTTTCCCAACAGAAATGAAACCTGAACGCTGTCATCCTTTTCCAGTCTCAAATAGGACACTGTTCCATATCCAACTTGGCTGGCGTCAGAGAAGTGGTGAAGCTGTGCAGTGGCAGGGTCTCCAAAGTCTCTGGGTTTCATACAGCGATCCACATTGAATTCAGCCACCTTCTGAAGATCCTCCAACCACTCAAACCACTTCTTGGAGAGAGAATGGGGGATAGCTTCATCCCACCCCAAGCTTCTCCTACAAAGCTCCTGTAACAACAGCTTGGCTGGAATGGTGAGTGGGGACAAAAAACCTAAGGGGTCATAAAGTGAGCTGACCACTGACAAAATACCTCTTCTTGTCTGTGGCTGTTCTTGCACTGAGGTTCTAAACTTGAATTTGTCAGTTTCAATGCACCACTGTAGCCCCAAAGCTCGATCCATCGGAAGCTGGTCCACATCCAAATCCAGCTCCATCACTTCCTTTGCTCTGCAGTCTTCAGCAATTGACAGCAGCACTGTTCGGCTGTTGCTGATCCATTTGGAAAGATTAAATCCTCCTTTGTGACAAAGCGCAGTCACATCCTTGACCACTTGCACTGCCACCTCCTCTGAGGCCACTGATTTCAAGCAATCATCGACATAAAAATTACACTTTACTGTATTGACCACTTCATGGGGGAAATGTTCGGCATTGTCATCTGCTGTTCTCCTCAATGCATAATTTGCACAGCTTGGTGACGACACAGCTCCAAACAAATGAACTTTCATGCGATGTTCCACTGGAGCCTGTGAAACGTCTCCCCCAGGCCACCAGAGAAAGCGGAGAAAGTTGATGTGCTTTTCAGAAACATGAACTTGGTGATACATTGCTTGGATGTCGGCCATTACTGCAACGGGCTCTTGTCTAAATCGAACAAGGACTCCAACTAGAGAGTTGGTAAAGTCAGGGCCCTGTAAAAGCTGACAGTTCAGTGACGTCCCTTTGTATGCTGCTCCACAGTCAAAAACAACTCACAGCTTGCCTTTTCTGGGATGATAAACCCCGTGATGAGGGATATACCATACATTTCCATCACTCTGTTTAAGTTGATCAGAAGGCACCACTTCAGCATATCCTTGAGCCACCATGTTGTTTAAAAATGTGATGTACTCTCCTTTAAATTGACCATTCTTGGCAAACTTTCTTTTCAGGCTCTGGAGGCGCTGTTCTGCAACATGACGATTATTTGGCATGAGAGGGTTTTCCTGCCTGAAGGGTAAGTCAATGCAGTAATGGCTTCCAATTAACTTTGTGGTGTTATTCATAACATTCATAAACTTGACATCCTCTCTGGACATTTCAATCTGTTCATCTGATGACCTCTCATTAAAATCATGGTTAAACTGTTTAACCAGCATTTCTTGAAGATGTTCAACAGAGATCCGGTTGGATGTTACAGCAGAGCAGTCACTTTTATTCTTGTTGCTCCCACCACGAAGTGGACCATTAATGACCCAACCGACCCTGGTTCTGACAGCATAAGGTCCTTCATCCAGGCTGTTTATGAGCTCCCAAGGCTCCATCACTTTTGGTGCATCAGTTCCAATGAGCAGATCAACACCTTCCTCAATGTCATGAAGTTGAACAGCCTTGAGATACGACCACTGATCAACGTCCTCTTGTCGTGGAATATTGAGTGATGAGACAGGCATGTTCTTTTGTGTTAAAACATCAGGTAACTCAATAAAGTCATTCATATTCAGACCAGACACTTCCAGTCCTGACAACACATGAGCATTTACTATCTTCTTTTGACCCATTGTTCTTAACAGAATACTTGTCCTTTTACCTCTCACATTCAATTTTCTTGCCAAGTTCTCCGTACAAAATGTTCCTGAGCTCCCAGGATCCAAGAAAGCATACGTCTGCACAGTTTTGTTGCTCCTCTGACTCTTGACTTTGACTGCAACAATAGAAAAAATGGAGGCATCTTCCTGACCGGCCCCAATATGGCCACAGGTTCTGAAACACTGCAGGTGAAACATTTGAAGAGCTCACAGACTGTTGATCAGAGGGTGTGGCTTTATCCTGACGCTCTATATGAAGGACACTTGGGTGCTTTTGGTGACACACGTTGCAATCCAAACGACTCCTGCAGTATTTGCTAGTGTGGCCTTTTTTCAGGCAACCAAAACAGATTCCTTTTTCTTTAATGAAATTAATCTTGTCCCTGTGTACTGTCATCTTGAACTGTGAGCATTGGTCCATTGAATGATTAACTTGTGAACAGAACAGGCAGTTGAGAGTGGAGGACTTGATCTTGTTTCCTGTATGTTGAGTTATGACTCCATCCTTTACTGTAGTGACGTTAGTAGCAAAGCTGCTTCCCTTTTTCCTTTGTTTGAAGTGACTAACAGTGGAAGCTTTGGAGTTGGTGAGCTGTGGGTCTTGAATGTTGCCAAAAACTGGATCTGAAGCAATTTTGACTTGTCTTTCAATAAAACCAACAAGATCAGCGAACATTGCTCTGTTACCTCTTCGTTCTTGCAGATCACAAGCAACATTTCTCCATCTTTCCCTTAACTTGTAAGGAAGTTTCACAATGATGCTCCTCATGTTAGATGGTAAGTCCAGCTCTTTCATGTTCAGCAGTTGCTCTGTTAAGTTTGAACATCCACGTAGAAACAAAGAGAATGATTGCAACCCTTTAATGTCCTCACTTTTTACAGGTGTCCAGGTAAGTATTTTTTCCATGTATGCAGCTGCAATTTTGTGTTCATTTCCAAAGTGCTCCGCAAGAAGACTCTTGGCTCGGTGGTATCCCTGCTCTGAAGGCAAGTGCTGACAACTGTGCACCAGGTCTTTTGGCTGCCCCCTGGTGTACTGTTCAAGAAAGTGCAAACAGTCACTCCAATTGTCTGTTTTCTCCTCCACTCCATTTTCAAAAGCTCTGATGAAAGACCTGTATTGGAGTGGGTCTCCATCAAAAACAGGGATATTCCTAGATGGGAGGTTAGAGCACAGATTTTGTTGGACAAGCAACGCAGCAATGTCATTTTGTCTTTGCATAATGTTCACAATGTCATTTTGATGGTTGTCAGTCAGAGCAGTTTGATGGTGAGCATGTCCCATTTGAGTTCCATTTACAGTTTGCATCACATGAACTGGAGCTTCAACTTTTAATGTCATTTCATCCATTTGTTTTTGTTTAGGCTTAACCACTGGTGGTTGGAGTTCAGGAGCAGACAAACCAAGAGCATGATCTTTTTTTTTTATTTTATCAGGCACAAAGGTGTTGGCATGGGGATTTAATTCACTCGCACCGTGAGAGTTGTTCCTTTCAAAATAAGAGTTCATGCCGTTTGAATGTTTTGAGCCACACTGTGAACGGATTTCCAAGACTTGAAGCTTTGCCTTTGTTGCTGCCAGTTCCGTTTCAAGATCAAGTTGTTCATTTTCTCTCCTCAGTTTTTCCTGTTGCGCTTCTATTTGATGTTTCCTTTTTTGCGCAGCGATGCGCTCCACAAGCGCTGCCTTATCGGCCTCAGCTTTGATACGTGCAGATGATATTGATGAACTCCGTGATAGTCGGGAGTGTGATCTTAGCGAACTTGATTTTATACTTGCAACATTGGAGGCACTATCTTCAGGATGTATTCCATCAGCAACACATTGATTGTCAGGATCGTCTTTATTTGTTTCAACATATGGATGACCCGCCTCAAAGAGCCAGCCTTTTACGTTGTCAGTGAAATCACAAAACATTGTCATTTTTTCCAAGAAGTATTTGCTTTGCCTTTCAACTTCATCTTTGGGCAAAGGTAGACTCATAAAAGATGTATGGGTTTCATTTGCGTCTTGGTAACATTGCATGAACACAGCAAGCTCATTCTTTACTGAATCAACGTTTTGTATTGATGCCATCAACGCACTCATATGTTCCATGCATCTTTTAGCTTGTTTGCATTTTGCACTCCTTTTTTCCTGATACCTTATCACAATGTATTCCATTCCTTTAGAAGACATTTTAACAACTCTTTTTGATGACGGCTCTTCAGCCTCCGTTGCAGCAACATCAGACATTTTTCCGTTTCTTTTAATTGCTTTCTTTCCTTTTTTATTACACCAATGACAGTCCACAAGCGCACATAAGAGCAAGTTGCAAACACACGATGCTTATTGACCAACAGATCCTCTTCATCAAACAAACACACACTGCGGCCGGCTTTTTATGAATAAATGAATGCGCCGTGGCCGTGCGTAAAAGTAGACATGTAGCGATTCAACCATGCACTCATTGAACTCCATGTATTGTGAGATACTGTATCAAACTCCACTCGTTTGGCCGTTTTCCATTACAGCTTTTTACAGTTATATCACATACCGGTTTCTTTGAGAAGGTTGAACGTCTTGTCGATCTGGGCCAGAAGCAGCATGCGCGCCGTGGCTGAGTCCAAAAGGTGATTAAACAATCTCTGCTTTCCATTCGTCCATAATGCGCACAATGCAACAAGTCCAGTGTTGAAGCTTATTTCCTTTGAGTCCAAGGGCAGGTTTTTTACTTATGTAGCAGCCGATTGTCAAACAGATAAACCTATCAAATCAAACTTCGAATTATACTAATCAAAGGGCCACTGTTGCACCATGGGTTGTGGTGTACGCGGATGGGAAAAACATAGTGTCCAAACAGATGTCCAGTTTCTGCGAAAAGCGTGGTTTATTTAACCAAACAGCGAGCAAACAAAGAACAAAGAAAATTCCTGTGCCTCTCCCGCTCCGGTAAAAAACCATTTGCCCACCCAGGTGCATGCTGGTCCCTTACCGACAGCCTACCTATATAACTTCAGGTGCCCCCCCTACCGTGCCCAAATGAAACAAAACACAAATAATAAACAAGAAACACCTAAAGTAAACAAATAATAAACTAGAATACTAATAGAAATCTAATCATAATGAAATCAAGCAAATTGACGGAGAATAACCAAAAAACTAAATACTCACTAAACAAAATAATAAACTAAACAGCACTAAGTACTACAACTAAATAAATAGCTCCAACACATACTATCACAATTTCTGCCCATAGACCTAAATCTTTGACACCGAACCTTTAATAAAACAAAGAAATGATATTACCTGGAGGTTTCCTCTTGAGCCTAATGGTGACATTGCGTTTTCCAATAGCGTTACTGGCGATGCAGGTGTATGTGTGGTCCAAGTGTTGTGGAGTCACCTCGTTTATGACGCCCTCCTGTAGGATCCTGTATTCTTCAAGTATGTCGGACCTCTGTCTGAATGAGGGAAAGCATTTCAGCTGCTTCGTCTCCAAATCAAAACTGATAACGCAAGTCAAGTTGAATCATCAGCATGCACAACCCAACCAAACACATTTACTTGATGGCAAAAGCAAACACTGAGATTGAATGTGACTCACTGAGGCGTCTTCATGTCCAGTAGAGTCGTATTCTCCTTGTTGCCGCCATAGTTCATGAACCAACGCACCTCCCCTGTGGTCTGACTCTCATAAGGAAAAAGTACCTTACAGGTCAGAGTACGAGGCCAACCTAGAACGAGTAAAAAAACATGGTAACTAAACCTTAATGTCGAAAGAAGAGATATATAATTGATTTCATAAAGCTTCATGGAGGTCAGGCATTCAGAGAAAAGAGCATCGTGTCTTTGTCAGTGTTTCAGATATTCAAATATAAACATTTCATACAGTAAAAACTCAGAAGATTACATAATTCATCATTTGACAGACAATAACATAAAATAAGTTTTATAGGTTAGTTATAATGGTAATATACTTTTAATATGACAATGGCTAAATATGGCTCTATAGCAGTTTAAAACTATATATTAGTTATTAATTCTGATAGTGCTAAGCTTTAATCACTTTTCAGTGTACTCACCAAGTTCCACTTCCTCTGTCATGTTGTCAGCAGGATACACAATCCTGGGAGGGTCACTTGTTGTCTTGTGTGCTGGTTTGAGAAATAAAGTCACTTCTTCAGCCAATGTGTTTATTGGAAAAAACACATGTAATGTATGTAGAGATTCGGCAACTGGAGCAGACCACCCAAGTGCTGGGCAAATTCTAGGCCAAAACAATTCTGCGATGTAGGACAGGAAGTGGAGATGTGTCCTTTATATTTAAACACATTCTGTGCTGTGAATTCAATAGATAAATATGTAATAATACACAACTACACAAGGCGTCATGGTACACAAGCATATATGGCTTGTGGTGTTTCCTCACCAAGTTTGTCAATTTCTATGTTACAGCACCTCAAAGTGGATCATCACATTTATACCAGAGCAGCTCGGTACCGTGGCTTCTTGGTATAAGATGACCAGAAGTGCCTTAAGTGGCCCACGTCTATATATGCTCACTATCCAGAAATGGAGCTGAAATATCGAACGCTGCCATCTTGCATTGTCCTGTCATCCCTCCTCATATACATTCAATGATTCACACACACAGCACTTACGCACAACTTTGACTTTAACAGCCCTCCTGAGTGTCCATGTGACTCCCTGCTCCATTATTGGTCTGTCACAGAAATATACCCCTGCATCATATTTGCCTTTGACCTCACAGAGCAGGAGCAGCCCGTTCTTTTCACAGGTGGCTCGACTCAGCTCAGACACAGACGTGTTTCCCTGCAAGAGAGAACGTGTGTCTGAGTGTTTGCTGTTAGTCACACGTTTCCATTGTGAAACTGAAAATCCTACTCATACATGCACTCCACCTTGAACCATCGGACGTGTGTGTTGCTGCTGCAGTTGCGTCCCGGGCAGGGGACCTCCCCACCAGCGCTGTTGAGCAGCTCGACGCTGAGCTCCTCCGGCTGGAAACATCCCACACTGGTTTCCTCCACCACCTGCAGGTGCAAGAACAACACGCTGCCCCTGGACAGCAGGGAACTGTTAGTAAGAATCTGAATAAATGTGATGAAATGATATTAATAATATATTAGGACTTACAAATTAATTATTATTTACGGATTACTATTAGTTTGGTTAATGATTGAATGGTTGGAGCAGGGGACTTTGGCCTCTACCAGTTATTTGACATATATATATATATATATATATATATATATATACTAACCAAGTCTAAGTTTAGATTCTGTCGTAGGTTGGACAGCTGCTAAAATCCCTTGATGCTAAGTTGTGATTCTGAAATCTAGCAGCTTTGTTTGGTGCAGCGAGGATGCTACGTCCCAGCAACATGCTGATGCTAAGCAGCTCACTGACTGTTTGTACTGAGACATAAGGTCAATTCAGCGAATCCAGAAATCTCTGTCTGTGGCTCATTTATCTCAAGATCTGTTTATGTGATTGGCTTCACACTGGTCATTTGTTTTGTTCAGGGCTTAAGGAAGAGCACTGTTGAATCTTGGTGTGATTTAGGCAAGTGAGTGTTGTTTAAAGCAGGGGTCTTCAACATTGTTCAGGCCAAGGATCCCCAAACTGGTGGAGAGAAGGAGCAGGGACCCCCAACTATATATATTGTATAAATTGTGTTTTATATTGTAAGCTATTCAAATAATACACAGGTTCATATATTCATGTGTTTATTTTAAAATCATGCAAGGATTAGGAGCTGCAGTGTTGCATTGCTGACTGAGAGATAACGTCTTCTACTTCCATTTGTCCGTTTGCTACAATATGTTGGATTCATGTTAATGTGTATTTAAAGACATTTAACATGTGGAAAAATGATTGGTTGGAAAAAGAAATTTTAAATTAAAAAAATATAAAAAAATGTCTAATCAACCCAAAATTCCACGACCCCCCTGTAGTACCTCCGCGGACCTCCTAAGGGTCGAGGACCCCCTGTTGAAGACCTGTGGTTTAAAGGATGACTTATAAAAAAATGTGAAACTCATATATCAAAACATCTGAATGAATATTCTATATTGTGTCGCAATCTCAAAATAAATCAATATTTACTCTGTGATTTCACATCTTGTGGCAGATTTTCGCTGTATTAGTCAAAGCAGCTTTTGAGATTCATCAGAAATATGAAACACAACAAAGGTTATGATAAGGAGGAGTAACGTGGTTGCTTACCCTGTGAGGCAGCTGTACTTTCCAGAATGTCCTGCCTCAGCTGGAAACACTTTCCCACAGTCAAAGGACGGACCTTCACGTCCTCCAGTCCTGGACCACACCACGTTAATGTGTCCGCTCACAGATCTTATACATGGCATCATGAAGCTCTCCCCCTCCACGGCTCTGTAGTGCTGATGTCTAGCATCCTGCTGCAGACCTGGGAGTCCCGCAGCTGCACCACGGACATTTAGATATATACATTTTAACTGTATGTTCTAAATCAAGGAGACACCGTTAACTATAATAATACAGTAAATGAATTACCTGTTTGTTTCGTTTGATGACTTCCCACACAGCATCCATCCAGGACAATGGGAAAGATGAATGAAAACAGAATGTGTCCAGTTTGCATCCTGTGTCTCTGAATCTGTCAAAATGTCATGACGCTGATTATACAAGTGTTCTTTATAAGTTTCAGTTTTTTTCTGATATTACTTACCAGATGAAGAGTTCGTGTTGTTTCCCCACAGTTGATTTTGCACCGTCTCTTGGCAGCAGGTGTTAAAGGTGATGTTTTTTCAAAAGAAATATATATACGATTTCCTGTGGGGTTGTTGAAAGGTTTCCCCAGAAATCGTTGTTTGTGTTAGCCACTTCCTATATGAACTGCACTTCTTAGAATTACTCTGATATATTGCACTGTGCTGTAAGAACAACAGAACACATGTGTTGCTGCTCCGTGTCACGCAGGTTTACAGGTCCGGATTTTTAACAGAATCGAATGCAGGCTGCAAAGATGAAAAGTTTTAACGACTAAATAAATTTCCAGAGGAAAATCCGGACGTACAGGCCCCCCCACCTTCTCCTTTATCTATAACTTATTAGTATTTGTATATCTCAAGAACACTCCTTACTCATATATAAATCCATTTGTAAATGCAGCAAAGACCAAGGACAGTGTTTTCTTCAACATGAAAAGATAGATTTAATTTCTTTATTGTGAATACAGAATACACGATGGTAGTAAACATAGATGTGACATAAGATGTGAATTTCTAACTTAGTTAAACATTTCGCCATGAGGCAACACCCTTGGTTGTCAGTGGTAGATGATTTATTTTAGAAGGTTGCCGTGAGGCCGGTAGATGATAGCGTAGCTGTTTCCAGAAGGAGGAGGAGGACAACATGGAGCTCGGGCCCTTCCAGGTGACGCAGTCTCCAGCCTCACTGAGAGGCTGCAGGGCCTCGGATAGGGAACCTGGCGTCGACACTTCCGTTGTCTCAGTCGTGATGAAAATCAAGCGAGTCTGCCGCTCCACAAGAGCAGCATGGATGGCACTCAGCAGGCCGGACCCAAGACCAGGATCTGGAGAGGTGGGAACCAGAACCACCGTCCGGCTCTCCTCTATGCAGTCACACACGGCCTCCGCTGCAGCTGCAAACAACCAGGGTTCAGATTATGCACGACTCCATTCATATGAAGAAATGTGAGGTCAATGTTAACACGTACCTTTCCCTGGTAAGACGTCACGATCATAAAGACAGAGGCTGTAACCAAACCTCTCCTCCAAAACACTCTGCAGCAATTTCCTGTCCTGAGCGTTGAGTCCTGCGCCTCCGTCGCTCTCATAACACATCAAAAAGGCATCGTAGCATTTTCCATCTAATCAAAGAACAACAACAGCTCTGTCACTGCATTGCAATTGTCTGCACCCCCCGAACAAAAGAACAAACTTATATCAATTTAACATTTAACACACAATTTGACTCCTACCTGAAGTTCTTCTATGGCAGCCAAGAGTGTCTCTTAAGAAAAGAGTGATTTCAATTTTCAACTTCACGTAGATAAATAGGGTCACAGTCATCACGAGCACGAGGCCCACAGTGCTGAGTATCAGGGGCGTGTAAGAACGGCGAGCTGTCGATTCATAATGGAGAGAGCCACATAGTTAATTTAAAGCGTCACATTTCTAAACCCACAGTTTTTGACCCCCAAGAAACATGGATTCATCAGTGACAACAAGACTTTCCTGTTCTGAGAGTAACGGTGACGGAGCTGACGTTCTGGCAGGTGGATCGCAGTCTACAGGTGTAGTTTTTTAAAAGATCCTCTTCTGACACTTTTTGGAAGACCAGAGATACCGTTATCTTGTTTTCTTCACCACGAGGTGCCCTGGAAAAATCAACCAAGTGGATGAGGATTATGAAAGAGTGTTAATGTGACTGTGTTTGACATCAGCAGAGTCGCTGCTGCGTGCATGTTGCAGTGCAGTGTTTACCGTTTGGTAGTTTTGACAGATTTGTCATTCAACCAGATCAACCTGTCAAAGACTGAGCAGGCAACAGCTTCACAAACTATCACCTTTGTTGAACCTGGAAAAGACAGATTTAAAAGTTGTGATTTGAAAAGAGAAACGTTTGTGTGTGTATCAGCGCTACAAGTTTGAGGCTCACCCAAATCCACATAAAATACTTCCTCATGTTGCGGTGAAAGGATCACTGCAGTTTTCATCTTTTCTGGGCAAAGAACAGAGAAAGCTAAGTTTTTAGAACACATGAACTTTGATGGGGACAACCGTGTCGATAAAGTGCCAGTCTTACTCTGTGGTTTGACCTGAAGTACAACTGTAGAGGTCATATTATTCACGTGGCTAGTACAGGTGTAAACACCACTGTGGTTCTCTTCCGCAATCGGGAAGTAACCGTCATTTGGTGACGACTGTCCCTCCTACAAGATGGAAAATAAAGTTTAATCTCTAAGCATGAACTCAATGAGCAATTAAAAATGTTTATTCAGTCACAAATCAGTGGTTACCTTGAGCCATGTGATGCCGTTGCTGGTCATATTTATTCTTGGGGTGTTTACATGAGGGCAAGTCAATCTGCAGGACTGTTGTGAGTAACAGATCTGTGAGTAATCGTTCCTCTCTTCATTACCTCTGGACGGTGCTGGGGTCACTGTCACTGTGAACCGGGACTGGCAGCTGGAATTCCTTTCATGTCATAAAAGAAAAACAGAAATAAGAAATAAGAAGAGCTATCCAGATTCATCTGACCAATCATCAACCTGCGAATGAAAACTGACCCCAGAGAGCACGAGTAGTTCCCCTGATGACTTCCAGATGCACGGGGAATAACGAGACTCATCCCGTGAACCAGCACACCGGTCTCCTGCGCCGAGGACACGTTGTTCAGAGCCATCTGCCGCTCGGTAGAACTGGTCCAGATGGGTTCGGCATCACCAGTACGATTAACGTCACAAGGGCAGTGCAGCACCACCCTCTCACCTGCCTGGACCAGTATCACCTCATGTCCCAGTTGTTGTGCAACTGGGAGAGAGCAGCAAAAGGTCAACTTCATTTCACTGTGTTAATGAGCTGGATTGTTGACACCAGAACTGAGTGAAATATATTAGTGTATTGGATGGCCCACATCAGTGAAGCCAAAACCCCCTAGTGGCTGGCTGGAGTATTGGTCATAAACCTTGTCTCCTCCATGTAAGTGGACGGGACCATAGACCAAACTAAAAAGTCATAGTACAAGTTGGATACAATTTCCTCAAAGACAATTTCTCTTGTTTTAAGTGTTTTTTATTATCACACTCATGTTTGTTCAAGTATTTATTTTCTTTAGGTTTTAATTAGTTAGTCGATGCTTTAAAAATGGGGTAAAAACGTCCTGATTGAAAAATGAAAACACTAATAAATAAATACACAAAATATACAAATAATAAATTATTTTCTATAGCTTTTTCCAATGTAACAATAATAATATTTGCTGAAGTAAACTGCAGTCAGTCCATGGAGACATATACAGACTAAAGGAAGCACCTTGAAACTACTGGGCTAGTGTCTCAGTGGACGTGCGAATGTTCCATGAGCTTGAACCCACTGTGGTTATTTATGGGTTCCTGTCTCTCAGTGATAACGTGTGAATGTAATAACAGGGTGGTATGTGACCACATCCTAGTTTCATGGTGCTTATTCTCTTTAAAAACAATGTCAGATTACTGAAGGAAAGATATGTGAAGAGACATGGCAACGATTTTAAAGTGTTATAAGTGTATAAAGTATGTATAATGACGTGTCGGTTAAATGTCATTTTTTGAGTTATGAGCACTGATGTAATGTAACTAGGTGGTAAAAAACGTTTGCAGGCTCCTGTAGTTATATCCATTTTATGCTTGTTCCCCAAAACAATTCAGAGGAAATATTATAACTTTTACTTCCCTTTTAAATATCTTCCTTCATGCACTCATTTCTTTGCTGATTCAGTAAAATTATAAAAACAAACGGGTCATAATGAGTTATTGTAAGTTTTTACTTGTACTTGTTTTTTCAGAACTTTTCAAATCGTTTACCTTCTACAATATGACATTGTTGTGAGTAAACTCTGCTCCCTCCCTCAACCATAACACAGTGAGAGCAAGCAATCTAAAGTCGATTGGATACGTTATGTAAAGCCAGGTTCGTGTCTTACCGGGTGTCGATGTGAGGAGGAACATGAGAGCGAGCAGAGAGGAAACCATCACTTTGTTTTCACCGTCTTCAGCCTCCAAGTGCGGCTCCGCTGAATGAGACTGGTGCGTTTCCCTGATGATAAAATAGAAACTTAAGGACGAGCATGAGGTCGCTGCATGAACACACTGTGAAATCCCCTACCCAAGAGAAATAGGCTCCTATTACAAGGAAATGATTTGTTATTTATTTCTTTGCACATCTTCTTATTAAACAGTGCATTATTCATTATTATTATTGTTGTTATCATTATTATTACTATTATTACTATTATTATTATTGTTATTATGACCTGGTGGTGCTATCATCAATATCTACATCTATAAATATTACATTTTTTCATTATATCCTGGTCCCTCTCTCTCCTCCCTCCCCTCTCTATGTAAAGTGCATAGAGATAATGGAAGTTATGAATTGATGCCAATCATATTAAACTGAATTGAATTGCAGAGAGAGGACGAAAACTCAGTGGGCCCATTTTAAAGACTCTACATAGAATTCAAATCTCACAATACTAGAAAGATTAAAATGCCAATGTATACATTTATAACAAGGATGATATTGTATGTGTGTAAAAAATAAAGAGAGTATATATATATAATTTTTTTTTTCCGGTTTTATTCTTGTCATTTTTATTTTTAGAAAAATATTGAGGGGGGGGGGGGGGGTTGAGTATGTTAACTGTTCATAAACTTTCCTTGACAACAGTTCGGACCATTTCCAGCAGATGTGTAGACTAAGCAAACTTCACTTATTCTACAAATACAGCAGTGCAGTATTTTCTGTGTTTTTAAACGAGACATTTTACGAAGCTCTACATGTATTGATTCTTTTCCAGTAGGTGGTAGTACAACACAGAATAAGCTCATTGTCCCCTTCAGTCACATTTTATGAACAAAACACTATTATAGAGAAATGAAACCATATAGTGACATAAACTGAAAACACTGATATGACATATCAACTGTGAATTTGATAATTTTTAGCTTTGCTGTCTGTGATAAATATGATTTACAGTCAGAAAGTTTACTGACTTCGGCTCCTGGAATGGACCTTTACTGGTTTCTCTACCACAGGCAGTCTCCTTGGTGACAGCTACAAGCAGGGGCGGTTCTGGCTAATTGGAGGCCCTGGGCAAAGAACAATTTTGAGCCCCCCCCCCCCCAAAAAAAAAAAAAGAAATAAGAAATTTTTCCTCATTTCTTATAGCAAGCAATAAGAAATGTCATGTTGAAAGACATTTCCAGAGCGAGCACACAGCATCTGCTGAAAAGTACCAAGCTGGAGATGAGCAAAAAAAGCAGAGTTCTGTGTTTCATTTAATTCAAAGTAGGCCTACACATGTAATAAGTTTCTCCTCTTCATAAGAGTTTGGTGTTTTCCTTTTTTGTAACAGGTTAAAATAGCAGTTAAACAGTTTTTTTTAATTGTCGTTCTATAATTTAATAAATGCAACAAACTATAGTTTTTATATATATTGTATAACTATATATATAACTTTATAACCTGTGTTATCAAATATTTGTTTGGCTCCAGGCAGATTTAATTTGGGGGAAGAGGGGGCAAAATTGCTCTTTCGATACTAAAGGTTGACTACCCCTGTGTTAGTATGACACAAACACTAACTCACTCACTCACATGTCTCCTTTTCTCACACACACTCACACACACAAGTCTCCATTTCACACACACTTATTTAATCACTTTCTCTCTCTTTCTCTTTGTCTCTCTCTCTCACACACATACACACACACATAGTCAAAATAGATTTTTTTTGGGGGGGGGGGGGGGGGGGGGCTCAAAATTGTTCTTTGCCCAGGGCCTCCAATTAGCCAGAACCGCCCCTGAGGGGCACTTGTGTTGAGAAGTGGTGAGGGTCACGTTTGGCGGTAGGAACAGTGGAATGGAGGACCCGAGCGCAGGCTGGAGCAATGAATCAACTTGAATTGATAGATGAGGCCCAGGCTTAAACAGACAGATGGGCAGACAGTCAGTTGAGAGCAGACAACAGATACCTATACAGAGGAAGCAGTTACAGGAGTCATCAACATGCAGAGCACAAAGAGAGACACACAGAGACAGGAGATGATGTGGCAGCTGACTGGTGAAACAGGGCTGCAACAAATGCCAGGAAGAAGATGAGCGAAATGAGGAACAGGTAAGCAGGTGCATCCGGACCATAGACTATGTATATCCAGACACAGGAAGAAAGACCAGGGACATCTAGTGGAAAGGTGGAGTATTATACAAGGTTGGTAAACAGGGCGGAGACAGAAACCATGACACTGGCTGTGGCTGAATTGTCTCTTTTAGCAAATAAAACGTTGGATCCAATCACTTGGTCAATCACATTGATTATGGCATGATTATGTGGCCTCATGTATGTGTAGTATCAAAGTTACTTTGTTTCTTGAGTCCTTCATATCTTCCTTTGGTCAAGGAAAGGGGACAGGAAAGGACACAGGATTTGTACTTTACACTGTGTTACAACTTTGAAAAGCTTAACAACAGAGAATTTAACAAAGAGAACATTTCAGAATTGTAGGAGGTAGGATTTCTGTCTTCTTCTTTTTAAGGTGCTAGTTCAATTTCACTGACGTGAATATAGACTGAATCAAAAAATGAATCCTTGTAATGAGCCAGTATGGCTTCCATATTTTTGTGATGTCACAAGTAGTCACTGACCTCAGTCACGGCCCCAGCATAGCTCAACTGGAGCCACTGTGTGTTTGTTTCAACTTTATTATTGCAACACTCCAAGTGGTCTAGAAAGGAACACAACTCAACTTATTGAGGAAACATTGCACAATCGGAAGGAAGCCAGTATATCACTTCAGAAGAGAGTTGAAGGGAAATGTTCTTCTCCTCCCACTCAAGTAAATATTATGTGATAGCCCTATTTCACTAATGTGACAATATTGCTTTAATTGTTCAATCAGATATACCCTGTCCCTGTCACTGCTAATACCACTTTTAACCTGAGGGAGGATGTAGGAGGACAAACTGATTCTTCTGCTCAGACAGAGCGAAGCCTCACTGGGAAACAGAAACACACAGAACCAACCATGTTAGCTGCTTTCATGGTTAGCACCTCCCTGAAAACAAAGCAGAACAAATCTGCGCTCATTACAGCCACAGACTGATCAGCAATAAACAGATCATAACCCTTAAGACCTATTCTCAAGTTTAAAAAAGGTCAACAGTTACACAGGCCCAAGTGATCACATACGTAAATCTTAAATTAAAAGAGTTTTCCCACTCTTCCCACTAGTGGACGGAGATCATAAACTTACTTATGGCCGCCTTATCTGTGCAGTAGCTGCTGCCAAATTATTAATGCATGTCATAAACTGCATTGCACTTTGTGGCAGGTCCGGTGGCGTTTCTACATTAGGGGCACGTGGAGCACTGCCCCACCAGATCCAGATGGCGCTGTTGTGCAGAAAGCTCAATACATCTGTACTTTGGGGCAAAATATATTTGATTTCATTTTATATGCAAAATAGCGTGAATGTGTGTGTGAATAAACTTGACTCACAGGCATTATAGTCTTTGTTTTGGAGTCATTTGATTTGTGTGTGTTTCTGTCTGTGTGCTTGCTCTGTGAACTGAGCTTCTCTCTTGCCGTCCGTCTCTGTTCTGGGGGCAACGGCCCAAGCTTAAGACTGTTGCCATGAAAACACCAATGAGCGTGAACCACACAGGCCGAAGTTAACATTGGGTGGGGGGGCACTTTCAGATGTGCCCCACGAAATCTGCCTAGCAACTGGACTCGAATGATGCGAAAAGCGACTCCAGCTCCGAGCCTGTTGCCTGCTCGGCTCCACCTGAGCTAACAGGCTAACAGGCTAACACGACCTGAGTCTGTGGACAGGTTTCACTCACATATCGGATGAATAATACGGTTTGATCTTCGGTTTGTTCTCCTGACAGAGAAGCTAAAGACGTCTGCGCTCCCGTTTCTGTGGTAAGTCCAGTTTAGTATTGTATTTATGTGTTAGTAGTGATGAGCAGGTACCTGTACATGGCTTGTTAGTTTGGCTCCGCTAGCCTGCAGGCGATGCTAACGGGACCTTACGGAGTTATTGACCCGACATGAACCAACATGATCCGGTCCACCCAGCGGGGGAAAGCGTTAGAGTTGAGTGTGTTTGGAGGATAAGCTCCACCACGTAAGATATCTGATGGTATGTAAAGTTGTTTCACTCGCCAAACCATTTGACTTGACTACGTTACACAGATTATTATTCTGCAGAAACAGATTTACTGTGATCAACTGAAACGTGAGTATTTAAAGTCACATCTGCATTTTAAGAGCAGCTGTTTAAAGTAGCATTACGTCTGTGGTGAAAATGTACGCTGGAGGAATTTTCAATGGGCGTCACAAAATGTCTCAATGGTGCCCCTGAGACCCCGGCACGTGTTCACATTGACCGATCTTCACAAAAATCAATACACAGGTGTATTTATTATTATTATTATTCATTTTATAATTATGTTTTCACAGAGAAGTGGAGAGACATGATGTGGACTGTTATCAACAGCTCTGTGGGAGATTATCACCTTGAATATTAATTCAGGCTTTTTCACATGGAGCCGGCCACTAGTGGCCATCCAGTGAACTGCAGTTTTTCCAGGATGTTGCGCAATGGTTTCAAGGGAGATTTAATGCCTTTAATCAAAATGAGTGATGCTCCGGTCCTATAATGTGCTATGAAGTTCTTGACCTTTAGTTGTCATCCCTCCTCTATAACCTTGCTGGACATCTACTCAAAACCCACAAGTTTGCTACAGAGCCGAGACAGACGCATCATCAGGTAATTTACCCAACTGTATGTTCCCTCCTGCTTCTCTTCTTCCACCATCATCATCATAATAGTTTGCTGGTACCTGCTTGCAAAAAGGGCTTGACCAGGGGCCTAAAGTCTCTGATTTGAAGCCCTGATCCACAAATTATTCCCTGGTTATTGGTAAAACTTAAAAAAAATCCTATCCCACAGTGTCAAAAGACAGTGAGAAAAATAACTACCTGGATCCACCCCTTTGTGTGTGTAACCGTACATTTTCCCAGTGTTAGAGGATAAAGATATAAGGGACTGACTTTATTTATTCAGCTATTGATGAGAATTATATAACGATACTTATTGATATCGTTTTATTGCCTAGCTCCCTGTTCTATTTGCAAACTTTGGCTCTGATCTTTGTCCACTTAAGTCCAAGGGCTGAGTGATATATCAAGAAACGACACAGCACAGGCTTTGGCCCTGATGTCTTTAATGGCGTCTTCCACGTCTATTGACATTTCAGTTCTCATGTACATGTCTGAAAGCAACTAGATCTGCATATCGTGTCAGTGTCATTGGTTACACTAAATGTTTCAATGTTTGTTTCAAGACTGATTTACCTGACTTAAGTGTGACGCCCGATCTTTCCCGAAACGTCTTTTAGTTTTGGTTTCAACTCTGTCCATAGGTTTGTTTCCTTGGTCCCATTAGACGGATCGTCACCGACTTCTGATAAATCTGCAGAAGGCCGAGGACATTATCAGACAGCATTTCGTTGGAAACATTAAGTTCATCGGCGAAATCTTCAAGCTCAAGATGCAAACGGCGGCTATAATGCATGACTGTGTGGTCAGGCTGCTGAACCACCAAGACGAAGAGTCTGTACAGTGTCTGTGCAGCCTGCTCACCACCATGGGCAAAGTCCTTGATTTAGAGGAGGCCAAGGTGAGCCGGAAGTAGTACATTTGACATAAATCTTAAATTAATTTTATTACGGTCTTAGAAAAGGTCTGAAGGGCTACAGATTGAAAGCTTCGAATATATTCTAGAGGATAATATGCGGCTGGTTTCCCTTTCCAAAACTAAATATTAAGAGAAATGCGTTGTTTGCAGGGATGAAGATGTGATGTGAACTTTTTGTCAGCAGTGTCTGGTAGATTGAATGGAGACATTCTGAACATGAACTTCATGTCTCAAATTAACCATCTCTCTCCCTCTGTGTCTCACCAGCCTCAGATGGATGAGTATTTCAACCAGATTGAAAAGATCGTCAAAGAGGGGAAAACTTCGTCTGGAATACGATTGATGTTGCAGGATATTATAGACCTGAGATTGGGGAGTCCTCTGTTTATGCCAAAATGTATCTAGGACTGTGTGATAAAACCCACACATGCTCCTAAATTCTCTGATCGTTCAAAGATAAAGAGCAAAGAAATCTGTTTAACACTACAGAAGTCTGATTCAGGTTTGAAGTCATTGTGGTTCTGAATTTTTTTTTTTCTTCAGCACAACTGGGTGTCCAGAGGACCCGAGCAGGGTCCAAACACCATTGACGAGCAGGAGGAGCCAAGAAAAGTGGAGAAACAAGTGCTCTCCAATGAAACCGAGAGACTGCCAGGTCAGGCCTGCAGTCTAAATCCTCTTTAAGGTTTAGAGTCACATCGACAGAGCTATAGTGACTCAGGAAACCAGTCTGTAGACTTCCTGTCCATATAATCTGCAGAGATGCTTTCATGCCCAGCAGCAGACAGGAAGCCCCCTCACTCCCTCCCATCTGCTAGCTGAGCTATAATATTTCATCTTGTAACGCAGCATGCCACAGAAACAGTCAGATCTGTCACTGTCTGCCACTTTCACAGCCGTCTGACTGCACTGTATTTCCTGTGAACTAATCTTAAACCTATACTTCCCTGTTCGTTTGTTTTTTTGTTTTTTGTGTGGGTGTGTCTCCACAGATCCAAGTGAGCAGAGAGATCAGCGCATAGAGAAAGAGGAGCCCTGGACCACTGTGCCTAGTAGGAACAATAGAAGGACGAACGACCCCAGGAAAATCCCAAAGGTCTCCAAGGTGAGACGAGCTGTCCGAGGCTTTGACACAGATCTTACCATTCTATCTTTTTCTAACCTTCTACTGTGAGGATTGTACAAATGCACTGCATACAGGAGACATGAAGCTGCTATTTACCTTCTGTCCCTAATAGTTGATTTGCTCATATTTCTACATTGGAATCACAAAAACAATGACAAACAATTACCATGTGGTAACTGGTCGTGTTCCATGGAAACTTAAATCGTTGTCAGAGGTGACCGTCGGGTAAAATCTGGAGAATTGGCTACAGACTTCAAACATTTAAATTACTTTGAAATTGTACATTTATTTTTTTCAGAACAACTGGGTGTCCAGAGGACCCGAGCAGGGTCCGATAACCATTGTCCACAAGGAGGCAAAGATGACAGAGAAGGAGGAGCCGAGAAAAGTGCAGCCTCAAATGAAGAACATCCAGCAGGGCCCCTGGGCTCAAGTCCCATTGGTGAAGGGCAGTGGTGGAGGAGCCAAGGCCGGTGACTCAGGTGAGGTCACACCACATGACTTTCAAACCTATCAGATCACTGTGCAGTTCTCACTACATGACCTGCTGATCAGGAGTTGTGTCACTGTTTGGAGTTCATACTACAACACTTAACGATGGAAGGGTGTCACTCACTTCACAATGTTTCGGCTGCTCCGCTCTGTTTAGCTGTAGTTGTCACTGATTCATCTAAGATATGAAGCGTGTTAGAAATCTGGGAGTCTGATAGTCTGTCATATCTATTACATTTTACCAGAATTTCCTTCATTATCTTCTTAAAAAGGTTTTAAATTTAACTTGATGAAACCCTGATATAAAACAGTAACTTACAGCATATCCTGTACACGGAGTCAGGTGAAGCATCTTCCTCTTAATGACTGGACCTTGACTCTGATCACCCACAATCGTTATTTTTCACTTTTCTCTCTTTTAACGTTTCATCTCTGCGGGCCTCAACTGCTTCTCAGCGCTGCAGTCCAGCCCCTCACCTCAACCCTCCACCCCTCCTCAAGAGAAGGCAGACTTCGACGGAAGGTATGAGATGACAACGCTGTCTGATTTGAAGGATCCTGTTGGTGTTAGGTTTCTCTGAAACTTGAGGAGAGTGTCTCTGTGATTTTGATATTTATCTTTTCTGCTAGCAGGATATTTTTAACTTTGATTAACTAGAATCCATTAATTTAAAATTTATTAGGGTTTTGTTTTGCTTCTGTTTAGGTCAGTGATAATAATTTGTAGTAGGTTCCAAATTGGTGGAAAAGCTTGATATTCAGAGTTTCTCATTTACACTGCCATCCTTCCTGACTCTTTGTTTATTCGTCCCCCACGCAGAAGAGGCAATAAGAACAGGAATCGCAGGAATCGCCTCCACAATCTGCTGCACAATGCGCCTGCTTTTTCTCAGCCTGATCCGTTGACCAGGGGAACCTGTTTGAAGGAGCTGCTGGAGAGTCCAGCCCCGGAGGACGAGTGGTATTGGTGATAGCCCTTGTAAATACAGTGTGGACATTACACACGTATACCAATAAACTGATCAATACAAGAATTTGTTTAGGGAAACAAAAAATGTAATCTGATGTTGATCTCTAGTTTCCTTATATTTTCAGCTATGTATGGAAAAATATATACAAGTATTAAAATATCCTTTTGCTATCATTTGTTGCAAGCATTTCATTATTTGAAGGCAAACAGCATTTCTCATTGTGAGAAACTTGTTTTTTTCTGTCTGTAGCTTACACAATATGTGCAGCTCCTTCCTTATTCTTTAATCGTTTGCGTGCCTGCACAGAAGGTCTTTCTATTTTTATGAACAGCTTTATAGAAGAATCCTTTAATAAATCCTTCAGTAACTTTAATAGTACTTGCATTTATCCATATTTTGGCACCAAGTAAGTACAACCTATTTCCCAGAGGTCAGCTGAATTAGCACTAGTTGGATACAGTGTTGAAATAATAGGATTTAGGCCGGCAATGTTTAGGTCAGGGGTGTCCAAACTTTTTATCCCGAGGGCCACATACAGAAAAAAATCCGAAGGTCTGGGCCACTTACACCGCCACGCCCCCCGGCCCTGGAGCGGACCTTTGACAGTGCGCCTCAATTGCGTCGCTCAGGGCGGGGGGCGTGGCGGCGTTCTGAGGGACAGCTGGCAGGTCAGGGGTGAGATGGGCGCCACCTTGTGTCTAAACTGAGAAGTACAATACAGTGGGCAATAGTCCATTATATTGCAGTGATTTTATTTGAATGTCCATGTGTGTGAACCATTGAATTTGTCGTGTGTGTTTGTGGGTGCGTGTGGGGTCAGTGTGGCCACATAGAAGGGGCCAGTTAGAGTCTTTAAAGCCATATAGAGAGATGCGTTAAACTGCATGAGCAGATCCTGTGGGTAGAGACGCACAGCCTGTATGAATGGAGTATGACTAATAATACATTGTGTAAAGTTGGGTGGGTCACTTGTATGTGAGCCATCACAATCACTGTCCCTGCAACGCCACCTAGTGGATACAGACGGACCGTATACTAATAATCATAATAACAGACATCTTTAAACTGTATCGTTATATCATATGATTACATATTTTTGTGGGCAAAGAGAACAAATTGTAAAATAAAGCTATAAAACAAATTAAATATGCATATTTTTTAAATAAGATAAAATAAAATAAAATTAATCCTGCGCAGTTCACTTCTGCGCAGGAGGTGTGAATTTGAGCATGTTAAAGCCCTCAAGAAGCCAATTAATTTGCCTGAAAAATAATAATAATAGTAATCCTTACAATTTTAATGGGGCTTCACTGTATGTCAGTGCTTGGGCCTTATTATAATAATAAATATCATTATTACTATTATTTTAATCAATGACGATTTAATGAATAGATGTTATAGCCTCAAATGTATTTTCATCACATAATATACAAATACTGTACAGTAATAAACATCTTACTTTAATCTACATCATGTGTGATATCAAAACCTTATAGCTATAGCAGGGTTCCCGCGGGGTCTTAAAAAGTCTTAAATTTAATAATCGGAATTTTAGGCCTTAAAAAGTCTTAAAAAGTCTTAAATTTGATTAAGCTAGGTCTTAAAAATGAATTGGATTAGGAACCAACTTCACGTTAACTAAATGTCCGCGTTGCAGAGTAAGCAGTATGATAATCAGTTACCCCCCCAACAATTCGTATGGATATAAATCAGCATGGAACCATCACTAACACTCCCAATGGGACGCGCCGCGCCTGCCTATCTGCATCTCGGAGGTGCACGCAGAGCACAGAAAGAGGAGTGCGCGCTGCATCCTGCGGCGGGAGCGCGCTCAGCGTAGCGCAGTAGTAATCAACATGTATCTCGAGACAGAGAGGAAGAAGACAGCTGTCCGTCAGACAGAGACTGCTGTCTGTTTGTGCCACTGTGTGTTATTAGTAGTTTCAGAGTTCTTTATTAGTTAACTTGCACTTCTGGGGCTGCACGGTCAGCGCGAGTGCAGCGTTATCGGTGGGTTCCTCGCTAATATATATATACGGATAGATAAGGCTGTATTTTGTTAATATAGAACCACACGTATTCTCACCCATATCCTGCCTGCCTTTCATAGGCATATGTTGTACTGTGCTGTTGCCAAATTAAAGAACATTAACAGAGAGAAGTCGTCTGAGCCGTGTTTTAGCAGACACACCTGGAGCGGAGCTGGAAATCAGAACCGGCTAAAAAAGAATAAGTTCCTCATATGCAGTCCTTACATCAATCCTCACCAATATACTGTGTGTTCTCCGATAAGTTCTCACCGGGGGCCAGGGGTGGACTGGCCATCTGGCATACCGGGCATCGTCCCGGTGGGCCGTTGACCCAATGTGGGCCGGTCTGGTCCGCTATGTTTTTTTTTTTTTTCTCTTCTTCCGCTCTAAATTCCCTCCAATTGGGCCGGCCAATTGGCTACAGAGGGCTAGCAGTGTGTTGCCAGCATCGACACATATTATTGGTTTATTTTTTGTCATTGTCAATCAATCATGGGCTGACAGTGCTGTCAATCACAACACAAACCAGGGTGGGGCGGGACCTCATGGCATTGGCGGGGGGAGTCGCGGGACGGGCTGCTGCGGAGACAGAAACTTAAAATGGATAATAAGAGTAAAAAATGCCCGGGTGGCGCTGAGAAGCATCGGGAAAAAAAGCTGAAGTCTCTGGAGGTGGAGGCTGCTACATGTGGCAAACTGACGGACCTATGGTAAGTAACGTTGGCCTGGGGCTGGCTAGGCTACATTTTTGAGACATGTCCAAAACAAAGTAGAAAACGTTTTTGATTTTGTTTTAATATGCCGAAATGTGATATTATGGGTTATTATTGTTCAGATGATTTAGCTAAGCTAGCTAAGAGCTGCTAACGTCTACTGTTGCCATAGCAACAGTAAACTTTCTCATGTACTTTCTCATGTAAATAGAGATGCAGAATCAAGCTAATTCTTTTCAGAAGTTTTATTGTGCCTATGTGTTGATCTTTAATGGTGTGATCATGTACACTAAATGATCAATTATTCTCCATTACAGGTTGTTGTGATATATTTGAGGAGTCGTTCTCCCTCTGTTTTATATGTGGACATTTGGGACCACTGTTAGAATTTGGTAAGTTTATCATGTATTTTTTAATGTATAAATTCAAAATTATAATAATTTTCAAAAGGTTTTAAAAGAAACACACATCCAAAAAGTTCTCAACTCTAGGTTCAGGACAGAGGAAAACATTTTCTCTATTTTTCAGACATTATAATGTATCCATGTTCTTCTCCGGTTGACCACTTGACATGTGAGAGCCTGAGGAGTTGTTCAACCTCTGTCCATGTTCCAGGCCTTACTCTCTGTCTGCCTCCACTCTCTGCCTTCACTGTACCAAAGTTTGTCTGTTGAGTCTCCTCTAGTCTGGTGAGTTTATCATTTTTTATGTTTTATGAAATCATACTTAATTTGTGATGATTAGAGACATTATAATGTATCCATGTCCTTCTCAGGTTGACCACTTGACATGTGAGAGCCTGAGGAGTTGTTTTCCAGACACAGGTAGAGCTGGCAGGGGCGTCACCCTGGGCCTGCCCTTTTGGGCTGGGCTTCAGCTGCAGATCTAAAGGCTGCTTCCAGGGGCATGGGGCCCTCAGCCTTTGTTTTTCTTTGCTTCTGCACCTTACAACATACATCACACCTTATTTTCATACATCCAAACACTGTTAACACCACTGACGTGTAACATATTTTACACATCCCACTACGTAGTTAGAGCTATCTTGATTTGGAGTTAAATAAATTTACTTTTGGCTTGAGAGGTTTGTGTGTGGCCTCCCTTCTTGTTGCCATCTTTGAGCTAGGTGGTAACAGTAGTATGCATGAGAGAAGACACCGCGAGATTTGTTGACTTCTATGTGGTGTCCGCTGATAATGTAGTGGGCTGGTCTGGACAGACAATGCCAGGGCTGAATTTTTGTCCCAGTCCACCCCTGCCGGGGGCTGCAAAGTTAGTGATGGTTCCATGCTGATTTATATCCATACGAATTGTTGGGGGGGTAACTGATTATCATACTGCTTACTCTGCAACGCGGACATTTAGTTAACGTGAAGTTGGTTCCTAATCCAATTCATTTTTAAGACCTAGCTTAATCAAATTTAATACTTCTTAAGACTTTTTAAGGCCTAAAATTCCGATTATTAAATTTAAGACTTTTTAAGACCCCGCGGGAACCCTGCTATAGCTATAAGGTTTTGATATCACACATGATGTAGATTAAAGTAAGATGTTTATTACTGTACAGTATTTGTATATTATGTGATGAAAATACATTTGAGGCTATAACATCTATTCATTAAATCGTCATTGATTAAAATAATAGTAATAATGATATTTATTATTATAATAAGGCCCAAGCACTGACATACAGTGAAGCCCCATTGAAATTGTAAGGATTATTATTATTATTATTTTTCAGGCGAATTAATTGGCTTCTTGAGGGCTTTAACATGCTCAAATTCACACCTCCTGTGCAGAAGTGAACTGCGCAGGATTAATTTTATTTTATTTTATCTTATTTAAAAAATATGCATATTTAATTTGTTTTATAGCTTTATTTTACAATTTGTTCTCTTTGCCCACAAAAATATGTAATCATATGATATAACGATACAGTTTAAAGATGTCTGTTATTATGATTATTAGTATACAGTCCGTCTGTATCCACTAGGTGGCGTTGCAGGGACAGTGATTGTGATGGCTCACATACAAGTGACCCACCCAACTTTACACAATGTATTATTAGTCATACTCCATTCATACAGGCTGTGCGTCTCTACCCACAGGATCTGCTCATGCAGTTTAACGCATCTCTCTATATGGCTTTAAAGACTCTAACTGGCCCCTTCTATGTGGCCACACTGACCCCACACGCACCCACAAACACACACGACAAATTCAATGGTTCACACACATGGACATTCAAATAAAATCACTGCAATGTTATGGACTATTGCCCACTGTATTGTACTTCTCAGTTTAGACACTAGGTGGCGCCCATCTCACCCCTGACCTGCCAGCTGTCCCTCAGAACGCCGCCACGCCCCCCGCCCTGAGCGACGCAATTGAGGCACACTGTCAAAGGTCCGCTCCAGGGCAGGGGGGCGTGGCGGTGTAAGTGGCCCAGACCTTCGGATTTTTTTCTGTATGTGGCCCTCGGGATAAAAAGTTTGGACACCCCTGACCTAAACACTGCCGGCCTAAATCCTATTATTTCAACACTGTATCCAACTAGTGCTAATTCAGCTGACCTCTGGGAAATAGGTTGTACTTACTTGGTGCCAAAATATGGATAAATGCAAATACAATTAAAGTTACTGAAGGATTGTTCATAAAAATAGAAAGACCTTCTGTGCAGGCACGCAAACGATTAAAGAATAAGGAAGGAGCTGCACATATTGTGTAAGCTACAGACAGAAAAAAACAAGTTTCTCACAATGAGAAATGCTGTTTGCCTTCAAATAATGAAAGGCTTGCATCAAATGATAGCAAAAGGATATTTTAATACTTGTAAATATTTTTCCATACATAGCTGAAAATATAAGGAAACTAGAGATCAACATCAGATTTCATTTTTTGTTTCCCTAAACAAATTCTTGTATTGATCAGTTTATTGGTATACGTGTGTAATGTCCACACTGTATTTACAAGGGCTATCACCAATACCACTCGTCCTCCGGGGCTGGACTCTCCAGCAGCTCCTTCAAACAGGTTCCCCTGGTCAACGGATCAGGCTGAGAAAAAGCAGGCGCATTGTGCAGCAGATTGTGGAGGCGATTCCTGCGATTCCTGTTCTTATTGCCTCTTCTGCGTGGGGGACGAATAAACAAAGAGTCAGGAAGGATGGCAGTGTAAATGAGAAACTCTGAATATCAAGCTTTTCCAGCAATTTTGAACCTACTACAAATTATTATCACTGACCTAAACAGAAGCAAAACAAAACCCTAATAACAGAACTGATTTATTTTTAAATTAATGGATTCTAGTTAATCAAAGTTAAAAATATCCTGCTAGCAGAAAAGATAAATATCAAAATCACAGAGACACTCTCCTCAAGTTTCAGAGAAACCTAACACCAACAGGATCCTTCAAATCAGACAGCGTTGTCATCTCATACCTTCCGTCGAAGTCTGCCTTCTCTTGAGGAGGGGTGGAGGGTTGTGGTGAGGGGCTGGACTGCAGCGCTGAGAAGCAGTTGAGGCCCGCAGAGATGAAACGTTAAAAGAGAGAAAAGTGAAAAATAACGATTGTGGGTGATCAGAGTCAAGGTCCAGTCATTAAGAGGAAGATGCTTCACCTGACTCCGTGTACAGGATATGCTGTAAGTTACTGTTTTATATCAGGGTTTCATCAAGTTAAATTTAAAACCTTTTTAAGAACATAATGAAGGAAATTCTGGTAAAATGTAATAGATATGAAAGACTATCAGACTCCCAGATTTCTAACACGCTTCATATCTTAGATGAATCAGTGACAACTACAGCTAAACAGAGCGGAGCAGCCGAAACATTGTGAAGTGAGTGACACCCTTCCATCGTTAAGTGTTGTAGTATGAACTCCAAACAGTGACACGACTCCTGATCAGCAGGTCATGTAGTGAGAACTGCACAGTGATCTGATAGGTTTGAAAGTCATGTGGTGTGACCTCACCTGAGTCACCGGCCTTGGCTCCTCCACCACTGCCCTTCACCAATGGGACTTGAGCCCAGGGGCCCTGCTGGATGTTCTTCATTTGAGGCTGCACTTTTCTCGGCTCCTCCTTCTCTGTCATCTTTGCCTCCTTGGGGACAGTGGTTATCGGCCCCTGCTCGGGTCCTCTGGACACCCAGTTGTTCTAAAAAAAAAAAAATGTACATTTTCAAAGTAATTTAAATGTTTGAAGTCTGTAGCCAATTCTCCAGATTTTACCCGGCGGTCATGTCTGACGACGATTTAAGTTTCCATGGAACACGACCAGTTACCACATGGTAATTGTTTGTCATTGTTTTTGTGATTCCAATGTAGAAATATGAGCAAATCAACTATTAGGGACAGAAGGTAAATAGCAGCTTCATGTATCCTGTATGCAGTGCATTTGTACAATCCTCACAGTAGAAGGTTAGAAAAAGGTAGAATGGTAAGATCTGTGTCAAAGCCTCGGACAGCTCGTCTCACCTTGGAGACCTTTGGGATTTTCCTGGGGTCGTTCCTACTAGGCACAGTGGTCCAGGGCTCCTCTTTCTTTACGCGCTGATCCCTCTGCTCACTTGGATCTGTGGAGACACACCCACACAAAAAACAAAAAAACAAACAAACAGGGAAGTATAGGTTTAAGATTAGTTCACAGGAAATACAGTGCAGTTAGACGGCTGTGAAAGTGGCAGACAGAGTGACATATCTGACTGTTTCTGTGGCATGCTGCGTTACAAGATGAAATATTATAGCTCAGCTAGCAGATGGGAGGGAGTGAGGGGGCTTCCTGTCTGCTGCTGGGCATGAAAGCATCTCTGCAGATTATATGGACAGGAAGTCTACAGACTGGTTTCCTGAGTCACTATAGCTCTGTCGATGTGATTCTAAACCTTAAAGAGGATTTAGACTGCAGGTCTGACCTGGCTGTCTCTCGGTTTCATTGGAGAGCACTTGTTTCTCCACTTTTCTTGGCTCCTCCTGCTCGTCAATGGTTATCATACCCTGCTCGGGTCCTCTGGACACCCAGTTGTGCTGAAGAAAAAAAAAAATTCAGAACCACAATGACTTCAAACCTGAATCAGACTTCTGTAGTGTTAAACAGATTTCTTTGCTCTTTATCTTTGAACGATCAGAGAATTTAGGAGCATGTGTGGGTTTTATCACACCTAGATACATTTTGGCATAAACAGAGGACTCACCAATCTCAGGTCTATAATATCCTGCAACATCAATCGTATTCCAGACGAAGTTTTCCCCTCTTTAACGATCTTTTCAATCTGGTTGAAATACTCATCCATCTGAGGCTGGTGAGACACAGAGGGAGAGAGATGGTTAATTTGAGACATGAAGTTCATGTTCAGAATGTCTCCATTCAATCTACCAGACACTGCTGAAAAAAAGTTCACATCACATCTTCATCCCTGCAAACAACGCATTTCTCTTAATATTTAGTTTTGGAAAGGGAAACCAGCCGCATATTATCCTCTAGAATATATTCGAAGCTTTCAATCTGTAGCCCTTCAGACCTTTTCTAAGACCGTAATAAAATTAATTTAAGATTTATGTCAAATGTACTACTTCCAGCTCACCTTGGCCTCCTCTAAATCAAGGACTTTGCCCATGGTGGTGAGCAGGCTGCACAGACACTGTACAGACTCTTCGTCTTGATGGTTCAGCAGCCTGACCACACAGTCATGCATTATAGCCGCCGTTTGCATCTTGAGCTTGAAGATTTCGCCGATGAACTTAATGTTTCCAACGAAATGCTGTCGGATAATGTCCTCGGCCTTCTGCAGATTTATCAGAAGTCGGTGACGATCCGTCTAATGGGACCAAGGAAACAAACCTATGGACAGAGTTGAAACCAAAACTAAAAGACGTTTCGGGAAAGATCGGGCGTCACACTTAAGTCAGGTAAATCAGTCTTGAAACAAACATTGAAACATTTAGTGTAACCAATGACACTGACACGATATGCAGATCTAGTTGCTTTCAGACATGTACATGAGAACTGAAATGTCAATAGACGTGGAAGACGCCATTAAAGACATCAGGGCCAAAGCCTGTGCTGTGTCGTTTCTTGATATATCACTCAGCCCTTGGACTTAATTTGGACAAAGATCAGAGCCAAAGTTTGCAAATAGAACAGGGAGCTAGGCAAAAAAACGATATCAATAATTATCGTTATATAATTCTCATCAATAGCTGAATAAATAATGTCAGTCCCTTATATCTTTATCCTCTAACACTGGGAAAATGTACGGTTACACACACAAAGGGGTGGATCTAGGTAGTTATTTTTCTCACTGTCTTTTGACACTGTGGGATAGGATTTTTTTTAAGTTTTACCAATAACCAGGGAATAATTTGTGGATCAGGGCTTCAAATCAGAGACTTTAGGCCCCTGGTCAAGCCCTTTTTGCAAGCAGGTACCAGCAAACTATTATGATGATGATGGTGGAAGAAGAGAAGCAGGAGGGAACATACAGTTGGGTAAATTACCTGATGATGCGTCTGTCTCGGCTCTGTAGCAAACTTGTGGGTTTTGAGTAGATGTCCAGCAAGGTTATAGAGGAGGGATGACAACTAAAGGTCAAGAACTTCATAGCACATTATAGGACCGGAGCATCACTCATTTTGATTAAAGGCATTAAATCTCCCTTGAAACCATTGCGCAACACCCTGGAAAAACTGCAGTTCACTGGATGGCCACTAGTGGCCGGCTCCATGTGAAAAAGCCTGAATTAATATTCAAGGTGATAATCTCCCACAGAGCTGTTGATAACAGTCCACATCATGTCTCTCCACTTCTCTGTGAAAACATAATTATAAAATGAATAATAATAATAATAAATACACCTGTGTATTGATTTTTGTGAAGATCGGTCAATGTGAACACGTGCCGGGGTCTCAGGGGCACCATTGAGACATTTTGTGACGCCCATTGAAAATTCCTCCAGAGTACGTACATTTTCACCACAGACGTAATGCTACTTTAAACAGCTGCTCTTAAAATGCAGATGTGACTTTAAATACTCACGTTTCAGTTGATCACAGTAAATCTGTTTCTGCAGAATAATAATCTGTGTAACGTAGTCAAGTCAAATGGTTTGGCGAGTGAAACAACTTTACATACCATCAGATATCTTACGTGGTGGAGCTTATCCTCCAAACACACTCAACTCTAACGCTTTCCCCCGCTGGGTGGACCGGATCATGTCGGTTCATGTCGGGTCAATAACTCCGTAAGGTCCCGTTAGCATCGCCTGCAGGCTAGCGGAGCTAAACTAGGTGGAGGTGGAGCCGAGCAGCCAACAGGCTCGGAGCTGGAGCCACTATTCGCATTTTTCGAGTCCAGTTGCTAGGCAGATTCTGTGGGGCACATCTGAAAGTGCCCCCCCACCCAATGTTAACTTCGGCCTGTGTGGTTCACGCTCATTGGTGTTTCCATGGCAACAGTCTTAAGCTTGGGCCGTTGCCCCCAGAGCTCAGTTCACAGAGCAAGCACACAGACAGAAACACACACGAGTCAAATGACTCCAAAACAAGACTATAATGCTTGTGAGTCAAATTTATTCACACACACATTCACGCTATTTTGCATATAAAATGAAATGAAATATATTTTGCCACAAAGTACAGATGTATTGAGCTTTCCGCACAACAGCGCCATCTGGATGTGGTGGGGCAGTGCCCCACGTGCCCCTAATGTAGAAAATGTATTCAATGTTTACAAGAACTATGATCTGGTCCCATCTGTGCAATAAATGATTATATGTAAATTAAAGGCATTTACAGATGCAAGTGTCCATTTTCTAACAAATGTTGCTATTAACAGAAAGTGGTTTCTTCATTTGCAGTGAAGAAAACACTTATCTTCTCTCGGCCACCGTAACCATGTAATCCCACCCCGGAGCGGCAGGAGGCGGTGTGGAGCATCAGACAACACCGTGGTAGTCTCGCACTAAAACAGAAGCAAGAAGTCCCTCAAACGTGTATCCAACATGTCCGACATCAGTGTTGTTACTTGCTGAGACGCTACGAGCCGAGATCTTTTTATTTCACTGCCCGCACATTAAAGTTGTCCAGCGACGGTTGAAGGAGCGTTAAAGCCTCAAAATGCCTGAGAGGAAGAAGAAGCTGACGAAGAAGAGGAGACACCCGTTCAATAAAGACACGGAGGCGGACTCTGACTGTACATCGTGCCCACTGACTTCAAACAGCGCTGCAAACGTTTTGCCTGCCATATTAGTGCCACTGATTTCCCCCGAAGGACACATTTCCACGTGGTGGTTTGACCAAATTAAAACTGTTGTTGTAAAAACTCTTGAAAGCGACACATTTACCGATATGAAACAGGCATTATCGTTCCTTATTAGCATGAATGCTACTAGCCCCCCTATACCCCAACCCCCCCCCCCCCCCAGATAGATCTAAAGTGATGTAGATAAATAGATGTACTTTATTTTTGTAACACACAGTTTCAGAAGCATCATCGGGGATTTTTCACTCAAACCGTTAAGTTTGAATTTAATGTTTATCTAAATTAAACTTGTACATTTAAAAAAAAAAATAGGCATTTTCTGAATTTTTTTGAACGTTATCACTCAGGCTTTGTTCCTTTGATGAATGTCACTGAAGGTCACCAAAGCAGCAGCCATATACCTTTGAAGTCTGTCCCTACATAAGCGTCAGTTTTCAGTCAGTTTTCAGTCAGTTCTCTTCGGAATACTTGGCTCGTTGCACCTGAACTCTGTTGTTGCTCCTGAACTCTGTTCTTGCTCCTGAACTCTGTTCTTGCTCCTGAACTCTGTTCTTGCTCCTGACCTCGTTTCTTTGGATTTGCCTTTAAGAGAACTACGATTGATTTGAATCAACATGATCCCAACACACGTGGGGTTTCTCGGCGCTGCCTCCTACGAGTCCGTCAGCTGCGTCACAGCAAACTTTCAAGCCTTCGTGACGGATCTGAGTCACGAGGACTTGGACGTTGAGGAGAACCTGCAGGAAATGGTTGAGCTCATTTTCAAGAGGGCCGTGAAGAAACCAGACTCTGCTGCAGTCTTCGCGGAGCTGTGTCAACACCTCTCAGAAGTAAGTGATGCATCTATGACTGGAAGCTACTTTATCCTGTTTCTTACTTAGTTGGACACCTTGTATTTGTATGCAGGTTTTAACCTTAATTGAACACACTGATCACTATGTATGTATGTGAGTTACATTAGTGTTAATATTTCTTTATGGTTTTCTCCTCTTCAGGTGGAGTTCCAATCCTTGTCTGACTGGTCAGCCAGCGTCTCCTTCAGGTCTCTGCTGGTTAAACACTGCCAGGCAGAGTTCATGAAGAACTTGGACAAGGAGGGCATTCATCAAAAGAGTTGGTCCTGCCTGGAGCCAGTCCAGGACGTGAGGGTCATCGACCGGCTGAGGGAAGAGCAACAGAACACCAAACCTTCTGGTCGGTTCCTTAACATGCTGAGGTTTATTGGGGAGCTGTTCCTCTCCAAGGTGCTGGCAGAGAAGTCCATGCACTGCTGCATCAGGAGGCTGTTGCAGAAAGGAGACGGGCCGTCTCTTGAGGGCCTCTGTCAGCTCCTCCAGATGATCCAGCAGGACCTGGAGGTGGTGACGGAAAAGGAGGTGATGGACACCTACTATAACCAGCTGGACCATATCGCAGAGAAAGGGAAGAGGGCACCAAGGCTCTCCCTTTTGTTGAGGGAAACAGTGGATGCCAGGAAGATGGCATACTCCACCCCCCACTAAGTTTTTAATGAAAACTCATGTGGGAAATACAACTTATACACTTATACAACTTATACAGTGATATTTGTAAATGGACACTAACCCCCCACTGCAACCCCTGCTCCTACTCTGTATAATTTGCACTGGGTGACATCATGTCTGTACTCTGTTTGTGGTTTGTACTATGTTGTCGACTAATGAATAAAATGTTTTAAATTTAATTTGGGTGTTTTTATGTCTTGCATGCAGCTGCCCTCACATTTCAATTAAAACACATGTGGGAAATACAACTTATACATTTCCCTTTTTCCCAATAATCAATGAAAAGCACAGATGCCTGGAGAGTTTCTGGGACAACATTTGACAAAAGTACTTATTCTGAACTGAACATCAAATCTAAATGAGAATTCAGTAAAAAAAACATAATTGATCTCATATTTTATCTCTTAACAGCTGGTTGTGTACCACTAGTTTCACTTCAAGCTGTGAGGATATTCAATATAAGCCTCTGGAGAGTGATATTTATGAATGGACAAAAAGCTTGGCTTTATTATGTCATCAGCAAGAGCATGATATTATTTGACAAGGACAGACAAACTGCAGCTTTGTGTTGAGTAACACTATTTTCAACCAATCCTTTAGACATTTCAGTGCATGTGTAATAAATACGGCATCAGAGGTCAAACTCCTAAAATTAGCTCAGTATCGTCTGCTGAAACTCAGAGACTCTGTCTGTGAGCTTATGTTTGTGCACTGGACTAAAAATGTGTTTCTTTTGGGAGACAAACTCGCAGCATATTTCAGGATTCCAGTAGCTTAAGTGGGACAGTTGTTGCATGGATGGGTGGGCCTGGCCTGCCAAAACGTCCTATGCACTCACTACATGAAAAGTTATGCAACAGGCAGTACTGCACCGATTGTCTTCCTTGGCCCCATGAGCTTCTTCGAGTTATGTAAATATATAGTCATCACAAACAAGGCATTACAATTAAGGCATATTACAACAGTGCTTTAAGGATTTATTTCTCTCATTTGTACACATATAAAGAATATATTCATCGCTTCATGAGTTCCCAGATAATTGGATAGACAGACAAATAACTGAGATTATTCCTGAAAAATGAGCAACTGAGAATTTGAAATTGCAGGACAGTCTGACACTGGGTCCGCACAATACTGTCAGTGTCGGTTTTACTTAAGAGCATGCGATTCTGCTGTCTTCTTGCCATATCATGCACCAAAGAATGAGGCTGTGAATGAATAAATAAAAGAATAAATCATAAATATTAAGAAGTTGGGGAGACCAATTCAAATGAATGGAGGTTAATCTAGAATACTAAGCAAACTTCACTTATTCTACAAATACAGCAGTGCAGTATTTTCTGTGTTTTTAAACGAGACATTTTACGAAGCTCTACATGTATTGATTATTTCCCAGTAGGTGGTAGTACAACACAGAATAAGCTCATTGTCCCCTTCAGTCACATTTTATGAGCAAAACACTATTAAAGAGAAATGAAACCATATAGTGACATAAACTGAAAACACTGATATGACATATCAACTGTGAATTTGATAATTTTTAGCCTTGCTGTCTGTGATAAATATGATTTAGACAGACAGTCAGAAAGTTTACTGACTTCGGCTCCTGGAATGGACCTTTACTGGTTTCTCTACCACAGGCAGTCTCCTTGGTGACAGCTACAAGCAGCAGTGGTGTCACTCATTACAACACAACTTTAGAAACTTGGCTCGCGCGCGCCCTGCAGGGGGTTGTTACCATGCGGACCGGGGCTCTCATGTATTGATTTGTGTCAGTGGCTGTGGAGCGGAGCGAGGACGGGATTTGTGCAAACTCCTCTTCACGCTGCGAGGAGATGACTGACGTGCTGAGGCTGCTGTCCCAGGCGGACAGGAAGGATTTACCCACTCTCTCCCTGCTCTCTGATAATGGTGGGACCAAAGTTTGTTGTCCTTTTTTGTTTTTGTTTGGTGAGAGTCTGGTAAAGTGTCCATTCAGCTTCTGGTTGTAAATACAAACAATGCAACTTGCACTGTGTCATCAAATTTAACGCTGTTAATGTATGTGTTCTGTTTTCAGATATTGACAGTATTTGGGCTGATGTATCCACTTACATTGAACGACAGATGACATTACAGAAGGTTAGTCTATCTATCTATCTATCTATCTATCTATCTATCTATCTATCTATCTATCTATCTATCTATCTATCTATCTACTAGTTCATATATGTATGACACAGTGTTGATACTGCCCATTCAATGGCCTAATAACAGTGGACTGATTGATTTCTTGTGTCAGGGGGTCCAGCTGGCAGGATTGGGGACGTTCACCTTCTCTCAGCAGAGGCTGGATCTTGGGAACAGGTCCACCGTGATCCAACGACCCATCTTCATCCTGGCAGGGAAACTGCTCCAGTCTCTGGGTTTAAAGCAGACCAGGCCATTGGCTGCAGGTGGACACATTATACTATTTTTTAAATGCATTACTACTCCTAATGATAGCCTATTTTATGTGAATACAGGTTTATGCTAATGGTAATCCTTTAACTGTGGTAAATATTTGGATATGAGTCTTGGTGATCGGAAAGGATTTTGTTTCACAACGGTGTTTGACACACTGACAAAAGAACAATGAGGATTTGTGTGTGCCTTGCAGCGACACACCTGCCAGTGGTGCAGCTAAACTTTGCAGCCATGTCCCAGGAGACTCCCTTCAGTCGAGACGTGGTGGAGGGCTGCGTGAGAGAAACTCTTCTGTTCCTCTTCAGAGCTTTGGCCTCTGAACGAAACGTGTTGGTCACGTTCCAGGGGATTGGAGTTCTGTCCTTCACAAACAACAAGGTGGCTCCGCTCCGCTTCCTGCATCATGTTTCCTATTCTGTGATTCACGTTGTCGGCTGGTTTGTCATTAAATCTAATATCAGGTGATGTTCTTCAAAAGGTCCGGATGAAGTTCAACAGATATTTTATTAATGCCATGGATGGAACTGGTAGGATGCTGATAGCTTTTAACAAAGTGAGTATCAACAAGTGTGTTTGCATGTAACAGCACAATAATTGCATAGTGAGTGCTCATATAGGTAATTGGTACTTTTGCCTCTCCAGAGAACTGGCAGCAGTGTCTCTTTACTGTCTGGTGGCGTGTCCAGGCTGCAGAGGCCACAGACTGTCAACCCCATCACCCTGCCAACCGTCTGCTCCCCTCAGCCCCCCCACAAAGACACAGACACAGATGGATGGTGCATGTCACCAGCTCCAGACCAGAGGAATGCAGGAGGTGAGCGAGCCCTCTGCACGAGGCCGACGGTTTGAGTTTAATGAGTCAAATCCAAATCCTCACATGTCTCTTGTCCACATGCAGCAAAGAAAACTTTAGGCTGTTTAGGTTTAGAAGCTGAAATAAACACGATATGGGGAAAATTATGTTAATCTTATTTATCGTGTGTAGCAGATTAATTGATTTGAATTTGAATCTACTCAGTGTTGTGTGTCTTCACAGACGTCCCCCAACAGAGAGACTCTAAACCGCATCCGACACTGCAACCTGCCAAGATGAAAGCTATCAATCTTTTTGAGGAAGTGAATCCAAAACCCCCAACGGAGGCCACCTCGGTCAAGTACTTCACACACAAAGACACAAGCACACACACACAGACACACACACACGCTGAGGCTCGGTTTTCAGTGGACCGAGTTGTTGTTTGCAGGTCGACGAGTTGCTGAGAGCTGAGAGGTCAGTGGGGGTCTCATATTGTTACTGCCCCGAGGCGGCTAACAGCTCCATGAATGATGCACAACTACCTGTGGGACAGATTCCCCTCATGTCATCGCCTCCCGCCACTGTCGACACACAAACACACACACACACACACACACACAGACACACACACGTGATCTTAGAAAATTGTTGTTAAGAAAAATGTCTCACTTCCCCAAATCTTAAATTGAGAATGAGACAGAGAGTGAATGGACATCCAGCTATCATCTTCTATCCCTTTGTGAATCCACTATGATCCTCTTGTTAGGTGTCATCATCATTACCCATAAGTTGTCTTCATAACTGTCATTGAGTCTATTATAACCTCAAATACACATCAAAAGACTGTGTGAAAAGTTTAAATCAAACTTAAAATAAACCTGTGTAAGATGTTGATTTATTTAGTTTCTATTAAAATCTCTTCCTTGCTCAAAACAAAAACCAAAACAGTGTGGATTAGGCTTCAGGAAGAATTTGACAAATAATGTGTAAAACGAAATGTTTGTGTAGACAAGTCACACAACATCTGTGTAATAATCTCGCAACAATCACTTATCAAGAGGTCACCACGTCTTTGCACACTATACAAAAGTCAAGTATTTATTTCCACTCCCAGGCCTGTCACCTTCATCTCCCCACCAGAGGGCGCTCCCACCAAACTGGAGGAACCTTGTGTGAGAGCTAGATGCTCTGGCCACACTCGAGCTGGACAGGTGACTCCACTTGTCTGTATTGAAAGAGCCTGAGAAGAACACGATCCACAGACTTCATATTCTGAATCCTTTGCACTGTTGATCCTCCGGCCTCGTCCCTGCAGGAGCTGTGCTATCTGTGCATGCAGCGGGCCCGGAGAAATGTCCCGGTGTACCTGAGGGAGCAGCAACAGGCCGAGGAGAAAGCTCGGGACAAACTCCTCCTACTGAAAGAACAACAGAGGGACAAGCAGCGCATGGAGGAAGAACAGGTTTGTGTGACAGCAGGGGTCATAGGTCACACAGCAATAAGCACGACAACAACGTGAGGTAAAATGTCAACCTGACGATGATAGCTCTACTTTGGGCTCCACCAAAGTCATTGGGGTTCATCCTCTTGGGAGAATGAATATCTGAGACAAATTACTTCAGCAGTCCATTCAACAGTTATTGAAATATTGCAGTCGATCCACAGGCTGATATCCCCTGAGCTGCTGGTGTCGCCAAAAGCTATGACTGTGAAGATTAAGTGGTCACAAGCTATTGTGCTATGGAAATGTCTCTTTTTGTAAACTATCTTAATACATATATACACATTTATTTTCTATTTTATTGAAATACCTTATTCCCATCGTCCACACACAAGTTTTGATTCACAGGTGTTTTGGGGATATTTCTTTCGGTTTTTATTCAAAGAAAACATGAGATCAGAAAACACATAGACTGAGGCTGTAGAAACATGGTTAAGCAAGATAAAGTAAAAGCAGTGAAATGTTTCACAATAAAAGGAAAAAAGACAGAGGTCACAGTAAGAACTCTCTCAACAGCTGAGGAGTTGAGGGTGGTTCCGCTCTGCTCGGGGTCGGTGAGCTGAGACCAAGGCATCATCCCTTTTTCCAGCACTTGGAAAGAAGTGTGGGACCCCAGGGAAATTAAAATTCAAAAGTGCTTTAATGTTGTTTTTGCCAGTATTACTTCTTGGTCCAATAAACCAGCCTCCAAAATTTGTAGCATGTCCCAAGAAGTCATAACGGCCAAATCCCTCTCAGAAAGCAATTTTTTCACCATGGTTAGAACATTCCAAACTGTCCGTCACCTTATTTTTTTGGGGTCATTGTGGTGATAAGAGGGATTTGTTTTTTTTGTGTTCATCTGGCAGGAAAAGCTGTGTGAGCATCGTGAGCATGCAAAGCAGGTCGCTACATATAACCTGCACATGTCAGAGAAGAAAGAGAAGACGGGTCCTCTGTACCCTGTGAGTAAGGAGCTGCTGGATCTACGCTTTGGTCTTCAAGTCATAATGTCAAGGGTTTTAATAAATACCTATGTAAAGATTTGTTTCCGCTAAATACTCACACCCACAGTCTGTCAGATTTAACCATGGACTGTAATTAAAGATGGATGACATAACAGCTCCCCAAAAGTGAAGCCAAAGCATCTCCATCACATGTTAGTGGACGGGACATGGACTCAACAGAAAATTCAAACTAGCCTACATGTTTAAGATGGTTCCTGTCACTGTGGGTAGTTTGTTATCATGTCAAGTTGATCAATAAGTTTGGTTTTAATTAGTTTCACTGTTAGTTTCAACATTTCAGTTTTTTTAAACATTAGCTACAGTCAGCAAGAGTATTCTCCAAGACTCAAATTCAGGCTTATATCCCCTAAGAATAGACTTAAATGGATATTTGGTTATTACCGTGTAAGTGAAGGACTCTTGTATATTGGTGGGATCTCAATATCAAGTCAATGTGGACAGTCGATGTCTTCTCTGGGCTGCTTAGACTTCCTTCATCTTCCCGGCTCGGCCGCTCACTCCCGTCAAACGGATTCAGCAGCACCGTTACATGAAAGATCTCCAGAGCCAGGTCGAGACCCGGCAGGAGCGCGAGGCTCAGGACCAGCAGAGCCGACTTATACTGGAGCACCTAGACCAGGTCCAGCTGGTGCAGGAGTGAGTCTGTAATCATGGCACCGCACAGGCCTTTCAAATGATCATCTGATGTGATAGCTAACGTCTCTTACGGGGTTTCTGTTTCAGGATAGCTGTGCGGAAGGCTCAGCAGCTCCAGCAGAAACACGAGAAGACGAAGCATTACAAGAGAGCTCTGGACACTCAGGCAAGAAATTACTTTAAAGCTCACATGAAATATCCATATTCAGTTTCATGGGTTATTACTTGGAAAGGTTTATATGCTCCAACGTTCAGAGAATCAGTTTCCTTAGACTTTGCAAACCTTTTAGATTCACAAGAAAATATAAGACGCTAGAGGAAAGAAAAACTGAAAAATAATCACTCGACCTTTAAAAGCAGATTTTTCAGGCTCAGCATTTTACAAAGGATGTCGTCAAGCATGGAAAAGCAAGTTATACGTCATGTTTATTCACTGAGTCCTTTTTGATTTATCGTACGCCAGAAAAGATATAGCAGCAACATCAGATCGAGGTTTTCCCAATGTGCTTTTATGCTGATCAGGATGAGGAAGGTCATAGGTCAAAGGAAGGCAGAGAAGCTGCCGCCCATCCTGCCCATCAAGGGCATAACTGCAGTTTAAGTTTTTATTTCATAAGCCACAGTGTTCATGTACCTTTAACATGAACCACTGCTTTAAAATCATGATACACAGGATGTGGATTCTTCTTCTTTTATTGCACCAAAAGGAATGAGAGTCACATTATGTCATTAAACTCACTATTCAATAAAAATGTCCTGCCAACAAATAGTTGTAAAAGAAACAAATTCAACAACCATAAACACGCTGAGAGCGTGAACCCCCGCCAGAGCTAACGCCCTATCTCACAATGATGAAGAAGGTGAAGGGAAAATTCCTTCATCAACCTCCTTAAACAAATCTGCTCCTCAAGTGAATAGGTTCAAACTCCTTCAAACGATACAAAGACTGGTTGAGTTTTGGAATATAAAAAGAGGCTGTGAGGAACTAATTGTTATTAGGGCCCGAGCACCGAATGGTGAGAGGCCCTATTGAAATTGAAAGTATTATTTCTCTCTTAAATGAATTGGCTTTTTGAGGGCTTCAACGTGCTCAAAAAGTTTCTACTGGTGAAAATGTACGTATTCTGGAGTATTTGGAAATGGGCGTGGCAAAATGGCTCAACAGCGCCACCTACGGAAAAGCCCCTAATTTAGCGTTAACGGATCCTCTCGAAAATGAGGATAATTGTGTATCATGACCAGATGCACAAAAAAGCCTCAAGGAGCATTATGAAAATGCAACAGGAAGCCCGCCATTTTGGATTTAGTGGCCATTTTGGTCATATTCCATATTTTTACTTTGATATACTTGTCGTAGAGCTTTCATCAGATCAACTTAAAATTTAGACGAGTGTCATCACAACAAAATGGAGATAAAAAATGAACAAAATTGCTATAACTTCAGTGTTCATGGTTCTATCTCACTCAAACTGCATGTGTGTATTAACATTCCCCCCTTGAAGATATTGGTTTTAAGGCCGTGTGACCGTGTGACCGTGGCGTGGTGTCAAAGTTTGATTACACGTCATCAAAACACGAGCTTCTGTTTCTAAGACATGGTCTGGTCCAATCAAGTCCAAACTAGACATGTAAGACAAGAGTCGCGACCTGATGACATCTACAAAGACATCATGTCTTAAAACCACAGCGCCACCTACTGGCTACAGGAAGTGAAGCGTTTATCTTTGCCGCAGAGCGCAAAACGCATGCAACGCGGAGACGTGCGCCTGTTCATCGATCGCTCTCTCTTCACCGACCGCAACAGGCTTGAAATTGCCTGAGCTCGGTCCTGTTAGTGCTACAACATAGCCCTAGTTTAGCTTATTTCACTTATTTCGACTTTCGGATGAGAAAGAGCCTTTCACCAAGCTGCAACTGGAAGAGAACTGAATCGAGTGTGTTCTTCCTCGCAGGTGGAGGATAAGAAGCCCACAGAGCCTCCAGAGTGCCAGACTGACAACTCCGGCTTCAACCGCTGTGAGACGGCAGCCAGGCACACAGAGAGCCGAGACAGGGCGCAGAAGGTCACCACTGTCTAAGTGTCAAAAGTCAAAGTGATATAGAATCTGCCCTTTTAAAGCGTTATATTGTTATTGTTATTGTTATACACCATTTTACTGGAATTAATTTATTGATGCATTAACATGAAACCAACTGTTTCCATGTTGTAGCTGATCGAGGTGTAGCTGATTATTTAATAAGATAAGACAAGACAAGATAATCATTATGGACAAATGTGTTGTGCTACAGCAGCAAATACAAATATTACAAGTACAAAAATGAATAATAAATGCATAAAGAATAACTTAAGAAATAAATGTAGAAATAAATAATTGGAAAAATACAAAAATTGGTCTCATACATGGTGAAACTGATGTTAATCTTCATATACTTGTAGCTCTTTCAGGTAAATTTCAGTACAGCCACTCAGAGGAAAAAAGAAGAACTGCACAGCCGCCAGGCCCAGCTGGAGAAAGAAAGACAAATGCTCAAAAGCAGCAAAGCGGAGTGAGTTCAGAAGGAGGCAATGAATGAACTAGTTGACAGTGAGGATGTGGAGGAGAAAAAGAATCTGTGAACACGGTGGTAGTTTGTCTCTCTCTGGTGTGTTTTCCCTCCAGGCTAATCCTGGACCGCATTAATCGCTTTGAGAAGAGGCAGCACCTCAGCAAGTCACTAGAGGACGAGTGGAGTCGCAGCGTGAAACTCAAACACAGACGAGAGGAAGAGGAGAAGCGCTTCCTCAGGTTTGTAGATGTAGCCTTTCTTTGAACTTACATCACTGCTCATCCGCTGAGTTACATTGACGAGTGCAGCCCATTCCAAACGTGCCTGTTTGCTTGGCCTGCGGTAATAATGCTTGTTGCAGCTTCTGAATCTGTAAATGTGATTGAGCCATGTGAGTACAGATCGGCTGCAGGATCAGAATCCACATAATCCTGAAGCTGCTGCACAAAGAGCTGTTCACCTGTTTATTCAAAGTTCAGTGAAGCTCGACTCAGAACCCTCAAGTAGAGAATCAGTCGTTGTTGTCGTTAACGTACGTTGTTGATGATTCTCAGAGCGCTGGTCACGTGTTTATATAAAGTGTATTGATATTGAACGTATCACTTTTCCAAATCAAACCGAATTCGACTCTGCACTTCCTCCGGCCACTAACGACACACGGGCCAAGTGTGAAGCTGATAAGATGAATGGTTCCTACGATTTTCAAGTCGCATACAGATGTTCCATATAAAGATCATCAACCATTACTTTAAATTGCTGCATCCTTGGGACAACTGAACACTTCCTGTCCCTTTATTCTCTCTGTTCCCGATCCCTGTGCTCAGGTCTGCTGGTCAGCTGCTGGTAGATAAGCTGGCACAGTACCAGCGCTGCTGCCAGTGTAAGAGGAGGACCACTAACTTGGGAGAGACGAACATCTGGAAGGACTCCTATTACCTCTCTGGCTCACAGTACATGATCTGATGATGAACATCTGAACCTCACAGCCTGAACAAGACCTCAACACTTGTTTAATGTTAAATGTGAGATTTACTCTTTGGAGTTTGTGTTGGTGTTTTTTTGGGGCATTTTTAATCATGAAAATAGTTATTTAGTTTGGTTCAGATTTACAGTGTGTTAATATGAGACTATTCTATATCCTGCTCACACTTGCATCCATGTGTTTACACCATTCACTGTATATAAAGATGGACGGAGAAAGATGGAAGCCAAACTGTCTCAGTCAATGGCTTGCTGCATTATTGGTAATAAATCCCATCTCCTCCATGTCTGTAGGTGGGACATGACCAAACCCTAACAATCAAAGGACACGTTACATGTATTTCTTCCGCAAAGATGGTTTCTGTTATTTTAGGTAGTTGATAACACACTGATGTTTGTTAAAATGTTTATTCTTCTGATGAGTTTAGTTTGAATCAGTTATTTGATGCTGAAACTGAGTCACCATTGGCCGAGCATGTTTAGCGGCAGGACCACACCCCCAATCACTGCTGCACAGACTCTGGCTCCAGATGCAGAAGATGCCAGTATTAGTATATGCAGATATTTGGGCAGCATGTCTAGATGATGTGAGATAGTGGAGAGCCGTCAGCCATCTCTATTTACAGTCTAAGTTTCACATTGACAAGTAAAAAACTTTTCAATATCACTAACACATCTTTGTCTGGTTTACGCAGCTTCGCAGCAGCGGAGCTCTTTGACGAATCCTCCGTTTGAATGAGGTTTCAGCTTTTTAGCCATTTGCTGACTCATCACAAAACTTGCCTGCTCATGAAAGCTGCTTGTTGTGCACAAATGTCCATTTGAACTTTATCCAAGCACATTCGTGTGTTTTACAACTCATGGACTTTAGCTTCATGCTTTGAGGTTGTCCTCTTTCATCGCTGTGACCGTGTGCCCACACATTATCCACTCGGACTGGTCTTTCACTTCAGCAAAAATAAATGAATCATGACTCATGTCTTTCCCTCACATTGACTGTGACCTTACAACCAGAGGGCTCACGCTGAATAACACCTGAGTCCATATTATGTTACATTTATCACAGAATAAAATTAATTGCTGTCATGTCATGTTTTTTTTTATTCTCTTTATGGCCATATAAGTTCCCCACTCTTGTTTCCACTGTGTATTACATGAGGGGATCCTAACCAAAGTATTACATTTGAGACACAGCGGTAATGTGTAGAATTCGAAACAAGGTATGAGAGGATCAAGTACAGTGGTTGTGATGCAGATAAATTGAGTCCACTCTATAAAGACATAAAACAAGCTGGAACCGGTTGTCAAGTTCAGGTTGTAAAAAACTTAAAAGATACATGATATCAACATAAAATATGATTTATTTTTTTCTAGATAAGCTTCAGCTATAAATGATGTTGATACAGGCCAAGGTGTCTGTCCTCTGTCTGACCTTGAAGTCGTCCTTATATTCCACAGTACATACAGTGAGGTACATTACTTACAGTGCAATGAAAAGCAAGAAGGCCTCACCAGGGCCCCAAGTGTCTGAGCACTGGGAGGAGGAGAAAAACAACAAAATCATTCTAAATCAATCTCCATAAATCACGACGAGCTGAAAACGAATTGGAGCCAAACGAAAAGAAAAGTGAGGAAAACAAAACAAGAAAAGGATGAAAGCGGGAACGTGCCTTTAATGTGGGTGGAGGGCTCCATGTGATGGGGAGTTTCTATAGATGATAAACGTTGTGTTGCAATATTCTTCTGGCACTCGGCCCAGTTCTGTGTGAAGCCAGAACTCCCTTAATGAGCCTGTGGAGGCATCTGAAGGTCTTTGTACCGAAACAGATGCACAATAAACTCCTCCACACGTTCTGGTTGAGTAATTTACAAACCGACAAATCCGATGTATAGACAAAGACGTGTGTTGTTGAGTAGACGCTGTGTAGCGTCTACTCAACAAGAAACATGTCTCCCTCATACTCCGAGCGAAGGGCAACATGACCCAAATCAGGATCCACCCGGAAACCTCTACAAACTACAGATCGTCCACTTGTTGGGGCTCGTTCCATTTCAGAGGTCTTTAATATTGCTGTGTTGTACCAGCACTGGTTTTATTAAAGTAAAAAAAATCATAGGGGAAACACATACAACAGTCAAATCGGAGCCAAACTGAAGTTTCGAAAACAAGTGTAGGGGATATTTCCTCAAAAAATAGTTTCCAATGTCAAAAACAAATGAAACTCATTAGTCTCTCCTCTGCCTCCAGTGTGTGTCTGTGTGAACCAGATCCACCCATCTCCTGCTAAGTCCTGTGGTGTGTTCTTGAGATTTAACAAGTCCACACTGACCTTCCCCATCAGAGATACCGGAGTGGACGAGTGAGAACACTAAACATGTGTGTGTCGTCCCTCTCATATTTTTATTTTCCTCACTGAACAACAGAGATAAACGCTTTTTTTTTTACTTTTGAATTATCTGGACCCGATTCTGACAATTGAGGCTGTGACTATCTAGTCAGCTACTCACTTCTCACAGGAGATCGTAACCTCTCACCAAAGTAACACATGAGAACAGATGTCGGGGGTGAGGAGCAGGAGTGATTGTGGCACAAATCTCCTTATTCCAAGTCAGTGAACTGCCAAGCTCTTTTTGAGCCGGCCTTTTTAGCAAAGGAACTGTATTTGGACATGCAACTCGACTATTTAAAATCTCATGAGTTTATCTAGAGGGGCTGTGGGATTATTGAGAGTTTTACCTTCCATCCCTCTGGTAGAAACTCCAGAGAAAGAGCCCACGTGAGAATACAGCAGGAGTTCGTGTAGGGGATTCACCACAAGCAAGTGAGCGTGTGGATTTCATACAGGACGGGCGCAAAACTATACAAAAAAATGATGGCCGATGAAGAGGTCAACTGGGAAAAACAAGAAAACGATCGACGTCAGTGTTGATTTTCTCAGCAGATTTCACACACCATGTCCTCCTGCATGTTCTACCCATGCCCCTGCTCACGCCACTAGATTGTAGAGAATCTCCTGCTGCGTTCATCATGTGTGAAAGGCAAACTCCACACCCAGATCACATCTGAAGTGACAACACGCGAGTCCTGGACTAGAAATGTCAGTTATTAGTTTTACACAGTTTGATGGTAATTTTTATTTCTTAAATATTTTCTTCAGAGTTTAGTTACTAATCCTATTTCTGGATAGGATTACTTGCTCTCCGAGGGTTTCTTGGAAAGTTGAATTGATGCAATGAGATGGAAGTTCGGTGACTCAACTGCAGTGTGGGTTGTGTAATGTGAACTCACTGTTGGAGTGTGTTGTGGAGTTATTAGCAGGGTGGAGGGCACTGCCTCTTGGGGCATCTATGCTTCCCTTTGAGCAGGAGACCGCAGGAGGCCACTGACCAAATACTTCATGCCGTTTGTCATGCACTTGATGACTGGTGGGGAGGAGGTTATGTGAGGCTGCAGGGATTTTGTTCTGCAACAGCTCTGAATTGTCCTCAGATATTTGGTTCAAATGTGGGAATATTTCCTCTGGAGAAAGAAATAAGAAATGAAAGAAACTTGTGAAATACAGTGAACACCCTCCACCTCTTTCTTCAGCCATTCTTCTCCATGTTTTTGTGTGGTTGTGTTTGCATGTTTTCAGATTCCCATGGCTTGTAGAACCAATGATTGTCCTGAGTCTTATTGGCAGGAAGATTGTTGTTTGCAGTTTTACAGTTTTGGTGTCAAAGTCTCATTTCAGATCCAGATGTTCCCGTCCTGCCCACAGTGACCAGAGGACAGTCCCCATAACACAAACATGTTGATTATCTTCCCAGAAGATGAAAATAATCATATTTTGAGGGAAATGATCGTACGCGATCAGAGTAGGGATGTGACGCTCAATACCGACGTTTCAAAGCTGTGTCGAGATTCGATGTACCTACAGTATTTATCATCAATAGCAAGATTGTTTGTTGCCTGGATTTGTCATCAGCATATCTGAGAAATAAAAGCTGTTCCCTGTTCGAGCCAGAAACGACCACGCCCGCCGCTCCCACGGCCCCTGAACATTGTGTCTCCCACACGAACATGTGAGTGCACACACGCTCACACGCACACACACACGCTTACACGCACGCACACACACACGTCTCTCCATCCAGCACCATCAATACACTCACCCACAGGGAAACTCATGTTACACACAACTTGTTATTTCCTGACATAAATATACAGGCTCTGGTGGAGCCTCTGTCTTTCCTGTTCCTCTTCCGATCATAAGGTAACGTACATCCTAAAGGTTCACACTTCACTAAGGTCAATGCTGGGTTGCGACCTGTTTGCTGCATGGTTAGGATCTACAACACATGGACGCAGACGCCTTGAGCAGCAGGTCTTTGGTTTGATTCCTGGCCAGTTGGACCTTTTACTGTTTGTCATTCCCCTGCTCTCTAATCCCATTTCTTGTCTCCTTCAAATAAAAAGTACATTGAAAAAGAATAGAGAAATTAATTCTACTGTTAAGGGCAGCAGACGTTGTGATTTCTCCTTATTCCCAATCCCGCTCCCCGTAATTATTTTTTGAAACTGACCTCCTTGCTCTTTTCCTTCTTCACCCTCTGATAGATGTCATTCCACACGACCTCTTTCACTTCTTCACCACCTCTCTTTATAAGTATTCTATGTCTCCCTCTGTGTCCCATCTCAGGTTCCTGCCTACACTAACACAACACACATGTCTGCAGCTGTATAATGAGCTGCTGCAGGGAGCAAGACTTGGCAGCAGCTTATGGCGATCAGCGTGGATGAGTGTGTTGTGGTCTGTGGTACATTGCCCTTAAATTGTCCAGCGCAGTACGATTTATCACTAGAAGCTGACAGTTGCTTCGCAGAGAGTTCAGGGCACTGAGATGCAATGTGTAACTTTGGCCACTAGGGGTCTCTCAATCGAAATAATAACAAAAGACCAAGTTTGATGAACGCGTGAAGGAGCGTGGGATTATGGGAGTTGTTTGGTAATTTACCACAACAAACGGCAATTAGTTATCATGATCCAATTAGAGTGACCAAAATAAACAGTGGAAGAAAGAAACAGCTGACTGGCTAACTGGCTAGCTGTTCGTTTCTGCTTTGTTGAGACGGACAAAGCCGCGGGTAAAGTGGATATAATTCAATAATAGTGACGAATATGAAGATGGTGTATTTCTCTGGGTTTGAACATTTTTGGAAACATTTAGGATATTGTAAGTACCCACGTTAACAAAATATTTAACATATGACAAGTCCTTTTGAGACATTTCAATTTAAAAGTGTTACACAATCTTTAACACAATAACGTCCATTATAGAAATGAGCCCTGCCAAACAACGGGTAGCACAGCGTTATATCTTCGTTTTTCCAAAAGGAACGGGCGTATTTTGCATTTGAAGCTGCTCACGTCTCACGTTGGTCTTTCCTCTTTTGTGGGTGTTTATGTACATGTGCGTGTTCTGCCTGTGTGGGGCTCTGCCCTCTCTCATGCCTGTTTATGGTCAAACTATGCTGGCGGGCTCCCTCAGAGCACAGCAGGGGTCATGGGAGGGAAAAGGAGAGAAAATGTCACTCGCTCAACCAGTTTAGTTTCTACATATCATTAACTGACAGATCCCCTCAGATGTGTCATCTAGTTAAGACGTAGAAATTCAGTAAAGCTCCCGAGATTAATTCTCACTCACGTTCTGTTTTCGGTCCGAAAGCATGAATTCATTTCAGCACTAAATTATCCCACAATCCTCGGTGCTGCCAACAAGCGCTTTTGACCTCATTCGGAGTCGGTCTGCACAGCGAGGTCCCGCCTCCACATGCGTTTGGACCAATCACAAGCCAGTCTCAGCTGTCAATTATGTTTCACCGGATTTGTTTCACATATACGATGACAGAAACAATCTTTAAGAAAAAATTTGTTGATGACCATATCCCATCTCCTTAAACAGGGGAGGTGGAGTTTATGACCTGTACCCCCCCCCCCCCCCACACACACACGTTAGGGCTCCATATTTGTAACATTAACTAACCAGCTATTACCGCACATTAAGACAGCTTTGGAATAACAAGAGTGCCGAGCTGTGCCAAGCCAACGAGACCCAGTTAGACCTCAAACAAGCTGATCGACAAAATGTCAAACACATGGAGAGGTGTTGGACGAACTGCTCTTTAACTTGTGACCACATGTGTTAAGCATTAATGAAAAAAACATGCTGTAACTGTGACACTTTAAGCTAAATTATGGATTATGGCATTATTGAAAATGGCCACAAAAGCGCGCACACACACAATGTGCGTCACAAAATAAAATAAGATTTTATGCAGTCAGCCCTCCTGTCATCACCTGTTCATCAACAACAGCTCATTCTGTCCGATCCCTCTGCACTTGCTCTGCCTCGGTTATTAACCGAGAGGGAGGGAGTCTCCTGGTACTGTGAGGGAACAGGCTCCAGCGAGCTGCAGGTTCGGGGTCGGCTCCCAACACAAGGTGGAGGATTTCTCCTTTCATGCAACAGTTTGGCAGATAACACTGGGAGGAGCCTCTTGGGAATTCAGCTTGTTCCAGCTGAAGGCCGAGCGTGGTGAGGGTATTGCAGCAGCATGACTGATTACACTGCTGCTCTGCCTGAAAAACACTCGATGTCAGTGGGTGTGTGTGTCTGTGTTTGAATGGGTTTCAGTGTAATACCATCGGTTCCTGTTTGTAATGAGAGGAGTCTTGATAGATGTGAGCAGCTGGGAATGGAGGCACAGTGAGATGCGATGGAGATGAAGTTGAGAAGCTGCCCAAACCATGATATGAAGAGACAGTGCATCTGTGTGTCAGTATAACTATACTTGCAAGGACCTGCTCTTTCCCTGCTAAATTAAGTTTTAAATGTAGGGTTTAGTTAAAACTTAGTTAAAGTAAATTAAAGCTGTAATTCTTGTTGGATCAAATGTGTATGTAGCTGTCACACAGAGGACATACAAAGCCCAACAGTCCCCTTAACAAACAACAAGTAAATTCATTGGACACAAATTTCTGTTATGAGCCGAGCCTTCTCATTAACATGTCAGATTTAGTTAATAAAGATCCATGAATCATCCACTGGGAAATCAGTGAAACTATAGCAAAAATCGCTTTGTTGCACAATGCTAAAAAAAACTATACAACTTATTCCCACATGTGCACCACAATTTGATGATTCCTTCCCTGACCAACCCTAGCACCAAGTTTTGTAGTGATCAGTCCAGTACTTTTTGTGTAATCCTGCAAACAATCAAACAAAAAAAACCTTTAAAACACAAGATCCATGGCTGAGGTGACCTTCACTCGACCCTGTTGTTCCCCCTCAGCTCGCTTATTTGGAGGAGTGGGGGGTGGAGCCTGACTTAGAGCTACACGCCCACCTGCTCCCATTGGACGACACTATGAATACAATGCTTTATCGTCTATTTTACTGTAAATGGGACCATGATTTAGTAAATGAACATCATGCTGTGTTGAAGAAGAAACATAAAGTCGGTTTCATGGAAATGAGCAGGGTAGTTTTCTTAATCCTAATAAACAAACAAACAAACAAACAAACAAACAAACAAACAAACAAACAAACAAACGCAGATAAAAACATAACCTATACTGAACAGAGGTAGGAATGTTACTCATGTTAGTAATGTCGATAATAACTTAGTTTGAGGCTAAATAACCTTTCATTCTAGTGTTTCAAGAGGTTCAAGTGTTTCTTGAACCTCTTAAAAATTTCTGACAAAGTTTCACTGCAGTGAAAAAAGAGGAGTTTTCCCGATTGCTAAATAATGATGTCTCAAAAAAGCAGGATTGTAAGACAGAGTTTTTTAGTGGGATAAATGGAAACAGAATTTCATCCACGGATACGTGCCTGCCATGTTTCTGAGTGATTACTGCTCACTTAGGTTTTCAACACTATCCATCAAACTACACTTGAAATGTTAAAATTATGAAAAACTGAATACATGCAGCCTGGATCAGTGGCTGTGGCAGGAAAAGACTTGGAGTCGTTTTGGTTTGACTGCAGGTCAGTGATTGATTAGAAACAGTTTTTGTGCTGATCTTGGACCTGAGCCGCAGTCCACAGAGACACAGATACACACACACAAACACACACGCATGCTTGGCTTTGCTATGGTTGGAAAGACAGTTTCATCTGGTGGTAGTTTAACAAGTTTTAAAGTCAACAATATCATCATTGTATAAGTACTCCGTCTTCATTAAAAGTCACAAAGCAAAGTTAAGGTTTATTTCCCTTTTCACAGACATCGGTCAAACTGGGCTGACTCCATTGTTGCAAAATAGTTTCTATATGAGAAACCATTCTACTTGTCACTTGATTCATTATATTTATAAACATTTTCCTGGTTTTGGTGTGGATCCAGTTCAAGGGGTGTATCCAGGATTATTATTTGTTTCACTTTTAACACTGTAAGACAGAGTGTTTCTCAATATTTAATTCCATGATTTCCCAAAGAATGGATTCAATATAATCAGACATACTTTGGGGATTGATATTTATAATTTAAAGTGCAGGTTGATGAAGGTCCAAAGAAAAATCTGGATCTAGTGAATTTAAATGTGGTTTCATAAATGGTTTGTTGGGCCTTGGCCTGAGGTATGGGTTCTACTGAGCGTCAATTCTAATTCCTATTATGTTTTTACCCTGTTAAGAGGAAATGCTTCACAGGTATCACACACAATAGACGGAAGAAATTCATACAAGGCCCGGACAGGCAAAAACAAAAAACACATGAGATCATAAAACTGTCAGGATGGGGTGATACTGTACGAACCAGCACAACAACACGGCAGCAATATTCCCATCGTCACAACCACATGGAAAACCCCTTTGTCAGAATGACGCCGAGGTCTCCCTCCTGCTGTGAACACACCCTTTCCCACACGGAAGCTCTAATTAACCTGAAACGCTCCACACTTCCTGCTGGTCAGTCATTGTGCCCCAATTTACTGGTTACCGTGGCAACAGTTGTTTTACTGGGAGCAAGGGCGTTTGGGTTTCAGGGAGAGGTCAGATGACAGCTCCAGAGAAATGCTGGTACCAGACGCATCAGCCTCAGACCTCACGCAACGGTCGGCCACAGAGATCACAGCAAATACTGGACCATGTTTTTCTCTTAGCAGTTAAATATCTGTTAAAACTAAAAAGTAAAGATCAATACCAGGTCCCAACATTCCCATTTGAAACGATCTGCATTTCTGGAAATATCAGTCCCCTAAACATTTTTGATCTTTTCATCAAGATCCAGGAATTTTGAAAAATGCCTCGTCTCTATCATCTCCTAAGACAGTGAAAAATAATTCTTTGATTTGCCTCCTGATCCAGATCCACACCAAAATGACATGGGATCTTCCCTGACCCAAACCACAGCCCTCCACTGAGTTTAATGGGAATCAATTATGTAGTTTTTGTGTGATCTTGCTTACATCAAACAAACCAGTAAACAAATGGACAGGGGTGGAAAACATTACTTCCTCGCTGGTGGTAAAACGGTTAAACTCCTGCACATGAAGGTGAGAAGAAATCCTAAGACAGAAAACAGATGGAGTTCCATCATGTAGTACATGATAACAACAGGAAACCCTCAGCTGGTACAGTTATTGTACCGATGATGTTGTGGGTTCTCTGAGTCATACAGATATTTTCGGTGTGACCAGGATGTCGTGTCCCTGCAGCCCTAAACTGTATCAGCAGATGTTCGTGTAAAAAACAAAACTGCAGCCTGGTATAATTATCTCATATTCAGTTTCTCTACCGTCTTCAAACTTTTCACTTGTGCAGATGAGTCTCTGTGACGTTTCCATCCTGCCCAGCACCTGCCGAGTTCATTGTGCTGGTAACTGTGAGAACTTCCATTATGACCACGAGACATCACTCAGGTATTCCGAGGACAACTCCTGGAAGCACTTCAGTACTTAAACATAATTATGTTGGGAGGGATTGTTAAAACAATGTCGACTGTCAGCTGGATCCCTGAAATGTGAGAGTCTGAGCTGATTCTTGGATGAGACTGAGACCAACTCTGAATGTTGGTTTAATCATGAAGGCTTCATCCGAGAATAGGTGTCAACAGTGATCTTCCCCATTCTGTTACCTTTTTTAGCTGCGTTTCCAGCGCAGGAACTTTCTTCATCAATTAAGATTTTATTGATATTGAAGGTTTTTCTTTTCAAATTCAACAGCACTCTTCCTTGGCCCCTATTTTAATACACAAGCCAAGTGGGATGTCTATTAGATGAATAGTTGTTGAGAGTCAAATACAGATAGATTTCTGGATTTAGTAGATATATTCCAGAAAGTAGTGCTACTCAGAGCTACTAGCATGACTGTTGGGTTTACATCACTGGAGGTCTGACTTTGCACTGAGGTTGTTTTGGGGGAACACACATAATGCCAGGCTGGGTTTTTCAGGGAGGCAACCAGGCTGAGATTCAGCGTGGGAGAGGCTTTTGTTCCTTCTCATGGAGAATGTTTGTACAAATATGAATTTATAAAAAACTCACACACTTTAGGGGAAAATCCAAATGGCTGATCCATTTAGGAGGAGGCAGGAGCTGAGCGGATCAAGCAGCTCAAAGACCTGGAAGTGACTCACATGTCCCAGATCCTGACCCCCGTCATTAACAACCGCCTACACCTCCCACAGACACACACACAGAAGTCCCCTGTGGTGCAGCGGAGATAATTAGTGTCTTAACCAGTGAAATGGAGAATATTTCCTCATCCAGAGTGTGTAAGGGCACAATTGTGGTCTTGCTGGGGTTTGTGTTGTGGTCAGAACCAATCTTACTGGTATGCTGACAGCCTCAATGTTGAAGACTTGTGTGGTGTGGTGGGACCACCTCTGCCCGGCTGGAAGAGTTTAACCTCTGATCCCCAAGCTGCGATATCATCAGAAATACAGAGTGAGCGATGAACACGAATGTTACGTATCAGAAGTTTTGGAGCAAAACAGGAAAGCCCCAGCTGAAAAAACACTCAGTGTGCTGGTGGTGTTTTGGGTTATCTGAGTCACAGAGCTGAGAAGAGCATTGCACTGTCCCTGCAGCTCTGGAAAGATTAATGCAGTCTCTCCTGTGCAGCACATAATCATCGTTCTTCTCCTGACATCGCACCACATACTGAACCACTTGTTGCTCCCCGAAAGACCCACAGACACACACTTGAATTACTGCAGGGCTCAGATATTATCTCAAGATGTGCATTCACTGTGAGAAATGAGTCCCCCCCGATCACACAGAACCGATCTCGAGGATGAATATGTTCTGCTTTGAGAATAGGGATGAGATAATGCCTGGATAACAGCCCTGAAAAGCCTTTGTAAAGACCCAGGGGACTTACGGATGGACTGGATTCACAGGGATTCCTGATATCTGGGCTCGATCTGTGGCTGACAGACTGTCACTTTGCTCAGCGTGTGGTGGCTCTCTCAGGGATGGGTGGATGCTCACAGTTAGTCAGCTTGGATCGGGCTCTAGAAACGAGCACAGGCGCATCAGGTGTTTGAGTCGGAGCGTCCTTTTTCAGGCCAAACAGCTGGATCATAAAAAGCATGTTGTTGGTGTTCTAGGACAATCCCTGTGCACAGCATGATGATAAACGTGTGTTTGACTAGACTGTTTGGTATCAAGTGTGTTGCTGTTACAGAAACTGTTTATCAGACAGTCTGACTATGATCAGTGGAAGAGACACAGCTTGAACTGTGATTTATTTCCAGCAGTGAGATGAAACATTAGATATGTGTGTGAAATATGAAGCTGGGGTTGGTTTAGCTTAGATTGAAGACAGGACAGTGAAAGTGTCTTCTACTCAGATCCAATCAGATTGTTCAGAACATAACAGCTATGACTTTATACATATTTAAGAGTTGTGGTCAACTCTGGAAAGGAGGTTATGTTTTCACCTCTGTGTTTGTTGGTTTGTTTGTTTGTGAGCAAGATTACACAAAAACAGGCGAGGGAAGGACTCTTTAAAATTTGGTGTGAATCCAGATCAGAATATTTGTATAGCCCCTAATCACAAATCACAAATCGTCTCGTCAGCTTCCTTCATGATCCAACATCAGGGTCAGACTATATTGGTTTTAAATCACATCCAATGCCATGTTGTCCAATAAAACATTAAGCCACCCAAACATATTTCACATTTCAAAACATATAATTTAGGCCAAAGAGAAATACAATTAAAAGCCAGCTTTTGCATAAGTCGCACAATTCTTATTTGAATAACCTAACTTGACATTGTGCGCCTCAAAGGACTTTCGAGGCGCACACAAGTAATGGTTCACGACCCCTTTATACAAACTGTGTTCACGAGCCGGTCAGCGCTGTCCATGAGAAATATACAAAAGAAACATCAACAAAAGAACGGAAAATTGAAATAATCTCGGGAGAGGCCATTTAAAGGGGGTTCCAGGAAGGAAGGGGGGGAAAGAAAATCTGTGGTATCATATCACAAGTTTATTTGAAATAAACTGCACCCATGACCAGCATTCAGCATCCATTACTGAGGGGTAATTACCACAGTACTGTGGTACAATGAAAGACTCATTGTTTTGATTAAATCAGGCTTTGATTACATGCGTCGGCCTGTAGAATGAAAACGGACTTCAGAGGAGAAGCAGAGTTCAAACAATCCTCAACTTCTAAATGAACCAAATTTGTTAGGACATCAAATTGTAACCCCCCCCAAAAGCGACTTAAATAAAGCCTCAAGCTCCTGGTGGATGTCATTAATGTTTTGCCATATCTTTCACGAGGGTGTGAGTCATTTTCCGATGAGCCACAGTATCACATGCAAGAGGTTCAGCCCGGTCCTGTAGGCGGATTCTGTTGAGAACAGCTCAGTCATCAGAAGCAGAGAGAAGGAGCAGCTGTGACCGTTGGCTCACATTATGACTCCATGTCTCCTCTTCTTCTGCGTCTTCAGACTGAAATCTCTATCAACTGAATGTTATGCTGAAGAAAACCAGAAGTTTGTTCTTATTTTGTTTTATTTAATTTTTCCTCCAGCAAAGGATGTTTTGTGTCATAAACAGTGACATGAAAGATTACTAATGCACATTTAGTTGAACCCTGAAATGGACAAATTTTCATTTCATTTGTGAAGCAGATCTTAGAGACTTCAGACTTTAGAGTGAGGCAACTACATGATGATGCATTTTGAGTAAACTCAGTCGTCTATGGTCCAGTAGATTATTTTACTGTCACATGGATCAGTGGATTTGCAACGGACCAGTAGGCCAGAGTGAAGCCACCATTATGAAATTAATATAGTATTTCGTGGGGCAGTTTGAAAATATGATTGTATTTTAATTGGTTTGGTTCAGGTCAGGTAAAGAGCAGGTGATGGTTTAAACCAGGAAGTCAAACATAGACATGACCCCCTCTGCTCTGCCTATGATTGGCTGATTCTGAAGTTATCATCCTAACTGACCAATCAGAGGCAGAGTGAGGCAGGTTTGGTTGGTCAGGAGGTCAGGTTTGGAACAAGGTGATCATTTTTAACAGGAAGTCAAACACAAGCAAGAGCTTGAATTTGCTTGACCTCCCCCTGGTGGCTGGCTGCAGTATAAATCCTAAACACTGGCCCCTCAATGTTAGCAGATGGGACACACATTTTTTTATCCCCAAAGATTGTTTCTAAAATGTTTTTTTTCTTCTTATTACACTGATGAATGTTTAAGTGTTCATTTTAGGATCCTTATAAATGGTAAAACATCATGATTGACAACTGCAACTGACTCCTGATTGGTCAACTGCCTATAACAGCGGGACCTCAACACAGTGGCTCCACCCCCAGTCACTATTCTGTACAGTCTCTGGCCCCAAATGATATCAAAATCACAAGATGGCAGCATCCAGATATTTTGGCTTCATTTTTGTACAGTGGGAAGATTTGGAGATTGGTCGTCCATCGTAGAGGCAACAGACTGAAACCAATTTATGTATTGTTGCTGTACAATCTTGGGTAACTTCGAAATTCACAAAATGATACACAAGTCTGCTGCAGGATGGAGTAAAGTAAATCCTCCAAACAGTAAACATCATCACAAAACAACTCCTGGAATGTACCGAGCATCAAAAGTGGACATTTCCTCCCACAGCAGCTGAGGCAGGCAGTGTTGACCATTTCCTTTTTGCATTAAAAATGATCCAATGCGCTTGCCAACAACTGTATTATCTTCCTTTGGACTTTTCATCGAGATTTAAACTTGGCCTGAGGTTTCATTCAAGATTTCACAGCAAATAGCTTCTCCAAAGACGCCTGTGGTTGTCCGGCTTTGCCAAACAGCTGTTTCGTGGCCACTTGGGACGAGCGAGAGAAGAGGTCCGGGACGGGAGAGAGAGAGATGATTCCAGCGAGAGGCAGAGAGGCTCAGAGACGGGGGAGAAAACAACGATGGAACAGAGCAGACAGACCAAGGGACATAAAGAGAGAGGATTCAAACATGCGAGGCCGTCCACACTTGCTCGATTGTGTCTGTGGCCAGAAGCGAGAGGAGGAGAGTGGGAGGAATAAAACAATTAACATGAACAGTACTCTGGGGAATGTGGGTTTCCCTGACAACAGAGGCCAAAGCCAAACAGACGGACTCTTTCATAACAATTCAAGACAAACAGAAAGGTCTCCTTCGGTAAAAAGAGAAGAAAAAGGGGGCATTCCTTCCTGTTGTCCTAGAGAAGAAATACAAACAAACACAGTACCGTTATTTCCTCAAAATTCCTCTTTTAGAATTAGAATTAGAAAGCTTTATTATCCTTAGACAAAATACATAACCAGTATAAAAAGAGCATCAAAGGTTTCATAATGGGCTCTGTAAAAAACATTGCACGAGTGTAACCAGTGGATTGCACATCAAGATAAATAGTATATGAGTTTTATAATCAGTTCCACATCTGCACCCCCAATTTCAAGTGCAATCATCAACCTGCACAGATTGATTATCAAACAGCAAAAACTTCTCCGAAGCAGTGGTGAGAACTCCATCTACAGAGGGAAGATGGAAAACCAGATACGTTTGGGCTCATGTGAAAACGTGAGAAACCAGCAGAGACCGTTAATGGGACAAGTGGAGGGCGACACCCTGGCAGAGCGTCCTGACCCAGATAGCGTTTCCAGAAAGAGAGAGAGAGAGAGAGAGGTAAGTGTGTGCATGTGCGTGTTAACTGTCATTTTGGGTTTTTGGGGATGGGTGGGGTTTTGGGTAATTCAGAGCAGGGTTTGATGAGCCAGCAGGTCCACCCTGAGTCCTGGCAAAGGTGCTGATCTATAATCAAATGCAGTTGAGACGCTGAATATCTGAGAATCTTATTTGCTTTCCCACTGAGAGATGGATGAGAGGATTGATTACAGCCCTCAAGTCTGTACAGCAAACAATGCAAAGTTTGCACCCAGCTGTCAGTTAGCTTAGCTTAGTATAAAGACCTGTAAAATAGACTGTATATAAAAATGGATGACATGTCTCCACCTCATCCCAATCTCCAGAGTTGACCTCAGCTGTCAAAAAAGATGTTTCTCCCAGTTTATTTATTGCCTCAAATAACTAGTTTAAATCAAACTTACTGGAAAAAGATTAACACCAGAACATTGTGCAGCCAGATACCAGGGAAGAGGTGGGGGGGGGGGGGGGGGGGGGGGGGGGGAGGGGGGAGCAGCCTGGCTCTTAAAGGAAAAATAATTTGCTAGAAACACCTCTGAAGCTCACTAATCCACATGTAATAATGAGTTTGCTTTGTCTAAACAGGAGTATACGCTTGAAAGAAACAATTCTGGAAGTGAGTTAAGTGTATACCCCCATCAAAGCCCAACAGACCCCTTATGAAACCACAATTAAATTCACTAAATCCATATTTTTATTAATCTGCACCGGTTGCATGTTCTCCGAAATATCATCTTCTAAAACACAACAATAATTTGAAAAAACACCGACCACCCTCATAAATTTTTGGCCAGTCTGTGATGACCGGACTGCAGACACATGCACCTGTCCTCCTCATCTCTGGGAACTTTAATCCCACCTCTCCATCCCCCGCTCTGCCCACTTTCCCCCTGTACGTCTGTGCCTCCACACCTGAGAGAAGACTGGACCTTTTCTACGCCAACACCCCAGACACCGGTGAACATCCGAGGGGAAATGGACATTGAGATGGTGACTTCCTATACGTCACCATCTCAATTCCTAAGTGCCTGCATGTTCACCTGCACAAAAACTAACCGTCCCCCTGCACTTTATAGAGACCTGATCAGACTGTATTGAGGCCTTTAGGAGTACAGGGGGCGCTCCTGCAGACCTTTAATGGCTCCAGTCACCATGTTTGCAGTGGTTTACTGGTGCAGCACCATTTCTAACGCTGACAGGGAGAGAGAAGCAAAACGAAATTATTTAAACAAAGACACAAAACGGGATTGCTTCACGATTGTGCGTGTCATCCTTGCGCCAGGGGCCATGCTAATCTTCTCTGTATCAATCCAGTATTATTATATGTGAAGCCGAAGTTCCACATTAATGCTATGCACCCCCACATGTACTTATAGGGCTGTGAATCAGACACAGTTTTAACTCGTGGTGTCCTTTCCCCTGAGACTGGGACGCGGTGCACTGACTCTGTGGCCTCACGTTGAGCTCGGACAGAATCAAACATGAGTCCGTTATATCAACTTAATTCATTTATCAAACCTCCGTGTTGCTCACAGGCTCACGGGGCCGATGGGAAGTTCATGTAAAGCAGCCTGATTGGTTCGCTGCAGGCGAGAGAGCAAATGATCCGCCCACAAACGTCCTGCAAGAGGATTTACTGACAGAGAATCCTGCAGGTGCTGCACAGAGAGGAAGTGTTTTACGTCACAAAGCTCAACTGTCAACCACCTGCCCGTAGCGGACTGCTCGGTCATGAATGAGAGACGATAAGGAAGTGGAGTCTTCACCTCTGATTGGTCAAAGTTTCCTCTGCACGCTCTGATTGGACGTCAGCCCGATCGGGTTTCACATACTCCCGCCTTCCAATGAAACGCCGCCTTCGATTGGTCACAATTTAATTTGCACGCTCTGATTGGATGTCTCCTCGGCTCCAAACTCAAACTCCTTCGCTATTATGGTTTCTCACTTTGTGGAGAACATGGAAGTGGCTCAAAGTTTCTTTCTCTGATGAAATACACGTGTACTTTTACTCTACTGTTTGAATGACTACTCACCTAAAACTAACTAAACAGATTTTAGCAGCAGTAAGGGAGCAGGTCAACAAATATACACATGTACATCTAGAGTATTTAATTTGGACCACTTCAGGCCCGCTGACCATAAGGAAGGTGGTTCGATTCCCGCCTCCCTCATTCTCACTGGGATGTACTGTAAAGAGACTCGAGTGGTCGTGAGAACTACAACAATCTCTATATAATTACAGACCATTACTTTTTAAATGGAGCAGTGTTGTGTGTTTGCAATTAATATTATTTTAATATTATTATTTTAATAATATCGTATTTGTAATTGTTATAATAATTAGTTCATGAATGGTGTGTGATTGTGTCACTTCCCTCAGCTCATACAACTTCATGATTTATTAAACAACCATCAACTAACTTTTGTTTATATCATTATTATAACGAGGCTATATTCCTCAATTCAACGTTTGCAATCTTGACCTGCAGTTTCTCATATGTTCCTCTTTTATTTAATTTTGTTAGAAATGGAGACAATGTTTTCTGTTTTCCTGCCTGACCCCCCCCCCCGGCCCAGTCCTCTGGTTGTTCAGGTGGCCAGATAAAGTCGCTACAAAGCACACATATTTCAAAATAGATGGGTCAAGCCATTCAACTAGTTCCTCTCAACAAACACAGTTACTACAATGTAAATGTCATGTATGTGTCTCTCTGTGTGTGTTAGTGTGTGTGTGGTGGGGGAGAGGAATTAATGGCTTTCTCCCAAGTGAATGGTCTTTGTGATTAATGCCAAGAGTCACGAGGGCGATCAACCAAGTAAATCAACAGTGTGAAAGTTTGTTTGGGCGGAACAATGATGTATGTGGGTGATGTAATTATTTAATGAGTATCTGACATTTCTGGATGTGTATGTGTGGCAGAGAGAGAGAGAGAGAGAGAGAGAGAGAGAGAGAGAGAGAGAGAGAGAGAGAGAGAGAGAGAGAGAGAGGGAATCTGGTCCGGTTGCCCGATATAAAGAACGAATGTTGCTCAGTGTTGGTGTGACATCTATATTTTATATATAAATATAATGTGTAGGGTTTTTATTGTTTATATTCAAGTTGTACTTCTAATTCATACATTACTTCCCTTAGTATAAGTAACAGGACTATTATTTTTGAAATCCCAAGTTACGTTGAAACCTGGCTGCACTTCAAAGATGAGATGTAAAGGTGAATGATCACAACAGATAGAGAAAAACTTCCCTGACGTGGCTCCTAATGTTCTAGCTGCTGAAGCAACGAGTGGTACAACCCTACTTGAAGTAGAAATACATGATTCAAATCTGTATTTTATCTGAAAATGATTTGAAGTGTTATTCAACTCAGACTGTGAATAAATAAATAAATAAATAAGAGGGAACTGTTGAGTTTCTCCATAAATCATTAGGTCCTGACCCTATTATGTTATGATTTGAACTGAATTGAATAACTTATTGTATTTCATAAATGTTTTTCCATGGGTTATGTGAACCTTGTTTGGATAAGTGCTATAAGAATAAAGACAGAGTTCTATAAATAAATATATAAATTGCCTTGTTCAATTTTTTTTAATTATTAAACATTTTTCCCCCACTTATGTCATTTTGTGTCCCTCACAGATGGGGAGGTGACGGAGTAAGTGATGGGATGTCATGTGACCTTGACGGGGTTTGGAAACCCTCCCGCTGCCTCCAGTTCTCTGCAGATGAAGGAGTGAGCTCAGACAGGCAGGAGCCCTCCTCCTCCTCCTCCTCTTCATCATCCTCACCATCTTCCTCCTCCTGTAGCGCACAATGGTCCAGCTCCTCCGCTGCTATCGAGCCGGCTGCTTCTGTTGGACGACTCCACTCCCTGCCGGATTAAATAAAGCCGTTATTTCCTGAGAGAACAGCCGAGAAGACAACTGCTCTCTTTGTGTTTTTTTTTGCAGCAGGACTGGTTCACCAGTTCGATTCCCTCCGCTGCCTCTGACACGTCTGGTTTGAGGAGGGGGGTTTTCCCCTCAGTGTTCAGCCACCAGCTCACCTGCAGAAGAGGAACCATGCGCTCCCGGGCTGCGCTCCCGCGGTGAGTCACCTCTATGTCCATGTGTGTCTGCGCGTAAAAGTTAAAAACACTGAAAGGGAATTTCACTTGCACACTTAACATTTAATCAGTGGAGCAGCAAATAAAAAAAACTCGTTGGATGAAGAGATACTTTATTCGTTTTTCTCCTTTAAAACATATTCTGAATCTTGCTTTTATATTGTGTGTTGCATGAGTTACAGGAGACTTCACATCTCCAGGACACTTTGCTGTATAGTCCCAACAGATATAGGACGTGTCATGACTATAATTTGTCATGATGCCTCTTAAAGCACTTTGACCTTCATTGTTGTTGAAATGTGTTAATAATAAACTTATTTTTCTGAACTGTGCCACATATATCAAACTTTGGTTATACAGCCACTCTACAGGGTTGAGGTCACATCCCTACAGACACTCAAGGAATTTTCCATCATAAGATCTGATCTTTGCCCTGTCTGACGTATTTGCAGCATTTTAAATAGTGGGAGTTCCGACTTCCAAATTCCAGAGCTGATAAAAAAAAACAAAAAAACAGCTGAAATAGTTTCCCCTCAACTCCCATCGCTTGGAATTATAAACCCATGATGCTGCATTTAGGAATGAGGATGTGTTTCATGCTAAGGGGCCCCAACGTCCGGTCTGAACTTCACTCTCTGGGATCCGCGGAAATGTTGGGTTTGATGCGCTTCATGTTTTTTGTACAGTAGTTCACCTGATCTATCCTCTCCCTCCCATCCACAGGTTTACCTCCCTCCTATTTCTCCTCTTCCTTCCCCCCATTTTCTCCTCCCGCCCCCAGTGGATCCTCCAGCGTGTCCCTGTGGTCCTCCCACAGACCTCAGAGCCTCGGCCTGCCCCTCACTTCCTGTCCCCGGCCCGTCTGGATGTCAGCTCCCCCTGTGACCCAGAATGCCACATGCGGGCCGCCCAGCCGAGCTACTGGGACCTGCGACGTCTTCTGGCCTACGAGACTCTTCACTCCAATGGTCATCTGACTGAGACCGCCATTGGGATCTATGGCTACCAACCCAACTCAACCACCAGCACGGCCTATTCCTCCAGGTCGTCAAGGAAGGCCGCGCAGTCCCATGTCAGGAGAAAGCGTCAGATCTTCGGCCATGATGGACGTTTTAGCATCGCTGGACAGAACTTCCTGCTAAAGTATCCGTTCTCAGTGGCTGTCAAGCTGTCCACTGGGTGTTCTGGGACACTGGTGGGGGACCGGCATGTTCTCACAGCTGCTCATTGTGTTCACGATGGTAAGAACTATGTGAAAGGAGCCCAAAAACTCCGGGTTGGATTTTTAAAACCCAAGCACCGAGACGCACAGTCTTCTTCCATTTCCCTTCCGTCCAACTTCACCAACCAGGTCGAGGTGGGCATCGGTCCGTACGACCCACCAACCAATGACAAGATGAAGTTCCAGTGGATCAGAGCCAAGCGCACCCATGTCCCCAAAGGATGGATTAAAGGGAACGCCAACGACATCGGGATGGACTACGACTATGCTCTGCTCGAACTCAAGAAACCCCACAAACGCCGCCACATGAACTTGGGAGTCAGCCCGCCGGCTCAGAGGCTGCCGGGTAAGCGCGTCCACTTCGCAGGATTCGATAACGACCGTCCAGGCCAGCTGGTGTATCGGTTCTGTCGGGCCGGCGAGGAGACATCCGACCTGCTGTACCAGCACTGCGATGCTCAACCCGGGGCCAGCGGCTCAGGGGTCTACGCCCGGATGTGGGATGGGAGGCGTCGGCGTTGGGAGCGGAAGGTGATAGGTGTGTTTTCTGGGCATCAGTGGGTGGAGCGACAAGGGGCATCTCACGAATTCAATGTGGCGGTGAGAATCACGCCTCTCAAATACGCTCAGATTTGCTACTGGATTAAAGGGAACTTTGTGGACTGCCGAGAGGGCTGAGGAAATGGACGCAGGTATAGTTTCATAACAACAGGCCCACTACATTCCTCATGACCTTTCCTGGAATATGGGGGCCACGAGAATCCAGACTTTTCACCCCACTACTCTTAGCACTGACACAACATTAACATGAAAATCTAAATTTCCTTTGTTGCTAAAATTCTCAGAAGCCAACTTCGTAAAGACAGATCAAGTAACAACACTAACTTATGTGAACGGGAAGTGTTCATTTAATTTCTGCTTAGTTTCCTATAACATGTGTTAGTTATATTTTTGTTAAGTGGAAAAACATTTAGGTTCAGGTGGTTGTGCAGAACTGTGGCCTGTTTTTTTTCCATACCCTGGAACATTTATCTGGACAACAGTTCCTCAGTTCTGGAACATGGACCGATGTAGAAAGATGTTTATGGAATAAAACCTAAACAGCGCCGCAGTTTGACTTTTCATCCTATCATCTTTCTTGAGCTAATACTAAAGATTGCACTGTTCAAACTTTTTTCTACTGAGTATGGTTTTTGTGGATGAATGTATGTCAGCTACCAAAGGTGCCAACTCTCCAAACTATCATATATCACACCACTTATCTACAGGCACAGTTTTCTCTGTCAGCAAAGTTAGGAATTGACAGAGTTAACCATTGAAGAAAGTTTTGGATGTTCAACGACTGCAGATGTCTCACACCAAGGCTGCAGAGCACATTTTGTTAAATGTTGTACGTTAATGCTCAGCTCCCCCTGGTGGCAAAAGTAAAACACTGCAGGTGTCCGTTATGCAATCTATGCCTGGGCCTAAATAAGCACTTTTTACTTCCTCCTCACACTTGTGACACTGCATTATTTTGTCCCTCAAACTGAAGACTGTGGCAAATTTAATGAAATATATACTTTTTGAAATAAACAACTGTGTCACACATTTCTTTCCGTCCTGCTCACACAAGACATTTCATGCACAGAAACACATTATTGGTTTAAACTCCATTTGTATTTTTATTTCCGATGTTTTCAGAAATGCTTGGTGGACACAGAACACTGTAAAAATGCCGAACTATGAGGACCAGCTCCTGTGACTTCTCCAGCACTTTCAAACCCTGGAGTATGAACCCTGGAACATGGCACTGACAAAACAAACTCTGTAACTCAGTTTGAACATTTTTTATAGCAAAGGGAACACAGATCGAAAGTGTCGGCGACAATTTTACATTTATCTCCTAACATCCTGGAGGCCAGAGGACGCTCGAGTACAAATCTCGCCACCGTGGGTCCAGTGGTGCTGAATTAATTATCTTTCAAAAGCTCACTTCAGCTGTGATGTAATGAGATTCACCAAAGTAAACAGACAGAGTTTGTGATATTTGGGCAAAAAACATTCAAGTAAGATGTGAAAAAGAAGCAGAATTTTAAACAAAACTCAAAATGTCTCCTTGCTGTAGTAATGGGATAAGGGCAAGTTTAGGGTGACATAAAACTATACCCATACAAAACTGATATTTCAATAGCAGTGCTCATCAATGACATAGAAAGTGAACTGCACCATTTAGCTGCAAAATCGGGAACATTCAAGTGGAAAATGACAAAAGTTTGCAGACGAAGCAGAACAACAGACACGTGCAGGACATTTGGGTTCAATCATAAATTCTTCACACTTCTTTTTCTGTGATCCAGACGGACACGCTGCTTAATCTCAAAAATATCTTCCTCCACCTCGTTGACACTCAACCCGAAACTCAGCTGAAGCAGCCAATGTGAAATCCACAGCTGCAACAGTAAAATATTGATTCTCAGATTTCCCACTCGGACTTTGCCCGCTGACGAAAAGGCTTCAGGTGAATTTGTATTGATTTCTTTCTGAATAATGGGAAGCTAATGGGCCCTGGGACGAACAATACTGCCTGGAGATGAGAGCAGGTGAAGGAGTGGAGGAGAGTGCGACTTCAGATAGGCAAAACAATGCAAGGCAACCTGTTTGTAACACCGCTGCGGTAAACAAAAATACATGAACTGGTAATGAGCTGAACTACATAGTCCCTTCCCTTCAGCCGTCCACACCCTTTTGATTTTAAATTCATCCTCCATAGAAGTGTCACCGTTAAACATCCACTGCTGTCGATATATTCGCTTTGGGGAAGAAGACTGAACCGACAGAAACATTTATTAACCACAATCATTCTGTTAACTGCATCCAGTTGGCAAAGAGATGAACCCGATGTCACATGGTCCTCTCCCCCACTTAAGTTTAATATCTCAGGCACAGAAATTCAAGAAAACAGAGAGTCTGGATGGATTTTAAGTGCACAAATGGGTCAGGTGCTAGACCGTGGCAAAAAAAAAGATTTCAGCATGTCAAAGTGTGGAGAGACAGAGTGAAAGCTTGGTGCTGCTACTGCCCCTCCACGCAGCCAATCAGGTGAAACTAGCACATACTGATAAAAAGGCCCCAAAAAAAGTTGAATGAGGACGAGTACAGTTCTGTTTAAGCAGTGGATAGGTTTACCTTAGGTGTGATTTACATACTGACTGATCTCAAGTCAGTCGATGTTTTGTCTGACTTCCACACGAGGCTCTGCTCGAAGATTAGTCAGACAAAGTTTGGAAATTCACTTAGTCTGTTTCTGGCAGGAAGTCCCGTGAGAAAATCAATAGCTCATGTCTGAAGGACAGGTCGAGCTTAGCTCATGTCCCCAGCAGATAACATACTATAACACAACTGAACATTGTTTTTACACATTGGCTTTTGTTGAAGTTAAACAAAGGAGATATAAAATGTTATGAGCTGCTGGAAGGTAGATGTTAGAACCACTGGACAGAGCAGAGTTGTCTCTCCCTTCTCTCTTCATGCTTAGCTAGAACCAGCTTCATATTTCCTGGACAGACATGAGTCATATTAATCTTCTCATTCCTCGCCTGATCGCAAAGAAGCTTCTTTTCCACATTGTCTAACTATTCCTTAAAAGAGCATTGACTAAAGGATCAGCATTCATTTCTGCAGCAGTGCTGAAATGATCAGATCATCCTGCTTCCCAAGACGGCAACTGGTTCCAGATTTAAGTCGGAGGAGAATTTAGGCCAATCAGGATTCAGGTTCTCAGGCACGACTCCTTCCACTGCTCTGAATCGCTCATCTGGTTTGACTGACTGTCAGACACCATGTTGTCTCTGTCATTGGCCACCTGCACTTAAAATATCTTTGGTGAAAGTCACCTCCTGGCATTCCCAGACTTCCCTGTCACCTGACACCACATGCTAATGTTGTCAGTGTGGTAATGCCCGGCGTAACTCGAAATAGTATACAAAATAAAAATATTCTTTTAAATAGGTATATATAAACATTGCATTAAAAATAGAACCGTATCAAAACACAATTATGAGTTCACATTCTGTCCCTTAACCTCCAAGCGTGAGTGCTATAACAACCCTCCAGTCTGCCGCTGTACCAGACCTCCTCCAGTCTTTCTCCTCCAAATCCAGAGTCCGGAGGTGAGGTCTCGCTCTGCGGAGCCTCTACGGGGATTTGAGCCCCAAAGTGTTGGAGGCCAGAGGGAAGGAGTAGGCTTTGCCCAGCACGATGCGGTCTCGGAGCAGTTTAAAAAGGACATAGTAGTTGCAGAAGAGAATAAGGCCCAGAGACAACGTGTGGTTCCAGCGCTCAGAGCGCAGCAGAGAGTATAACTGATACAAAACCACAGTCGACTCGATCCAGATCAGCAGGTTGAGGATCCGCAATGGCTTGTGAAACAGAAACTGAAAAACCAACGACAGGAAAAGAAAATCAGCTAAAGATATTCATTAGTTTAACTTTCAGATGTAGAGCAGAGCAGGAGATTGTGCAGGTCAGACAGGTACACTATGAGTAAATGTACAGAACATTCAGGCGGGGGTGTCACAGCATGAAGGAGGCACAACATGACGTTTAAAATTACAATGTAGAAAGCGTTTTTTTCTGAACAGTGTATGTCTACACTGGCGTCGGCCCTTATCTATATTTATGAAGATAATTATTTTCTTTTCGTCTTTTTCAGTTTTGCGTCCGTTATGTGTTAGAAACGTCATCAAGGCCCCGACTCACTTACTGAGAATTTTTCCACACATTTCCTGTTGTATTCTCATTTGGGCTCACTCAAGCATATTCCAGCCATTTTACAAGGGGGCTGGCAGGGAAACTTCCAAAAAGGTCAGGAGCACCTGACTGGGACATTTGTGTTATCACATTCAGCCCCTACGGAAAATATCAGTCAACTGTCCGGAGTGCAGTGCATGTGTGAAAGCAGCCGAGGATACAAAGTGCAGATACTCACATAAAACCTTGCATGGGAAACATCAGAGGGCAGAGCGACATTATAGGCTCCAATTGCCTTATACAGAGATCGACTGTGTCGTACCAACACCCCCTGAGGCCAAATAGTGCTTTCTGACCACCTGTAACACACATCAACAACACTGTTACACACAAACCTTACAAGAGTCATTTTTAAACCCCTGCAAGTGTAAAAAAAATAGTGGCCACTCACACATGCTGAGGTGCGTTGCTGTACGTGCCGTGCTCCAGCTTCTGCCAGCGGCCCAGGTGAGCTGCCGACCGGTGAAGCAGGTCGCAGTAGCTGGGGGGCAGCAGCTGACTCATCAGCATCACAAACGCATTGATCCACACCATGATCAGATGCTCACATGACCAACGCATGTCATAGTACTGCGTGCTCTGTGGAGATGAAGAAGCAGAGATGAACTCATCAATGATTTTCGAGGACTGAAGGAAGATTTGTGTCAGATACTGAGGTGACAGATACCAACCTTGACGAAGCAGAGAGGCAGGAAGGCGACATAGTAAGCGCTGAACAGCGAGTTGAAGAGCACCTCCTTGATTCGACGGTTGAAGTCGCTCTTCAGCTCCTCCACCTCGGCTCGAATCAGCTCGGCTGTCTGCGGTTGCGTCGGTGGACAGGTGTGAGTGGGCATGTGCGGGGAGCTGGAGAACTGCTCCCGGAGGTTCTCTCGTAACAGGAAGAGGAAGTCGCGTGGTCGAAAGAACGGGGCCTCTGCTAGGTCGGTCGTCTGGTGATCGGCTGGGTAATCGCAGTCGGCGGACGCCGTTTGGCTTTTCCCTCCCTCCTGGTGGAAACAGCAGAGCGGGACGTACACACCGAATCTGGCCGGAGAACAGAGCAGCGAGTTTTACTTTTAAAACATGACTAAACTAAATGGTCAGACACATGAAGGGAGGGTCCACATGTCTATTCAGACACACATTTCTCAGTTTAAGAATATAGTATCAAGGGGATTTATTAAAAAGATGATTTATGTTTTACTCACGGGTATCCCAGGAAGAGGAGGTTGAGCACTGAGTGGTTCTTGCAGAGGTTGACCAGCGTCCAGCAGAGCACCCAGCCGCACATGGTCAGCAGGCAGAGCCGAGCCGCGATGAGAACCACGTAGCGCAGCAGCGACCCGCCGCTGCTCTGAGACACCTGGACGATTTCACAGAATGAGTCACAGATGTCAGAGGGACTCCACAGTGTTGTATATTAACAAGTGTGAGCTGATTGTATAGACAAGTCTGTGGTTACCTCAGAAACTATCGTCCAAACAAGCCTCCTGGCCAACATGACTGTGATGAAGGTCGCCAGGTGATAGTCCATCAGATGAAAGTTCTACAGCAGCAGCACAGAAGGAAGGGAAAAGCTCATATCAGTTTTCAGCAAAAACACATGACACAAAATTTGAAGTAAATGTATCCTAATTTTTCAGTTCTTCGAGAACAAGAACACTACAACAGCTATGAATACAAATATAAATATTAACAAAAAACAGTAGGAAAAAGAAGAAGAAGACCAATGAAATACGATAAAACTAAATGAGTAGCTAAATAGGTTCATGAATAATATGGAAATTTAGTTACAAGTCCACTTTATCTGCTCTCATTTCTAAAGGTTAACTAGAATTAACACCCTGCAATTGTATGCCTCCACCAACTAGTGCAGTTTCAGTTTACATTTATTTTGCCCTTGTCCTCTGGAATCAAATCAATACATCTTTGATTCCGAGGAGCAGCTGGTGAAAACTTGTATAGATTTGATATATAATGTTCAAGAGGCTGAAAACGGGTTTTGTGTCCTTGACCTTCGATCGCCCAAATGTAATCAGTTCATCTGTGAGTCTACATGAACATTTGTGCCAAATCTAAAAGGATTCTCTCGTGTTCTTGAGATATCGTGTTCACATAAATGGATGAACAACCTGAAGACATAATGCCTGCTGCCGCTGGTTGATGCCAATTGGGGGGAAAATAAAAATGCCAGACATCATAACGTTGAGTGTCGATCCCTTTATGGAGAGAAAATCTCATGTAATCTTACTTTAGAGGGCAAAAGGATAATTGTAGATGTTGGTGATTTTGACGCAGGATATTAAACTATTTTTCGAAACTCATTTAGAATTTGTAAATTTGTAGCATTGAGGTGATGTTTACGGTCCGTCATGCATCTGGTTTACATTTGAATATTGCGGCTAAAATAAGATGGGGAAGGACACGAGGCTATAAAGTTTCGAAGCTGTGGATGCACATTAAAATGGGCTGCAGGAGTATTAAATACCAGCTGTCAATATAAAGATCATCCATAAAAAGGTTTCTTATTTTAGGACAATATAAAGTAAGTACTGGAAACTTCCGTTATGTTATAAAATGTATATGGACTAATCAGTGGATCCAGTGGCTGAGTTTTTCGTTTTGAAATATAATTGTGAGTGTGTGTTCTTACGAGCGAGGTAGAGGCGGCGGGGTGGCTGTATGGGTACCACCACACCGTCCTGTAGATGTTGATGTACTGCACAAACAAGGCCACCAGCAGATAGAGAAAGAGCAGGAGCTCAAACAGCAGGCCGCTGTCCAGGGGCAGCTCGGGGATCCTGGAGTGGCGGACCGGCTCTGGAACAATGAGAGCCGAGAGGGGCGGGGCCGACAGACCCACCGAGTTATTGCTCCTAAAGAAAGACACAGGAAAACATCAAAATATTAAACAGTCACAAAAGATGCGTGAGGGATACATACTTTTGTGTCACATCAAGCCTACTGCAAGCTGTGTATGAAACATTTACACAATCAAAGGTCAGCTCAGGGCAGAAGCACAGAACTACAGAAACTACAAGGCTCAGCACTAATCCCTGAAAAACAAGTTTGAAGAGGATATGAGAAATTCATCGACAGGAACTAAATCTGAAACTATTTTGATTAACAAATGATACTCGACATCACTTTTAAATGAATATAAAAAATTCCAAATGTGAGCTATTTCCAGTTTCTTCACTGATAGGATTTAATGATTTTCTTTGTTTCACAGGAAAAATCTTTTGCCTGTCGTTGGTCAGAGAAGAACTGGGATGGTTTTGCTTTGGATTTTAGGAACCTGCATTGTTCTGACATGTCCTGCCTGTGCTGATTCATCAGGAAAACAATCTCCAGATTATATGATTCTGACTGTCTTTGACTTCATTTGCTCAGAAACGTATCTGCATGGCGTCTTATGTGGAGTAATATATGAATTGAGTTCAAATGAAAAGAAACAATCCTGGTTTGCTGCATTTACAAGAACATTTGGAAAAATACAGAAAAACATAAATCAGTGGAAGTAAACTAGTTGTTACAGGTGAGCGTGTTCATACCTGTTCCTGAGGCCTGTACCATTGCCCAGGTTGCCTCCAACCAGAGTCTGCAGGGACGGCAGAGCAGAGCGACTCAGCTGCTGTCTGCTGGGGCCCCTGCGACCTCCTGGCATGGTCGCCAGCTACCGTGGCACCTGCGAACACCACCCACCAACCAACAGCCGCTGGGACTCCTCCCCTTCCCCTCAAACAGCCACCATGTACAGACAGGCCACTGTGGAGGAAACGTTTACTTTTACTGGGTTTGTTTGCAACTAAAGGGACAACAACAAAGAGTCAGTAAAGTCAAGGATGTTGAATAACTGCGACATCTTTCTAATAATTCCCCAAAATCGGGCTTGAATATCTCAAGAATTGAACTTGACGAAGTGCAGCCTCGAATTTGGGGCCATTTGGACACATACGCTCATTATTACTACACCAGTACTTTGAAAAAATAGATTATATAAATAGACTATATTATATTTCTACTTAAAATTTTTGTTTGCTTGTTATACTCTGAGCATTGCTAGAAGAGAGCCTGTGACCGGAGCAGTTCATTGCCAGCGACTGCTTAATGTTATTGTTGTGCATTTGATAATAAACTCTTGAAACTTGAATTAAGATTAGCTAACTTTGATTTAAGATTAGCTAAAAAACAGTTCAGATTAGTTTGTAGTTTAATAACATTTTGTTGTCAGCATGAAAAACCTGTAGTACTTTGAAACATAAAAGTGCTGCCATGTTCATGCATTCATGTTGAGAAAACACTTCCGTCTTTTCTTCATCAGACCTACTTGAGGTTAAAGACCCGACATGCTATCATGAAATGAACCATGTCAGTTCCACATGTCTGCCCTCAGAAACTGTCAGGGTTTTCCCCCACCACCCAGGAACTGACACAGCAGGTGTACTGAGCCACAAATGATGAACCGCCTCTCCTGTTCAGATTATTTGATAGACGACAGCCCAAAGCTGTGCAAACACTCTCTGGAGATTTACAGTATTTATTGTGTGCAATAGCCTCGGCTCTTTGTCCCCTGAATGGTAAAAGGTCTGTATTGGGTTTAGTGTTTTTGTATTGATGACCACCTGAAGTTTTACTATAAAACACATTCATACAGTGCATCTGTGTAAAGCACTTTCTCTATTACACCTCACTCACACACTGTCAACACATCGTTCAGGGGCAATTTGAGGTTCAATGTCTTGCTCAAGTACAGTCAGGCCGACTGGAATCGAACCGCCGACCTACGTCCTAAACCTTTGAATGTTTTTTGTAATTCTAAACAGTGGATCTTTTATACAATCGTTTTTAAGCACATCAGTTTTTTTTATGAAAGTGAATTGAATTTCTATGGCCTACACACATGTTACATAATCTGCTGACCTGTTTACTTACATTATCTCAAATGTTTCCGAAAATGGTCACCAGAGAAATCTCCGAGGGGATTCAAGGTATCGGGACGTTTTCATTTTGGTCCCCTTTTAAATGCATAATATCTTCTTTACCTTAAATGTACAATATGAAGCTTCGAGCAATATAACAAAAATAATCAATCAACATAATCAATCAAAATAACAAGAGAAGACTGATCCTCTTGCTTCCCCATGAAAAAATTGTTACAGGTGCCCGTCTCTTTAAACAGTGATGTCACAAGGTAAGTTTAGGGCAGCGACACGAAGCCCAGCCGCTGTGGTAAGAACGATTAAAGCCCTAAATCTGATGATCAATTTTGATGGAGGGGGATCATAGCTCTGTTGAACTGCTCTCATTAGACCGACAGGAGATTCTAGTGTTTATATTACGTCTCCGATATAAATGTGAGAAAATATTACCTTTCTGTTTAACGCCACACAGCCACAGACAAGAGTCTCTAATGATCACCCAGCTGAACCAACAGCCCCTCGAAACCGAAACCAAAGATAACCCAAAGGCTTCTTGGTGGCAACACTGCCGGCTACTGTCAAACCACAGCTTCACTAGGCAAACAGAGCCGTCCCCGACATACATCTACCCGGAGTGTCAGACCTGTTCATATGCGGTCTGCCTGCTTAAGCTCACATTAGCTAACGATAACCTGGAGGTGTCCGCAAAGACAAATGTGAGATGTGGCTGTGTGTTGTAGCTGACGAGGAGTGTGCGTCGGCTCACTACGTTCCTAGAGAGGTTGGGATGAAAAGAGAGGATGCTAACCTTCCTTTAGGGTTACATAGGTTTTACATGTCAAAGTACTGCTAAGTTAAAAAGTCCAAAGTAAAGCGAGAGTTTCAGACAGAGGCTGAAAGAGGAGCTGCAGCAACGGACAGTTTGAGGAAAGTGACTCGTTTTCTGAACATTAAAAAACATCTTCGTCTTAAACCCAAATTAAAACGAGAGACGTGAATATGAGCCTGTGTCTCCTATAGAACTGAAACAGACAACCTGAGGGAAATACCTCAGCGTCTTCTCAACTCCCTGACTCTACCTGTATGATTTGTAAAGGCTAATAACACACTGTTTTATTGCCCACACGTCGCAGCGGTTTCACAAGCCACGGCAGGAAACGCATACGTGTAACTAATAAACATTTACAACGGCTCCTCTCCAGCTTAGCTCCGTCAGTGAGCCAGCAAGAACAATAGCCATTGACAAAACTAAATGGAATGCAGCCATCTATTATGTTGTTATTGATTACGGCCGGCCCTCTCCTGCTCTTACATGTCAAATCACCTGCTGTAACAAAGGCCAATTAGGTGCGTCACTTTCAGAAACCGATGACACACTCACTGCCATTATGCAGCTAATGTTACAGATGTGGATGGGATATAAATAATTGATTTCAAAGACAAATGAGCTGCTTTTTCATTACCTGTCAGCACCTCTGCTTCACTTTCAAGCTTCTTTTCACTGTTAAAAGACTCGAGTTCACACTTTAAAATAGTCAGGATGCATCTTATAGTTACTGTCATTGAGAACTAATCAGTTTAATTATTTAGAGATTTAGTGAGGAGTTGTTAACTCTTTGAAATCACAAACCTCTGATATCTTACGGTCACATAGTCAAATGTCTTGTTTTGGTCCAACCAAATTTTTTTAAAGTTATAGATACTGAATTAAAAATGATATAAAAAGACCTGTCAATGATTTCAATGCAACCCTCACAGGATGAGCAGCATGAAAAATGGATGGATAGATACAAAACCTGAAAAAACAGCAAATCCTTGTACTTGAGAAGATACAACCGTGTTGCTTATCATCAATTGACAATGGATTCATCAATTAATCATTTTAAGACTATTGCAAGTGAAAGGATATTAACTTTACAACCTGTGGCAATAATGCACATTCCCCTTTGGACTGCTGCTACTGCTGATGCTACTACTACTGCTACTGCTACTTCTGCTACTACTGCTACTGCTACTGCTCTTTGCACAACAGAGATATAGATTTGTATATGTATATTTCTTTCTATTATTAATTTAGCTTTTAGCCTCCTATTGCTACGTATAATCCCTGGTTTATGGAGAACTAGCAAAGTAAGGATTTCATGTTATGGTGCTGTGCCTGTGTTGACTGAACAAATGAAAAAAATGATTATTGAATCTCTTGAATTATTAAGCATAGGATACTGTAATGTCTTATATTTTAAAGATGAGTTTATATACAAAACTTTCTGTGACTGAACAGAGAATTCTCCAGATTTACAGTTTTTTTATATAGTTATTATTTATAATATATGTTATGGTTTTCTCTGGAAATAACCTTGTACATTGATACAAAAAATCCATCAGGATAATCTAATTTAACCTACACTATTCATTCATATTCATAGCGTCTCAAATAAGAATTAAAATTGTCTCTTTCTCGACCATCACACTAAACTGAATACATTTGGATAAAAAGTATCACTGGCTGATTAATCCTTAATGGAAGTTAGAAATATCAAAAAGATGGCTGCTAGATGATAGATGAGAAATTGAACTGGAATGAAAACCACTGTAAATAGTTGCAGCCCAGTTAGAAAGAAAGTCAAGAATCCAACAGGTGTAACTGGACTCTACATTCTACACCTCACATTACATACTGTACAATATTTAATCGTCAGTCCTCAGTGGGTTTCTAAAACGTAGTCCAGTTCCCAGTTCATCCGCCAGTGAGCGGCTCCTGAACCACCAGCCAGAGCACATCCCACCTCCACGTCTCCGTTGGACTCACTGGGCTAATCAAACATGATGGAGACGATAACACACCAGTGGGTTTGGGAATAGCACACTGGAAGCAATATTTATCACACAGACGAGAGATACACAAGAGATACACAACACACACACAAACACACTGCAGTGGAAACAGGAACTGTGGAGGGGCAGCAGGAAGGGGTTTTGACATTTTCTAATTTTTTGAAAAAAACAAACGAAAGTGAAGCTGCGTGGAATGCGTGTGCAGAGGTTTTCTTTAAGGAAACACTTGTTCCTGATGTGTGTGTGTGTGTGTTTGTGTGTGCGTGTGTTAGTGTTTTGACTGTGCATTGCTTTTAGTTAAAGAAACACTTTTTTACCTGAGGTAGGTGTGCGTGCATGTGTGTGTGTGTGTGTGTGTGTGTGTGCGCAGAGTTTTTCTTTAAGGAAACTGTTTTGCTTCAAGTGTGTGTGTGTGTGTGTGTGTGTGTGTCAGTCTTGCTAAGACATGCAGTGTAGCTCATGACATATGGCAGAGTTATCATTTATCTTCACATGGGACACTTAGAACCACAGAGGCGGGTGTGTGCGTATGTGCGTGTGTGCGTGCGTGCCCCTGTGTGTATGCGTGTGTTTTGCGAGGTTTGAACGTTGTGTGTAGCCGTTGATACTCACACAACATGGGGAACACACGGAGGAGCGAGCTGGACGAGGATGCATCAGTCAGTTGTGAGACGAGTCCGCGCAGCGCCGAGCGTTTCCCCGCCTCACAGCTCCACTGTCCCCGGCTGCGCTGGCGTGAAGACGAGCCGCGGCGGCACCGGCGGTGCTGCGGGCCGGCGGTGTCCCGGGTTCGAGGGGATAAAACGGGTTTAAAAGTTGAGCCCCGGGCTGGAGGAGCAACAGGATCAGCGCTGCACAGAGACCGACGTGGCAGACCCGCACCGCCTCTGCGATACACGTCATCAACGCGCGACAGCCGCACAGTCGCAGTTTGATCCAGAGTCAGTAGGGCTGTCACCAACTTTATTACTTTATTCATTACATTCATCAAATCTATACGAAAAATAATACTATAAATAATGATTATAGTAATAATACAATAACATACTATTTGAATAACGCCTTTCATAAAGAAATGCATCTCAAAGTGCTTCATTTGATTTTAATCCATTCAATAACCTATTTATATTTATAATGCAATCAAGTATATTAATTATTAATCTAATCATCACATTGATAACGTCCATCAATTATGTTAAGATTATATAAACGATTATTGCATTTTCTTTTTCTTTTTCCATCTTGATTTTTTTCTCCATTTTTTTATAAATTATAAGTGATAATATAATTGATTTGATCAAATATTTATCAACTAGCTAATCATCACATTGATTACTGCTTTCTATTATGTTAAGTTTGTATAAACTATTGGCGTTTTTATTGATTTAATCAAATATTCATGATTTGTCGTGGAAATGTCATCTCTTCTCTTCAGCTTGTTTTAAATACCTCTGAGGTACAAATTCTACTCCAGTAAGTTCTACTCTAATGTTTCCAGTTGTCTTCTCCTTCTTCTGACATGAAGTCAAACCACCTGCTTCATGCAAGGCAGCCTCTCTCATTATAAGTCGGTAATAATGACTTTGTGTCTTATCGACTCTCTGGCAATGAGCTGTGTGGGTTGATCCTTTTGCAAATTAGACAACGTTTATTCATATTCGTATAGTAGAATACATTACTCATTACTTTGTACTTTATGAAGAGTAACAATTTTTGTATTGACAATATTTATTAAGTCTTTTTGATTGCATGAATTAGTTTTTTATCAAAGTACTTTTAAAATATGATTATCAGTTATGTCAATTAATATGATTTCATTGACATAACTGAAACTTTGTTTTGTATATATTCCTGTTTGAAAGAATGTCGATAACTGCCTAATTTTAAATCCAAGCTCAAAACCACAGAATTATTTAACTCCTGGGACTGTGTATAAAAATGAACTCTGTAATATAAATGGAGAAATAAAGCAATTTCTGGATTTTTGTTTAACACTAGGCCTTAGGTTAAAATAACAAAACTTTTAGGACGGCATAATTACATTTGACAGTATAATGAACAATATACAGTTTTGTTATACCCAAAAGGTAAAACGTTTTTATTTTCATATTTATCAATAAACACAAACAGTTTTTACATTGTACAGTGTAAAAACAAAAGATTAAAATCTAAAACCTAAAAAATGACAGTGGAAGGGTCAAAACTAAAATGTGTCCATCTGAAACATGCCTTGATACACATGGGAGGTGTGTGTGGGTGGGCAGTTAAGTTTGAAAACTTTAAAATGTCTTTAAAAAACACGAAAAAAACCACTTTTGCCCTTTAAGATTGTTGACAGATCAGAACATCAGAACATTACCATGACAAATACTTATTTACATGCAGTGTTTACAGTAAATGTCTCCTTCAATCTTCTTATGTACAAACTACTGAACAGATGCCACTTCTACATTTTCCTTCAAAACATTATTAAAACAATTGCACTAAAGTCAATAGGAGATAGGAAAAAAAAATATTTACAAAAATGATAAAAACTAACTTCAGCATTCCCAGGAATGTATTCATATTGATGTGTGAATAAATAGCTCTATTGTAACTGTGTGTTGTTTGTTTACTGGCACAGAGTAATTCTGCATTAATACCGGTTTCAAAAGGAGAAACGTTCATTCTAAAGCTACATAAAAGACTTCAGAATACTGAATTTCACTGATTAACCAGCAGGGGGAGGTAATAACCCACAAATCTGTTCAGTAGCCCCAGTAAAGACTTGGTATTTTACTTGGCAAAAACCACTGTAGGCTACCAAAAAGGATTTGTCTTGACACCAATCATTTGTTTTACCATCTTCACACTTTCTCAGTATCACATCTCTGCCAGTTTCCCTCGTGCGTGACATCTGCTGGTTCATGATTCATTTCAATACATAAGAATTGGTGGCCCGACGACAAGCTCCCAGTTCTACAGAGCCGTGCGTGTTCTCTGGACCAGAGGTAACAGGGCGTTTCACAGCTGGAGGGTTCAGATGACGATGCTGGTGCCACTGCGAGAACTCTTGCCCTGAGAGAGACACACTAACTTTAAAATCACGTTACTTGAAATCAGTGTAACTCAGACTTTTGTGTGTGTTTGTTTGATTGCGTGTGCGTTTGTCTTGATGTAAGTGCGTAAGTGTGCCTTATAGCTCTTATCAACTACAGCAGCGAGTGTCTTACAGAGTAGCGTTCATTCCTCCGCGTCCCCGGTTTCTGTCCAGGCTCGTACTCGGAGTAGCTGGGTGGTTTGTCAACCAAGCCTCCACCTCCTCTTCTCCCTCCTCCCCCTCCCCCACCTCCTCCTCTCCTGCTGCTGGCCTCATCATCCGAGCTCCAGGACCCTCGTCTTGATTGCCGGGATGCAGGTGGGGAATTGTTTGTCCTGGACCTGGTGTCGAACAGGTCATCCCTGGAACGGGAGCGGGGACGGTCCATGCCTCCTCGTGACCCGTTGTAACTTGGTCCGTCCAGGGTGTCCTGGCTGTAGCTCCGGGGCATGACCCTAGATCTGGTGGGTGAGGGGTAACGCCTACCTGCTACCCCTCGTTCATCGCGGCGGCCGAAGCCACTGCGGCTGCTCTCACTCGAGCTCGGGGGGCGAGTCTTGGGTGCAGGGGGTGGCATTCTGCTTGGGTGCTGCTCCCTTATTGGTGGAAGTGTGATGACACGACGCTGTGGTGGGCCTTCATCAAGGGCAGAGATCATGCTGGGAGGGCCGGGGGAAAACGGGACAGTCATGGGAATGTGCTGGGGAGGAGGTGGAATGTATTGCATGTGTTGGGGTGGAGGTGGCTGGGACTGATGGGAGGCGGAAACCAAAATAAATGAAAAATGAGAGGTTAACAAACAGAGAAGAAAAAACCCACATGAAAACCACCACGTGCACATTTTCTTTGCAGTTATAGCACAAGAAACACTTCACTCTACCATACAGTATCAATGGGAATGACTTTTACTTTTTGGGTAGTTTTTAAATCACCACTCACTACTTCGATCTCCAACATGGCTAGAAACAAGATGTACAAACTAGTTCTGACTGAGTAAAACAATCTCTGACCCAACACCATGTCTCCTCTTTGCCACCACCTGCCTGAGTAATCTTTCTAAACTACATCACCCAAAATACTTCCTCTACAGAAACACAAACAGAAACAGTTTATTATTGGCTTATAAATAGATACAGATACGGATTTAACGAGCAGCTACATACCTGTAAGAGAGGAGTGGTCATGTCCATCCCCCTCACCTGGCTCTCCAGGTAATTAAGCATCTGATTGGTGTTGGCAGGGCTGTGGTGGCCAGGGACACTGGGTGGGGGCATGCTGTATGCTGAAGACTGAGGGGGAGGGAGGGGCATTGGCTGCATTTGCATTATCTTCCCAGAGTTAGAACCTGGAGGAGAAAACAAAGTCAGATGATTACATTTACAGAGATAAACCCATCTGCAGTCTGGAGGTGTTAAAGCTCCAGTGTGTAGAATATAGTGACATCTAGTGGTGAAGTTGCAAACTGCAGCTAAAATCCACTCGCTCCATCCTCCTCTTTCAAACAAGAAAGAGAACCTGTGGAAGCTTTCAGTTGTCATAAAAACTCAAAAAGGTGTTTAGTGGCTAATGTAATAAAACATGGCGGCCTCTGTAGAGAGAAACCACTCCCAAAGTAAATATGAAGTTTTTGAATACAAAGGGAACATTCTAGGGTAAATAAAACACTAAATCGTTCAATTTAGATGAAACGCACTAGTGAAAACTGTGTCCATTGTCATGCTGGGTCATGTGTGCGTACCTGGGTAGAGCATCGGGTTCATCTGGGATGAGGCGTGGCTCATTGGTCCATATACCGGCTGTCCTCCCATCCAGGACATCTTAGCCTGCTTCATCATGCGATGCTGCATCACCGCTGAAAGATGACGACACAAACAGATTTACAATAAACTTTTCCTAAAGACGTTTCCTAAACTTAGTGTTATTAGTACAGTGGCCGTTTGCGTAGCCGGTGGTTATGCTAGCAGCATCTGTCTCAGCTTTCTAAACATTAACACAAAGGGGTTAAAACTGTTCTAACAACTCTTAAAGCTTTGGAACAAACTCATTTAATTTGGTTACGTGAGATTGCTGAAATCTCCTTTTAGCCTCAGCAAAACTTTAAACATGCAATTTTACTTTGGGTTTTATCCACCATCACTTATATTTATATCACATTAGATAACAATCTTTTCCCAGCTTGAACAGACAGGACTAATGTTAACAGCCACCAACAACTCTGTGAGGATTATATCGTGAACAAATGAACGTCTTCAATGCAAGACGCGGCCAAAATCACAAATCATATATATATATATATATTACTCCCTTGTTGAATTATATTGTTTCTCCTGTGCATGTGAAGCCCTTTTGCAGCCCATTTGGTTTCAGGACCATCCTTAAACCGACCTTTTTCAGGACAGCAGCATTGCTGTGGGCAGCACGGACAGCGCACATAGCAGCAGCATTTCTGAGGGCAACACTGGCAGCAGCAGATAAAGAAGAGGAGGATCAGAAGCAACGCTCCGATGACGATGAATAACACGACCAACCAGTCTGAGAGAGAGGAGGGAGGAAGGATGATCAGCAGGGTGTGGCCAAAGAAACGTATGTTTAATAGGTTTTATAATGTCCGTCAAGGACATTATGTTTTTCTTTTTGTTTGTATGTCTGAGAGCGGGCAAAAATACACAAAACTAAAGTACGGATAATCACAAAACAAGCTCTTGTATGAGAGAGGATTGCATTGAGTGCAAAGCTGTAGCTGAAACTATGAGGTCTGTGTGCGTGGATGGTAACAACTGCAGTAATGGAGTAAAATCCACAAAGTTGGAAAGTTAGCAATCCCTTATGTTATAATGTGAAGTGTAATTATGTAACTGTGGCAGGACTAATTAAATACTCTGGGTCACAACAGTTCAGATTATTAATGGAAAACACTGCTGTAACGTGGCCAGATTAGCTCTAGTGGAGGAATGCGCTCCCCTCTACTTTATATTGTGATATCAAAAGGTAAATAGTTCAGTTTTTAAATCTCCAAGTCAAACATTGTGAAGTTGTGAGTGAGTGTTTGTATCTGCACATGTTTGTTTCTCTTTGTTTCTTACGGTAGACGATGAGTTTGATTTCTTTGTCCGAGTCTCCTGAGGTGTCTCCAGCGGCCTCCACGCTGCAGTAGTACACACCGTTGTCCCACCACATCACCTCATTCAGCACCAGGTCTGCCTCTACACACACACACACACACAAACACACAACTCTAATTAAACAAGGGTCAATGTGCCTTCACAGATTGTCTGTCATTGTACTGATCGAGAATATACGTCAAATGTTATATCGACAAACTGTCACTCCTTCCTTTCACAAGCACGAGACACTCGCGGTCAGGATGAGCTGCTCGAACATTTTTTCATCTTTATGAGCTGGAGCTAACAGCTAACAATCAAAATCATCTATTTAAAAAGGCATATGACCTGATCTGATACAATTTGTCTTTGTCTCTACCACCTTAAATATATCCTTCTCCCTCGAATATGTAAAGCGTCCTTGGGTCTCATGAAAGGCGCTATAAAAAGTTATTATTATTATTATTATTAATAAGACTAAATCTATGGATTATTCACTCGATCATTACTCAATTGGCTGATCTATAAAGTATTTCAGCTGTAACAGGAAATATGTACAAGCTAAATAATAGTTGAAGCAAAGAATTCAAAGAACATTAGTTCTTAAAATTGGATATTGTTTCATCTTGTCCTCGTCACACGCTCGATGGCGTCTGAAGAGCGTTTGCATGAACTCACTGTTTTGAACGCTGATCCTGCGTTCGCGGTATTCAGCTCCCAGGATCGGCTCGTTGCCTCCTCTCTTCTGGATAATAGTGCGTATTGTTCGCTGGCGATCTGGACAGTCATTGGCTGGGTCCTGTCCCAACTGTAGCGCAGACTGGTACGCTGCAGACCACAGACAAAAAAAAACAATAAATAACAAAGTTTGCTGCTTAGCTGACAGTCCAGAGGCAGAATGTCCTGAGGCTCTCCCCTGGAAGCAGCTTAAGACTGAGCTAAGAAGACCGGTGTGATTATATAAGATCCAAACTAAAGAAAAAGAGACAGTTAAAATGGAAACGATGGACAAACACAAATATTTGTAAAAAAGTAAAATGCACATATTTGTCAGAACAGCGTGTTAACTTTGCCTGCTCAACCACTACTGACATAATGTACAACGTGTGCAGGAAGGATTCACAGAGGATAACGTGCTGCTGGAGAAGGGAGACTGCAGCATTGACAGAGTTCAGGAGGTCAAAAGACCCAGATGACCTGAGGATTCTTTTTTTAATAATGACTACACAAGCGTTTGCCTGAAGCCGCAACATGCATCCAACAAGTTATATTCACTATTATACAATATCCCCTCTCTCTGTATTACACTCTTCGGGTGAGTGGGTCATTCCTCACCTGTGGAGTAGTACTCCAGTACCGGGTCCTTGCAGTAGGACTTGAACCTCCAGGTGACCAGGACATCTTGGAGGTTTGCAGAGGTGCTGTAGTCGCAGCGGAGGATCACGGAGGCGAAGAGAGCGGTGCTGCGCTCCTGCTGGGCGACAATCACCTGAATACAGACAGACACTGTGGAGGGAGGGACAACAAACAGACGGTCACATGGCCTGCAGCACTCTTGTGTGTGTGTGTGTGTGAGTGTGTGTGTGTGTGTGGGGGGAATAAATCTAACTTGTGCCAAAATTAGTTAATTTAGAGAAACAGTAGCCTATGGCACTTTGGACAAAAAGCAGGGGAAGTGGAGCGTCATCAGAATGAAAGAATGCATCTGACGGTTTCTCAACACAAGGATATATTCTCAAAGAGGCAGAACCAGAAAAACAGGTGACACAGGCAGTGGCACAGGAAATGGCTTACTGTGAAACCACCACAAGCTGGAGTGAAACCAGTCGAGTCACAACTGTCCCTTTATGGAGGTAAGGGACTCTTCTGAGTAAGAGCTGAATATAATTTAAGGTTATATCAACCTCTAATTGCTTTTGTTAAAGTTCTTCAAAAAAATGAACTACTCCAGATAGAAAAAATACTTTCCAACAAAAAGTGATTTGCCTCTTTTGTACAGATACTGGGGATATAACAGTCATTCTAACAATGAGAATGTAACATTATGTATTTGTAACATTGTTTATAAAATATTGTGAATGAAACAGTGTGATTGTAACATTGTCTATAAAATATTGTGTATGTAACATCATTTTTTACGTTGTGTAACAGTGTGTACTTAGTAAAATGTAAGACAGTGTAACACAAGATAGTTTCTTTGTCAGATAAACAAAACATGTCATGTGACCGATACCTGCAGTTTGATTCGTTTCAATCTGAATTTTGAGGTGAAAAATCTCTGAATTCTCGCACTCGTTTGAACGGTTTGTTCTTCAGACCTCCACGAGGGGAAGACGAGAGGAAATGAAATGTACCTTCTAGCAGCGACAGCAGGAGGATGAAGAGGATGGCGGCGCCAGGTAAACTCCACATGACGACGGGAAGCAGCAGCAACACAAGCAGCGAGGAGGCCAAACGACTCACACAGACATACACACGAGTTGAAGAGAAGCGGAGGTGGATTTAAAAGACACACACAGACGTGATGGTTCTGTCGGTGAACCTGAATCTAGACTCGAGTCTTCATGGTCCGGTCTCCTCACTTCGTCTGATCAGTTTCTATCTGGGGCTCAACTCATCTGTGGCCACGCCCCCGAAACAGGTGCAATCATCCCGAGTGGTGACGTCAACAGGTGCAATTCAGAAGATCCCCCCCCCCCCCCCCCCCCCCCCCCCCAACTCAACCAAATGTAATTTGCATAATCTCTTGGATATTTATTTGATATATTTATATTTCTCTTATTTATCATCATATTATTTTATATGAACAACATATTAAACTTGTTTTAACTTTTAATTAACGAAATGTGTTTTGTGTTGGACTGGAAACAAAGAGGTTTAGAAATTCAGATTCAACAGCTCAGCTTTTAAATATCATGTTAAAATACATTTAGATGTGAAAATATTCTATTATTATCATTATTGTTATTGCTGCAAAATTAAAAGGATATTTAGTTTGCCATGTGATTCTTTGGGAAAAGGGTTTTGTATCAGATGACATTTAATATTACATATAAATCATCTGACACAAATCATTTACCCAGTTGAAGAACAATATTCTTTTGATTGTTTTCCTTTGTAAATATTAAACACAGTGGAATAACCAAGTCTTGTTTTGTCCAGTAGAGGAGGTCTGCGCTTAATCCACTAGATGTCAGTCTAAACCAGTTTATATCTGAGCAGGAGCCTCGGTGTCTCTGTTGAGTTCTCAGGTTTAAGGACCAAGTCACTTTTAAACACGTCCTTTATAAACGTCTGTAACTATGTGCACGTGAATGGGACAATGTTTGTGCTGAAGTACTTTTCAAGTCCTTCAGACTCTAGGAGTGTTTTCACCACTCTGCACCTGCTGCTCCCTAATATTCTGTTTTTCCTGGAAACTTCTGCCAAGATCCACCCACCGCTTCCTGCTCGTTCTGTCTGCTGAGGCTTAAACCACAAACACAACTGCACCTTCATTGTGCAGATGATTTGATGTTGAGTGAATACAATCATGAAACCACCCACAATAGAACACTGTAACACAATGTCAGTGAGACCTAACATTAATCCAAATACACTGCAGCTAATACACATACCTGCCTTTATACAGAGCTACATCAGCCAATGGAAAACAACTGTTGCTAAAATGTCAACACTTTTGATGACTCTTCTCACTCTCTTGACTATTGTTGAATTACATGTAATAAAACTACACTTCTCTATGTTACATAGGCTTATTTATAATAATAATAATAAACATAATTTATCTGGATTTGTAATAAGTGGTTGTAAATTTACCAAAGTATATAACTTTTCATTCCACATTTATCTTACAGCTGTAGGTACTTTGCAGATTCAGGTTATTATTATAATGTAACAGATATTAATACTAAATAAAGATAAGCTCTATCTATTCCTGAGCTTAAATATTAACGTCTGAATCAGTGACATCATTTGCAGGGTTTCATTTAAATTTTACTTAATGCTGATTGGTGCAAAAAAAAGAACCTGAAAGACAGGGGAGCCCCGCCCACATTGAACCAGAGCAAGAAGCAAACACACACTTGTTTTAGTTTGTGTCGAGTTGTTTCCCTGCTGATGCCTCTGTGAAGACCAGGAAGGAGTAGCTCAACAACATTCCTGAAATACTCCCCAGCTGTGAGTGGCCACCGTCTTAACTGGTCCCTCCCATCACAAACATACAGTTTATGAGCTCAGACACACACACACACACACACACACACACACACACACACACACACACACACACTCACACACACACTCACAAACACACACACACACACACACACACACACACACACACACACACAGTTAGAACAACAGGGCACACAAAAACCAAAAGAAAGTATGGGTCTCCGTGTGGATATCACACCGAGTTCCTCATGTAGAGTCCCTGTAGTCGAGAAGAATTCAAATCCTGTAGATAAGAAAATGTAGTAATATAAGATATGTGTGGATTCGTGTGAAAGACCTTCGCCATTTGTATTGTGTAAATTCTTCATGATATCCATCTGAAATATGATGACGCTATAGCGGAGAAGAGAAAGACAAGTTCAGTCCACCAATGCCTGTACTTCATGATTCATTAACAACAGAATAAACTTCGTACAATAAAATAAAGGATGAGCTCACATATTTCATATTTCTGCAGAGTTTATTTGCTGAGAAGATACGAGGACAAACACTGTGTATGTCTCGATGTCACGTTTGCCACCGCGCGTCTCGCCATTTTAGAAAACACACACTTCAACGGACACAAGCGTGGCCACAAACTCACTGTGGAGGACAAAACAGCTGATTTGTGTGGCTGCGCGAAGACAGACAGACTCTGGTGACAACAATGAACAAAGACATGAGTCATACTACATTACACATTGTCTCTTTTACAGAGGTAAAGAGTCATATCTCTCTCTCTCTCTCTCTCTCTCTCTCTCTCTCTCTCTCTCTCTCTCTCTCTCTCTCTCTCTCTCTCTCTCTCTCTCTCTCTCTCACACACACACACAGTTGTCAGTACCAGTCAGCAGTAGAAAACTAAACACTGACGTTAGGCTTTTCTCAAATGAAGGCAGGAATAATGATATTATTGTGAACAGAAGGAGCAACACAACTGATAAATGTGCAGAAATCAGTGAGTCATTGTATTGTGTGTGTGTGTGTGTGTGTATCTTTGATAACACAATAAAGTGTTGGTTAAGCTGTTGACTCAGCAGTGATAAGAAGAAGCTGAACAACAGTTATCAAATCAAAGACACTTCATCTTATGTACACAGTCTCACTGGAGCACATAGACAAACACGATCATTTACAAATTACAACAGTCTTATCACACCTCACACACAAAAAGGTAAAGTGTGCGCACACAGACTTTAGTACAAACTTGTTTTCCAGGAAAGCTGCAGTTCAATACCTCACATGTTAATATACTAAATGTAATCAGGTTTACGTCCCTCGAAGTTACTTTGTGCAAATTCTAACATGTTTAAATACAATATGAAACTCATTGACACACAGAGAAACGAGTACTGCTGCTGCTTCTACTTCAAACCACCGCAGCAAACACAGCAACTAACATTAAGACTTGATATTTTAGTTTACACAACTTTACTATAAATAACTATAAATGAAAAGAAAACACAAATACAACCAAATGTATAAAAACGTGAATTAAGAAAATATTTGTTCGTGAAATGTAAACATAAGTGCACATATTTCTGCATTGTTTATCCTGTAAAATACAAGTTCTCATATTAGCGCATATCGGCAACACGATAAGTCGGGGAAAAGGCTCACATCGGCAATAAATCGTCCGGGCTTGAGATTTCGGTCCAAATATTTTCCTTGTTAACTCTCCTTTAGTCTCATAACAACTTTTAGGTGAAAAGAATATATAAGACTGATTCTAAATGCTCCTCTGATTTCAGCCTCTCTCCAACAGTGTCTGTTGTCTTCCCTTTGGTGTCGAGCTGGTAACGTGCAGTGAGTTTATTAGGGCTGGTTCCACTGCAGTGGGAAACAACACTGAAGAAAACTGTGGACAAAGGCAGAAACAGAAACGTTTTGGGCCATGATAAAAAACAACAATAAGTTGAAAGATGCTGAAACTCAACATAGAGCTGAGGGTGAACTGCCCCTCTGTAGATACACATCATATTAACATTAGATCATGTTGGCTGCTACTTCCAGCTTTACTTGACATTTAAGTCTCTGGACCAGTTGGGTCCGTGTCTGAACATATGACTGAATGACGCAGTGCGTGTGTCGTCCAACATCTGAAGTCAACTCGACAATAATGGTGTTGATGCGACAGTTGAGCTTTTTAAACGCAGATATCTCATCAAATCGAAATGAATGAACTCATTGTGCTCGAAGCGTAAAAGCAAAGTCAGAGCGTCTTGCAGCGAGATGAGGGAAGACAGACATTGTCCTCCCTCGGAGGGACGGTCCCCCTGTCCCCCCCCCCCCCCCCCGGGTTCAGTGTTAGTCCAGCTGAGATATGCGAGAGGCAGTTGGTGACAGAAACAGAGCGGCGATGACCTCATCACTCGGTGACGTAACGCCAGGAAAGCCACAGTGACAGTCTCGATAATAAAAGTGTATCTGTTCGTTGCTTCATTCACTGATTCAGCTTTCCACACTCCGGTGAAATCCCTCATCTCTGATCAGCGGACGTGCCGCTCCCCCCCTCCGGTGTCATGGACGTTTGCTGCGTCTGCTCCAAGACCTCAGTCTCTGTGGCCGTCAGTCGATCAGACGATGAGGGAGTCCCGGCTGAGGAGGGTGCTCTAGGGGTGATTAAAAAAAAAGAGTGAGCCATTAAAACAACAGCAGAGTAAACACAAACAAATATTAAAGCATCATTTGTTCAGTGGAGTGAGACAATGCAGAGGCAGTGGACATTAGCCAGAGGAGGTTGTGGTGGTGAAGTGGAACCTGGGACAAACTGGGCCCTTTAACTTTTTTTCTAATTATTTGCAGATTCGCTTGAAACCCCCGCTCGAGGGCAGAAAACTGATATATGACAAAATATCAATATGGCAATATATCTCAAACTCTATGAAACAAATTTTTCTTTCGTTAAACAGATAATGTGATGTCGTTTTATGTCAAACAATGTATCGATTATCACAGATTCGCTGTATCGTGCTATTAATGCTATTGTGGGCAGCGTATCGCGTATTGTATCGTCAGTTAATCTGGGATTCCCACCCGACTGATTAATGAAGTTATGTTGTTCAGGAAGTCTTTGGTGTTGAAAACCATTTTGACCCAGGTCTGGGGGGGGGGGGACATAACCGGTTATGATTGTTATGGAGAGTAGTTGGATACAGAACAGGCTTCTACCTAGTCTTCACTCTGGTAGCTTCTGAACCTGACCTGTCAAAAGTACAACAACAACACTTACTGTCGGTCCTACAAATCTTATTCACACTGCAATGTTAGAGTTTCTCAACATCAGAGTCCAGATGTTAATAGTTTTAATCCCAACAGGTTTAAAATATATCATATTCTCAGTAAAATCGATTTCGATCCCCCACTTCCATGCTCTTGAAAATTAGACTAAAAAAGAAGCGGGCCATAATCCTAATTACATGATCACTGTCAAGGTGCAGGTTCATGAAAATTGTGGAGCCTAAAATGTGTTTGTAGGTCGACACTTGATCTTTTTGTTTCATTTCTTTTCAGGGGTGTTGACCTTGGGCCGTATGTAAAGATGTGAGACACAGGAGTTCTCTGAAAATGGCGGCAGGCTGCAGTAGAGGTCGTGAACCCTGCCTCCTCCATGTTAATCGATGAGACACGTTCCTATTCAATAAATTATTGTCAGACATGGTTCCTGTCATTTTAGGTCGTTCTAATCACACTGATGTATGTTCATGTTTCCTCCATCTCCAAATCGCTACTTTACAGTAGACGGGGCGTGAAATGGGCGTTCATATCCGGGATATTTCATATCTGGACAGAGAAAGGAAGTGGAGACCCACAGTCTATGGTGTTGACTGATGAGACATCCTGAGTCACCCTGTTTCTTTGTATTCCATTTTACAGGACTGATAAATGCTTTTTACTTTGGACGACCTGCTGAGTGTTTTATTATTCAATCATCAAATCAAGTTTTTATCTTTTTTGCTCACTTTGCTCTCACATCACTGCTGCTTCTCTCAGTCTCTCCAATGAAGAAAACAAGATCACATTATTTTTAATGTTACTAAACAGGACATGACAGTGATTTCTTGCTTTGCTGTACTATTATCTAAAATCATCGGATATTTCCATCCTGTCACTGGGACTTCATTGGTTCATTTTTTATTTAATCCCAAATTCCTCTGGTTAAAACACAGGTTTAGTGCCTGAGTTCCTCAAAAGGTTCATGGGCCCTTGGGGAAGTTTGTTCGGTGGAAATGACCCAGGAGATATTTTAAAAGCTTGAAAAAAACAACACTGTGTGTTAAATTCTCTGTAGTTAGCCAAGAGTTAGCAAATACTTTCATTGATTACAAACCTAAAAGGAGGTTTCAATGTAACTCACCACTTTCCGGGACTTGTCTCTGGGTTCCTCTCTGTGGCTGGGCAGGGAGAGGGCAGACGGCTGAGGGGAGCGAGTGTTTGCAGGGAGAGGCCGCGGTGATGGCCGGTCAGACCTGCTTCGCTCTGTGTCCGAGTAAGGAGGCAGTGAATCTGCCTCTGGCCTGTTACTGGGAGAGCGGCTGCAGTGGCGACTGGATTCCCCGCTGCTCTTTTTCGAGCTGCCCTTCGAGGGAGTGTCTGAATCCTCCTCACCCCGGGCCCCACTCTTCCCCTGGCCGACCCCACGCAACTTGGCCTTGCGGTCGAGCAGGCTGTTCAGGAATGTGCCATCATAGTCCTTCTCTTGAGAGGAGGTCGATGGAGGACTGACTCTGGGAGGAGGAGGAGCAGGACGATCACTGTCCCAAGTGCCCCTCCTCTTTGTGGGTGAAGGAAGTGGACTTATGTTGTGTCCGTTTTTCCTGCTCCATCTGGAATGATCTTCACGATCCCTGTCGTCTTCCAGCTCATTTTCATCATTGTAGTAATGTTGAGCCGGACAATCGCGGTAAGAAGGATATCGATTCGACTCCAGAAACTCCATCTCATAGTGTCCTCGGTCTTCTTCCTTCTCCGCTCCTCTGTTTCCTCTCTGCTTGTAGCAAGATGCAAACTCCTCCAGCTCGTCCAGGGAGCCGGTGCGTCCCGCCGAGCGGTACGACTTTCTGTGCAGATGCTCCGAACGAGGGTTCCACCTGCAAAACACAGCCCGAGGCCAAGAGAGGACAGAGTGACAAGGATGTTTGTGAGGGTGTGTGGGACAGAAACTAGGCATTCAGAGATGTCTGTACCTGCTGCGGTTCTCCTCTTCGCTGTGGTTCTGCTGATGTTGACTGCGTCCAGGCCTGCGCGTCGGTGAGGAGGGCGGAGGATCGTCGCTGTAGCGTCTCGGAGGAAGAGGCTCTTCCTGGCACCGCCGGGGCTCTGGATCGCGATGACGCTGGGGTGAAGTGTGGTTTTCACGATAGCGCTGTGGCTCCGGGCTGCGGTTGTCCCGGTGGCGTTGGGGTTCAGGCAGGGGGTCTTGGTCGGGGATGGCGGGCAGAGCCTTTTTCTGGATGTTTCTGTATGTTTGGCGGAAGGCAGTTTCTCCCTCGTGGAGAGAGCTCAGCTCGGACAGACTGCAGGCTGCACAGGGGAAGTAAAGTCACTCATCAATAAAGAAAGATTGAAGAGAGAATTCAACTTTTTTTTAAAGGAAGACAATGCAGATGAAGTCAAAGTCCTCATGAAATTAAAAAGTGTCTAGGCATGCAGACCAGCTAGTGTATCACCTCTGAACTACAGGAAATTCAATATGCAGGAAGCTTGAGTGCAGAGCGGCATGCCAAGACAGGCTGAAGAGAATCAAAAGCCCCAAAGACACAATCAGCAGGATGTACAGTAGAGCATGCAATCAGTCTCTATCCATCTACATTGATGGACAGATCCTTGAGAGAGTGAAGCCCCGGGACGGTTTCATGCAGCTTACACTGGGGGCTGATGGATCTGGAGGGGTTGAAGTGAGCCAGCTGTTTCTCTACATACTGTAGCACCCTGAGAGAGTCCTGATCCTGAGGGGACGGCACGCGGTAGGGAAGCCCTACAGCATGCATCGGCACTGGAGATACACACTTGACCCGTCAGCATAGGAATTCTCTGTTCGTCTTTGTGTTTGCGCGTTTCAGTAATTTTAAAAACACATATTCACTGGAAAATAAAGAGTAAGACCTCACTTGCTGTGAGTACGCTGGCGTCTGAAGGGGGGGCAGAAGTCATCTGGCTCACTAGGGAGGGAGGAGCGATGGGTACCATGGTCGGGACACCAGAGACGAAGTATGGAGGGTAGACAGGGGACTGAGGGCTGGAGGTTCCTGTCTTTATACCCTTACCTGCCTCATACACTAAGAAAGAGCAACACAAACCCAGTAAGACCTTCAGTACAAACACTTCTTTCAGACGGTGCTTGTATAACCTCCATGTGTGTGTGTGTGAGTGTGTGTGTGTATGTTTATACTCACGGTGTCTGGGGCAGCAGCATGTGTCGGGGCAGCACCAGCAGCTGACGTAGCAGCAGCAGGAGTGAGGACAACACTGACACCAACAAACGCCAAACAACAGCAGGAATAACACACTGCCCAGTGCTACCGACGCCACAAACACCCACTCTGCAAGTACACACAACACACAATCCTGCATAAAACACACATAAAAAACACACACACTGACATAAAAACAAGTCATACAGGCAAATATTTACTCGTCACAGATGGTTTGTGTTAAAGCACCACACTTCTGCAACACTGTTGGACTCAATTAAAAGAACAAACTGATGTATTAGAACCATGAACATATCAGTGTTTTCCACACATTCTTCTGAGTTAAAATCCAATGCCTACATTAACCACAATGCAACACGTTTGTTTGTAGATATGGAGGCCGTTAGCCCCAGGCAGTGATGAGGAGCGAACCACAGAAGTCTGATAATCTCTTTGCTTTACACCCAAATGATGCTGCCTTCAAGTGACCTAAATAAATTTATCCGATTATACACAGCTTTATTATGACGTCCACCGAGGAGTTTGTTTGTATCTGCGCTTGTTTGTTTGATTGTTAGCAGGATTACACAAAAACGACCCGTCGGATTATCACGAAACTTCTATCTTTCTCTATTTACTTTATTTCATTCAAGCTTCACTTCAGCATGGGAGCTTCAGATGTACTAACATATAAAGAGATCAAATTTGATCAAAATTAAAAAACGGAAAGCCAGATGGCATGGCATCCTTTCTTCCTCAATGTGATGCATTTCCTGTAGATCAAGGATGTTGTGACAGGTTTTGAAACACTGAAAAATGTGTCTGTGTGACGGTGAAGTTATGGGACGTCAGTAAGGGGGAGGATTAAGCCTTCTGTTATTAGGTGTCTTTTTAATTTAAACGTTTATATGTAACAAATCAGAACAAATGAAACCTTAACCAGAAAGCGAGTTTTACAAAACATAAAATGAGACTATCAGAGGGTAGAAGGGATAAAGAAAGTAGATCCGATAAACTACATTTATCTGTCTACAGGGACAAAGCAAAGGAAAGGGAAGGAGAAGGCTGATAAGGAAACGTTAACAATGTAATGTCCCTCATGCACACACACACACACACACACACACACCGCACACACACACACACACACACACACACATACGCACACACACACACACACATGTACACACACATACACACACACACACACACAGATCTGCACTTGCAAAGACTCAAAAACAAACATACACACTCTCACGGGAAGCCTGTTTTTGCTACAGGAAGGAAAAGGACAGTTTATGCTGCTCTGAAAGATACTAAAGGTTTGTCTGTTACAATGAATAAGATGGTAATGTGATACACACACACACACACACACACAACCACAAACATAGATCACGGTGGGAGTTGAACATCATGTGCTAATGCAACACTAGCTGTAGAGATAAGCTCACACTAACCATTTGCTCAGTGATTAATTTCCAAACCATCCATTACCTTTAGCATTTCCCACAATCTTTGTGAAAGCTTAGATAGTACGACAGGAATTTGATGTGACATAAAGAAAACTCCCTCCCTCCTCATTTACCAAACGATGACACGTTAACCACAAACATAAATAACTGTAATGACCATAATAGCTGTTTTCCAGCACCGCTCATCTTACTGGGAGCAAGGGCCAGCTCATAATCTGATGAGTGCTGAGCAACAACATCTCTGAAGTCTCTGAAACACCTTTTATATTATTAGCTCTGACATGTAGGTTAGGTTTTTGTTGCTGTTTGTCTGTTAGAAGGGTCACTACTAAAAAACTACCTAACTGATTTTCTTGAGACTTGGTGGAAGGGTGGGGTATGAGCCAAGGAAGAACCCTCCGAGTTGTGTTAGTTTGAGTTGATTTGTATTGATTTGATTAAGGGGCAGGATCTAGGAATTTCTTCTCAATTTCTAGGAAAAAAAATTGAGATTTGTGAATTTCTCAAGAACTAATTTAAGGATCTTGACGATAAAAATCCGCCATACTAAGGGACTGATATCTGAGTGTGTGTAGCATGGTGCAGCTTGACTGACCAAAAGATTGGGCCTTGGTTGAGGTATGTGCTCAACTGAGAGCTATTCTAGTTTGCTGATGTAAAAGGAGGATGGGTTAGACAGTGACAGAGCTGTTAGCACAGAAACTACATGTCTAAATCTCTACCATCTAAAGGATTATTTGGCTAGAGCAGCTGATGGGGTTAGTATGAATGGAAGAAACCAGGTGAGGGTGAGGACACATTATGCCCCTACCTGGCATAATCTTCAAATCAAAGTCGGGCAGCAGATCTTCAGGCACACCTGAGAAACCTGGAGAGAGACAGAGCAGAGGTGACGAGAAGAAAGGAGAGGTGACAAAGGTAAAAAAGAGGAGAGGAGAGGAGAGGAGAGAGAGAGGAGAGGTGACAAGGGCAGATAATAGGAGAGGAGAGAGAGAGGAGAGGAGAGGAGAGGAGAGGAGAGAGAGAGGAAAGGTGACAAGAGCAGATAAGAGGAGAGGAGAGAGGATAGGTGACACAGGCAAAAAAGAGGAGAGGAGAGAGAGAGGAGAGGCGACAAGAGCAGATAAGAGAAAAGAGAGGAGAAGAGGAAATTGGCTCGATGTAATTTGGAATGACTGATTCAAAGAGAGTTACTGCTGCCACAGCATGCACGAGAAGATAAGGAAGACAAAAACAGAGAGAGATACTTGGAGAAAATGAGTTGGCAGTTCAACAGCAGCATGCACCAGAGGACGTTCTGATTCTGTTCCAGCGTGTCCTCATATCAGAGTGATCAGCAGATTGATTGTGATTTCTCATCCTTATCTGTCTGATGAGAAGACCGACTGGAACATGAATCATTCTCATGATAGTAACATGACAAACAGGCAGGTGCTGTGAGTAATGTTACACGCAGAGCTGCAAAAATCACAGATGGAGGCATTCCTCATAAAACATTTTTTTTAAACAAACTGCAGATAAGCTGTTTGTTCCTGAGACAATTTCTTTGTCTCTCTCTTGTCCGACCAGTGAAAACATTGACTCCAGGATGAGAACATTAGATCTTTAAAATACTCTTTCTCTAAATCTCTAAATTTCTCCTTCATATATTTTATGGGTTAGGGTAAAATATTCCGGTATGTTAGCAGGCTTCACATTTATCGCTGCCATTGTTGCTTTTGTCATCACAGTTGTAGAATGAACGTCAACACGGAGACATTGGTCTGACTGGGCTCTCTTCAAGCTGCTCATTGTGCTCTGACTGTGTGTGAATGAAAAGGCACATCACTCTGTTGCATCATTCCACGACGGCCAGTACACTGGAAAATTCACAACGCACAACTGGGCGTGTTGATGACTTGTCTAACACACGGCCGACGTGAAACTGGAAGAATACAAAGATCTCAGGATGAAAAAAAGGAGCTGACGAAGATGTCAACTTGGAAAGAAAACAAGACTCAAGAGCTTTTGGCGATAAGGGCAGTCAGTAAACAAAAGGCACGACCTCTGCAGCTGGACTTATACATCACGTCCTGCCTCCACCTCTACCCAGGTTCCACTCTTTGTCTGAGTGTACCGGATCAAAAATGTTCTGTTGTTGTGACCTTTGATCACAGGCATTACAAATCCTTTTTGAACCATAACCCTCACCATAAATCCTCTAAGAATCAGTCTCTTATTAATATTGTTGTATTTAAGAGGAATTTCTTTTAAGTTTAAAATGTTTTGGCAATTTTAAATCAGCAAAATCCTTCTAGATATAAATATGTGTTTCCTAAATAGAAAAGCAAAACATAAATTCCCAAAACCTGGCATCGTTCCACTGTTGTGTCTTTCTCGTTTCACTTTTCTTTTTAAGGACGACCCCACACGAGGTCAGCAGATGAAACATAAGGGTGATAGATCAAGGGCAGTGTAGCACAAGCTGGGTGAAAAAATTTGCATGGGTGTGCTTTGTTTGGGTGCATATTTCCACCCTGACCTTGTGAGCTGAAGCTTTGTGAAAAGAGAACAAGATACTGGTGTTTGGCCACTGACAGGGTGAATATGCTGAAGAGGAGGAAAAGGAGTATTAAAGCCTTAAAGAGAAGGACTGGAGAAGCAGAGAAGAAGCTGGACTGGATCTGTTCGGCCTGGCTCTGGTCTGACTGCACATACCTCACTTTAGTGTGTGTCTTGGAAGGCTAAACGTGTTCTTTGCTGGATGTGAAAACAAAAGAAAACTATTTAAGTTCTCTGAGAAGCAGCTGCATCTTCACATGAACCCAACAACAGATAAGTGTTGAAGTTTTGCATCGTGTGCCTCTGTACATTTGAGGCATCTTTCGTTAAGTATTTATCCGTTGTTTTTGTCCTCCATCTCCCTCCGGCTGAAGCAATGGAAGGCAGCTTACTTGAGATTTTCCCACTTGCTCATGAATTTGCCTGCAGGCTGGTGATTCACCAAGATTTACTTCTAAATAAGTCTGGGGTTACTATTTTTACTCTAGACATCACGTTTACTCCTCCCAGAGCTCCACAAGAGGGAGTAGGCTCAAAAACAAAAACAAAGACTCTGTCCAGGTTACATGTGACTTCCCCAGGGTCCAGATATTAAATTACTTTTATGCCATCTATCATCTATAATATTTTATTGAACTTTTATTTACAAAATAGTGACCTACAGAGGTTTCCCGATATATCCATGACTCGAGGCTGCTTTAGTGATCAAAGAAATATAATTTGTTTTAATTAATTGTAATGATCCAAAAATACAGGATGGATTTCATTAAGATCAATTAGATTTAAAAAGTTTTCCCCAATTGTTGACACCAGGAATGAAAACATTATTCCCGTGAAAAGTAACTTCTGCACTCTGAAAATGAAGTTTGAAGGTAGAGACAGGAGAAAAGCAGATATTCTAAATATCTGTGTCAATCAGCCCCTTGAGTTCCCAGACGTCCACACCAGTGGACAGCCTCACGTGGTGCCGACCCACCTCTTTTGTATCACCACGCTCTGCTGGCCCTCCCCCCCACGCCATTAAATCTTCCCCCGTCTCCTTTTCTGTGAAGCCATTCGCTTAAAAGACAAAGGAGCCCCCCCCGATCCATTTGCCGTGGCCCCAACTGTTGTTATGGGAACACAACAAGTGCCTCACATGCTACATTAGCTAAACAAGGTGGATTTAGTGTCACTCATGCCAGGCTGAGGACTAATGCAGGAAAATGAAGCAATCTTATTTGGCTGTAGTATCCTATCCTTATCATTAACTTAAACAGGATTCAGAACACACCCAAGTGTTTCCTTACTGTAGCTTATTATTGTGTAATGTGTGTGTGTGTGTGTGTGTGTGTCTCTTTGTGCATACACATAAGTCTCTGAGTGCCAGCCAAACAAAAGTTCAGCCTCAGAGTGAATTAGGGCACAGGGAGCTGCACAGTCTCCCAGTCGTTGTCATGGAAATATTTGTGGTAACTTGGAACACAGAAATGTACACTATCACTGTAACACAACACACTACAGACACTTTTATGCAAGGGGCAGAGAATACACACACACACACACCCACACACACGCACGCAAGTTTCATCATCTTGCTCTATCCATTAACCGACAGTTTGAGTGAAAGCTGTGACGAGAGTTTCCACGAAGTACCACTGTCATAAATCAGCTCATTAATGAGCTTGTGTTGTGTTGTCCGTGATGAATCGTTCAGTTCATAGAGGCGTTCTTATGTAAAATATAATTTAATGATGTGTGTGGGGGAATTCCTAAGAAGGAGATACTGTAGTGTGTAGTCTGCCAATCATTGTTTGGATGTGGCTTGGGTCAGGAGTTTTGGTGCATAAATCAAGTGTGACCGAGCTTTTAGTTTTTTTTTTCGTTACAAAATTAAAATCCTCTGCAATAAACATGTTGGAAAAGTATGTTGGCACCTTACCCAGAACCAGCAGCTCCACAGGGGCTTCGTTCTGACCCTCGAGATCGTCAGATATAACCACTTTGCAGATGTAAACTCCGCTGTCCCCCCACTGGACCTCTCCTATCCGCAGGTCGGCCTCTGCATGGGAAAAAGAGAAGAAGTTAGAAATGAGATGCTAAGTCTTAACACCTCACTGTTTCAAGTTGCTGGGAAAAAAGTTAAATACGGAGGTTTCCAGAAACATTCACACTTTCAAAGTCTGAAAGCAGGGAATGCTTCCATTCAGCTAGAAGAGCAGTGGTGAGGTAAACCACTGATGTTGGGTGACAAGGCCTGAAAATTCCAGTTCATTCTAAAGGTTTTGGATGTGGTTAAAGTCAGGAGTCTCATTGGAGAATACATCTACAGCCACAAACAGACTAGCCATTTGGAGGATTGAGTCGATACACATGCTCGACCAATGGCAAGCCAGTATCAAGTGTCAATCGTGATGTTTCACACCATTCTTATGGAATCAAATGACTAATTGGAACCAAACTAATCAGAAAAAGGAAACAATAATCAGTGTGATAAGAACTCACATTTTGTTTGTTTATCCAAACAACATTTTTCATTTATTGAAGCAGGATTTTAAGCCATAAATAACACAATACCAAAATAGTTTGGCCCATGAGCTGAACACTGGAGACAATGCTGGGCTGCCGACTCCATTGTGAGGGGGTCACACGTATAAATACAGCAGAGAGGAAATGGGTTGTATAATTAACTTCCTTTTCCTGTTAGCCGAGAAAAGGGTAGGAGAGACCAGGAGCACCACAGTGACCAGTCTAACTTTCAATGAAGTGACACCTCCACTCATGCGGCAAACCAAAGTTTTATTTGATTTACTTTAAAGTGACTTTATGATCAAATCAAACATGTCCTGTTGGTTTTCCTTGATTCGTTCTATCTTTCCTAACACACATGCCAACTTTTAAAAATAAATAAATAAGTGTAAGTGTAAGTGTGTTGGTTTGTGTGTGTGTGTGTTAGCCATGTGATTAACAGGACCCCCACCCCCCTCCGCCAAGTGCATGCTGGGACGGACTCCAGCAGCCTCCCTGCGACCCTGAATAGGATTACATGAGTATGGATGACTGGGCGTCTCTAAAAGGAACATAGTCGAAGCTTCCAATATTTTCGTCCACTTACAACATGTCTACTCTGACCAGTTTGAGGACGGGAGATGGAGTAGGATGAAAAAAGAGAAGAAAGAAAAGAGCCTACAGTGAGAGAACTGACTGTGTGGATGGTGGCATGTGAAGAGATCTAGAGAGTAAAAATAAAAGCGAGACATTGAAGTACATCAGCACGGAGGGAGTGAGAGGTGGAGATGAATGGCGGGACAGCATGAAAACCCGTTTCTTTTGTCTGTGTTCCTGGCTGGGGAAGAGAAGGTCGATTCTTCAGCCAGAGTTAGAGCTCCATAAATCCGAGGCCCGCAAACAAGGCTGCCACTCTGTCCAGCGCACACACACACACACGCACACACATACACACACCATACACACGCATATATGCACAGCAGTGTCCCTTAGATGATCTTCTAAAGGCACAATGGTAAGACTGTAAGGAAGTGTAGACCTCAGGAGAGAGGGATGGCATCAGAGTGAATTCCTGTGCTTAATCTCTGGTAAACTGCTGAAATATTTATAAGCTTGACAGATTTATTTATTAATAGACCTGAACAAGCTCCTCCCCCCAGTCTGCTAATTGAAAAATAACCTTGTTAGTGCTTAATGGACGACTAACTTTACAAACTTTAGAATGTTGCAACTGACCTTATGTTTCTAATCAGCTGACATAATGAAAGGGCCAATACAAATACAAATCTATGCTGGTACAGAGTGAAAAAAAGATATAAAATATGTGAAATTCAGTTTTATAATCTTTTATAATTCCTTTTGAAGAGTATGATTAAGATGCAGTCAATGATAATCTATAATACTGTTTGATAGCATCTTAATAAACATGACATGCATTTTATTTGTTGTGTCTCTTAACCCCCAAGAACACTTGACAATACTTCATATATAACAATAATCTCCTGTCCCCTAAGCTTCTATCTACTATTTCTACTGCAAATTACAGAAACCTGTCTGTGACTCGTTTGGTAATTCTCATCTTATCGGGTTCTGAGTCGAGCTTCATTGAACTTGAATAAACAGGTGAACAGCTCCTGGTGCAGCTTCGTGTTTCTATGGACTGAGTCCAACAGATGGTCTTTACTTGTAAAGTAGTTTTTCTACTTTCCACTACTTAAGAAAATACTCATAGTTGATTAGTTATTTCTGATTGGAATAATATGAGTCCTGTCCGTTTATTTCTTCTCCTGTAGCATTAGCTAATAACTCTTGATGGTCGACATTTAATAGTTTCTTCTGACTTATGTAACCTGATTTTTCTGAAAGCTCAGTAAAGTGTACAGTAAAGCTTCTTAATCTTGGCCTCATACCTCCCTTACATGTGCATAGAATCTCTCAGAGTTTGGGTTTTTAATCTGGAATCTGGGGGGAGGGTGAGTCAATGCTCTGATTTATGGCTTCACAAAACTTGCCAGTCTTTGGCAGCAGAATAGTCAAGAGCATTAGTTAAACCAATATGAAACAAAAAGAAAACAGAGATGGTGCTATTGCTATTTCAGTAAACTAGACACACCAAAACTTTGACAATTCGTATAACTTGTTTCATGCTGCAGGAGTCTTACTGTTGATGATGGAGATGTCTCTGTTCTTGTAGTACTCTGACAGTGTGATCGAGGCACCAGAGATGGAGGCCACCATTCGGACCGTCCGGCTGCTGTCGGAGCAGTCGAGGTAATTTGCCGACTTCCCAGACTCGTACCCTATTCCGGCTCCTCCGGTCCCACCCGTCAGGCCGCCTCCTCCCAGGCCTCCACCCATGCTGTCGGGGTAGTTGAAGGAATCCCGCGTGCGGTCGCGGCAGTACGACTTGTAGACCCACTGGACCACCGGGGTCTGCGTGGACACACTGGTGTACTGACACGGCAGAACCACAGACTGGAACAGCACAGCATACCTCTTCTCATCCCTCACAAACACGTTGACCCCCGAGCAACCGGGAGGGAGGACGCCTATGGAGGAAGATAAGAAAACAAGGATCAGGGAAGTGAAAGATGGAAAAATGTATAAATACAAATAAATGAATATAATGTGAGTCTTCATAATCATTTAATTCTTCATGTTTGTTGAACTCTGAGGAGACTCAGAGCGTCAGAGGGGACATGTTGGGGTACTGACAATCACAGGAAGTTAGATGGAGTAGTTTAGCTCAATGATTTTACCACCTCACCGACAGAGTTGACAGTTGAAGCAGAGGCAGAGACTGTGCACAGCGTACGGAGGTAGTTCAGGTACTTTAAAACCTTTAGTCCCATAATCTGTGTCAAAGTTTGAAGTCCACTGAGTCATAGCTCAGACAGATCTGAATGAAAGATGATCCAGATATTTTTTGATTAAAAAAAACCCAGTGGTATCTGACAGAGCAACCCAACAGGCACTGCCAACATCTCATTTATATCAGCATCATTGTAATGGTGCCAAGTTGTTTGTGGGGGGGTTGTAGTTGTCTCGATGATTACCTGCAGGGTGCCAGACTTTGAAAACCACAGACCTTGCAGCCAAAACATGTTTCAGTAATACCTGAGGACGTGTAATGAAGGGGGTTAAGGACGACTGCAGCAAATAGCAACACGCGGTGACTCAGAAGCTCAGGTGACGCCCGCCCTCGTCTGCCCACTTTAAAAATAGCTGACAAACCATGAGCTCCCCTCATCTCCTGATGGAAAGCATACCTGTTATGAATTAGATTGAAATGTCTTTTCACTTTAGTGAGTTAAAACATATCAGCGTTCAAACTACCTGGACAGGCAAGCATATTGTTTTTCATATAGCGGCTATGAAATGAAATAACATTTAAGTTTGACAAGAGATATATTGTAAAACTTGAGCGGCTCAGTAGAGCACAAACCTCTGCCAAGGCTCATTACATTCAATCAAGCTGCCCCAAATTTCACACCCTAATAATTATTACCAAAATGTGCCTGAAAAAAATTCTGGGATTTGCCCCCTGATTCGGATCTGCACCAAAATTGACCACCAAGTTCACGGCTGTCCATCCAGTGGTGTGTAAATCTCTAACTAACAGAACAAGCTAACACACCAACCAACCAACAAACAACTGACCCTGGCTCTTTCAGTAGCTGAAGTCTGACTGTGAGCTGAGTTTGACCCGAGGTTGTTTTGGATCTTCTGAAGCCACAGTACTCTGAGGTCACATGATGACCAGGAGCTCAACTCGGCAGTTCAACATCAACACCCACTGGAGAGAAGACCATGTGAAAAAACACTCCCACACACACAAACACACACACCCCGAAACATCTGCACATGCTGGAGCTGTGTGTGCGTTTCTTAGGCCGAACAGTGGGAGGTGTGACTGAACTGCACCAATGAACAGGGATGAGGTAAATTGTTATGATGTTCCGTTGCCTGATGTCTGATGGATTTGATCAAAAACACATAAGCTACATCGAGCAGTGTTACTTACTGCAAGGTCAGTACGCAGATTTCAAAGTAAAAGCAGTATTGGTTTACTTCCACATGTACAGTATGGGATTTACAGCTTACATAGCTGAACTGAAAAATATGAAATATACAGAGATTGTTAATAAAAAGCCAGTGGATATGATCAGAAATCCATTAATGTCATTGTAAGCACTGCAACGATTTATGGTTTGTTACCGGTGGATTATGGTATCGTGGGAATGTATTGAAATGTTTCTTCTGTATCATCTGAGGATAATTCGTTTTATAGTTAAAGTTGAAAGTTTGAAGTTGTGTGGATTTCAGATAACAAAACAAAACCGGGGCATCGGTTCAGACCAAGATAAATCAAGCTCATTGAAACAGAAATTCCTCAGGGAGGACATCACTGGTCTCTGACTCCTAACAACTGGAACAAAAACACGCAGGAGGTTGGTCTTACTGGGATCACAAGCTGCAGGCGATCCAGGCTTTATTAGTTTTGTGAGGAAGCCTCCTCCAGAGGAGAAAATGAAAGATGAAGGAGGATGGAAGGCGACTGCTGTAATATTGGACAGATAAAATTTGCTTGGGATATTAAGGGTCCTTGAGAAGATAATGCGGAATAAATGTTTCATGTCACATTATTTCTTTTGTGTTTAAGGACTGATTATTGCTCCTGAGTGAAGGTTGTAGTATTAAACTTCTTTATGAGCAGAGAAGGACACTTGACACCTTTTAAATCTGAGGTAGATGAATGAGGATCCATTGATCTTGTTTTCCTGACCAGCCCCAATTATGTCCCTGGTTTTGGTATTAATAATTACATATAATAAATATGACCTGCAGCTGGTTAAGCAGATGGAAGGGCGAACGGATGGACGGATGGATCAATTTAAAATGACTGTTCAATTTAAGGGGATTTTCCATAGGCTATATTTTCCAGTTAAGTTTTTGCTAAACAAGCCTAGAAATGTTTTTTATTCACAAAATTAAAGATTTTTTAAAAACTTTTTAACTACCGGCTTATCTTATCTTATCTATAGATGGATAGATGGATGGATGGAAAGATAGGTAAATGAAAGGATGGTTGGATGGATCTGTAGATGGATGAATGGATACATGGATGGATGATAAGATAGATGGATGAATGGTATATGTATGAAATCAATCAGGACAGAAATTCATTTTAAAGCGCATACATAATGTTAATAATTAAGTCTATCTTATCTTATTGTATACCAAACTAGTAAAGGATCCAATCTTTCTCAAGTACTTTACATGCATGTACTGTGTGTTCTTCCATTATTAAAAGTACTTTTGAATGTACCAGCAGCTGTGAAGGAAATTGTCACTGCACTGAGCGACCAGTGGTTAAAACCAGTTAGAAGTTAAACCTGCTAATCCTCAACCCCCCCCCCCCCCCCCAAAAGTCTGTGGCTCTTTCACACATGACTAAATGTGGAGCTTGAAGCTCCGCACAAAGAAACATCCACACGTTCCTGCAGCGAACTACCGAAGAACCGAGATTTAGAAATGAACAGACGGGTCACCAACACTGGATTTAAAACATATAAATATCCACAGGCTGGATCGAAGTTTTGGTTTAAATGTTGAATCGGCCGCAACAGTCATTGAGCAGCAGGTCGGTGCGTTCATCTGAGGAGACGTTGAGCCGAACATGAAACCGAAGCTAAACAACCTGCTGCTCTTCATCTTCATCTTCATCCTTTTCTCTTACCTGAAACACAAGCGATGAAAATCCACCACTTCAGCGTCAGGAGCATTTCACTCATCCTGCGGCAGCACTTCACCGAAGTTTCCTCCTGATGTTCGGACTCTTCTTCTTCTCTGTTTCTCTCCATCCCGACAAACTGACACATAACGGGACCAGCGTCAAGCTCGCCAAAATAAAACTCGGTTTTTCAGGCTGCACGTTTCAAAATAAAAGCCTATCGACAAGAGAGTATCTACATGTTGTGTGCAGTGATGGAGGAAGTACTCAAAGCTTTACTTCGTTAAAAGTACAACTAAATAGACAAAAACTTACTCGAGTAATATTACCACATTTATTTAATCAAGCTTTTAAATATTCTAAAATTATTAAAATAAGAGTTTTTACAGAGATCTTGCTATAAATATCCTTAGTCTTAAAATTACTCGATAATACTTGCTTTTAAATATCCTATGAGTCTTAAAAGTAAAGTAATTGAAAAGTAATTGCTTTTAAATATCTTTAAAGTATTAAAAGTACTGGCATAGTACTTGCTATTAAATATCCTTTAAGTATTAAAAGTACTTGCATTTAAATATCCTTAAAGTATTAGAAGTAAAAGTACTTGCAAAGTACTCATGGAATAAAAAATGTGTGGTTAAAGTACATGCTCCTAAATATAGTACAGTAGTAGTAAGAATAGTACAGACTCATTCATTATAATTAAGAATACTGTAGATGATGCTATTGGAAACACTTGCATATTAAGTATTTGCTGATATAAGTGACTCTTCAAACCTTATAATTATATACTAAAAGTACAACTAAATAGACTAAAATGTACTGAAGTACCACATCGAATTTTCTACTTGAGTACAAATAAGTACTTGCTTCTAAATATATCCAAAGATCAGTCGCACCTCCTCTCCTAATATAAATGATCCACCAAATATGTAGATACATACACATAAAGTTATGTATTTTTACCATTGAAATATATATTGTAAATACATATTCTCATGAGGGTCCAATAGTCTGTGTGAGTCGAGTGAAAGATGGTGTTTAATGTATATGGTGATTTACTAAAACTAAACTCTGACGGCATAGGACTACTTTTATTTTATATTTAATTAAAAACAATTATACTGAACACATTATTAGTTTGTTTACAGACTGACAGTCTAAGGTAAAGATAAGTAAAGTCTGAATAAGTTGCTTTTGCCATCAGTCACATCAGGTGCTTAAAATCATGCTTATCCTCTTATTTTGAAATCCAGAGGGCAACATATCCGGTAGTAGTTGTGCTGGTTTACTCAGAAGGTTGAGAGGCTCTAGTGGAGACAATGGATCGAGGCAGTGCTGGTGGGAAACGGGAGAATAAAGTATGAAACATGATTAAATATCTAAAACAAAATGCAAAATTCAATTCAATGAATTCCCAATATATTAATATCCCAATCAATATTAGTACCTAACTATGAATACTACAACTGCTGCTCCCAATGATGATGAGTATCATAAAATAGTTAGAATCTTGACAATTATATTTTACAATTTACATTATTATAAACGTATTCATTTAAAAAAAGAAAAAATCTTTAAATCCAAATGTCATCAATTCCATGTGATCCAGTGAGAACTGAGTTGTTTGGGAGGTGAAGTGTTGCCCTCTAGTGTTAAGGATTCAGAGAAGCAGCTTTATTCCTTTTCTCTCAGCTTTATTTTTATTTAAAATGTACACAACTCGCCGTATCACAAATACAGAAAATAGAAATATGTGTATATATATATTTCTCAGGACACATGGGCGTGGAGTGTCGTCAGTGAAGGATTTGGGTCGAGCAGTTGTCGAGACCATAACCCTGAAATTTTTATAAAAAGCACTTGCTATTACCACGGTGGATTTAAAGAATAGAAACCATTGCTCCCATCACACAACTTAACTGTACTTTACTGAAACAATGCCTCACACCAACAGGCACATTTTGAAGACATGTTAAAAATCTTGATTTTTATTTACATTCAAATTTAATTCGAGCTCTAGTTTCTATTATGTCATTAAAAAAAAGAAAGATATTTAAAAGCACTCCATTGAATGAAGGAGACGGCTATTTTCTGCATTAAAAAAGTAATTCTAGTAAAAGCATAAAGAACAACTCAAAACCAAAGCCCTTTTCTTGGGCGTGACGGTAGCTTCCTTAGATAAAAAAGAAAATGAAACCACCACTACACCCAACAGCAGAGGCCAGTCTTAATCATGACAACCACACACACACAGTCGTAATGCCATGCATTCATTTGTGTGTCAACATATCAAGTTGAAAGCTAAAATTCCACATAATTCCTGAATTACACAAGTCTCCTCGACACATCAGGCAGAATCTTTGTCTCACAGCGTGTCTCCACTTCAGAATGTGACCAAACCGGACTGAGCTGCGGTAAACACACACACACACACACACACACACACACACACACACACACACACACACACACACAAATACACAAATACACACACACACACACACACACACACACACACAGTATAAAAATCATTTGGTCCTGGGGGGGTCTGTGAAATTTGTGTACCTTAACTAAGCCTTCATCCATACAACCTCGTCTTTCCCGTCAATACCGACGTGCCTGGAAATGCATATCACCTAACAACTCGCATACACTGGACTCGATTGATCTCAAACGAAAACGTAGTAGTATGGATGTAGCCTAAAATGGGATTGTAACTGTGACCCCCCCCCCCCCCCACACACACACACTTCATGTGAATTAGACAGGTTTTTTGGACACAGTTTTCATTTCCTGCCCTTCCCCAACTGATCCTCCGAGTCGCTTGCTTCCAGTCACATCTATTTTACATTACAGAAATTACCCCCCCCCCCCCCAAAACTTAAACTTTACCACCTCTCAAACATGTGATAACAGATCATGTTTAAGTCTAGTAGCCTATACATGTTGCCATTTTTTGAGCTAATTATGTCATAGCTATAGGTCTACTGAGTCAAAACGTGGTTTGAACCAATTAGATCACAGCGTGAAGTGTGAAGTGGAAGATAGAAGACAGGCGTTGGTTCAGACTGGAGTACTTAGTCGTCATAATCCTTCCTCAGTGGTTTATTATTTGGCACGGGTGGTCGATCATGGTTCTTCTCATGGTAACGGTCGTCATCATCGCGGCGGCGTGTTCATCGTTATCCTTGCGGCAGCAGCAATAGACTATGACGATGAGGGCGATCAAGGCAACGACAGATACAGCGATGGCTATTATTGCAGTGGAACCAAAGGTCACGGAAGCTGGGTTGAAAGAAGACGAGTGAGGAGAAGAAAAACAAATTAGAAAGACCGATATCACCGTAAATTGCTGGCGGTGTGTATTTTCTTTCATGAAAAGCAGAAATGAGAAGGCGTCTCACGTGGCATGACTGCAAGAGTGATGTTGCACTTAGCAGAGTGGATCTTGTTGCTCGAGGTGCAGGTGAAGTATCCAGACGTGTCTTTGGTGATATCGTACATTGACAGGATACCACCCTCTGCAAGACAAACGCATCAGTTACATGTACTGTGCACATCAGGATTTTATTGCTTCCTATGGGATAGAAAACCAGTTCGACAATGCTGCAAAGTGAATATCCTGGTTGGGGGTGCATTCTTTCAATACTTTTACACCCTTTATTTAGTGTTTATTGAGGTACTTTGACTCCACTGTCCCACCTGTAATATTGTAAAGGATGCTAAACAAAGATCTGCATGTTCATATTTACTTATGTAAAAAAGCCAATTTGGTAGTATACATTTTTTTTAAACCATCAGCCTCTGAACTCTGCTACTCGAGTCCTCACTAACACCAAGAGAGTGGATCACATCACTCCATTTCTAAAATCTTCACACTGGCTTCCTGTCTGTCAAAATCCTGCTCTTGGTTTTATTAAGGCCAAAACACACTTCTGATCTGCTGCTACGTTATGAACCATCCAGACCCCTCAGCTCGTCTGGAACAGGTCTGCTTTCTGGAGAAGCAGCGTCCTGTTTGCAACGGCTTTTATTAAATCAAATAATACAAATATTTCTGACTGTTAGTTTCCTTCTTTATTTTTTACTTTATTCATTATTTAATGCTGTATTTAACTCTTTAATTTAATTTTTAAGGCTTATTTTCTTAATTTGCTTCTAAAATTTGTCATGATGCTATTTGCATTTTATGTACTTTGAATTGCCTCGTTGATGTTATGTGCTATACAAATAAACTTGCCTTTCCTAGTATAGATCGTTCTTTGCACTAACAATGTAGACCTTGATTTTGCTGTAAATCTTGTTACAGCCTCTAAAAATTTTTTTCCATGTCTTTACTGCCACTAAATCTCTGAAAGATTTGAACAGTGTCTGAAATGAAAGTCTTATGAGCAGACGACATTGATACTTACTATCCGTGGTTCTGGGGTGCGGGGCAGCACGTGGCATGCTGCGTACGTCCGTACTCTCCCACTTGTACGTGGGCGCTGGGGAGCCCTCCGCGGACAAACAGGTCAGGTTGATGTTCTGGCCGTACTCTGCCTTTCCCTGGAGCTTACAGATGGGTGTTGACGGGGCCACTAGACAAATTAAGTGAAAAATGAAGTGTGATTTGTCCATAAAATTAACAACAACTTCTTTAGTAGCACACAGTATATGGGTAGTAAAATAAGATAGCCACCCATTGGGGATAGGAGGATCTTTGAGGGTCATACAGGGACTTAAGCCAATCGCAGCTCCCACTTGGCGATATGTGGAGTACACATTGGATAGGTTGCCAGTCTGCACCTGGTATTAACAACAATCTCGTTGTTAATACCACAAAGTGTATGAACACAAATTTATCCTGAGCCACATTTGATGAACAAACTACTCAACTGACGTCCTCCGACCTGCTCAGGTGTCACAGTGAATCTAAAGTAGTTTTACTCTTCTCTGTGATGATACAGCACAATATTAGGGGAGAGCGGGGTAATGTGGGACATTTTTTTAATTTGCTCCCCTCTAGGCGAGCTAAACTGATATATCAGTAAAATTTACACATTTCCCATTAATTCAGGATGTTTTCTAGCAATGGAAATGATCAGAATGTCTTCAGGACAAAGGGCAGTGAAAATATGATTGTTTTTTAATAAGTGGTCTTGTGTCCCACTTTACCCCGGCTATGGGGTAAACTCTCCATCTCTGTGAGGGGTGTTTGGCCCCAGGTTGTCTTCCTGGTGTATAGTTTCTTGGCATGATGGCTTTTCTACAATGTTTATGACATTAAAAATAAAACATATATAATGTAATATAACACTAAAATATATTTAAGACTAAACTTAACTTGTGCTTCATGGTGGGGTAAAGTGAGACACTGTCCCACTTTACCCCACAGCATTTGTCCCACTTTACCCCGAAGCCACAATTTTAGAAAAACAACATATTTTATCAATTCGGGCTAATCTTCAGCTAGCATCGATCACATGGTTTTATATGTTGGAAGTTCATCAACATTTATGATATAATTTTTTATACCTGAATCAATTTGTTTTGACACAACAGTTGGTTAAGTTCAAAGCAAGAAAATTTACTTTTACATGCAAAAAACACATTTTTGTGAAAAAACATACTTTCCACAGCACCTGCACCAACTTCTCCTTCATGGCAAGGGGGGAATGGGAGGGGCTTTTAAACATAATAGTCATATGACCACAAATGTGTTCCGTTGCCTGGATACAGGGGGTATTTCACATCACCCGATGTCCTGATGTCCCACATTACCCCGCTCTGGAGCCGCATTCGGCTCCAGAGCCGCGGGTGGCAGACCCCTGTGTGGAACCGAATTGTTTGGTGTATTGGACGTTTTTGTGTCTGCTGTGGCAGCAGTGTCCATCACTTTTAGCTGTCCTCTGGAAACACTTCCGTTGTCGTTTCTTCTCTATTTGCAGCGCGTTTCACTTTTTTTAGCGCGTTTGTCTATTTGCAGTGCGTGTGTCTATTTGCTGCGCGTTCTGTAATGTGGTGTGTTGTGTTGTGAACTTGATGAAAATGTTTTCATACTTTGCTTGTGTTTTGTCATCTTGCATGTGTTTTCTTAAGTTTCTGTTCCTTGAGCTCTCAGGGCAACCGTAGTTTTGACTGTTTTCTGTGCACTTAGCTGATACAACATCAATGTCTTCCTCCTCCTGTATTTTTTTTCCTCAATGCTCAACAACAACAGTAAAGGAAAATTTCACAAAACTCTCCCGTGCACGGTTAAATTTGACAAACATCCCATAATGTTTGAACATGATTTTCTGTGTTCACATTTCTGAATCTCTGTTTTTTGCCTTTTACCGATGATTCTCTGAATGTGTCCAATATTGTTCGGTTGTAGACTTATCCAAGTATGTTTTAAATATTTTATATTTTCTTTGGACAACGGGGAAGAACACAACTTTGTTGCTGAACTTCAAGTCCAGTGTTCACTACGACCGGACCTTTCTCACGAACCTTTTTCCAACTCTGACTTGACTCTGTATGTAGATGGGTCCACATCACGTGACCTTGTCTCTGATATTAACTGTGTTGGTTTTTCTGTTTGATTAAATAACGATGTTCTCCTCTCGAGTTATCTTCCTCATCACCTCTCAGCCCAGACACCACGGAAGGATGCAACTTGCTACTGGTAAACATATACCACTTCCTCTGTCACAAACAACAGCCTACCACACTCCCATCTGACATGTCTGTGTGTTTTTCGACTACAAAAAGTACTTTTGAATGTACCAGCATCTGTGGAGGAAACTGCCCTTAGCAACCTGTGGTCAAAAACCAGTCAGAAGTTAAACCTGCTAATCCTCAAAAGTTTTGGTTTAAATGTTGAATCGGCCCCAACAGTCTGTAATGGGGTCAATTCTTAATAAAGTTTAATAGCTTTAGCTGTGTTATTTTCCCAGTTATGCTGATGTTCTAATTTACCTGACAGGACGGCGATGCTTATAGGATGCGGGGAGTCGGCAAAGGTATCAGCGTCACCATAAATGCACGCTGTAATCTCCTCTTATCAGCGTGTACCCAGAAACTAATGGGAATAATACTTTACTTGTCGTCAAGACAATAAGGCCAGCGTGGGTCACTGCTTTATTTTACCGAATTGAAGGGCAGCCTTCAGGCAGAATATTGGTCACTGTTTTTTCCCACATTTAGATTTCATTTAGATTATTTGACCTTGTTTAGATTTAGAGTCTTTCTGATTAATTGGTTTGATTTCTGGTTTCTTTGTTTTATTTAATTTTGTTCTTTGTTCTATGGGCAATGTGCAATTTGGTTGACGGGTACTGTGCAATCCGGGTTTAATGATACAGATACAGCGATGGCTATTATTGCAGTGGAACCAAAGGTCACGGAAGCTGCAGGGTTGAAAGAAGACGAGTGAGGAGAAGAAAAACAAATTAGAAAGACCGATATCACCGTAAATTGCTGACGGTGTGTATTTTCTTTCATGAAAAGCAGAGATGAGAAGGCGTCTCACGTGACATGACTGCAAGAGTGATGTTGCACTTAGCAGAGTGGATCTTGTTGCTCGAGGTGCAGGTGAAGTATCCAGACGTGTCTTTGGTGATATCGTACATTGACAGGATACCACCCTCTGCAAGACAAACGCATCAGTTACATGTACTGTGCACATCAGGATTTTATTGCTTCCTATGGGATAGAAAACCAGTTCGACAATGCTGCAAAGTGAATATCCTGGTTGGGGGTGCATTCTTTCAATACTTTTACACCCTTTATTTAGTGTTTATTGAGGTACTTTGACTCCACTGTCCCACCTGTAATATTGTAAAGGATGCTAAACAAAGATCTGCATGTTCATATTTACTTATGTAAAAAAGCCAATTTGGTAGTATACATTTTTTTTAAACCATCAGCCTCTGAACTCTGCTACTCGAGTCCTCACTAACACCAAGAAAGTGGATCACATCACTCCATTTCTAAAATCTTCACACTGGCTTCCTGTCTGTCAAAATCCTGCTCTTGGTTTTATTAAGGCCAAAACACACTTCTGATCTGCTGCTACGTTATGAACCATCCAGACCCCTCAGCTCGTCTGGAACAGGTCTGCTTTCTGGAGAAGCAGCGTCCTGTTTGCAACGGCTTTTATTAAATCAAATAATAAAAATATTTCTGACTGTTAGTTTCATTCTTTATTTTTTACTTTACTCATTATTTAATGCTGTATTTAACTCTTTAATTTAATTTTTAAGGCTTATTTTCTTAATTTGCTTCTAAAATTTGTCATGATGCTATTTGCATTTTATGTACTTTGAATTGCCTCGTTGATGTTATGTGCTATACAAATAAACTTGCCTTGCCTAGTATAGATCGTTCTTTGCACTAACAATGTAGACCTTGATTTTGCTGTAAATCTTGTTACAGCCTCTAAACATTTTTTTCCATGTCTTTACTGCCACTAAATCTCTGAAAGATTTGAACAGTGTCTGAAATGAAAGTCTTATGAGCAGACGACATTGATACTTACTATCCGTGGTTCTGGGGTGCGGGGCAGCACGTGGCATGCTGCGTACGTCCGTACTCTCCCACTTGTACGTGGGCGCTGGGGAGCCCTCCGCGGACAAACAGGTCAGGTTGATGTTCTGGCCGTACTCTGCCTTTCCCTGGAGCTTACAGACGGGTGTTGACGGGGCCACTAGACAAATTAAGTGAAAAATGAAGTGTGAATTGTCCATAAAATTAACAACAACTTCTTAAGTAGCACACAGTATATGGGTAGTAAAATAAGATAGCCACCCTTTGGGGATAGGAGGATCTATGAGGGTCATACAGGGACTGAAGCCTATCGCAGCTCCCACTTGGCGATATGTAGAGTACACATTGGATAGGTTGCCAGTCTGCACCTGGTATTAACAACAATCTCGTTGTTAATACCACAAAGTGTATGAACACAAATTTATCCTGAGCCACATTTGATGAACAAACTACTCAACTGACGTCCTCCGACCTGCTCAGGTGTCACAGTGAATCTAAAGTAGTTTTACTCTTCTCTGTGATGATACAGCACAATATTAGGGGAGAGCGGGGTAATGTGGGACATTTTTTACATTTGCTCCCCTCTAGGCGAGCTAAACTGATATATCAGTAAAATTTACACATTTCCCATTAATTCAGGATGTTTTCTAGCAATGGAAATGATCAGAATGTCTTCAGGAGAAAGGGCAGTGAAAATATGATTGTTTTTTAATAAGTGGTCTTGTGTCCCACTTTACCCCGGCTACGGGGTAAACTCTCCATCTCTGTGAGGGGTGTTTGGCCCCAGGTTGTCTTCCTGGTGTATAGTTTCTTGGTATGATGGCTTTTCTACAATGTTTATGACATTAAAAATAAAACATATATAATGTAATACAACACTAAAATATATTTAAGACTAAACTTAACTTGTGCTTCATGGTGGGGTAAAGTGAGACACTGTCCCACTTTACCCCACAGCATTTGTCCCACTTTACCCCGAAGCCACAATTTTAGAAAAACAACATATTTTATCTATTCAGGCTAATCTTCAGCTAGCATCGATCACATGGTTTTATATGTTGGAAGTTCATCAACATTTATGATATAATTTTTTATACCTGAATCAATTTGTTTTGACACAACAGTTGATTAAGTTCAAAGCAAGAAAATTTACTTTTACATGCAAAAAACACATTTTTGTGAAAAAACATACTTTCCACAGCACCTGCACCAACTTCTCCTTCATGGCAAGGGAGGGATGGGAGGGGCTTTTAAACATAATAGTCATATGACCACAAATGTGTTCCGTTGCCTAGATACAGGGGGTGTTTCACATCACCCGATGTCCCACATTACCCCGCTCTCCCCTACCACAGAGCAGGTGAAGTGAGATCTGATCACGAGTGGAGACACATTATGGAAGCAGCTTCAATGCCCCGTGAGGACACATACACTCAATGCTGTCCACTTGTGATGGGATCTCTCATGTCCGGTGTTAATACCAGGTCTGAACGGGGTCATAGAGACGCACAACCTTTGTACCAACCAGCATGTCTCTGGAATGGACAGAGCAAACTCCACCTAGGATGCCGTGACATTATTTACAATACAGTGCGGGTTGTAATGAAACAAAGATGAAAAAATGATAAATTGTTCACATGGGATGTGTTTTCTTTTCTTTTCACTTCACTGCAGCAAACAAGCAAACGCATCTCTTTGAATGCAAATGCAACTTTACCTAGGACCACCAAACGTACAGTGGCTGCTGGTTTGCCCTCATCATCAGTTGGGATCAAGACACGACACTCAAACACTTTGTTGTCTGCCAACGTGATGGCGGACAGTTTTAGGTTGGCCCTTCCATTACGAGTGTCTACGTCCAGAGACACTCGGCCTTCGTACATTGACTTGATGTCTGTCTGTTTAGTATTAGAGTAGTAGCTGAGGATCAGGGTCTGTGGGACAACAACAGCATAACAGGAAAATTGAAAGAGGAACAAAACAGTGGATGATGATAGTGAGACGGACGGATAGAGGCTGACCTGCTTAGCGTCAGCAGTAGGAGCCTCAGCTGACCATGTGATAATGACTAGTGGGGGGGTAGCAAGCTTGGATTTAAAGCTGCAGGGCAGTGTGATGTTGTCCCCTCTGGCAAACTCATATTCCTTCTGTGGGATGGCGACCTCGAGGGCTCCAACGCTGGACAACACTGTCACGGGTTTAAAAAGTAATAATGAATAAATGGATTACAGTCATATGCAAGCAAGTGTCTATTATATAAAAACACTGAACTGCAATCTGCATGAGGAGGTTATTATGTTACGTGCACCTTTGCCCAAATTACTGGGAAAATGACTTTCACACAATACCTCATCGCCCCACCCCCTCGCCCACACACAAACACACACACACACGCACACAAACACACACACAGAGCAAAAACTGGTTGAAGCTGCTCCAGGTGATTTATTTCGGGTATTTCACAGACATTTGCTCCGGATGTAGCGGCATCCATATCTTACTAAGTGAAACCCAACATTGGCAGGAAGACTCTATTTTACATTAATATTATTTATTCAAATCGGTTTTTCAATTGTTTCCATGTCATGAGAACCACTGACCACTAACCCTAACCCTAACCCGGCATTTGCGGGTACATGGGGCAAATAAGCCACACCTTGTTTTATTGTGCATCTTTTAATTTATTAGCCCACATAACCAAATTGTTTGCCACCGTCATCCGGCCCACATATTACACAGAATGATGGCACTTGGGCGTTGCACTCCTGTTTGCAAGATCTAGGTCACAAGTAAGCCATAGCAACAACCACACGCTAAACAAAGTTAGCATGTGGTTGTTGCTATGGCCCAACTTTGTTTTGTGCTATCTGGGCCAAAGTCACGAATTACCACACGGGCCACTTGTGGTTCACATTTAGATCCCATCTTGCTGAGGTGTTTGTCCAACAACTTTCATTGTAATGTCGGCCCTGTGTTAACTTGCATAATAAACATCTGAACAAAATGTCTGTCGATTAAACACGAAAAACAAGACATCTGAGTAAACTTACAATTAGCTTGCTATGGCCATTTAATCGACTAAATTATCTACTTAACCATCAAGAAAGTAATCTATCAACCTATTTCCTTGATGCAACCACACAGACTCATATCCGTTATTAGAAACCAAAAAGTTGTCTGTTTATGAGGTTAGAGCTATCAATATAAAGATGTAATGGAAAATTCCACTGATCAATGTCTTACTACCGTTAAGAATGTCTAACTACTGTTTTGTACGGTGGCCCTGAGAGCTCAACGAACAGCAACTTAAGAAAACACATGCAAGTTAAGAAAACACAGGCAAGTTGACAAAACATAAGCAAAGTAAGAAAACATCTTCATCAAGTTCACAACACAACACATTACAGAAACGCGCAGCAAATAGACATACGCGCTGCAGATAGAAAAACACGCTGCAAATAGTGAAACGCGCTGCAAATAGAGAAGAAACGACAATGGAAGTGTTTCCAGAGGACAGCTAAAAGTAATGGACACTGCTGCCACAGTGGACACAAAAAGTGCAGTACACCATACAAATTCGGTTCCACACAGGGGTCGGCCACCCTTGAGCCGAACGCAGCTCTTCCGCCCCTCCGCAGTGGCTGTATAGTACAGTACAGTGTTGTGCATATTTTTCGCGAACGCTGAACTTAACGAATCAGTTTTCATATTATTAACCTGAACGTAACGATGAACATGAGTGAACGTCATGTTCACTTTTTAAATCATCATCGTATCAGGCCACTATGAAATACCAGGAGCGGGCGAGTGTGTGCTAACAAGCAAGCCCCTGTTTTTGAGGCAATGTATTGTCCATAGTGTGCAGGGGTGGGAAACTATCAAAAGAGACACTTTGCCCCCTCTTCTGAGCGAGTGGGCAGGGTCGCTACACCCACACCAACACACACACACAGAGGGGCTGAGGAGCCGCATTCGGCTCAAGAGCCGCGGGTGGCCGACCCCTGTGTGGAACCGAATTGTTTGGTGTATTGGACGTTTTTGTGTCTGCTGTGGCAGCAGTGTCCATCACTTTTAGCTGTCCTCTGGAAACACTTCCGTTGTCGTTTCTTCTCTATTTGCAGCGCGTTTCACTTTTTTTAGCGCGTTTGTCTATTTGCAGCGCGTGTGTCTATTTGCTGCGCATTCTGTAATGTGTTGTGTTGTGTTGTGAACTTGATGAAAATGTTTTCTTACTTTGCTTGTGTTTTGTCATCTTGCATGTGTTTTCTTAAGTTGCATGTGTTTTCTTAAGTTGCTGTTCCTTGAGCTCTCAGGGCAACCGTAGTTTTGACTGTTTTCTGTGCACTTAGCTGATACAACATCAATGTCTTCCTCCTCCTGTATTTTTTTTCCTCAAGGCTCAACAGCAACAGTAAAGGAAAATTTCACAAAACTCTCCCGTGCACGGTTAAATTTGACAAACATCCCATAAGGTTTGAACATGATTTTCTGTGTTCACATTTCTGAATCTCTGTTTTTTGCCTTTTACCGATGATTCTCTGAATGTGTCCAATATTGTTCGGTTGTAGACTTATCCAAATATGTTTTAAATATTTTATGTTTTCTTTGGACAACGGGGAAGAACACAACTTTGTTGCTGAACTTCAAGTCCAGTGTTCACTACGACCGGACCTTTCTCACGAACCTTTTTCCAACTCTGACTTGACTCTGTATGTAGATGGGTCCACATCACGTGACCTTGTCTCTGATACTAACTGTGTTGGTTTTTCTGTTTGATCAAATAACGATGTTCTCCTCTCGAGTTATCTTCCTCATCACCTCTCAGCCCAGACACCACGGAAGGATGCAACTTGCTACTGGTAAACATATACCACTTCCTCTGTCTCAAACAACAGCCTACCACACTCAAATCTGACATGTCTGTGTGTTTTTCGACTACAAAAAGTACTTTTGAATGTATCAGCATCTGTGGAGGAAACTGCACTGAGCAACCTGTGGTCAAAAACCAGTCAGAAGTTAAACCTGCTAATCCTCAAAAGTTTTGGTTTAAATGTTGAATCGGCCCCAACAGTCTGTAATGGGGTCAATTCTTAATAAAGTTGAATAGCTTTAGCTGTGTTATTTTCCCAGTTATGCTGATGTTCTAATTTACCTGACAGGACGGCGATGCTTATAGGATGCAGGGAGACGGCAAAGGTATCAGCGTCACCATAAATGCACGCTGTAATCTCCTCTTATCAGCGTGTACCCACAAACTAATGGGAATAACACTTTACTTGTCGTCAAGACAATAAGGCCAGCTTGGGTCACTGCTTTATTTTACCGAATTGAAGGGCAGCCTTCAGGCAGAATATTGGTCACTGTTTTTTCCCACATTTAGATTTCATTTAGATTATTTGACCTTGTTTAGATTTAGAGTCTTTCTGATTAATTGGTTTGATTTCTGGTTTCTTTGTTTTATTTAATTTTGTTCTGTGTTCTGTGGGCAATGTGCAATTTGGTTGACGGGTACTGTGCAATCCGGGTTTAATGGCTGGAATATTGGTGAGTTATTGGCTCCATATACTAGAAGCCCTCTTCTGTCATTTCGTTGTATAATATCTCTTGCAGTGACAATCCACTGGTGCAATCAGAAACCAGTGTTGGGATTCTTAAAGTGTGCTGTACTTGTTTTATGCATGATACTTTAGCTTTGTTAAATTGGGTCTGGAGCCTTTAACTTTAATCTGTTATTTGTATCAAATACAGGCCAGTACTTCATCCTTTGAACTTGATCCTGTGCTGTTTGATCCGTGTTTTTTAATCATTTGTACGAATTGAATAAAATTTCTGGAATCATCAGCCTTCCGTCCCGTTTATTCTGGATATATGTGGTGAACCCACTTGGCATTTAGCTGTCACCCTAAACTTTTTCACCACTACAAGTCATTGAGCAGCAGGTCGGTGTGTTCATCTGAGAAGACGTTAGCGGAACGTGAAACCGACGCTTAACAACCTGCTGCTCTTCATCTTCATCTTCATCCTTTTCTCTTACCTGAAACACAAGCGATGAAATTCCACCACTTCAGCGTCAGGAGCATTTCACTCATCCTGCGGGAGAATTTCACCGAAGTTTCCTCCTGATGTTCAGACTCTTCTTCTTCTTCTTCTTCTTCTTCTTCTTCTTCTTCTTCTTCTTCTTCTTCTTCTGCTCTGTTTCTCTCCATCCCGACAAACTGGCACATAACGGTACCAGCGTCAAGGTCGCAAAAATAAAACTCGGGTTTTCAGGCTGCACCTTTCAAAATAAAAGCTTTCTCGACACGCGGTGAATGCGAGGATGAGCGTAGAGACAATTATTATAGTATCTACATGTCGTTTGCAGTGGTGGAGGAAGTACTCAAAGCTTTACTCCGTTAAAAGTACAACTAAATAGACAAAAACATACTCGAGTAAAATTACCACATTTATCGAATAAAGCTTTTAAATATTCTAAAATTAATTAAATAAGAGTATTTACAGAGATCTTGCTTTAAATATCCTCAAAGTCTTAAAATTACTTGCATAATACTTGCTTTTAAATATCTTAAGAAAATAAAAGTAAAAGTAGGGGAGAGCGGGGTAATGTGGGGCATTTTTTACATTTGCTCCCTTATAGGCGAGCTAAAATTATATATCAGTCAAATTTACACATTTCTCATTAATTCAGGATGTTTTCTAGCAATGGAAATGATCAGAATGTCTTCAGGCCAAAGGGCAGTGAAAATAGAATTGTTTTTTAATAAGTGGTCTTGTGACTCACTTTAACCCGTCTACGGGGTAAAGTGGTCCACTTACTTTTTCCACTTTAAAACTACCATAACAACACATGTTGTAATAGTTAAAATCCTGACGGCTCGATTGACAACCACTAATATCGGACTAGTAACAGAATCATGGGGATTGGTCAATTAAGCACATTTAGGATTATTATGATTCATGTGATCTCTTGCAAACCCTAGCTTACCTGCACATTGTTTCTCTGTCCAATTGGCAGGGACAGGGATATTGTTTTTCTCTGCGTATTCAAATGCCAGTTCACGGCACTTAACTGGAGCAAGGCCATGGAACTGGTCAGCTAGTTGTTTAAGTGTTTGGAAAGCTCCTCCTCCATCTCATCTGTGAATATTCTCTTTACCTCAGCTACTGCACCCCATGCTACTGATTTTACTTTCCCTTTCTCTTTTTTCTTTATGAATCTTTTGAGGGTTGTCTAATCAATATTTCTATCCCTTCCAGCTTTTCTTAAAGACTTCTTTCCTTGCATGACCTCACTGGCTGCACTCTCCATCTCTGCGAGGGGTGTTTGGCCCCAGGCTGTCTTCCTGGTGTATAGTTTCTTGGCATGATGGCTTTTCTACAATGTTTATGACATTAAAAATAAAACATATGTAATGTAATATAACACTAAAATATGTTGTGGACTAAACTTAACTTGTGCTTCATGTCTCTCATTACCCCACAGCATTTGTCCCACTTTACCCCACAGCCAACATTTTTGAAAAAACACGGCTCTGAGCAATTCAGGCTAATCTTCAGCTAGCATCATCATGGCCAGGGGGGAATGGGAGGGGCTTGAAAACATAATGGTCACATGACCACAAATGTGTTCCGTTGCCTAGATACAGGGTGTGTCTCAAATTACCCGATGTCTCACATTACCCTGCTCTCCCCTACTTGCAATGTAATTGCTTTTTAATATCCTTGAAGTATTAAAAGTACTGTCATAGTGCTTGCTATTAAATATCCTTTAAGTATTAAAAGTACTTGCATTTAAATATCCTTAATGTATTAGAAGTAAAAGTACATGCAAAGTACTCATGAAATTCATGTGTGGTTAAAGTACATGCTGCTAAATATAGTACATTAGTAGAAAAATTTTTACAGACTCATTCATTTTAATTTATAATGCTGTAGATGATGCTATTGGGAACACTTGCATATTAATTATTGGCTGACATAAGTGACTTTTCAAATACCACAATCAATTTTCTACTTGAGTACAAATAAGTACTTGCTTTTAAATATATCCAAATATCAGTCCCACCTCCTCTCCTAATGTAAATAATCCACCAAATATGTAGATACATACACATAAAGTTATGTAATTTTACCATTGAAATATATATTGTAAATACATATTCTCATGAGGGTCCAAAAGTCTGTGTGAGTCGAGTGAAAGATGGTGTTTAATGTATATGGTGATTTACTAAAACTAAACTCTGACGGCATTTTATTTCATATTTAATTAAAAACAATTATACTGAACACATAATTAGTTTGTTTACAGACTGACAGTCTAAGGTAAAGATAAGTAAAGTCTGAATAAGTTGCTTTTGCCATCAGTCACATCAGGTGCTTAAAATCATGCTTATCCTCTTGTTTTGAAATCGAGATGGTAACATATCCGGTAGTAGTTGTGCTGGTTTACTCAGAAGGTTGAGAGGCTCTAGTGGAGACAATGGATCGAGGCAGTGATGGAGGGAAACGGGAGAATAAAGTATGAAACATGATAAAATATCTAAAAACCAAATGCGAAATTCAATTCAATGGATTCCCAATATATTAATATCCTAATCAATATTAGTACCCAACTATGAATACTACAACTGCTGCTCCCAATGATGATGAGTATCATAAAATAGTTAGAATCTTGACAATTGTATTTTACAATTTATATTATTATAAACGTATTCATTTAAAAAAAGAAAAAATCTTTAAATCCAAATGTCATCAATTCCATGTGATCCTGTGAGAACTGAGTTATTTGGGAGGTGTAGTGTTGCCCTCTAGTGTTAAGGATTCAGAGAAGCAGCTTATTCCTTTTCTCTCAGCTTTATTTTTATTTAAAATGTACACAACTCGCCGTTTCACAAATACAGAAAATAGAAATATGTGTGTATATATATTTCTCAGGACACATGGAAGTGAAGTATCGTCAGTGAAGGATTTGGGTCGAGCAGTTGTCGAGACCATAACCCTGAATTTTTTATAAAATCCACTTGCTGTTACCACGTTGACAGACACAACCCACAGATTGACGCTTGGTGAGTTTAAGAATAGAAACCATTGCTCCCATCACACTACTGAACTGTACTTTACTGAAACAATGCCACACACCAACAGGCACATTTTGAACCTGCAAAAACATGGTTACAAGAAGACATGTAAAAATCAGGATTTATATTTACATTAAAATTCTAGCTCTAGTTTCTATTATGTCGTTAAAAAAAAGGAAGATATTTAAAAGCACTCCATTGAATGAAGGAGACGGCTGTTTTCTGCATTAAAAAAGTAATTCTAGTAAAAGCATAAAGAACAACACAAAAACCAAAGCCCTTTTCTTGGGCGTGACGGTAGCTTCCTTAGATAAAAAAGAAAATGAAACCACCACTACACCCAACAGCAGAGGCCAGTCTTAATCATGAAAACCACACACACACAGTCGTAATGCCATGCATTCATTTGTGTGTCAACATATCAGGTTGAAAGCAAAAACTCCTCCACACATCAGGCAGAATCTTTCACTCCACTCCTCCACTTCAGAATGTGACAAAACCGGACTGAGCACACACACACACACACACACACACACACACACACACACACACACACACACACACACACACACACACACACACACACACACACACACACACACACACACACACACACACACACACACACACACCTAAAAAAAAAAAATCATTTGGTCCTGGGGGGTCTGTGACATTTGTGTACCTTAACTAAGCCTTCATCCATACTACTACGTTTTGCCTCATCTTGCAGACCCCAGTTTGAATACCCGTCCATACCAACGCGCCTGGAAATGCATATCACCTAACCACTCGCACCTACACTGGACATGCGTGTGCCGGCATGAACTAGAATTGCTCGAATAATAGCTTATCTCCTGGGTTTGCAAGTAGTAGCATCATTGTAAATTCAGTGCAGAACAGCCGTTAGTAGAGGTTAATGTCAGCCACACGTTGTGCTCGTCTACGTCACAGTTTCCAACCCTCTCGGTTTCTGCCCGTCCAGACTAACACGCTTCCAAACAGCAGCGTTTCCAAACCTTAATTGATCTCAAACGAAAACGTAGTAGTATGGATGTAGCCTAAAATGGGATTGTAACTGTTGACCTGAGTTTTCATTTCCTGCCCTTCCCCAACTGATCCTCCGAGTCGCTTGCTTCCAGTCACATCTATTTTACATTACCGAGATTAACCCCCCCACCCACCTAAAACTTTACCACCTCTCAAACATGTGATAACAGATCATGTTTAAGTCTAGTAGCCTATACATGTTGCCATTTGTTGAGCTAATTATGTCATAGCTATAGGTCTACTGAGTCAAAACATTGTTTGAACCAATTAGATCACAGCGTGAGGTGTGAAGTAGAAGATAGAAGACAGGCGTTGGTTCAGACTGGAGAACTTAGTCGTCATAATCCTTCCTCAGTGGTTTATTATTTGGCACGGGTGGTCGATCATCATAGGGCTCATCGTACCGGTCGTCATCATCGCGGCGGTCGTCATCATCGCGGCGGTCTCTGCGTCCATTGGTGCTCCGCTCGTCGTCGTGGCGCTCGTTGCGATCACTGTACCTGTCACGGCGGTCGTTGTAGTCGCTGCGGCGATCATCGTAGTCGCTGCGGCGATCGTTGTAGTCGCTGCGGCGATCATCGTAGTCGCTGCGGCGATCATCGTAGTCGCTGCGGCGATCATCGTAGTCGCTCTGGCGTTCGTCGTTATCCGGGCGTCTTCGATCCTCAACGGGCTCACGATCAACACGTCGGTCCTCCTCCCTACCAGCCGGGCGACGATCACCATTTCTTGGCGGGTCCTTGTCGTGGAACTCTTCCGCAGGGGCTCTGGAAAAAGGACACACATTACTTAGATGGGGCAAGTTGGGGAGTTTTGTTTTTGCACATTTCTTAAGGGACATTTGTGTTGGCTGTTGGACACAGTCCGAACAAGTGTAGCTAATAATGTAGCTAATAACGCTCATAATGACTTCTTAACTCTCTAAAGGAACGAGTATTCAGCTTTCTCAGCAACAATGGACCCTTCGTTGTTGTGCGACAGGTTGTGTGACTCTGCCTTCTCTTAGAAAGCTAACTTTAACCTGTTCTTGTTTCTGATCTTTTGAGCTATATTTGACTCTTTGGCTGCGCAGGTGAATTCTCCTTTTGACCCATTTCTGCTAACTCAGGCATACAGTGAAACCACAAAACGGTAAATGTAGTTTCTCTTCTTCCAAATATTTTGAGGAACTTTCACAACCGGTGTCTCTGCAGAACTAACACAGTCAAATTCACTCCCTATGAACCTCGATGCTCTGACAATAAGTCAGCCTTACAGATGGGTCGTATTAATCTCTCTCCAAATTAAAGCATCCTGTTCATCAGTCAATGTGTGAGTGCTTGCATTTTTGTTGCATGTGTGCAAAATTATTTTCGATTGAAATTACCCCATGGCATATTCCTCCTCTTCCCTCTTCTTCTTCCTGTGGCGGCAGCAGCAATAGACTATGACGATGAGGGCGATCACGGCAATGACAGATACAACGATGGCTATAATTGCAGTGGAACCAAAGCTCACGGAAGCTGCAGGATTGAAAGAAGACGAGCAAGGATAAGAATAAAAAAAAATTAGAATGACCGATATCACCTTAAATTACTGTCAATATGTATTTACAGGTGGGGGGGGGGGGGGGGGGGGTTGCTAAAGTTCCCCAAGATTGTTCATTAAAAGCAGAAAAGAGAAGGCGTCTCACGTGGCATGACTGCAAGAGTGATGTTGCACTTCGCAGAGCGGATCTTGTTGCTCGAGGTGCAGGTGAAGTATCCAGACGTGTCTTTGGTGATATTGTACATTGACAGGATACCACCCTCTGAAAGACAAAAGCGTGAGTTACATGTACTGTGCACATTGGGATTTTATTGCTATCACTAACACCAGGAAAGTGGATCACATCACTCCAGTTCTAAGATCTTCACACTGGCTTCCTGTCTGTCAAAATCCTGCTCTTGGTTTATCAAGGCCAAAACAAACTTTGGCTGAAAATTGACTCGACAGTTTACCAAAAAGAATAACGCGGCTTCATTTCCCCCCCGATTGCGGCCATAGTCATTGTTTTGAAAATGAAAGTTCATGTGCTGACAGACGACATTGATACTTACTATCCGTGGTTCTGGGGTGCGGGGCAGCACGTGGCATGCTCCGTACGTCCGTACTCTCCCACTTGTACGTGGGCGCTGGGGAGCCCTCCGCGGACAAACAGGTCAGGTTGATGTTCTGGCCGTACTCTGCCTTTCCCTGGAGCTTACAGACGGGTGTTGACGGGGCCACTAGACAAATTAAGTGAAAAATTAAGTGTGAATTGTCCATAAAATTAACAACAACTTCTTTAGTAGCACACAGTATATGGGTAGTAAAATAAGATATCCACCCATTGGCGATAGGAGGATCTTTGAGGGTCATACAGGGACTTAAGCCAATCGCAGCTCCCACTTGGCGATAGGTGGAGTACACATTTGATAGGTTGCCAGTCTGCACCTGGTATTAACAACAATCTCGAAATGGACACCGCTAAGTTCCTCTGTTCATACCCGGCAATACAATGTGTCCTGAATGTGCGTGATTGGATCTTACTTCCTCGTTCTATTTGCAAATAAGCATGAATTGTATGTTGTTTTGACCCAGTGTGAGTTGACAGAAGTGTCCAATGTCAGAAGATAGAGAGCGGAGTAAGAAGGGCCTGAATGAATCAATGTGGCCAAGGACATATTTGGTCGGCACTGAGTTCAGGTCTGAACGCACCCAAATGTTTTTGCTGTATGAAAATAAATTTGTCCTAAGCCACATATGATGAACAAACTACTCAACTGACGTCCTCCGACCTGCTCAGGTGTCACAGTGAATCTAAAGTAGTTTTATTCTTCTCTGTGAGGATACAGCACATTATTACCCCAGAGCAGGTGAAGTGAGATCTGATCACGAGTGGAGACACATTATGGAAGCAGCTTCAATGCCCCGTGAGGACACATACACTCAATGCTGTCCACTTGTGATGGGATCTCTCATGTCCGGTGTTAATACCAGGTCTGAATGGGGTCATAGAGACGCACAACCTTTGTACCAACCTGCATGTCTCTGGAATGGACAGAGCAAACTCCACTTAGGACGCCGTGACATTATTTACAATGATGTGCGGGTTGTAATGAAACAAAGATGAAAAAATGATAAATTGTTCACATGTGTTTTCTTTTCTTTTCACTTCACTGCAGCAAACACATCTCTTTGAATGCAAATGCAACTTTACCTAGGACCACCAAACGTACAGTGGCTGCTGGTTTGCCCTCATCATCAGTTGGGATCAAGACACGACACTCAAACACTTTGTTGTCTGCCAACGTGATGGCGGACAGTTTTAGGTTGGCCCTTCCAGTACGAGTGTCTACGTCCAGAGACACTCGGCCTTCGTACATTGACTTAATGTCAGTCTGTTTAGTATTAGAGTAGTAGCTGAGGATCAGGGTCTGTGGGACAACAACAGCATAACAGGAAAATTGAAAGAGGAACAAAACAGTGGATGACGATAGTGAGACGGACGGATAGAGACTGACCTCCTTAGCGCCAGCAGTAGGAGCCTCAGCCGACCATGTGATAATGACCAGTGGGGGGGCAGCAAGCTTGGATTTAAAGCTGCAGGGCAGTGTGATGTTGTCCCCTCTGGCAAACTCATATTCCTTCTGTGGGATGACGACCTCGAGGGCTCCAACGCTGGACAACACTGTCAGGGGTTTAAAAAGTAATATTGAATAAATGGATAACAGTCATATGCAAGCAAGTGTCTCTTGTATAAAAACACTGAACTGCAATCTGCATGATGAGGTTATTATGTTACGTGCACCTTTGCCCAAATTACTGGGAAACTGAATTTCACACAATACCTCATCGCCCCACCCTCTCGCCCACACACACACACACACACACACACACACACACACACACACACACACACACACACACACACACGCACACACGCACACACGCACACGCACACACAGAGCAAAAACTGGTTGAAGCTGTTCCAGGTGATTTATGTCGGGTATTTCACAGACATTTGCTCTGAATGTAGCGGCAGTTATCCCACTATGTGTTACCTCCACAGTGGCAGGAAGACTCTATTTTATATTAATATTATTTATTCAAATCTATTTTTGAATCGCTTCCATGTCATGAGAACCACTGACTTCAAGCATTTGCGGGGATATGGGGCAAATAGGCCACACCTTGTTTTGGGGATTATGGTGCATCTTTTAATTTATTACTCCACATTACCAAATTGTTTGCCACCGTCATCCGGCCCACATATTGCATGGAATAATGGAATTTGGGCGTTCCACTTCTGTTTGCAAGATCTAGGCCACAATTAAGCCATAGCAACAACCACACGCTAAACTAAATTGCAAAACCTGGCCCAACTTTATTTCGTGCTGTTTAGGCCATAAGCACCAATTACCACACAGGCCACTTGAGGTTCACATTCAGATCCCATCTTTCTGAGGTGTGATGTTGGCTCCAAAAGGCCCACATCGGATATTTGGGACACATTTGCCGATTTTAAGTTAGCAACTTTCGGCTCACGTCCATTTTGGAGTTCAACATCATAGACTGAGGTGGCTCACTTCTGTATACACACTAACATCGGATAAAGCAAGTGTGCTATGTTTGTCCAGGGTAGTCACAGCAACTTCGAGGATTTATACCCATATGACATAGAAGCTATGGAGAACCATGCAATTATCATCCATATCGACAGGGATTTATTGATAGTCCTCAAGTGAGGGCCCCTGTGTGAAGGTTTCAGAGGTGAGAAAACAATCGTCTCCCACATGGGTGAGGCTGGATAACGGGTGAGGACGCTGCTACAGAACAGTTTCTACCATCAGGAATTTGGAAAAACTTGCGAGAACTGATACACACATTGCAATAACTATACAAACACACTCCATACAGTTAGAGTCGTTGCAATTGTATAAAATATGCCAGCGCATCTTTGAATGTATATAGTCTTAGTTTCTCATTGTATCTTTCTACCTTGCTTTTATCTTAATTTAACTATTGCACTGCTGAGCTGACCGGTTTCTTCTTGTCCAACAACTTTCATTGTAATGTCAGCCCTGTGCTAAATTGCATATTAAACATCTGAACCAAATTTCTGTCGAATAAACATGAAAAACCAGACATCTGAGTAAACTTAAAATTAGCTTGCTATGACCATTTAAATCGACATATTTATTTACTTAACGATCAAGAAAATAATCAATCAACATATTTCTTTGATGCAACAACACAGACTCATATACTTAATTAGAAACCAAAAACGATTCTGTTTATGAGGTTAGAGCAATCAATATATAGGCTACAAGGAAATTGCTTTTAATATTAAACAATATTAAACGATTTCTAGATTTTGTGCATTGGAAATTTTACTTTAAAAAAATTAAATACTAGAACAACAACCTAAGGACACAGGCCAACAGGTTCCCTTGGGCCTGTTGAGCGCAAACAGGTGTGGCAGCTCAGAGAAACGAAGGCTGTTAATTCTCAGAGGGAAACTCACCCAGGCACAGAACAGCTAAAGCACAAATCCTCCACTCCATGGCTGCGACTCCTGTCCTCTTCAAACCAGCCGGTAATGACTCTCCTGCGCGTGTTTTTTTCCCTCTCACATGAACCGGAGCCGCCCGGTGCGAAGTTGCGTCGAAACGGTCGAAACCCGTCGGTGTCCCTGCAGGTGATGTGTCGGCTGGGTGCGGCCCGCCGCTTCCCGGTGACAGACAGCGCTCTCAGCCAATCAGCGCGGCCCCTGCTGTCCAGGTAACATTCTTGCTGCGCCCACCTGGCGTGCTGCGGCTTGTCCCATCATCCAGTGCGTTGGACTCTTCCAGGGAGACTTATCACAAAGACTGGATCGGACACATGCCGTTTAGGATTAATAGACTGATCAAATCTGACATATTCCTCTTGAGCTCTAGAGCTGACGGTGTCAATATAAGCTTCTTTGTTTATTCTCTTTTAATTGTTCAGCTTTATGTTGCAAGAGAGAGAGGGGAAGGGTGTCTGAGGGAGGACACAACGTAACACTTGACAAAGAGTTGTTTACTGTGCAGTGAGAAGCTGATGTGTGCTGTTGGAACAAGAGAAGCATTTGGTCCTGTCAGACTGGTTTGACAAGGATGAATCACCTGAGGCAGTCTCGCTCTCTCTCTCTCTCTCTCTCTCTCTCTCTCTCTCTCTCTCTCTCTCTCTCTCTCACTTAAACACACACACACACACACACACACACACACACACACGCACAAGCACACACACACAAACGCACAAACACAAACACAAACACGGAAAGAAAGATGGCGGGGGTGTATACCAGATTATTATCCTCAAATGTCTGATAGGAGATTTAAATGATTTTTACTCCGGAGAATCTCCTGAGATTCTCAGGAGGAGTTGTATATGTGAGAATGTCTGCGTACACACAAATAAAATTATAGTAAGTAAGTAAGAAGAAATTAAGAAAGATAGCTGCTGTGTTCAAAATACCTCCTTGTTAAATTACGTAATTCAAACTCAAAGGAGGGAAGATGTCTCAGTTCAACCATATTGCACATTGTTCTATACTGCCCACTTGTGGTCCCACTAGAAATAAATAGGGTTAAAGAAACCCCAATAAGGGTTAAAGAAGGAAGTTGTTTAAAAGAAATATAATATGAGAATATTACTAGAGGGATCTCGATGGTCTAGTGAGAGGGAAATGTTTGTGTCCCAATATGGAGTGAATAAGTGTAGATGTGACATATCTAGATTAATATAGATATACGTTATTCCGTATAAGTTTATTCGGCTCAGTGCAAGTTCACCGGAGCTTTAATTTGGCATTTTGTGCTAAACCACATTTCAGACAGGCGACTGTTACGAAGGACAATTAAACTGTGTATTTCCGCTGTATTGATCATCATTGGTTTGATATTTATGTGACATTTTGTCCCTGACTCATATAAATGACTCATTTACCTTATTGTATAATCACAGTGAGTCTTTTCTTTTTCACTGATAGATGTGAATACACAGATGCATGCATATACTGTACCAACATGATAGAGAATTGTAATGGAAATTTACTAAATAACTTCTTAGTTTATGCTTACAGCTGATATTTCCATCTAGGGTACAGCTCGACATAAACATTGTCTACTCATGTCTTGCAGAAGTTGATCCTGAGGTCACCTGAATTCTATGGTGAGCTTTGCTGTACTCTGTGGTTGGACTGTTCACCACATTTAAGATGCAGCTCAGCCTAAGTCACAACTAGACAGACTGTTCCAGACACAGAACAATACATTCAGACAGACGCACACATCCCTGCCCTGCAGGAGGTTACCCACACAGAGACACTTAAATATGAGCACAGACACTTCACTTTTCATCTGACTGGCTACCTCCACCTTGCCTGCGTGAACCTTTTTGCAGAAAAGCTTTTAAAATAAACCTACAAGGACACCTTGTCTCAGAACCTCGTTTGTGGACCAATTTTCCACCGCAGAATGTTTTACCACTCTCTACGCTCCAGGCTCCTCTCTTTTTGTGTCTGGTATCCTCATTTCCCCTGCTTAACGCTACAATCAATTTCCTCTCTTGTGCTCCCGGCAGTCTTATCTCGCCTCCACATAATGACTCCGGGCCCCGAGGTACCTTCCGCTTGCTATCTCATACAATTAAAGCAGGTAACATTGCCTGGCGGCTCTTGACAATCCACAGAGACACCCAGTGATTTGAAATGTTCTTTATCAGTGGCATATTACATCCCAGCTGGATTATGCTATTTCTTCGCTTGCCTCTGTGATGTTTGTGTTAAAGAAACAAGTTAATCTATCACCTGTAAGGGGGGTCTTTTATGGCCCATCTTGAGAGCCTGATGGACCAGTTGCCCCCTTATTCATCTCTGGTACCTGTGGAGGTCCATTGTCCAGAGTCTGTTGAGACGTGGCTTCCTGCAGGAACCCTGTGACTACCAAGGGATCAGATAAATTAGTTTGTTTGTGAAAAACACCTCCATCTCAAAACCCTCAAAGAAGAACGACATGACCCACTCTCAGGTTAATGCATTTCAATCGCTTTCAGACTTTTACCATGGGTCATATTTTCAAATTACTGGCTGGCACAGAATCTCAACAAGTGGGTTTCAAGGTCTATGAGTAACTTCATCATTTAGGGACTCTAAATAAATCATAATGGTTTGCTTCGCTCCATTCATAGCCACACTATTGGTATGAAAGTTAGTACAAATACTCACGTCCTCAGAGTGAGTCATCGTAGCTTTGGTCCTCCCTTAAATGTTCCTCTTGCACCACCATCTGGTCAAAATGATTATTTGTCCAATACTTTTCATGAGGACAAAACACCTGCAAAAGTAATTCCATCACCATTGGCTTAAATGTCCAGTGTGTACTATTTAGGTGAAAGGGATCAGTTGAATATAAAATAATCCTGGTGATGTGTTCACTAGTGTGTTTCCTCTAAATTGAATGAAATGTTAGCTTTACCCTATGGCCCTTTATGTATAAATACTTAACATCAGGAGCAGGTCCTCTCTACGGAGGCCACCGTGTTTTTAGAGTAGCCCAGACTGGGCAAACTAAACATCTTTTGAGTATTTGTGACAACTGAAGGCTGCCTGAGTTCTCTGTCATGTTTGGAAGGGGATCGATGAGGTGAGGGGTATTCAGCTGCAACATGCAACATCACTAGATGTCCCTAAATTCTGCACACTGAACCTTTAAATTGTACTTTGTATTTAATCTCAATGACCTCAGCATCTCAGTGCGACCTTACAGAGTGTGGCTTAGCGTGGTTGTTCGCTCAGTCAAAAATTGATTTGAGTAATATCGGCACATTCTTTTCAGCACCTCTCCATCCTGCTCAGGATCGCAGGGGGCTGTAGTCTATCACTACAAGCAGGAGGCATAGAGGTGCACGTACAAATAATAACACTGCTGACTGCTTCAATTAAAACCATATTCTAATAGCATATCAGGATAATTGCTGGTGGCAGTAATACATAGCGAACAGATAAGTGGGAAAGTACTAATAAGAAGGTTATTTGAACTTCCAGCTTGTCATCAGGAAGCAATCACACTGACCATGAAATATTGAATAAGTCATACGGATTAATCGGATTTGAAATAGGGAAAGACCTGTTGAAATAATTACCCTTAAAAGCAGGTAAAAACATAACTATGCCCTGATCCACTCAGAAGGTTTCACCGATTTCTGAGAGATTTCCTGGGCAGAAAAAACTAAGTAGAAGAAGTCTAGCTTTTCTCTTTATCTATTGCTTCCTCATGCTGCTCCCTTTTCAGTTGAAACATGCTGTGAATATAGCAAACAAAAGAAATGGTCAAATTGCTCAGTTGCAGATACAGTAAGTGAAACAATTTAGAGCTGCACAGAAATTGATTTCCAGAAGATGTGCTCCCCTGCTGACGACTCCCCGGTGTTTACATTTCAGTTTAATTACCTCGGACGAGGAGGTTATGTTTTCACCCCTATCCATTTGTTTGCTTGTAAACAGGATTATGCAAAAACCACAGCATGGATTAAGAAACATGTGTATCTAACTCAGTCTCTGTCATGTGAGGTTTGCTTTAGATTCAATATAGAACCACGATTCAGTTGTCGCCCCTGCAGGGGAGACAACTCTGGGAACTTTGCTGCTGGTTTAAACTTGAAACTTGTTTTAGTCAGAGTCTATTGCTGACATCAATAAATATAGAACTACACACAAAAAATAGACAAACACACAAAACCTCTCCCCTAAATGCAGTTCTACCTGAGAGTGTAACAAGGCACAGAACACTGCTGTCAGTCAGCCGAGTTAATGAACAGTGAGGTGAGTCTGTGCATGTAGCTGTCGTTTCACCATGATGTGCTGTTAGTTCACTTTGACAGTAAAAACATGAATTCATTATAATACAGGGAAAGAGGAAATAAAAGGATAAAATATTTTCACTCAGACAGGTAAAAATTTTTTAAATATTTAAATGTCTCTTTTTTAACCAATAATTGTATAAACATTAAGTAAAATATTCTACTTAATATCATGTTGTTTTATCTCGTTAATTCAATACCACAGACGTTCATATTGATCGTGGAGCTCTGCATTGGCGCATGCTGGGTAAGTTGTGCGCACTGGGTGACAGCCCCTATGGAGTAATACGCTCCACACTGAAGAGGACACCAAGTTGGACACCTAGCCCTCCTCGGTATGTTCTCTCTTCCTCTCTATAGCCTGAAAACGCTCCTCCGTGTTTCAGTTTTAACTATTTCTAAAGAAATCTCTCGAGAATCAGCTGGTGTGACGCAGGGAGCCACACGAGCCATCTGCAGCCAAACGCGCGCACTCCTCTCCAGAGCCCCGGCGCGCACGATGTGGCTGTCCGGCGTCGCCATCGCTTCGGTTTACGGGGTCATTAGCGTGTTGGGTCTGATCGGCAACATCACCCTCATCAAGACCTTCTGCTCGGCCAAGTCCACGCGCAATGTGCCCAACCTCTTCATGTCGAGCCTGGCGCTCGGGGACGTGCTGCTGCTGGTGACCTGCGCTCCGGTGGACGCCAGCCGCTACCTGTCAGAGGAGTGGCTGTTCGGCAGAGTGGGCTGTAAAGTCATCCCCTTCATTCAGCTCACCTCGGTCGGTGTGTCGGTGTTCACTCTCACTGCTCTCTCTGCTGACAGGTAGGCTTCCACCTCTGTTGTCATTTATATACCGACCAGGTGTCATTTTGTGAATAGACCTGGTAATCGGATTATAGGTCAACAACGTGACTATTCAAGGTGCTCTACATGAAATATAAAAGGCATCATACAAATGTTTTCTTTTACAAATATACGCGTGTGCTGATGAGAGGAATTTTACGCACGAAGCCGGCCTCTGTTTAACGCTGTTGACATGTGTCAGGTGTGTGGTTGTGTGTTTGTGGTTGTGTTTGTGTGTGATTGTGTTTGTGTGTGTGTGTGTGTGTGTGTGTGTGTGTGTGTGGTTGTGTGTGAGTGTGTGTGTGTGAGTAGGTGAGTGTGTATGTGTGTGTGTGTGTGTGTGTGTGTGTGTGTGTGTGTGTGTGTGTGTGTGTGTGTGCGTGTGTGTGTGTGTGTGTGAGAGTGTGTGAGTGAGTGTGTGTGGTTTGTGTGGTTCAGGTATTGGGGGACCTGAATCTATTTTCACATTATGGGGACTTGTCTCCCTATGGGGACCAAAATCAAGTCCCCATGAATAACATTGTTTAAAGTTAACTTTTGGGTTAAGGTTAAGATTCAGGTTAAGATAAGGGGTTAGGCAAGTATAGAGATGGTAAGGGTTAGAGCAAGTCAATCAATGTAAGCCACGGTAATGTCCTCTGACGTCATGGATACCTGTGTGTGTGTGTGAGTGTGTGTGGTTTGTGTAGTTCAGATATTGGGGGACCTGAATCTATTTCACATTATGGGGACTTGTCTCCCTATGGGGACAAAAATCAAGTCCCCATAAAGAAATGTTTAAAGTTTAAGTTTGGGTTAAGGTTAAGATTCAGGTTAAGATAAGGGGTTAGGCAAGTATAGTGATGGTAAGGGTTAGAGCAAGTCTCTTGGAAATCAATGTAAGTCAGTGTAATGTCCTCTGACGTCATGGATACCTGTGTGTGTGTGTGTGTGTGTGTGTGTGTGTGTGTGTGTGTACGTGTGTGTTTGTGTGTGAGTGTGTGTGGTTAGTGTGGTTCAGGTATTGGGGGAGCTGAATCTATTTTCACATTATGGGGACTTGTCTCCCTATGGGGACTAAAATCAAGTCCCCATAAAGAAATATTTTAAAGTTTACGTTTGGGTTAAGATTCAGGTAAAGATAAGGGGTTAGGCAAGCATAGTGATGGTAAGGGTTAGAGCAAGTCTCTTGGAAATCAATGTATGTCAATGTAATGTCCTCTGACGTCATGGATACATGTGTGTGTGTGTCTGTGTGTGTGTCTGTGTGTGTATGTGTGTGTGTGTGTGTGTGATAATGAACACGCTACATGAATTGATCGTGGTTCAGGTAAGGATAAGGTTTTGGCTTGGGGCGTTAATGCGAACATCTAATGAGCTGCTGTGCAAACCTGTATGTGTGGGTGTTTTACTTTTCCTCTTTTTGTCCCTATCTCATGGTCACTGAGTCTTTTCCTCTCAGTAACAGAATCTGATCATTAACACGAGATTGTTTTGCCCCTGTAAACCCCAAAGCGTTGTGAAACTCACATTAAATTTCCACTCGAATCATTTCTGCAGCCACAACTTGGATTGTGATGGGGATGTAATAATAATTTAAGATTTAATCTAGGACTGAAATTTATCACAAGATAATTTTCATCAAAAGCAATATGACCTAAGTTCAATAGCATGGCATTGAGCAAACATGGTGAGGAGTTTTAACAGATAATTGGTTTTAATGTTCTCTACAGATTTGTTAAATGTTTTGTTTATTAGTTTATTTTGGTGTTTTTTCATTTCTGTTCATAGAAAAGAGATTAGAGCTACAGCCTTCAACCAGGAGCAACAATAATAAAACAAATTATGGGACATTTATTGTTTTATCAATAGTGAACTTGATGAACCACATAGCAATGACGCATACAGAAATGGAAGACATACAGATGGTGGAGAAAAAGGCTAATCAAGCATTTCTTTTATCTTATTTTATTTGGAGTGCCAGTATTCTTATGTGTTGCGTGTTGCTGTCTTCCTGTTGTACCTTATACTTTGTGAAGCACTCTGGTCAACCAAGTGGTGTTATATGTGCTTTATAAATAGAAATTGACATTGACATTTCACATATATAGCCTAAAAGTTGAATTTACAAAGAAATGTATTTTACTAAAAGTATCACTACCCCCTTAAATTCTGGTGCGGATGTGGATCCGGGGGCTGATCCATATTTTCTTTTACATATTCCATAGTCCCAGAGAATAGAAAAAATAATTAGCAAATAGAGTTCTATAAGCTCGGTAGTTACAGCCGCTCGTCCAAGGAAACAAAGTCTCCTACTGTTAAAAAGTCTCCAGCAGTATTTTCGTTCAGCCAGAAAAGCTCCTCTGTGTGTTATCGGTAATCAATAACTTTAATTGCATGCTGCAGCAACAGGAAGGTGTTTGAAATGTTAGAGAGCATTAATGATCAGAGGTGAGACGGCTGCTGAAGAGGTGACTGTTGATGGGTTTTCCCAAACATTTCACATTTCACTAATCCCCTGTGTCTGTCAGGAGTACACAAACTTTTGTGCCTTAACTTTGTCATCATCAGCTCTTCGCTCACTGTCAGATCTTTCCACAGCTCTGGGTCAGCGCTGGAGAAAGGTCTCGCAAACTTTTTGCCCTTGTTTAATTATCATTCTACTACACAATTTGTATCAGTGACAGTAAATTTTACATGTCATTTACAGTGGATATCAAAAGTCTACACACCCCTGTTCAATTTCAAGGTTTTTGTGATGTAAGCACGAGACAAAGATAAATCCTGTTCGAACTTTTTCCACCTTTAATGTGACCTATAACATGAACAATTCAGTTGAAAAACAAATTGAAATCTTTTAGGAGGAAAAATAAAAAATAAAAAACTTACAATAGCCTGGTTGCATAAGCGGCACACCCTTAACCTAATACTTTGTTGAAGCACCTTTTGATTTTATTACAGCACTCAGTCTTTTGGAGTAGGAGTCTAATAGCATGGCACATTTTGACTTGCCAATATTTGCCCACTCTTATTTGCAAAAGGGCTCCAAATCTGTCAGATTGCGAGGGCATCTCCTGTGCACAGCCCTCTTCAGATCACCCCACAGCTGTTCAATTGGAATCAGGTCTGGGGTCTGGCTGGGTCATTCCAAAACATGAATCTTCTTCTGGTGAAGCCATGCTTTTGTTGATTTGGATGTATGCTTTGGGTCTTTCTCATGCTGATAGGTGAAATTCCTCTTCATCTTCAGCTTTCTAACAGAAGCCTGAAGGTTTTGTGTCAAAAGTGACGGGTATTTTTTAACTGTTCATAATTCCCTCCACCTTGACTAAGGCCCCTGTTCCAGCTGAAGTAAAACAGCCCCAAAGCATGATGCTGCCACCACCATGCTTCACTGTGGGTAGGGTGTTCTTTGGGTGATGTTTTTGTGCCTAACATACCTTTTGGAATTATCACCAAAAAGTTCAACCTTGGTTTCATCAGACCATAACACATTTCCCCACATGCTTTTTGGAGACTTCATGAATGTTTTTGCTAAATTTAGCTGGGCTTGGATGTTTTTCTTGGTAAGAAAAGCTTCTGTATTCCCACCCTACCCCATAGCCCAAACATACAAAGAATACGGAAGATTGTTGTCACATGTAGTACAAAGCCAGTCCTTGCCAGAAATTCCTGCAGCTCCTTTAATGTTGCTGTCGGCCTCTTGGAAGCCTCCCTGACCAGTTGTCTTCTCGTCTTTCCATCAATCTTGGAGGGACGTCCAGTTCTTGGCAATGTCACCGTTGTGCCATATTTTCACCACTTGATGATGGCTGTCTTCACTGTGTTCCGTGGTGTATCTAATGCCTTGGAAATTATTTTGTACCATTCTCCTGACTGATACCTTTCCACAATGAGATCCCTGTGATGCTTTGGAAGCTCTCTGTGGACCAGAGCTCTTCCTATAAGTTGCAACTGAGAGAGTGTCAGGAAAATCCTACTAGAACAGCTGAACTTTATTTAGGATTAATCAGAGTCACTGTAAATTATGGCAGGTGTGTACTGACTACTATTTAACATGAGTTTGAATGTGATTGGTTAACTTTGAATATAGCCACATCCCAAGTTATAAGAGGGTGTGCACACTTATGCAACCACATTATTTTTGTTTAAAAATTTAATTTTTCCCTCTAAAAGATTTCAGTAAGTTATTTCAATTGAATTGTTCACGTTATAGGTCACATTAAAGGTGGAAAAAGTTCAGACAGGATTTATATTTGTCTCATTTGTTTATATCACAAGAACCTGGCATTTTAACAGGGGTGTGTAGACTTTTTATATCCACTGTAGCTGACGCTTTTGTCCACAGTGACTTACATTAGTGCACTCAACATTTTATGAGGGGGTTCAGCATCTTTCCAAGGACACTTCGGCATACAGATGGGGAAGAGTGGGGATTGAACCGGCAACCCTCTAGTTGGAGAACGCCCACTGGTAGAGTGGGCGTCCCTAGGCCACCCCACCATCACTTTGTTGCCTGCAAAAAGGGACAGTATGGAAATAGTTTTTTGCTGAAATATTTGCATGTGGTGCAGGTGAGCACTGTAGTTGAAATGGCAAATTTTCTGAAGAAGAAAGCGCGACAAAAAAACATTAAAAGACATTTAGACTCTGTGAGCGTACGATTTTAATATTCATCAAAGCTTCCAGTTTTCAGCTCGAAGGCTACAACTTCGTAAGGTGATGCTGAAAAACAGTGACCTACAGGAAGTAGAAAGGGATTTTTTTTTTATTGTTATTATTGTGATTATGGCCACCAACAGCTTTTGTAAAAGGGCCTGTGGACTTTTCTGGCTGCTCCGCCTTATTTTTATGAATAAGGCGGAGCAGTAGTGAGTGCTGTTGATTCCACGGACCAAGCGTTGTTGCCTAGATACGACAGCAATGTTCTGTTATTATCACACTCCATGGTTATTATGTGTTGTTAAAGTGAGGCATATTTTTAGACAGGGAAGGATGACAGTCTGTCACAGGGCACATACACTCAAACAATCATGCTCACATTTACACACTCGGCTATTTTCTTTTCACCTAAAGTGGATGTTTGTAAATGGAGGAAAAACCCATAAGGCCCGGAGAGAACAAAGCAACAGTGCATCACATGTTTCACAACTAAAACGTTTGTGTTGGAAAAAATCCAACCAACTTCTGTTTAAGTGTGATGGATGATACATGTATTTGTAATATTTTATCATCTTATAAGAGGAGATCAAATCCTCATCATTACATCATTTAAAACTTTCATTATTTAAAATTCACAGTGGACGTGAAGGGGGTAAAGATAACAAAAGTATTTGATCGCCTATCCAGATATTACACTAAAATAATCTATTTAGCAAATTTGGAGAAGGGGCTGTGCATTTGCGATCGGGGGATTGAGCGATACACGTGCTTGACCAGCCAACCTACCTACCTACATACTACCTTCCATCCTGCCTACTTAACTACTGTACCTATCTACCTTTCTTTCTTTCTTTCTTTCTTTAGGTACAAGGCCATAGTGAAGCCGTTGGACATCCAAACATCAACCACCACAAGCAGCATAGTCCTGAGGGCAGCTCTCATCTGGCTCTTCTCCCTGGTCCTTGCGATCCCCGAGGCCGTCTTCTCTGACCTCCACACTTTCAACCTCCCCTCAACCAATGAAAGCTTCAAAACCTGTGCCCCTTACCCCCACGCTGGGGACCTGCACCCTAAGATCCACTCCATGGCTTCCTTCCTTATTTTCTACGTCATTCCCCTGCTGATCATCTCTGTGTACTACACCTTCATTGCCCGGAGCCTGATGAGGAGCGCCTCAAACCTGCCTGTAGAGGGCAACGTGCACGCGAAACGACAGGCTAGTGTTAGCGTTATCACTAATGGGACTGTAACCCAGTTTACAATATGCTAATGTCATTCAATTCCTTGAATAAATCAATATTTTCAGAAAAGTATTTTTGTTATATTTAAACCTTTTTTCCACACAGTCTATGATTTAGATCAAACATCGACTAACTAACTAATTAACTACTCAGAAATTAATTCACAGCGAAAATTTTAATATAAACTCTTAAAATACTAGAATCATTTTATTACATATAATGTAGCCCCGAAATTCTCAGAAATAATAATAACAACCTAACGTCAGTGAACTCAACAGTTGCTACGGCTATATGTAATACAATTTGTTTAATGTGGTAATTAAATGTTATTTACTTTTTTTCTCTTCTTAAGTTTCGATGTGTCTTCTGTTAGCATTGCTCTTTGTTTTGAAGTCTTTTTAATAACCCGCAGGTTGAATCAAGAAAGCGTTTGGCGAAGACCGTGCTGGTGTTCGTTGGCCTCTTTGCTGTTTGCTGGCTTCCCAGTCACATCATCTACTTGTACCGCTCCTACCACTACTCCCAGGTACAGTAAATCACTTTTACAGATATTTTCTTGTCTATATACAATAGGATTATATTATCTAATTACTGTCTTTATGTTATATTAAATAATCTTTACTGTGTTTCATCATTTTTCTAATGACACCTACATTCCTCCCTAAAACAATAGGTTTTGTAACGTAATATCTTAACCATGTACCTAAATAAATGTATGAGTTATCAACTGTGCAGGTTGAAAATGTACAATTAATTAATAATTACCAATGGTCAAGTTCGAAATTAATGATGGAACAGACGTTAACCCTTGGCAAACACAAGTCAGAATTTCATCAGGTGAGATAAATAATTGAAAGTGGTGTGAACTGATAATGAGAGATGGCCACAGTCACTTGTTCGGGCATTTTGCATAATTTAGTTAAATTTGCGAATCAGATTCGAATAATCTGGATGAACATTATACTGTAACAATTCTGATTCTGTCCGTTCACAGCACCTCGATATCTGGGTGCTGTATTTGTATTTGTTTGTATCGTAGTATTCTGATACATTTCTCCGTTTTGCATCCTCTGTCTTTCGCCCGGCCAGGTGGACACCTCGCTGGTTCACTTTGTTTGCAGTGTCACAGCTCGTATCCTGGCTTTCACCAACTCCTGCCTCAACCCGTTCGCCCTTTACCTGCTGAGCAAGTCCTTCAAGAAGCAGTTCCAGCAGCAGCTTTGTTGCTGCTGTCGTATGATCCTCACACACTCCTCACAGAGCCCGACACATTACAACACACGTGTGACCTCCATCCGCAGCACACACTACTCTGTAGCAAGTCTGAGCCTCATCAACGGCAGACAGATCTTTCAGGAGGACTGTGTGTGAGCGAGTGTGAGTGTGTAGTGAAGTGTTGTGTAGTGTAGTTATGTGTGTTGTCCAAATAAAAACACAATTTTCCACTTGCCACTCACCACAAATCCAAATTAAGTGCAGCTTGATAAATATAAATGTGGACAGAACAGAACGTCTTTAAATGCGGGATGATCAGTCACAGCTCAGGTGCAGATTTCACATCTTCAGTTATACCAGTTGTGTAATAAAGCACAGTGATGCTTCAAGCTGAAAACGAACATCTTTAACACGTTAACATTCTCAGAGGGATAACACAACCACGGTCTGTATAAAGATGGACGACTAAAGTGAAGCCATAGTGTCACCTGGAGGTCATAAACCTCGCTTCCTCCATGTTAGTGGATCGGACATGGACCGAACTAAAAAGTCAAAGTACCCATCTTTTTTCAAAGATGGTTTCTTTCATTTGCGGTAGTTCTAATCACGTTGTTAAATGTAAATTTTTCCCAAAAATGTGTAGTAATTTGATTCTATAAAATCGGGGTGACACATCATGATTGACAGCTGAGACGGACCTCGACAGCGCAGCTCCACCCCAGTGGACAGACTCTGGCTCTACTTGAAGATAGCAGCGTTCGTATCCAGCAGCATAATGATGATATCCTCTGTAGTTCCAATAGTGACTCTTGGGTCAAGACTTTCCTTCACTGAAGGGAATGAAATCCCCTTGAAACCAGATTTCTGAACAGAACAATATCATCCGCCGTGCCGCTGCCTTCATATGAAAGTTCAGTCAATGTGATCCACAGGGGGATATGTAAATGTACATGGATATTCTACTGACTATTGATGTGTGAAACTCTACCTGCACCACATTGCTGTTTATATGTGTATATCTCTAAAAGTCAGGTGCTGTGATCGCTGTGAAATTTAAAGCAGAGATACTCTTTCAATGTGAGCCGTCCTCTGGTTACAGGCTGTATATTGAGCCTTGTCCCTGTTGAACACAATGCGAAAAATAAACACTGAACGTGAAGGCATGTGTTTGAGATCCCATTTGTAAATTAGTGTCGGGTTTATGCAACGTGTGTTCTTGTTTCTTCTAGTTGTGTTAATCCAGATTACAACCAACAGAAGGTTCAGACTCATTTTCTCTCACCAGTTGAGGAAAAATAATGTGAAATAAATATGATTTCATTTAATCCCTCTTTGCATTATATTGCAGCGTGAGCGTGAATCCTCGTGTGCACCTTTTATACTTGAGTTATTTTCATGGCCTCGGTCGTGTGTATACATCACATAATTTCAGCCCCTCTGTTGACTGGACATGATTATTCTGCACTGTCACATAGATTTACAGTCACCATATCACGCCACAGTTTCCTAATTTGGTGCTTCACACAGGGACAGGATCATGCCCAGTTTGGGACGAGTGGGTGTATAATTCAGTCTGGATAGTGTTTGTTTAATTGTGGTGCGAGTCTGTTGCCAAATTTCTGTCCTGCATGGTCTCAACCTTCTACTTAACATGTCATCTTTACAGTCTGTGGAAACTCTGCAACGTAAATAAGGATCCCTTATTATCTTTTTAGTGTAAGGAATGAAAGAAAACAGATTAAGACGAATAAAAGCCCATTCACACATGTATGAAATCACTCTTTTTTAAGTTCTACCTGCAGAAAAGTGTTGCTCTGGGGGTTTAAAGCACAATAAATGAATCCAGTAAGAAAAGTCCTGCCTCCTGCAGGAAGTCAGGAGGAATTTTTCCTGCAACATATTCAAATCCAAAAAGATACGATCTGAAGCACACGATAATAGGAAGAGCAGGAACAACTTTTCATGGTTCCAGAAGAATCCTGCACGAGCAACACTCACAGTCGCACCTGCAGGATTACAGATATGACATAAAATAAAATTACTTGAGGTCAGAATGTGTAAAGATCCTCAGGCTTGTTATAAATACCAATGGTACCTTCACTTTCCACATCATCTCTTGCTCCTCTTTTAGCCCTTGGTATTTTTGAGCTGCTCGTATTCCATCATCTTGATGTTGTCGTCGCTTGGGATCGTTACGTCCATCACACCTGCCTCCTTCTGCTGTTTGTCGTCCACCAAGATGTCCGGTTGGTTAGACATCAACATTTATCGGTATGGATGTGGAAGTCCCGACACAGCAGAAATGTATTTGTCCCAATTGGGCCCTCATGTCACATTCCGCTCATATACCACCTGGAATGATGGCACATGGGCGGTCCACTCCTGTTTGCCAGATATGGGCCAAAAGTAAGCCACAGCAAAACCACATGTCAACCAAAAGTTAGAGATTACTTATATGCAGTTTGGGCCATATTTACCACATGAGTCGCTTCACCTCCTTGCAGAGGGCATGAACCTAAAGTGGCCCATGTGAATGATGAATATGGCCCAGCTATTACAAAACTAATTTGGGCAACCTTTGGCTCATTTGGTTGACATCCGGTATTGCTGTGGCTTACTAGTGGCTCAGATCTGGCAGACAGGAGTGAGCCGCCCAAGGGCCATCATTCCATGTGGTATCTGAGCCGGATGTGGAATGTGGGCCACATCTGGGACAGAACAATTTTGCTATGTGGGATGCAAGGGTGTATTATAAAAACAATATAAATAAAATGTGAATAAAAAACACAATTGTCTGAATTAGTTGCTCCAGACATTTCCTTTCTAGTGTTGCAAAATGTCTGATTATAGATGTGAATGGGGCCTTGATTACTCAGACTTGCTCGAATAGGAGGAGAAACATAATGAAACCCTTCCGCCCTCCTGCGCCTCTCACACGGTGTCTCTAAAGGTCAGCGTTATGGGCTCTGTATGTGTTCACCGAGCGGCATATTGATCCATATGTGGTTGGCGCCCTTGTTACACGCCCGTCTGCCTGGGAAGCAACCAAATGCAAAGTGTCAGAACTATCAAAGCACATCAGAGAGCTGAAATGTCATCGCATTATTTCCCCACACTTGATGTCAGTGTCGTCTCATGGGGAATTTCTCACTTGTTGAAAGAATTTATAATTGGTGACACTGGGAGGGGGGGTACTTTGAAGCATCAGTATTCATCTCACACCAGAGCAAAAGTGAATCTTGTGTCATATAAATCAATTGATTAGCTTTGCAACCATGTCCTTGATCTCTGCTTTTGCATAAGATTAAAAAGAAGATATGATTATTTTATAGTCTTTACTTTTATTATTGTAATGCTGTATGGGGTATTCGTTTTGGATTTCATGTCTTGGATTCAATTTTGGTTTAATTTAGTTTTTTGTTTAAAGTTAGCCTACACCCATTTCGGGATTCACAGCATTTTATGATTAGTTTTTTTCCTTGTAGAATGATATATTTTTGATTTTATAATTATGCATTTAAAGGATATATTTTTCACTGAGGTTTACATAAAAATAAACCTCCAACCTTTGTTTCAGTTTTCAATTTGAACCTTAATCTACTTCCTACAACCCTAAATACTATATTCTGGGATAAGAGATAAATAATAATATTTTTTAAAGCCGGTATGTGATGTTTTAGACAAAATTTCACCTTTTTTATATGCCAATTTTTATTGTTTTGATGCATTTGTCTTTTGTGGGGACTGATATGTTGCATTAGAACATTAAAAAGTCATACATGAACGAAGGATAATGAGTCACAAGCTTTGAAAGGTTCAGCAGCTCTTAACAATGCAAAAATGGTTTTGTAGGGCGACCTCTAGTGGCCATAGGACGTCTGATGGGAGCAGAGAGAAGCGATGAAGGTTGTGTTAGTATGAGGAGGTTGAGGTGGATGGATAAGTCGACAAAATATTGGAGACACAATAACAGGAAAATATTACGATATCTTAAATCAATATATGTGGGTCACAAAATCCAATCAAAGAAAATAAGGAGGCACGTATATGGCACGCTTTGATGTTTACATTTTACAGGCGATATAGAGGAATACAAAACTGTAAATCAATACATTCACCAAGCAACAACAGTAAAATCAACACGTTTACAAATGGCTGACATGTTTTACGAGATGCTGTATTAACAGTCCGCGGAGTCCTCATTATCAGAGATTATGGAGTTTCACCTGGAAGCTCAGATACATATCCAGTATAAAACGTATAGAGGTCTAGATCTCTATCAGCTCTGCCACCATCTGGCAAAAAAATGATTCACAGGTTCTAAGAGCAATGTAGCAAATCTCACATTAGCGAAACAGCTGCTTAATTGTATATTAAAATGTGTTTTTATTGTTTAGCAAAATTGGTTATAAGGAGTCAGGCTTTATTTGTGTGTGACTCTAACAAAAAGTTTGACAAATCGGAAAAAAAAAGATGAAAAGTGATCTTAATGAATCACAAATGTAAAAATAATTGTTTGTAGTTGTGATCTCTTCCTCCACATCAGTGTTATTGAGTGGATACACATTAGGCAGAAATCTTGGCCTTGAGTCTGTGTGGACTGGTCCGTTTTACCCATGTGGACAATTTGTGCTGTTTCTTTGTAAAACAGCTTCATCTCTGCACAGGAATCATGAAAAACTACTCCACACATTCCTATCCACAACTGAATAGATAACTTGAGCCTGAGAGCATTAATGGCAAAATGCTTTAGGCTCATTGTCAGTGCACCAATCATCTCAATGTGCTCACGGTCACAGGAAGCAGGTTCCAATTGTAAATGACATTGGGCGAGGTGTACACCCTGGACCGACTGTATTGAGACACAGCTACAGAATCAATTCAGTGAGTTGATTTGAAGACTTGTTGAATAGCATCGGCGTGACAAGGCTGTCCCATTTTTAACTGCTCCTGTAAATGCATCCTTTCATCCCCGATGAATGAAGGCTCCAGCGTGTGGAGCCCAACTCATCCCATAATTCATCACATTACCTTGAAAACATGTTTTTCAAAGAGGTAACGTAGCCGAGTATCACACCTCAACTCAACAGAACAGCTAATGATAAACATGTTGAAAAAAAAAACAAGGGCATTAGGAGTTTCTCGTTTGACATTTTCACTGAGATTTAATAATAAAAAAAGCGGTTAAATCTCCTTTGACTGGTAAAAAAAAATGAAAACTTCCACAGAGGGTGACATTTTTTTTATAAAGTATCCTTATCATCTTTCAGAAGTAACAAGAATGAACTAACCGGGTGTTGTTGTTGACAAAAACGATGGATAGGAGCCCAGCAATAACTCATACATTCATTGCAAATTCAAATTATAAAAATAATCTTTTAATATAAACTACATATTCAGTGCACAAAGAACAAATGTACAAAACAAACTTGACACGTTGATTGAGACTTAAGGTACGAATGTTAAAGTAAAACCAATTAACACAATCTTGTGAGTTAATATCATCATAATTAGTTAAAGTGATCAGCATAAATAGGACTGTAAATAAATTATGAGCCTTTTTTTTCTCTGCCTTTTTCTCTGGTGAGCAGGTTGTCGTCGTTTACTTCCCCGGTGGAATTCTACTTGGTCGGTCTGCATCTGTGAATAAGAGACGGGTCATTAAGAAACTGTTTATTCACTTCACCCTGCACGAAGCTGCTGTCCTCACCGACTCTCATATCTCATCCTCTTACTGTCGCTGTTTCCTGTTTAATTCCCTCCACCTATAGGAGGTTATGTTTTCACCTCTGTCCGTTTGTTTTTGAAAAAGAGGAAGTAAGAATTTCATTGTGCAGGATCGTATACATGACAAATAAAACACTTTGAACTTTTGAACTTTGAAAGAGAAATTCATGACATTTTGGAGCGTATCCGGACAAAGTCACAGATGAAGGAATGTTTTTTTTATCCACTTTTGTCCGCATTACGAAAATAGTGTTTTTAGGCATTCGATTTAGTCACTTTCTCAGGAGCACTTCATGGATTTGATGAAAAAAACAAATCAGGCATATTTAGGAGGTAAGCATCTATGACGGCTGAGTGCAGATGAGAATAAAAATCTAAATATGTTTTCATATGGTGGGGGGGGTCTATTCTCAGCTACTGGAGGAACAACACGGGTCTAGAAGGAGTAGCTGAGACAATGGGGATTCAGTGTGATAGTTTTTAAAGTTAATCCAAGAATATGATGAATTTTGGTGCAGATCTGACAAAAAGATGTCACTATGGGCCTTGGTAGAGATCTGTGCTCGACTCGGTGACATTTTATTTATTTCCTTTATAGCATTTTCCCTTTATCATTTTACCTGTTGCTTAAATCAAAAAGTCTATGTCAGACTAGTTTCAATGAAGAAGGAGTTTTATTCTGAAGCATCTGTCCGATTGGTCTTACCTGCATAAGGCTTTATCGAAACGCTTATTACTGAAGGCACAGATGGTGGTGTTGAGTAGGCAGCGTTGGGTCGGTCTTGGCTCCGGGGTCGGCACCGGACTGGGAAGACAGGCGCAGCGCTCCACATCTATTTCACAGTCGGGCATCCATGAGCTGAGTGGCAACTCTGAGGCACATGTCATAAAGGGGGAGTGCATGTAAGTAGAAGTACAAGAAATCACTTTTCATCTTGACGTTCACGGTTTCAAGTGCATTGGGTTTCATCACATGAAAAGTCTCACACACACACCTGGTGTACTGGAAGGGTAAGGTATGCATCTGTCAGCGGAACAATCCCAGATCGACCCACTGGGACAGAGTCTCCTGGAGTCCTCCGATGCCGAGCGCCGGCTCGTCGGAGAGCAGCTGCCAATGAATCAGATGGATTAGAAAAAATATGATTCACCAGAGGAAACAGAGTCGACCTGGTGGCGTGAGACTCACCCACTGCTCCTGTGAGGCTGAGCATTACGTCGTATGATGGCCGGCTCCATGCACCGGCACTCTGTGTGATTAGCCACTTGTATAAGCACCGGTTCCGGCAAAAAGTTGAATGGAATGATACTAAGCACCTGAAACGCACATAATTATGCGCACACACACAGACACAGACACACACACACACACACACACACACACACACACACACACACACAGGTGTAAGAGTGTTGAAACTTAAATCCTCAGTAGAAGTGTTCCCGCTCTTCAGTCTGACTCACTCACAGTTTTGTTCACGAACACAGTCGACGTGTTCCTGCAGGTGATGCCCTCTTGATTGCAGCAACCACTGCACCTGTCAGTGGGAAAATAAAGCCACATCTGGGTAAAGTGACGTGCGTTGGTTCAAACGCTTCACTGCACAACATGTGTTCCACATTTACAGGAAACACACAGCTGTTGCAGCTGACTCCGAGCTGTAATGTCCAAAGCATCATGTTTAAATGTCTCCTGTCAGTTGTGCAGCTGTGATTTCAGGTCAAACAAACCTGTGGACGGAGACACAAGGTGGCTTGAAGAACATCGATGGGTCGGTGCTCAGCTCCTTGGCCACGTCGACACACGTCTCCCTGGGCATGCACTGAGTCCGCTGCCACTCTTCATCTATGGCTAAAAGCAAGACGCACATGTGTCATTAACCTCATCAGCACACATAGACATAAACACGATCCACACATTCTATCCGACCTTTCAGTATCTCCAGGCTGTAGGATTCGGCGGCGTAGCGCGTGGAGCGGTGTGACCCTCCTGACGGCAGAGAGGAGAGGCTCTCTGGCTGCTGCAGCCTCAGACGACATTTCCACAGCTTCCAGTCCGGAAACTCTTCGAGCCTCAGCAGCTCGTCGAGGCTGGAGGCCGACCGCACCTTTTGTTCCCACTGCCTCATGGCCTGCTGGGATCACAGGCCACAGGCCACCATTAACATCTCACCTTGACATTTGTTTATTTCTATCTGGTCACATGGTCCCATTATAAGCTCGTCCTCACAATTTAAACTCAAGGCTTGTTGTGATTTGAGGTTAAAGGTCAGGTCAAGTCTTTGGAGGATTCAGTTCATAGATTTGCTGTGAACAGACCACATGTCTGGATTTAAACCTAATTATGGTTCATATTGATATGAACCTCTTGTATCTACTGCATATAAAAAACACACAATTATTTATTTTCACACACACACAGATGTGCTAAATTTCAATCTTCAAGTTTGCACTAAACAATACAATAAACATTGTGATATTATAGGATAACTTTTTGTTTCTGTCTTTTTAAAGCAATCTTTATCTATGTGACGTGACATCACACGGATGATATAATGATGAAGAAAATGATATTGATAAACAATAAAAACAATAAAAAATCGATATAACTGGCTGGTTCATTGTCATTGCTTTCAACATATTAAATATTGAGTAAAATAAGTTTCAAAATTATAATCAAAAAAAGTATTAATAATATAATTATAATTATTATATTGCTATTATTGAAATAGGAAAAGGCAACTCAAATGAAGACTGAAAAATACTTTCCACCACATCTACAGTAAGTGCAGAGGAGATATTACAACCTCTGTCATGATTCATAGTCAACTAACATGAAATCTAACAGACGTCTCAACAGGACTTTATCATTTGTCTCGCGTCTGAAAACTTCATATGGATCTGTAGGATGATCTGTATAAAAAACCCTTTATGTTAAACTTACTTTGGATATAACGTTACTAGAGCTATGTTAACATAATGTCATTGACACCCACTTTGACTCAAGAGGGAGGGGTTTAGGGCTTAAAACCCAACACCGCACATGCAATCCATGATTTAAATGTTGGTCCTCGAAGGCTGCTCTCTGTTTGAAACACCTGTAACCTATACAGGACCTACACTGACAGACTGCAGCCTAGAATCACAACCCGAAGGACAGTGTCAACACGTGTAGATTTATTCTGTTCTGTGGGATTTGCACCAAATGACTGCAACACTTTTCTGGGCCAGCAGCATGAGTCAGCAGAGTCAGGATGAGGCCACAGCTGGCCACAAAAAGCCAGGAGTCTGGAAGCAGGGGTAGTTTCATGTAAACTGGGCTGGAAGCAAAATGCGAGAGGCCCATCTACTCAAATCTTACAAATGACCTACTTTGGATTCAACATGTACTAAACATGTGACATTTGATGGAAATTTTCCTAAGGGGTTGTATGTGAGAACGCACATGTCCGAGTCAGTTGCTTTTCCCGCCAGCCCCTTTAGTAAAATGTCCAGAAAATGTGAGTGTGAGAATACAGCGGGAAACTATCCCCACGAGTGAGTGATCTTGTTAATGAAGTTTCTAACATGCAAAAGAGAGAAGAACAAAACGATAACACAAAGAACAAAGGATGAAAACGAGGAGACATACACACAGGACAATAGGGAACATTGGAAAGACGACTGAGGCTGATGTCAATGTGCAGCAGGATTTACATGTTCTGTCCTGGATACGCTACCGAATACAATCTCTCTGTTTACGTACGTCATTTTCTGTTCATGTGACTGTTTACTGTGGAGACACTGGGAGTCGACATCACGCAGTGGGTGACACACATCACACTTTGACAACTGGCTGTGACTCACACACGTCGGTCAAAAGTGTGATTATTAGCAGCTGAAGCAGCAACTTGCACGTGTCTGTTCCACATTGACTTTGAGCCTTTCTGTTTCTGAAGACTGCTCATTGTTAAAGGTTTAAGGTGTAAGATTTAGGTGAAAGGGATCAATAAGCAGAATAATATAATATAAAATAATCCTACTGATTTTTTTCACTACAGTGTTTCATCTAAATTGTACGTATTGTTGCTCTCTTTACCTTGAATGGGACCTTTATATTTTAATACTTATATTTACATCGGGATCGGGTCCCCTCTATTGAGGCCACCATGCTTTTTACAGTAGCTCAGTCTGGACAAACTAAACACCTTTTGATTTTTTATGACGACTGAAGGCCACCACAGGTTCTCTTTCATGTTTCAAGGGGAGGGTGAGGTGAGGGATATTCAGCTGCAACATGCAACTTCACCACTAGATGTGACTAAATTCTACACACTGAACCTTTAAGTCTCTTTTACCAAAGATTATACATGTATATATTGAACAGGACATGAAGACAGATTTAACCACAACCCATTTAAAATGCATGGACCCTCAACTACAAATCCCCAGCGTGCACTTCTGAGAGGAGGCAGCAGTGTCCTTAAGCACATGCACCGTTTGCACACATGCACAATTACCAGTAAACAGAGAGAAGCACTGTGATTCAGATCGGAGATTAAACCATAAAAACCAGCTGTGCTGATACAGAACTTCAAAGACCCCATGATGATGATAAACCGGGACAAATGGAAGCAGAATAGATTGGAATAGGCGAATAGACTGGGAATAAGGGGAAGGACCAGTATGAGGCTTAAACTCTGCTTTCTTAATGTAAAAAAATAGATCAACACACACATTTTCCTAAAGATGGTTTCTGGGATTTTGGACAGTTCTCTTCACAGTACTTTTTTTCCGATATCAGTCTTGATTAGGTATTTGATGCTACAAAAAGGGGTGGAGACATCATGATTGACAGTTGACATTGAGTCATGTTTCGGAACAGGTGGGTGGTTTCGGCAGGATTTAGAATCCACACCTCCACTTGCTGTGGGCTACACAACCTGCACAAGATGTGCGTCACGTTTGTAATGCGGGAGGAAGTGGAGACGAGTAAAATTGGCCATTGGGAGCAATGACAGATATCCATAAAGTTTTTACTGTCCCTGTCTACTTCCCCCCTCCTCATTAAAAAAAAACAGATAACCTACTGCTTGCACTAATAACATAATGATGTCCCGTGTGAGGAATTTTTACAGTTTTGTTTTTGTTTTAAACTTGTTGAAATTTTAATAGCCTTTGAAGAGGGTGTCGGCTGAGGATGGGAGAGCAACGACTGATAGTTTCCAGGCTCATTTTTGAGGCAGGAAAACCAGAGCCGGATAACTGGATGGTAGTTCTGCTACTGGGGCGGAGGCACGTCACAGAGGATAGACATGCACTTGTCTGCGCAATGCTTTCTTCAATTCTGGTAAATTATCCGAGCCCTCTGATGTGTTCAGTGTGTTGCAGAAGAGAGGGTGGGGCAGGTTGGCCGGCCGACTGCTTCCACTTAAATCAGAGGAACAACAGAACAGAAAGTTGGGAGGTTTCCCCGCCGCAGCTTCTACCAGGGGATAGACCCACTTAATGAGAACCAGAGAGCGAGAGAGCGCCTGAGAAAAAGGGATGACGGGAAAGAGGGGTAAAGACGGGGGGAGAGTTCGCAGATGGGCTAGGACGTTCACGTGCGGTTTGTCTTGTAGCCACACGCAACGACACATGCTTTATATCACGTCAGGTTTATTATCAGTGGACAGGAGCAAAGGTGAGTGAACTGCAGTCACAGCATCTGGTCAAGTGTCAAGAGGATTATGTAACAATGGGTTGGAAAAGGAAAGAGGAGGAACAAGTAGTGAAATCAAGACTATAATCATTATTTGCTCCCTGCACAATGTCAAATAATTACAAGTTATTTTTTTACCAATGGGAACTAAATCTGTCGTCAGCTACAAACAGAAGCAGCGAATTGTGAGAAGCTACCATCGATTCTCAGTCACGCTTTAAGACATTAAGCTTTTTTGCCGCACTTACCCGAGTCCCTCCCTGTCTGTCCACGCTGTGGCCCCCATTGATCCAGCTCAGCTCCACCACCAGAGTCACCAAGCAGGAGAGTCTGCCCAGCGTCCGTCTCATCCTCATCATCATCCCTCTGGCTCTGCTCGATGGCTCTGAGAAGCACTCAGCAGTAAGATCTTGTCTCCTCTTTTCTGCTGACCGAAAGCACTTAGAACTGCCTCTCTGACTCAGTTTCCCAGACCAGCTCCGTCCCTCAGACCACACACACACACACACTCAGTCTCTTCAGCGCAGGTATGTGCAACACAAACTCTTGATCCTCCAGCTGCACAGTTGAGCGTCAGAGTGTGTGTTTGTGTGTGTGTGCAGTTGTGTGTGCCTGAGCCAGACGTGACCTGTCACAGCACCCCAGACGCCAAATGGAGAATGCTAAAGAGGCTTTAAAACGTGTACCTCTTGCTGCCGGAGCTTTGATGCAGCACCGGAGGTTTCCTGTTAAACAGCAACACTACCAGCAGTAAGAGGTGGGTAATTTCCTCAGTAAAAACAGAAGCCGAGATTCACTTGAAGACTCACTGATCAATAAAGTCTGTGTTCAAGGCCTGTGACGTATTACGGGGCCTCGAACAAATTCTTCTATTTCAAACTTGTCCTCGTTATATTCCCACCTCATGAAAAGGCTGCTGGCTTCCCTTAACCGTGGTTTAGAATATTTGTCCAGTAAACTTCCCGTGTGTCCCAACCTCACTTCTCCAGATCCTTATGTGGTTTGTCCCACTAAAGACCCTGAGGTTCAACACAACGCCTTCCTCCTCGACCTTTCTGAAAAAAAAAACCTAAAAAGATAAATGTTGGTTTCTGCCTTTATGTCTCTCCCTCTGCTGCTGCTCCTGCTGCCTCCGAATGCTCCTTTTTATTTGCTGGAGTGATCCCGTCTTGCTTTTTTTTAATGTCTGTGTCAAGAAATCAGTTCCCCTGCCTGTTAAATCCCCATCAGTGTCTTCTCCTCCGGAGCTGCCAAACCGCATCCAGCCAAAGAGCAGTAACATGTGTTTTAAATGTGATCCAGACCTCTGTAACGTGTGAGGGGAAATAGGAGTCCAGCACCACCCCTGTCCCACCAACACCCCGGCCCCCCGCCCATCCAGGCCCATTTGACTCAGCATGTTACACACATAATGGATTTAATGTGAGGACGGCATTCATACATTCATCATTTGAATGTGAATGAGGAAGAGCATCTTTTCAGTCGCCTGCGAGACCAAATCCTATTAAAAGGCACAAAAAAAAATTGTACTACATTGTTGTATTTTGTATTTTGACTACTCCTGGAAAAATAAAGAAAGGTCAATGTTTGTCTTCAGTAAATTTGATGGTATATAAACATTTGGAAAAACCATTATAACTTAAGTACAGTATGTGTATGTTAATTATCTTCATTACATTGTGTACAAGCAACTATTACAAATTTAATAACCGCAATGCAACTGTGTTATTTCAAACAGTAGAAGGAAACTGGGATAAAGGTTCAATTTAATAGGGGAAGGGAGAGAGAGAAGTTAGGGGCACATTTTCCATAAAATCTATATTTTACGAGGGAGAGGGGGTAAACGACCACTGTGCCAACAATGGGGCATGTCATTACCCCCCCACCTGAAGCACTTGGGTGTAGTAAGTTAAAATAAACGCTGTAAAATACTAAATGTCCTGTAAACACATGCAGCACATATTCTAAAAGAAACAGGTTTCCATTGTTCAATGTTCCAACATCTAACACCCCCATAAATATGTTTCTATAACAAGAAAGACAGTTAGTGGTATCAGAGGCAACAGGAGGGTTTAGAAGAGAAGTGGGGAGTACAAGTACAATTTCAGTTTTCAGAACGTCCTTCAGGGGCCACACTATATTACCCAACACAGACAGTACACTGAAAAAAAACACTGCAAAAACAACGGTAAAGTCTGGCAGCAAAAGTCGCCACTTAGCATAAAAACAGAACAGAGATTATTTTGAAATACAGACATAAATACAAGTACATACATTCAGCAACAGTCTATTTTTTTATTTTCTACATTAAATTCAATGTTATCTTACATTTATTGCCTTGAATAATTTAATAATCCTATAAAAGAAATCTTAATTTCCTGCTATCAATTTACACTAAATTTAGGGGGGGGGGGATGAAAATGCAGTACATTTGAGAGAAATTTTTTAACAGTGTATATCAAGTTCTGTAACACCTCTAACCTAAGTGTAAGCTTCCTCAAAATGGGAAAATCCTCATGACGTACCTATAGTTTATAGAACTCAAGCAGAGGGAGGTGGTTGTACTTTGCCCCTCAATGATTTCATGTTGCAGGCACATCAGCAGGTTCCACATTAAACAGTTCAGTTAATACGCTCAGTTCCTGAAACCTCTCGCCAAACGCCTGGAGCACATGGATCTTCTGGCTTTTGTTCTTGCAGAGTAGGAAAATTTGACTTTGTCTGGTGCAAGCAGCTGCGCAGTCACAACAAGACAAAGCTTCACAATCTCTCCTTCTCAGCGAGGGTTCAGCTTCTTAGCCGTTATCTCACTCAACACTAAACTCGCTTGTTTACCTTGATGGGCACCAATCTCTCTATAGAATGAGAACTTAAAAGCTGAGCTCAAACTACATCCTGAGACAGATTTTGCAAATCGAGCTGCATCAAGCTCAAGATTAGAAAGTAACAGCACATCGGTTTGTAGTGATAAAGACCAAAGGCAGAAGAAACGAGTCTGGATAAGACAAATGGTTTTGTAGTCGCGGTCATCACGCCCCATCTATCATTCAGTTTAATATGGGTCAACAGTGTTATGCTATCTTGTAATAATTATCTGGTTGTGATTAGTCGTGTGAGACACTTCTGGGAATCCTATTCTTTCCACATACTGAAAAACATTTCCTCGAACTCTGTCCACTGCAGACGTATAGTACATAGTCTCTCTGTCACCTAATCAAAAGCTCTACTCACCTCTGATTTTTTTTCCACTTGGAAAGTACTGATGTAATCATCAATATTTTAAACATGTTTAATAACTATCGGGACGGCCCCCAATCCTGTGGGCAGTTCAGGAGGTTTAAAGGTCCAGTGAGTAAGATTTAGGTGAAAGGGATGTTTTCTTTTAGATATTCTAACCAAAATAGTCCTTGTGTGTTTCATCTAAATTGCATGAATTGTTGTGTTCTTTACCGGAGAATGAGCCCTCTATGTTTAAATCCTTTATATTAAAATCAGGAGTGGGTCCTCTCTGTGGTGGCTGCCATGTTTTTTACAGTAGCCCAGACTGGACAAATAAACACCTTTTGGGACTGGATCAAATGGCCCAGATGGTGAAGGTTTCCCACCACCGCTTTAGAAAGAGTCTCTGATCTTGGATCTCCAGTTTACAGCTCTCTCAAAGCCATTCCTGCCGCTCTGGTAGTCCCTGATGGCCTGACTGATCTCCTCCTCTGTCGTCATGACAAATGGACCTGAAAGACAAACATAACATTGAAAATAATGACATTAATGCTATTGATTACGTTACGCATGTGACATCAAGGATTTCATTTGTTCAGAGGGATGGAGGGAATGAAATGTCGTACCGCGTTGTACCACAGGCTCTTTGATTGGTTCTCCTGCGATGAGCACAAAATGAGAGACTTCAGAGCCCTGAGGAGGGAAGAAGAGGCGGTGTTATCGTATTTGTTTGTGTGAATTGGATTGGCATTCATTTCTCTGTATTATGGAAACTAGTCGATTCAAACCTATTGAACAGAACTAGCAGAGTCCCAACATAAATCTGTTTGTAAACGTATGATTAAGTAGGAAGGTAAGGAGGTGTCATTTGGATCCAGAAAGCAGAGCGTGTAGGATCCTGCCAATATATATGTGCTCGACTCGAATTGTGAGTCAGTCTAAACTGTCCTAACTAACCCTAAACCTGTCAATAATGATTGTCCCCATTTTTTAAGGATCAAATGAGTTATTAAAAACAGTTACTTTTTGGAGTTACTGGAAAACATCAGCTTTAAAAGAGCGACCCTAAATGAGAGAAACCATCTTTGAGAAAAATGTATTTGATGTGTAATTTTTGGGGGTTCATGTCCCATTAACTAACATGGAGAAGGAAGGGTTTATGACCTATACTGCAGCCTGCCACCAGCCTATGGTTCAGGGGGTTAGCTTAGCTGGTTTACCATTTCTATTATTTACTATTGCATGAATGTTGCTGTCACTTCTGAATATCCTGTAGAACCTTGTTTAAATGTTAACTATGAAAAACGGCTTGAATTATATTAAAGGTTCCAAAGGGAGCACTGTGGAGAAACGTTTAGGAGCCACTGGTCGTCTTAACACTGAGAACTGACCTTGTTTTCAACCTTGACACAGTCTCCGTCTCCGAACACCACCGTGTGATGGGACGCCACCGCCTGCTGCTCTGGGTCTGGGCCTTGAGAACAGGAACATTTTGTACAACCAGAACATTCTGTGCTTAAAACGATGCTAGACCTCTTTATTTTTAATAGTCTGTCAATGATAATGCAAGGAAATAGCCATTTAAACACACATGCTACTAAGGGATTGTGGTCTTTGAGGTCTTTTTTTATGCACTTTTAGAAAAGTGGAATCCATGAGAAGCTTCTCAGTGGAGGAAATTTAAAGAAAAAAACCCACACTGTTAGACTTTAGGGGTTGAGGGGCAATAGTTCAGTGGTGAAGACGTCTCACACAAGCGTATTAAGAGGAAACACGAATGCAAAATCCACACAACAGAGACAAAACTACCAAGGAAGAGAGCGACTAAGGATTTCCCACCGTCAAACGTTTTCTCTTGCTATGGCAGGTGAGCTGTTTGTGAAAACCCAGTCTATCCAGACGCGGCTAAAGAAATTGAGCCTCGTCTATTTCAGGTGTTACGATACAAGCGTAAAAACCACTCGTGTTTCAAAATCATCTCTTGTTTCGTTGTTAACATCTTTTGTCACTCACTTCCATTGTGATTGTGTGGCTTCTGAAGTTGTGTTGTGGCTTTTGCATTTGTGTTTTCTGTTAACGTGCTTGTGTGAAACGTCTCGATTCCATTTAATTATTCACTCAGAACCAGATTACTTGCAGTCAATGAACAGTCATTGTGCATCATTAATAATAATTACATTTTCATTTCATGCTACCACTATTCTTTGTAGTGTAACAAAACCACTTTGGGTTCAAACGAAATAAAAGGCACCTGCGTGTATTAAACACTTCGGCCTTGTTTAGCGGTTTGCTCGCACACTTCATCACTTACTGGCTCTAAACGCTGAGAGAGCCAGACACCTCCATTCGTGGCGGACGCATTCATCAAAGCCAGCTGGTTCCGATTTGGCCAGACTACATGCAAAGTTCAAGACTCAAGATTCAAATAACGTCTTTAGTCCCGGCGGCCAATTTCATCCTCGCGTGTCATCAAACCATCTGTCAGCAATTACAACCAGTCTGTGACGTCCTGCAGCGCACCGGCGGAGAATAATCAAATCATAATGAAACGTCATGACAGAAGATCAAAGGGGGAATTCTGACCGAGAACAACAGGTTTCAACAAACCAACAAAGCCTCCGACAATGAGAATGAGTTTGCCTTCGGAAAGGGCTCGTTCTCATGCGAGGGGAATTCCCTGATCACATGATGCCGTCCAGTAAGCAGGAAATGCAGAATTTTACAGTAAAATGTCAAAGAGCGGCAATCGATACAACAGGGCGTAGTTATTACATGTGGATAAGGTGACTGATCTGAAGCCAGACTCTAAGCCGGTCGTAGTTTACAATAGCGCAATACTTTTCCCAGTGATGCTGGTTAACTTTCTGATTGAGCTGCTTTAGTCTGAAGTCTGAACACATCATGGTTCAGTGACGGTATGAATCCATCAAGCTCTAAAGGGGAACACATGGGCCTTCTGGCTGAGCGTGGGAGGGAAGTTGCGATTGGACGGAGATCACACACATGTAGCTTTAACGTGAATATCGCACGTTACAGCCAGACAAGCAGAGAGGGAAGTGAGAGAGTGATCAAATTCACAGAAAGTGAGAGGGCATAAGTTCATCATATCCAGCTAAAGAGAGTTTTCTGAACCCTGGTTATGTCAGATTTCTTCTTTTTATATTAAGTGTTGGACAATATTAGGGTGGTGATATGAGGTCACTGTGACCTCTGACAACTGAAGTCAGAGGTCACAGTCTTTGCGTCCGAGTGACAACTGGTCAAGAAATAACTTCTTTTGAGGCCCCCATGACCTTAGACCAGCTAAATCAATTTATTTTTTAAAGATTCTCTTGAGCTAGTTCTAAGAAATCTCGTTCACAAGGCAAAAGGGTTTGTGGGGTCAAGATGACCGGGACCATAAAGATATAAGAGTGTCGACACTGGGTCTTTCTCAACTCACCAACGTTAATGGATCCCGATAACGTGTAGATGAATGTAGTCCATCCTGTTACAGCAAAAACAAATAGTGTAAAAAAAAATGTGTATTTTTAATAAAGATGGTGAACAATTAAGTTATCTGCTCTTAAACCCAAAATTACTCCTTTGTCCACCAGGGGGGGAGAAAAATTATTTTAAAATATTAACATTGCTTCATGTTATTTCACTGATCTGCCAGTGAATCTGCTTTTGGAACAAAACCACAAACAGACTTTAAAAACAATGGGAAAAATATGTGAAATTACTTTTCCTTTGCATTATGTTCTCATCTGTCTCAGACTGTTCCGTCATTATGCTGTGGTAATCAGTCTCAAAGCAACCATCAGATGCATCATTAAAGACCACTCTTGTTATTAATCAACACTGTGGTGAATTAAGAGTTCTCCTACCTGAAGGCACTGGCTGCACATGCAGGGCCCCCGCCTGCAGCTTGAAGTCCAGATACAGGGTCGGTGTCCTCGTGAAAACCTTGGACTGGAGGAAAAGAGAAAAGGACATAACGTCCAAAACAGAAGAAAACACAAAGTTAATATCGTATATTGAACCGACCATATTCAAACAAACTGACATTGATGTGGCCCTCTACAGCTAATAGTGTTTCATTTTTGTTTTCATGAATGTGAGTGACACAGAGCACCAGGTAGCACACGTGGAATTTTAATCGGGTCCATGAGTTTACTCCACATCTGCACTTAATGCAAATTACCTTAAAGAAACTCCGCTGACTGAAAACACAAAGGAAAATACAGGGCCTGGCTTTTTGTTTCTTTTGTTTTTGAAAAAGAATGTCTATAAAATTTGTATGAATATGAATCCACAACGATTTCTTGTTTTTCATAGATTGATCGAAATTTTTTTGCAGTTTAGGGCAAATTATTTGAAAAAGTACCAATTAGTCATTGAATATAGTCAATGTAAAAGTTAATACACTTACAAAACCACCAGCTCCAAACCAAATGAGGGACATAATAAATAACTGTTGAACATAGAGGAACATTTAGCAGTTAAAGACACAGATGTCTCCCTCAGTAATAAATGTTACAGACCTGTTTTCTACTTACTTTTCCCTTTTTGGCTGAAATAAATCTCATCTTTTGAAAAGTAAATCTGTGTTTGTTTGTCCTTTGACAGTTTTGTCCCTGAGTTCAAAAAAGACACACACACACTAACATCTGACTTTTATCTGCAAAGGGAGTGGAAACAGTCTCTGTGAGGTCAAAAGGCCCTGCAGTAGAAATGGGTTTTTATCGGCTCAGGCTCAAACTGGGAGTGATGGAAACATGACACCTGGGTGAATGCGCCAATTTCTTCTTTGCTATTTTGGCAGTCTAGATGCTGATGCAGCAGTTTTCTTCGCGATGTTAGAATGGTCATTGACCTTTAGGGCGTTGGCGTGTAAATAGCCATTAGCACATGTGTACTTGTGTTTTGGGAACAACGTGCAACAGCGATATGTTTTTTCTTCATATTGTGCAAAAAGCAACACTGGCAAGACAACGAGTTGAGCTTTTCAGCTTCTGGCGAATTCATGATGTCAAACTTGATTCACCAGGGAAAAAACAGGATTGCTCACCCTGCAATGGAAAAGGAATCAATCTTTTAAAAACCTGTCTATTCTCGCTTATTTGGTTGTAAGAAATCAAAGGTTTTAAGTGTTAAGTTGCTAAATGTATGTTCAGTTTTTATAATCAAATATTTTGACCCATCCCAAACACACGTCACCGACTGTAAATTGTTATAAAGCTGAGTGTTGTCTTGTTGAGTGTGAACATAAAACCAAGGCCAAGTTGAGCTGAAAAGTTGTATACAAATCAGTCTTATACAGTTTAAATACACTGAATACAGAGATATTGATGTTTATCAGTGATTCTCCTGCCCGACAGTAACCCTGGCATTACAGTAAAACACACGCACACACACACACACACACACGCGCACTACAACTCTCACAGGCAATCTGCTTCTCATTTTCTGTTTCCTCTTTTCAGACGGACACTCCTTACACTAACACTGGTCAAATAGCGTGGTTAACAGGCATTCCCTCACACACACACACACACACACACACACACACACACACACACGGATACACACAGACACACACACATACACATGGACAAACACAGACCCAAATACACAAATGCACGCACAGTTTTTCCTGTTTGCCTCAGGCCTCAAGCAATCATGATGAGATCATCAGCTACCAGGAAGGTAAAGTGACTGATTGTAGGTTTACTGAATGGTGCTGCAATGACCTCACAACCCCATACACAAATTAAGCAGATGTACCCACACACACATATATAGACACACAAACAGACACACACCTTTGCTCCTAGAGCCTCTCCAGATATAACAGCGACTGTGACCCCTCCCTGGCTGCGTTTGGGAATCTCTGAGCCTTTGAGCTCCTGGTACGCTGGCTCCACCATCTTGTCTCGCCTCGGCAGGTTCACCCACAGCTGTAGGCCCACCACTGGCTCTTCTGATACAGGCATTTCGGCATGGACCACCCCCCGTCCTGCAGTCATCCACTGGTAGACAGGGAGACATATTTGAAATACCACACATACATATTGTATTAATTGTATAAGATAATCAGAAGCCAAGAGCGGAGCATGCATCTATAGTTAGCAGGAATAAAATAAAACAATTCAGATGAAATGCTGGGGAACAGAATGAGGTGTTGCTGTAGCTCTGGTCATGGTTTTCAATCAGGTAGTGATTTAAACCACTGGATGAAGTGAAGTTCACTTTAACAGCTTCTGCTTCTCCTTTGGGCCGGATGGAAATTTCCACTGTCGAGCTTCGCTTTAACGCTGCCGGCCAATGATAATTCATCTGTGACTGTTCATCCTGATGTTTGCTTTTTTTTTTATTGCTGCGTGCTGGGTATTTACTGGGAGGGGGATCTGCTGGATAATAAAACATGCAGAATACAACCGAGGGGAACTAGAAAACCACACAGGCAACACAGACCGAAGTTAAAGCCCACGCTAAAGCAGCTTTATTTCAACAATTTTTCTGGGCAGAGTAAAGTGTGATTTTAAAATATAAATGTTCTGCTAAATTTAAATATACAGATGTGAAACTCATCTAAAAATTAGGGGAGGGATTTTCCTCAGTTGGCCCAATGTCTTCACCACTTCCTTTGACGAAGCCATGTTTTATTCTGAAATGGAGTTTGAGGACAGACAGACGCCTGGGCCGATGGAGCGTGCACATGGTGTGTAAGAGCTGAACTGACTGAACCTCTGCTACAGATTGAAGCTGAGTCAGCAGCCTGTGTGCGTGTGTGTTTGTGCGTATGTGTGTGTAACTTTACAACTTTAAAAACACAGGAAACAACCCACAGGGCATGATATCCAATTAGTGTGAGTGCACAACATCATGATGCATATGTAATGAGTTTGTGGGGATTGGTAAAGGCTTAACTCCTCTTCTGCTCTGCAGCTCGTGAAGGCTCCTGATTCCTGATAAGAACTTGCTCTCCACATTTACAATTAGGAGATGAAGATCACAGATAACGGACCATACCTCAGTTAGATAATGTGTATCTTAACATCTCAAAAACAGGAAGCACAAATCTATTGGATGTTAGGTTACAGGAATTGTTTGGCATTGTGGTAAATATGCTTATTAGCCCTCTTGCTGAGAAATACATGAGGCGACTCTCGTGTCTGTGAGGTGGTATGATGGGATCTTTTCAGAGGCGCTAGTAGGCAGAAGCTTACTGTTAGCTTCTTATTAAGTGATAAAACCACAGACTGTAAATAAAGATGGAAGACATGACGGCTCCCCAAACGTGAAGCCAAAGCATCTCCATCCCCACCTAGTGGCCGGCTGCAGTAAAGCTCCTAAACCAAGCATCCTCCATGTTAGTGGACGGGACATGGATCTTATTAAAAGGTCAAAGTAAACCTCGGATACATTTTTCTCAAAGATGGTTTCTGTCATTTTCGGTTGTTTCTTATTACACTGGTTCAAGTGTTCATGTTTTCAGTTTGAATGTTTTTAAATATCAATGTCTTGCTATTAGAACAGAGTTTGACCCTTTTCATTTAACTCTTGGTAAAAAAAAGCAAATCGTTAAAATTTATCAAATAAAACATTTCCGAAGATAACACTATTTATTTTAAACAAACAAATCCCCCAAATAAACCAAAATGAACTCTATGAGTAGTCATGTAGTACCTGCAGATCTCCAGGTTGCAGTCGCCCAGAACGGCCACAGAAGTCTTCATGGGCCGTGACGCCCTCTAAAACATATGTTACCTGTTTGAGGAAAGACACAAACACACACATGTAGCATTAAGCTACAGTAACTTGAGGCAAGATGACCTCAAATAACCAAATTATTATTTATATATAAAAACAAAAAAGTTAAATATTTTTTAATTTAGGTATAATGCTTTTGGGATCTCAATGACCTTGAGTGAACTCCTTTAAATTTGGTGTAAACGTCTAGTTGGACTAGAGGATTTGACTGATTAGAATTTGGTGATCAATGGTCAAGGTCAAGGTGATCTCACAAAAACCATCCTTTCCTCATGTATTATCTTAAAAATGCTACCAGAGAATACTTTTCAATTTGGTACAAATTGTTGATTTACACATTTGGGAAGTCAAGGGTCTATTGAATCTGCTTTTAGGTCATTTCTACATATTTTTGAGTAGTTATCACTTGCACTCAAATATTTACTGCTTGGATTATAGTGGTCAAAGGTCAAGGTCACAGTGATCTCATATGAGTATGAAACTACACTAGTTGGTGTGGTAGTTGTAGTTTAACCTTTTATTTATCGTTTTAACAGCTCGATTATAGAGTCAATAACGTTTTAGCATTAAGGAAAATACCTTGTTTTATAATCTCCTGCAACAAGCTTCACAACTACAGTTACTTCAACACTGAAAGCATGTGTGCGCTTGTCTCATTGCTCCAGTGGTCAGACTGGACAGGAAGAGAGGAGCTGCATCTCCGGTCACAGGTTCAAAGGTGAACATCTGTGTGAAGGGAGAGAGCTCAGGCCCCTGCAGGGAGCTGCCTCTGATCTGTCTCAGCAGCTGTGCGATCTCAAACGCCATGTGAGCGTGAGCAAACACACCTGCTGAAAGGCATGCTGGGAGTGTAGCCTAGTGCTGTCCGCCCACACTGGGAGATTTAAGTTGCATCTGCCAAATCCAATATGCTTGGAGTAAGGTCTGGCAATCTGAGGACAATGATCAGAGTTCAACTTCAAAGATACAAGTCAGACCTGCCACATTAGCTCTCTTCAGTCAGCGCGGCGGTGGAGTTACTGCTGATACTGCAGCACAGATGCATGTAAGAATAACTTGGGAATATAGTGACGTTTATTAGAGCATCATCTGTCCGCCCACCAACAACCAATCACAGCAACAGGATGTGCGATATTACACATTAACAAAACGCTGTAGTAGTTTGTTCTTCGTTTAGAGAACCTTTATTTCCCAGCGTGGATCAGACCTCTTTCACATCATGTTATCAAAGATGCTTGTAATAGAAAATTCTACTGTTCCTGTAATGCTTGTAAACACAACACAGGTACAAATTTACCTAATCATAATTTGTAATCTGATACATCTGCATCAGTGACCAGGCTAACATTAAAACATTGTTTGAAACAATGTTTGTCACCACTAGTTTCAGATGAGTCATTGAATGTATGTGTGTTCTGAAACTTTCTCTAAAAATCTATTGTTGGATACTGTGCCAGACTGTGTCTAGACAAAGTTCCTGTTTCAATGCTGTTTCTTAAAGGTTGAACCTCTGTTTTTTATATACCGTTATTGTGTTGATCAGATGATCTGCCTGCTCCATGTGTACAGTACATGTGTTTTTTTAAGTTCCTGCTACTGTTTTGCGGAACTCGGAGGGGCTTCTTAAACTGCGAGTTCTGAGAGGCTCTTTGCACTCTCAAGCAGACAGCCTTGCTCTGTGTTTGACTTGTGTCCGAAGCTTCGTAATAAAAGAATCAAAGAATCTGTTTGTTTGATTCACTCTTTATTCCTGACGACGACGTAAAATTGCCATCACATGCTTCAGGGGAGTGTCTCTGTCTGTCAGCGTATCAAACCCCCACTATTTCAGATAAAGCCTTGTGATTGGCTCGACCTGTCTCTGGATGGATGGATGGATCTATCTGTCTGTCTGAGAGAGATATTCAGGAGCCTGCTGATTGGCCAGGTGTCCAAGTGAGATGACAGTCAACTACAATAGTAAGAGAAAATACTGGCTCGTGTTTCTATGAGAGAGAAATGTATTCATGAGGCCATTTTCAAAAACAACTGAAGTTGGAGGCAGAATAAGAACAAATGATCATATTTTCCGATTTCGAGTCAGAAATGAAAAGTTGTTTTACCAGAAATGTTCCACTTTATTCGGACATGAAGCAGAAACTTGTATTGCCCAGACAAGTTCTGCCTATTAATAAAGATGTAAAAAAAATATATTAGAAAAACTAAGAAAGGAAGACAGACTTTACATCTGTTATGTCTGTAACCTATAATATGTATGAGGACTGAAGCTGATCTGGAATAAATGAGGAGGTTTTACATATGTAATTAAATACACTTGAATTATTTTGAACCAGAGAAGAGAAAAATTCCTCTATTTTAAAAATATATTGTTTTCTGAGTTATTATTACAGAGCAGCTTATAGAGTAATTGTACTATCGCTGACATCACTGGCTTCCTGGATAATTTTTTTAAATGTAGTAACCTTAAAGATTATTTGTAGAAAGCAAAGTGGTTCAGTAGCTTACAATGTTCCTTTGTCGCCATCTAGTGTTAAAAGTTGGTATTTTGACTCCCTTATATTGAATGCAAACCTCAGAATTACGGTCAGGTGTCACTTACTGTTTCGAATCCTCGGTGAGGATGATCTGGAAAACCTGCCGGCTTGCTCACTCTGAACTCGTCCAGCATCAGGAAGGGATCCAGGTTCCTCAGCTGGAAGTCACACAGGCACAGTCTTCAATGAATAGTAACTGTGTTGGGTTCTTTTTTTTAGCTCACTGGATGAAAGCTGTGTGACGTTAACGTGTTGAATGACTCACCTCCGTTCTGCCGATGCTCCTGCGAACACGAGCACCGACCCCCTCGGCCTGCTCCACACTCAGAACCGTCTTTTCCACTTTCCTCACGTTCATTGTGCCGAGAGAGCTGATTTCCCCACTCACTACATCTCATACACAGTAATGAAGTGACAATAAAGATAAACCATGGATGTAATAGAATGGGTTTGAGTTTTTATTTATCTTCATGAGTTAACTTGTGCATCTCAAACTATGGTACATTAGTGGTCTCAAACTAAATCTCAACTTTAGTGCAGCTCTAAGAATTTCAGTTAGAGCAGCCTATCTCGTAAAGATTATATTTATAAGATACAATAAGATAAGAAACTTTGCTGGTCACATACCAGGGAAAAACATTGTTACAGCAGCAGACGGTCCAAAACAAGGTAGACACGTACAAAAAGAATGAAACTGGGCATTGAAATAAAATATAATTTCCAAAAATACAGAGATATGTATATAATATGAATATTAGGGGTAGATAAAGTGCAGAGGCACAGGACGATTGCAAAATTATGTATATTGTATCTGTCCATATGTATAATATATATGAATAGATATATATTATAAATACAATAAATTAAATATGATACGAAGATTTAAAACTAAAGTACATTCATATAATTGGTATTTGTGATAATTATGAAATATAAAAGTTTACAACATGGTGGTTAGTAATAGTATTTTGATATGAAAGAATGTTACTTGACTTTACTTTGGTGACAATAAGAGTACAAACTCTTAAATGAGTAGAAACCTATCAGGGTAAAATGATGTTGCAAAACAACCTGTGAGGTCACAACTTTACGGGGTTTTCCCGGTGTCATGAGCCGAAACCACTGAAACCAGTGACACAGAAACTACACATGTGAAACCAGCTGATCGTCACCTGATCAGTCAGCTGATCTCTGTTGCTGCTGAAGGATCGTTCACCACAACTGTCGCTCTGTCCCTCACCTCATGTCCCTCATCTCCCAGTCCCTCACCTCATGTCCCTCACCTTCCAGTCCCTCACCTCATGTCCCTCACCTCATGTCCCTCACCTCATGTCCCTCACCTTCCAGTCCCTCTCCTCCCATTCACCGCATCATCTCCGTCCGTTCTCCACCTGCTCATGTTTTACTTTTATGAGATGATTTCACATCGGAGCAGCTGCAGAATTCCAGATCTCAGTGAATCATCCTCACGGTTATTTTCATTCCAGTAACTTCGCCTGACAGGAGCATCACCTTCACCAGAGTTGTCAACCTCCCCATCCGCGTTAAATTACATTAAAACCACCACTAACGTGTTTAGTTTAATAAAAACAGACCCACACTCACCTACCTGAGCGTAAACCACCGGAAGGAGGATTATAAATGCGGAAGTCCAGCAGGGGCGGAGTTTAGGAAGAGGTTATGTCACCAGTGTTTGTTTGTTTGTAAACAATACAACACTGAACAGCCGAACAGACTTTCACCAAAGATTTTGGGACGGAACTGGAAAATTAACATTTGAACACCACTGTGATGAAAACATAATAAAATAATACTATTTTAGTTTGGTTTTATTTATGACCAATATTACAGCTAGCCACCAGGGGGAGATTTAGATGCTTTGGCATCACTTTTGGGGAACTGTAATGTCGTCCATCTTTAGAGAAACACTCTATTTTATGTCTTATGACAATTAATCATTTAGCTAAGCAGCCCAGTTCCTTTTTTTCTTTCATATTTCCACAATACAAGTTACACAATCATGTGTGGGATTGTTCAGACTTGGCAAAGGTAGCCGCTCTCCTGAGAGCTGTTTATCTATTAGTATATAGTATACAGTATTAGTATATAGTCTATTATCTATTAATTATCTATTATATCTATAGATGGAAGTGTGGAATCTAAACTGCTGTTAATAATCTGTGCTAACAATTTTTTACTTTTAGATTTATTTTAAACTGACAATTCATAATCCAAAAGAGAATTTAACTACTGCTTTAAGTTATCAGTCCCAGATCCAGTCAAGTCAAGTACACAGGTTGTTTTTTACGATATACATAAGATTGAAATTCATTAACTATGCTTTACCATGCACGTCATTAATTGTCAATAAATTATACTCGTGATTTGTGCTTAAAACCATACTGATTGGGTTGTCGAGGATGAAAAAAAGAAAAATGAGTTTCACAGCATTTAATCAAGTTAAAGTCGCATTTGACGAGTATAATAAAGACACTTCAGTTCCTTGAGGCTGAAGAGGAAAGTCAGAGCCATAACAGGCCGTGCATTTGTTGAATATACTCCTCGGTTTTCGATTTCTCCTCAGATGCATCTCCTCCGTCCGGGTGTCGATTGCGCCTGATGTCCTTGGCGATTCTCATGCTGGCAGCCTGTCCACCAGCCAGGTTTAGTGCGTGAGGTCCAACCTGTGTGTGAAAGGCAATAAAGGCAAGTGATAAGAAGCAAAATAACCGTGCAGGTTGTTGTGCATCAAACCATTGTGTAGAAGACCCACCTGAAGAGCAGTGTACTGTCCCATCAGATAGAGCGGGCAGCCGTCTGCCCACCGCAGGCTGTCTGATATGCACGGCCACCCGTCCATCACCTTCACAGAGGACAAGCCGGACACATTTTATGAATCCCTCTTAAATCATGACGGTGGATCACATGGGATGATTTTATGCTCTTGTCATCCGCTAAGTTACGACCTCTGAAGGATATGTTTTCACCCCCTCTGTTTGCTTGTTGGTAGGTTGGTTTTTAAGAAATATCAGACAAAATCTACTGGACAGAAACTTGCTGCAGGGTAATTTTTTTTAATCTCTTTCTTTAACCTTCTTTTCAACATTTACACTGATTTCCCACGAAATAATTCATGGATCATGATGAAAAAACACATTTGAACAGGAATCTTATTTAACGTAAGGGCACTGATGGGCCTTGGCGGAGGTATTTGCTCTACTGAGTGACCAAAACTTTCCCTTCTGTTCATCTGACCATAGATGCATGCATAGTTTACATATCTAAAAACTATTTGACCCACCTGAATTGGGAATTCCTTCATCACCTCCGAAAGCAACGGGTCCTGTCTCACGTCAAGTTTGCAGCCGGTGGCGAGCCAGATCATATCCCCGGCCCAGTGGTCCCCTGTGCTGAGGGTCAGACTCCAGGCCTGGCTCCTGTAGCACCAGTTGGCCTCGCTCACCTGGACATTATATGGATCATCTCACATCATCTCCCTTCACCTCATCTCATTTTAACAAACCTCATTCACTGCACCCATTACCCTGTATATTGCATGTGTACTGTTACCTGACAGTATGTCTTGACGTCCACCTGTCCATTCAGTATGAAGGGCTGTAGGTGGATGTAGGCCTCGGGGGTGACGGCCCCTCCCTTTCGTGCCTGGCGAATCATAGCCAGTCGTTTGTGGAGGCTCCGTTCGTTATAGAACTGTCGTAGGTAGGCTTGGCCGTCCATCTTGATGCCGTGCTCCACGTGAGAGTAACGACCCACCAGGCTCTCCACGTCGCCCACGTCAAATTGCTTTAACTGTAAAAGAGACAGTGACGTCTGACACGTGTGGCAGAAGCAGACAGGTGTAGCTGCAGTAATTCTTTATGGTTGGTCTTCATGCAGTTTCACACTGGCACTAGACCTGCAGGTGCTTCCTCATGACCCATGTCACATGGCTGGCCCCTTGCTGCAGGGCAAGTGAGACGACATGGGCGCTGGTCAGACCTCCACCAACTACCATTACTCTCTGCCCTCTCTGACACACTACACACAGCTCTAGACACACATAGTACTTGGTAAGTGTTGCAGCAAGGACTGGGAATCACAGAACCAGTGAGGTCTTTAGAAACGACAGGTGAAAGCAAATACAACTCAATTAAATGAGGATTCAGGCAAATGTGCAAAGGCATCCAGGTCAATGATTTTGCTTAGCAATAGCAATTATCCTTACAGCTCCAAAAGACAAATGCTAAAAATAGTTTGATTTTCTGAATGGTTGTGATGTCACAGCGGCCTCTGAGGAGATTTGATTTACCTTGAGAGGGAGAAGTTTCTGTCTGTTCTTCTTCGTGCTTAGATTTTGGTGGATGGTGCATGAGATGCACTGTGTGCAGCAACCGCTCCTCTGGGTAACTCTCTCCAATGTTCTTCACCCATGAGGGGATGTTTACCATGTGGGCCCGTGTTGGTCCTGTTGCCATAATGACCTGGTGAGCTTTTAGGACGACGCCCTCCTGAAGATGGACTTGAAAGTACTTCACTCTCTTCCTTTCAGTCGTGGCTTCACCCTCTGTTCCTCTCTCCTTCGTACAGTCCTCCTCTTCTTCCTTGTGCTCGATGACCGGGATGATGCGCTCCACTGTTCCTTTTACCAGCACTTTGCCCAAGTTGTATCTCTCCACCTGTGTTTAGATTAGGCAGAACCAGATCATTGGCTCTCATGCTGCTTCATATAAAATATTATTATATTATTCCACATTTTTGTGGCTACATTGTTAGAACATCTCTCAATACTTTCCCCTGTTATCTGTGTGGAGCCCAACTCAAGTTGTCCTTTGTTATTTTGGAGTTAAACGTCAAGTTCACCCATGGGAGAGCTTTCAATAAACGGCTTGTGTCATTAAGTGAGAGAAACTAAGACGAGGTCTTAATGAAATTTTAGGATTAAATATACCATTGAAGCACACAGACACACACACACACACACACACACACACACACACACACGCTGTATGTCCAACCTGATCTCTAAAGAAGTCCACACTCAGTTTGGTTCCCGGCAGACTGAAGGATAAACTCTTCTTCAGTGTGGAGGTGATGTTCAGTCGTCTCTTCTCCTTCTTGCCGAGTCGCGTGTCATTGAAAAAAGCATTTTCATCCAGGATGTAAACCTGGTCTGGGAGACTGTGCAGCTCTGATGAACGATCACACTTTAGAACAAACTCCTGCAGGGCTTTCTGTCAAAGAAAATACACAATATACTGTAAAAAAAAAATCAACTGTTGTCTCTACTGCAGGAGGGAGTGGATTGTGTTTATTTTCTACCTTGTTGAGAGGGTCAGTGTGCACCAGTGTGTGTGAGCGCAGGTGAGGGATGCTCAGAGCTGTGAACTGCCTCTCCCACAGAGCCGTCCACTCCCCATACGAGTCCACCGCTCGGAGACTGAGCGGGGGGCAAACGACCCTCTCTGGTTCCTCCACTGTCAACCCTGCAGAGACTAATCACAAAGTCACAAATGCACTGATTTATTCAACCACAAAAAAATCGACACAATCAAAAGAGTGACTTGAAAAAATGAACTTCAATTGACTTGACTTTAAAAACATTTAGAAAAACTAAATTAAAATCATTTGAGACAAAAACCCAAACAATGTCAAAAGTCTAATTTATAATAATCCCTCATAATGTTCACACTGTCATTTAAATTTTGACTTAGTAATTAAAAAATGATAGATTTAGATATGAGGTAATAACTGATGATGGGGACTTGCTGACTCAAACATTTAGTTTTTAAATTTTGCTTCAGGAAGAGATTATAATCCACTTTAGATGAAATTGAGAATAATTTTCTAAATTAATTACTAAACAGTTTCGTCAGTAAAGTGTCACAAATATATTTAAACAGAAAATACATTGAAAATGTTCCTCATAGTTTCCTAGATCACACAAACTAGGGAATATGTTGCTTTTTATGCCCCAAAAAATGTAATCAATGATCAATTCATTATCAAAATAGATGCCAGGTCATTCTCTCAATAAATCCATTAATCAACAAAAGCTTTATATGAAACTATCAGTCGTCCAATTTGTGACTTAGAGTATAAAGTCTAAAGTTGAACAGAACACTGTACCAGCTGTTGCCTTCCTCTTCTTCTTGCCACTGCAAGATCTGTTGCTGGATGTTGGCGGGTGTGGCCGAGGCCTCTGAGGGTCCGAGCAGGAGGGGGAGAGCGGTGAGTCATGTCCAGGGTCTGATTCCGGCTCAGGACTCAGTAGCAAGCTCGACAAGGTCAAGGCATGAGGGCCGCCCCCAATTATTAACACATCCACTGTCACCATCTGAAACACACACACACAGTGACCACAACACACACAACAGAGTGTTGAGCTGCAGTTTCAAACTAGTATAGGAAGGTTATAGTACTTTCAGGTTCTGTTTGTTGTTGAGAGTTAGTTCCTTAAACTGTCAAACTGGCGGTGATGTGATTGTGTGGGAAGGAATGAAACGGTCCAACGCTTTTGGGTTTTAATTATACATTTTC